>NC_133508.1:92142500-92867500 GCF_049354715.1 Callithrix jacchus | reverse complement strand
CACAATCCAGAAAACCCTGTTGTTTCTTAACCCATGTTAAGAAACTTAAAAATAAAGCAACCATCTCATTGCCAACCAACTCCACTACCCTAAGGGAGGCCAAAAAAATGCAGTCTTGTAGCCAGAAGTAAGTCAGTGTTCTGCTTATAAGGCAGAAAGAAAAAATGGATTCAGATAAGCAGCTAGCAGTTCCTGCCACAGTGGTTGAAAGGAATTTCAACATTACCAATACTTAGGATTGTTTGTTTTTTTTTTCAGGAGTAAAACATGGAGTATTAAAAATTGCTATGTCTGGTAGTGAACATATGAATGGCATAGGAAAGTACAGCCAGTCATGTATTTTTGAAAACTCTGGAAATAGTAATATGTTTTGAGAGTTTTAGAAATAGGAAAATAGAATAACTTTAGGAATGGATGTATATATGCTACTTATTTCTTCTAGAATGGCCCCAACATAAACTTCCTCCTGCCCAGATACTTCCTACCAACTCCTGAGAACCCAGGTCCACTGTCCTGTCCTTGGTAGTCCTTAGTGAGCCAGTCAAGTAAAGTCAACTATGCCTGCTTATGTTCCAATGTAGCAGAACATACAGTTGAAGCAGCAATCACATTATGCAGTGTTGTTTACTATCTACTAAACCCTAACCCCATGAGGACAATCACTGTATTGTACACCACTCTTTGCTTATTGCCTAGCACAGCAACTGATGCATAGTGAGTGCTCAACACATTGTTGAATTGTGTTGAATATCAGTTTTGTTTCCTAGACTGGATTTATTGCATAACTTAACATGGTGCTTGGGACAGAAAAGACACTAGGGGAATGAACTAATAAATGCCTGAATTCACGAAGATGAAAAAATACACAAGTGAGAAAGTAAACAAAACCAGTGCACCCTTTTGTGTTGAAATTATCCCCATGTCACAGATAATGGCTGTCAGAAAAGTGAACAGTTTTTCAAACTAATTTTCCAAACTTGTGATGGGATCGAGATTGAAATCCAAGGATGATTGGCTCTAAATGCTATATTCTTGTTTCTTGATAAGATTTTATACCTGAGCTCTTCAGACAACCAAACCTGGATAATTTCAACTGTTTTTTTTTTTCCAAAAGCATATCATAAACTTAAATATCTTGAATAATCTGATATTTGTTCAACTTCCAGTATCTGCCTTAGGCAGCTTTCCAGCTTAGAAAAGAAGCTGAAAATTGTTTTGCAGAACATAGTTTTTTGTAATATAAAAGACGCAATTAACAGAATATTACCCTCTTTCTGAAGGGATATGGCTGTAAAAGGGTTAAAAGCCATGAGGTTCACCCCGTGCCCCTAAACAATTGCCCAGTCGTGACCCCCTCTCAAGGAATAACTGGTACAGCAATTACTAGGGTTCAAGAATATATCCTTACTCTCTCTATAGACCAGCTGCAGTAGAGCTATTTTATGTAAGAGCACAGTTGATCCCTTTATACTCATTCTGTGACTCAAGTAGACAGACCATTCACAATGTCAAATTCATAAGCCCCTCACAGTAACCTCTGAGAGTCAAGGTCAGCATATGCTTGCTCCCTGTGAATGCATATATTATGGCAGGTGTTCCAATATACAAGACCTTTCAAAGGTCTTGGTTTCAGAGTATGTCTCTGCCATCCTCGAGACTCATAGCCCTTCAGCATCATTAGTGATCCCAAGATAGCCAAAATATAATGAGTTGCAGGGAAGCATAGATCGTGAGACCATCTGGAATGCATTTGGAGCCAGGACCCACCTGTGATGCATTAGGCCTCAACCCCAAACTGGCTCGGTGGAGAGAAGCTGCCAGGGCCTGCTAATCGAGGAACCTGGGGGAGTGTAATTCGAGAAGGGTGATTTTGGAGCAAAGAGCTTGCCAGGATCTGCATGTCTCCCAAGTGTGCAGGCAGGCTGTCTGTCGAAAGGGTTTGAATTTTCCACACCATGAAGGGAAAAAATGGCTACCCATCGAGATGGTTTCTCCTTTTCCAGACACCTTCTCTGAGAGAAAGAACTCCCTTTCAGATACACTACGGGGAGAAAGATGGTGGAGCCTGGCATGTTGAACCTGAGGTTTGGGGGTTAAGCAGGCTGAGTTCTAGTTTTGGCTTTGACTCAATTTCCTTGCTGTTCTCTCTGTTTTGTCATCTGGTTTATAATAGCTACTGTCTTAGCCCACTTGGGCTGGTATAACAAATTCCTAGACTGGGTGACTTAAACATCAGACATTATTTCTCATAGTTCTGGAGGTTGGGAAATCTAAGATCAAAGTGCTGGCATATTTATTTCCTAGTGAGGACCCTCATGCTGGCTTGCAGGCAGCTGCCTTCTCAATGTATCCTCATGTGATAGATATGTGTGCTCTGGTTTCCTCCTCTTATAAGGACATTAATCCTATCATGGTGATCTCATTTCTTCCTCTGGGGTTCCCTAGTAAGGTGCTAGTAGAGTCCATACCATACACATAAGTGAATAACCATGTTTCAAACAAAGTATCACATGCCTCACAAATACAGAGTTGTCTGGTAACATGAAATTGGATTTTCTACACCAACATTGTCAACTACAAATAGAGATAGTTTTCTTTTCCCTCACTAGCATTTATGCTTCTATTTCTTTTTCTTGCTTTATTGCAATGACGAGGTACTTCAGTATAATACTGAATAGAAGTAATGAGAGGAACCTCTTTGCCTAGTTCCTGATCTTCTGTGAAAGGCATTCAATATTTGATCACCCAAGTGTGTATGATATTAACTCTAGGTTTTTCATAGATTTCTTTTACCAGATTGAGGAGTTTCTCTCCTATCCTTAGTTTGCTAAAACTGTTTTTTAAATTTTATAATTTGATTTTTACTGATATTAAAAGAAAAAGAGATTAAATGATACTTGGAAAATTACCAGCATAATTTTAGTAAAGCAAATATTTTTGAAGACAATTTTCTTAGTTGAGAGAAAAGTATAACACCTAAGTCTTTAGATTTATCTAAAAAGTATTATCATATATCACAATTTGCCTGAGGAAGTTCTAGTATATGCCAGTTGTCTTAGCACCTCATGTATTTTAGAACTTGCCTTGGACTTTTCATTTTTAAAAAGATGTTCTTAGTAGTTACATTAAAATACCCCGGGATGGATCTGATAAGAAACTACTCTGTACATTAAGCTTCTGCCATGGTGTTGCCAATATGCATGGGAAAAGTTCTCACTTGAACACATGATGAAATAGGAAATAATCACAATAACCCATACATTAATTTTTTCCTGACATTTTTCAGATGCAAGGTAAATAAAATGTTCTCCTTCAAAAACAGTTTGCTGGGTACTCACTGATGGAATAAACTACACTCAGACATGATTGGATAAAGTTAGCTAACTCCTTTTGGTCCCAGGTAGTGGTGGAAGAAAATTCATTTCACTTTCCCCACCAGTCATTTGATGTACAAGCAAGTTATGCTGTGGCCTTTGCCTTGGGCTTTCAGATGCACAAAGCTTTCAGGCTACGAGTCTATGCAGTAAGCAGGAAACTTGTGAAATTATAGATTTAGTGTAAGTAAATTATGTGCAGGGAAAAAAAATTAGCTGAGCTATCCTGAGGTAGATGTACAGCAGTCTAAACACATGTGTGACTGGTTGGTGTGAACAGGAACAGTCAGCTATGAAATTCCCCAAGTTAAGTAGCCGTAAGGGTTTTCTGGGACCTCAGAATATAGTGCGACCTCTAGTCAGCAAATGGCCACATGGTTCCATTTGCTATAATGGTCTTGTTGTCATATTTTGTGACAAACATTTCACCAGCAATCAAGAATGAAAGTGCATGTTTAATGAAAAATTATGTATTAAATTCCCACTTCTCAAAAAGTTGAATGTGAAACATTTACAAAACATTTTGCAACATTTCTTGTCTTCCATAGGGGCCATAGTGATATTACGGAACTCATGAATATCAGAACACACAAATCTGCTGAAAGATCCTAATGGCATATTTCACAACTTAACTGTTCTTCTAAGAGAATATTTAACTCTCTACCGGAAATCTACAGGGACAGCTGTAGAAAGTGCTTCTACATAACATTCTGTGAAGCATGACTTTTCATCTATCTTTAGAGATTGGCTCTATCAGATTCTCTTTTAAAGATAATTTTATTCCTATTTAAATTGAGGTTTTCTTGTACTTGCATAAAGGTGAAATAATAACTATCAATATGTTTTCTCTATGAAAAGAAAAATTTTGAAAATACTTAAATAGTTACATTAGTGTGATACAAACAGAAATAAATAATCTCAATAATGGACAATTTTAAAATCAAATTTATAGAATCAAAGTAAGTAAAAATTTTGGAAGTTCACTCTGACAAAAGTGAAATATTACAAAAGAACTTTTATGAAAAGTTAAATATTGAAGATAAAATTGTGTGGTGGTAATAATGAATAATTTTGGTCGAGTACTCCATTATAGCAAATAATATTTTTACTAAATTAAGCAGTCTATGGTGTTATGCCAAGGTATTTGAAATTGACTTTGGTACTCGCATAATTTCCGCTTGTAGTCTCATTGTCACATCCTACAATTGAAATAGAATCTGTAGTTATCAAAATGTGTCAATATTTTTAGAGAAATTTGCAAAAGATAATGTTGAATATGAAATGAGCAAGTTATTTTCTGAAAAGGAATTTAGAAGAAAAGCTTCATTCTACAGAACAGTCTGCAAACAAGGGGAGATGCATTCTTCAGTGTAAAATTGAGGGCTTTCCATACAAGAGAACAAAGGGAGAATTTGGCTTTTATACAAAGTTCCTGTCCAGGTTCCCTATCAGGTCTGTTTATGCAAAGTAAGGATTCAAACTTGCTCAGGTCTGATTGGTAGAAGCAGTTGAGTTCTGACTGGTTGGTGTGAACAGGAACAGTCAGCTATGAAATTCCCCAAGTTAAGTAGCCGTAAGGGTTTTCTGGGACCTCAGAATATGATGCCACCTCTAGTCAGCAAATGGCCACATGGTTCCATTTTAAAAAATCAGGCCCAATTAGCCACTCAGGCACTGAGGATTCACCTTAAGCTACTGGCTCTGTCAGGTTCTCACAAATATAGACATGCATAATAATTCATATCCATAATTTGTATATTTATGAAAACATGACTGAACTCTTTGCTGCCCCATGATCAATTGAATTTTAGAAATGTTTGAGCCCGGGAAGAGCTATGTAAATCAACTTCAGAGTCATTTGTAAATTAGTACTGTAAATTGTGATTGCATTTTTTCATAATCTTTAATTGTTCAGAGAAAAAGCATTAAGCCAGTTTTTGAAACTCAGAGTGAATTGCAATGATAGTAAACAAAGCTTACAAACAGATTAAAATGTGTCTCTCTATAAGCAAGGGAGAAATCGAACAACTCAGACAATGAGAACTCAAACAGCCTGCAACACTTAGCTTTGACATTCTGTAATTGCACTTTGGAATACCTTGACTTAGGGAAGGAATCTTTTGCAGGAGCTACTATTTCTAATTGAATAAATGTGTATTCTGTGCTGAAATACAATATTGAAAATACTTATACTTTTGAAATATCTAAATTTGGTGACATAATAAGAGAATCCATTGGATGAGTCATAAAAATGTTTGTCAAAGTTTTTCTAAATGAGAAAAAGATTGTATCCCTGAAAATATTGTGGCTGTACATATTTTAATACATAAAAATAAAAATTATAAATATTACCATTTAACAGAATTTCCTCTGAGCTTATCAGATATTGGTAAAGTTTTCTCAATTAAAAATATTATGCTCTTAAACAAAAATCAAATTGAATTTATTAAGCAAAAATACAACTTGAAGAATGTCAGGCAACCAAATCCATCAGAGGTATACCATGAAGGAACTGATTACAGTATGTGGATGTATATAATTTATCTTTCTAATGTTCACATAAGCAATATAAAGAAGTTTTCAATTATCAGAGACATTAATCTTAGGAAAATTTTTATTTTCAAAAATTGTGAATACAACAATTATTTCTAGATTGACAGGTGCTAATCAAAAAATTTTTAAGTATGTCAGTTTAGTTATTTTAGTGTACTTAAATGTCCCACCTTGTAATACTTCATGTGTCAATTTACTTATAATAAGAGAAGAATCTGTGGCCCATTCTGTGAACAATACAGTCACCCAAAACTTGGTTATGTGGCCCCTAAAAGTCAAGTCGTTTTATACAACCTCTCTCAGAAAGGCATTGCTGATGGCAGGCAAATCTGCCCGCTCTAAAATGCCAGAAATGATATCTTCCCACTCAATTCCTTTGATTAAAAGCCCAGGCCCCTGGTGTTTAAATTCCCTTTCACAAGAGAGCTCACAAATCAAAGAAACTGGAACTGGGAGTGGGGGCTTAGTTTATCTGCTCAATCACTAATCGTTGTGTTCAGTCCTCTGGGGTACAGAGTTAGAAAAGTCACCGCTCCTAGGTTCAATCTACTGGAGATGGTAAAAGTGTATTCAGCTAATTATAACACTTGACAAAATGAAATAACGCTAACTAGGCAATCACGTCAAATGCAGTGCAAGCCAAAGGAGGCAGCAACAAATTGTAGCTGGGGCATCAACTGTGGTGACAGTGAGCTGAGGCTTGTGGGATTTCCATAGGGGAGGCAGGTGTTTAGAGCTTGAGGGAACAGTAGAATAAAAAAGGCAGAGTGAGAGTGTGTGATGAGGCTGGTGTCCAAAAGCAAGTGTTGGGCTGAGAAGTGTTTATTTTCTATCAACAGATTTCAACAATACACATGAGAACCAGCCATAATGGATAGGCAAGGTGTTGTGTGAGAAATTGCACCTAAGATTTTTAAAAGGGAGATCCAGAGGAGGGATGTGTACATCTGACATTCTCCTCGTGCTGCTAGATAAGAAAGCTCTGTATGGGAGCTAATGAGGTTTGAGAGACACTGTGCTGCAGGTATCCATAAGCTGGTTCAAGACAGCACAGAAAATGGTGATGTTTGACAACAGGAAGTTTTTATTTTTGGGGAAAAAAATCCTGTACCTTCTTGCCCTGTTCCTCCACTGTAAAGTGTGTTCTGACCAATCTTTGGGCTTCAACTGAATTCTCGCTGCTATACAATAGTCAAACTTTTCAATACTGTAGCTCCTTCTGGGACAGAAAATGAAGATTGGTAAAGAAAGGCTCATATTTAAGGAAAGAATATAACTTTGTCTTTATTCCCTTTATTTACTAGGGCACAAAATAAATAATGTGTGACACGAGAAAAGCATAGTTCTCAGAACTTTGGCTTTTTCATTGCTTTAACAGAATTTTTTTTTTTTTTTTTTTTTTTTTTTTTTGAGACGGAGTTTCTCTCGTTACCCAGGCTGGAGTGCAATGGCGCGATCTCGGCTCAACGCAACCTCCGCCTCCTGGGTTCAGGCAATTCTCCTGCCTCAGCCTCCTGAGTAGCTGGGATTACAGGCACACGCCACCATGCCCAGCTAATTTTTTGTATCTTTAGTAGAGACGGGGTTTCACCATGTTGACCAGGATGGTCTCGATCTCTTGACCTCGTGATCCACCTGCCTCGGCCTCCCAAAGTGCTGGGATTACAGGCCTGAGCGACCGCCCCCGGCCTTTTTTTTTTTTTAATCTCATAAAATGGTATTTGAAAAATGGATAAGGCTAATAATTGAATAATTGGAGGGTCTTAAATGCCCTTCTAAATATTTCAGGGTTTTAACATTGCCTACAGCATTGTCTTAGTCCATTTGGGCTGATTGACTAAGTGGCTTATAAACAAAAGAATCTTATTTCTTACAGTTCTAGAAGCTAAGTCCACAATCAAAGTGCTGGCAGATTCATATCTGATGAAGCCTCTTGCCTCCCAGTTCATAGACACCTTCTTCCTGCTGTGTCTCCATGTAGGGAAAGCAGCAAGGGATCTCTCTAGAATCTTTTTAAAGAGCACTAATCCCACTCATGAGGGCTTTATGTTCATAACCTAAGCACCTACCAAAGGCACACCCATCTGTTAATACTCTCATATTGAGTATTAAAGCTTCAGCATATGAACTTGGGTTTGGGCAGAAACATTTAGCATCAAATTTAAAGTTTTATAACAAGCAGCATCCTCCAACTTAATACTTTAGGAGGACTGCTTTGGTAGCAATATGAATAACTGATGGGACAGGAGGCATTACAATGAGTGTTTCATCAAGAGGCTGATTGAAAAGCTATTTTAATAATCAGCACTATTTCTATTAAGGCAGTGAAATAGCAAACTCAAACTATATTGAAAGTCAAATTAATAGAAGGTAGTGACTAATTGGATGTGGAATGTCACAGAAAGGGTAGGGTTCAATAGTGAAGAGATTCCTAATTGGCTTGTATGAGTGGATAGTGATAGCAACATACGTTGAGTATATAGAAGGAAAAAAGATTGGAGCTGAGGAAGGAGAAACATGATAAATTTTGCTTGTACCAAACTGAGCTTAGGCCTGGTGGGGACAGATCTCCAGATTGGAAATATTAAGCAGATATTTAGATACATGAATCTAAAGCTCAGGAGAGTAATCAGGACAGTTTGGCTAGAAACCATGTGGGAAGGAGAAACACCCTCTCTAATTGTCCTATCACCTTTTAAAATTTTAAAGCTTTTTGTCCAGAAATCTGGCAGGCACCCCAGAGAAAATTTGGTAACTGGATAGATATTCTCTTCAGATGCCCAGAAGTAAAAAAAAAAAAAATGCTGGAAATGCCAATAAAAGCAGTTCCATGCCTTGTTCTTACAAACTTATTTTATTAGTTAGCTGCCCCTAATTTTTCAAAACCCTGTGTTAATGCATGTCTGTTCTTTAAAAGGCAATTATATTTTAATGCATTTGGTTGAAATACTGCCAAGTTGCAAGCAACAATATGCAACTGTAACTGGAAATACGCAGGCCCTACTTGGCCAAAAACAACCCTGCCAGAGACCACCCATTCACACAGCAAGAGAGCTCTGTATCTTACACGTTCTGCTCCATCTATTGTTCCAGTGGCCCAGGGAGGGGACCCCCAAGCCTGCTGGAAACCTGGACCCTATTTAGGAAGATAATGAAGAAAAAAAGAATATGTCATGTGGCGATTGTAATGCAGGGATGGAATTTAGGAAGTCCACACTCTTTGTTCCTGGCCAGACTTAAAGACTGGCCAACTCCCTTAGCCCAGGGCTCTTTCCACGTCCCCTGCCACTGTGGGAGCAGCCCTGGCAAGGCTTGGCTTTTGCTATGCCAACATTTAAAGAGTGAATTTGAGTAATATCAAGGTAGTGTTAGGTGCTTGATGTATTAGTTTAGGTTCTTTTGGTTTCAAACAAATAGAAACCAGCTAGCACTGGTTTGGAAGAATACTGGAATATCTCCAAAAGAAGTTAATAAAACAACAAAACGGGATAAGAATAGGGATTTCTCTAGAGGCACACAGTAGTTTATAGACCTTTTTGGAAGCATTTAAATATATGTTAATTAACTCCTAGTTTCTAGGCTCCAGGTCTTCTGTAAAATTCTCAAAGGAAAGAAAGCCACCTATTTTAGCTTACAACCAAAGGGTGCTACAGAGATAACATATCAAAATGGCTCTCATGATATGGATCAGAACGCTCTTCTGCAACAGAAAAATGGCTGGGAAGATATTCCAATGAATGTCTGCCATACTAGTGGTGTCAATTGGGGTGTTTCAATGTCAAGGTTTGTCAGTGATATCATTAGGTTATTCCATAAAAACATCTCAGTGGTAACGAAACTTATTTTTCACTCACATGCTGACTTCAAATACACTGTGGCTTTGCTCCAGCTTATGGGTCAGCTGCAGGAATGTTTCAAGGGTCTTTTTTATTCTGGGATCCAGGCTGAAGAAGCAGACCCTATCTAGGACATGCCATTCTGTGGCAGAGATAAACGAACACATGTTGAAGCACAGAACAGCTCAGTTTCAGCATGGATATAATTATGTCACTTTCTCTCACATTCTATTGGCTAAACCAAATCATATGTCCAAGAACCACATCTGTGTTGCTGGGAATAGTTCTCCCATAGGGAAGTACTGCAAATTTGTAGTAACAGGTAGATATGTATAATCCTTTATAGGAAAGTAGATATTTATAATCCTTTATAAGGAGGGGAGTGAATACCAGATTACCATGATAATATCTACTGAAAGTGACTGAAGTCAGCCTAGCTTCTGACGGCATTTAAAGCTGGTGCACAAGATGCGGCCTTGATTACTAAAATAAGCATAAGCCACTTAGTTGACCTTACAGCTAGCTCCCATTCCTACTGTTGCCATCGCTGTGTCTGGTTGTGCTTTCAGTTACTGACAGGCCAAACTACCTGGTAGCCTTGTTACCACCACTTTGCGTTTAGGCCAGTCTGACCCCTTTACATGGAACATATCTGGCAGCTAATAGAAGGAAATATCAGGTCAAATTGCTTGATAATGTTGCTCGAGTCTTCTATATCTTTACTGATTTTCTGTCTAGCTGTTGTATCAATTATTTAGAGAGGACTGCTGAAAGCTCTATGATGATTAATTTTATGTCTTAACTCAGCTGAGCTATGGGGTGCCCAGAGTTTGGCCAAATACTGTTCTGGATGTGTCTTTGTGGGCAACTCTGAGTGAGATTAACATTGAAATGATAGACTGAGGAAAGCAGATGGCCTTCCCCAATGTAGGTAGGCCTTATCCAATGGAAGATCTGAGTGGAACCAAAGGCTGAGTGAGAGAAAATTTTGCCCACCTAGCTGTTGTGCTAAAACATTATACCTGTCCTCAGATAGGAACTTACCCCGTTGGGTTTCCTAGGTCTCCATCTTGCCAACTGCAGATCTTGGAACTTCTCAGCCTCCATAACCACATGAGCCAATTTCTTATAATTAGTAGATATAGATACATATCTATGTATGTGTATAAATCGTATGTGTATATATCATATGTGAAAAATGTATGCACTCGTGTGTGTGTGTGTGTGTGTGTGTGTGTATATACACTAATGGTTCTATTTTACTGAAGAACCCTAACTAATATAACATCCAACTACAATTTTTCAGTTGTCTATTTCTCCTCTCAATTCGGTTTTAAAATGTATTTTGGAGTTCTGGTTCTAGGTATAAATACATTTGTAACATATCTTCCTAATGTACTTGCACTTTTATCACTATGAAATTACCTTCTTTGTCTTTAATAATATTTCTTGTCTTAAAGTATTTTCTCTGATAAAAAGAAACCCACTCAAACTCTCACATGGTGATTGTTTACATGGTTTGTCTTTTTCCTTTTTTTAAAATTTCAACTTATTTGTTTTTAAATGCAAGACTTAAAGGTGGATCTTGCATTTTATACAGTCTGACAATCTAGGCCTTTTGATGAAAATATTTAGTCCATTCATATCTGATGAACTTACTGATATGAATGGATTTATGTCTACCACTTTGCTATTTGTTCTATACATGTCTCATGATTTTTGTTCCCCTTTCTCTCCTTTATTGTATTTTCTTGTGTTATACAAATATTTTCAGTACACTATTTTAACTACTTTGATGTTTTAACTATGTTGCTCTAGGGATTTTAATATTATCTGCAACATCACAACGTATCTCAAGTTAACACTGACTTTATTGCAGCAAAAGATAGCAACTTAAAGCCAGTATTACTTCATTTCCTTCCTCCTCCTCTTTTCATTTCCTCTCATATATATCACAACTTATGTGTTGTAAATTCAATTTTAGTGAATTATAGCTATTGCTTATGCCTTTTAAAATTAATAGATGAATAAAAATGTGCATATTCTGGAATTTTTCATTCATTCCTGTGGATCCAGGTAATCATACAGTGTTGTCTCCTTTCAACCTTAAGGACTTTTGTATATCTTGTAGGTGAAGTATGCTGGCAATGAATTCCCTTAGTTTTTGTTTATTTGGGGAAATTTCTTCATTTTACTTTTAACTTTTGAAGAATGATTTTACTGTGTATAGAATTCTTGATTGACAAGTTTTTTCTTTCAGCATTTTGAATAAATTATCTACCTCTATCTGGACTCCGTTGTAACCATGAATTGTAACGTTGTATGTGTTGAGTCATTTTTTTCTGTTTTCAATATTTCTATTTCCTTTGGCTTTTAACAATTTGACTATGTTGTATCTAGATGGGGTTATCTTTGTGTTTATTCTACTTGAGGTTCATTAAAAATTTTAGATCTTCAAGTTAAATTTTTCCTTCAAGTCAAAGGATTATATCTTAAAATAGATTATTTTTATTCTTCTGGATCTCTGATACATGTATAGGAACACCTGGCATTGTTCCATAGGTACCTGAGACTATGCTCAATTGTCTTTAACATTTTCCCCTCTATTATTTAGCTTCAATCATTTCTAATTATCTTCAAGTTTACTGATTCTTTTCTCTATCCTCCCAACTACACTGTTCAGGACTTCCAGTTATTTTTAAAAATTAACTTCTTTTAATCATTTTACTTTACTAGTCTAGAATTTTCATGTGATTCTTTTGAATATATATTTTCTACTTGTTACATTATGTTTGTTGATTTATTGCTAGGCTATTTTTCTCAAATTCATTGAACATAGCTTCCTTTAAATACTTAAACATATCTATAAAGGTTACTTTTAAGTTTTTGTCTAGGAAATAT
Organism: Callithrix jacchus; assembly: GCF_049354715.1. Classification (NCBI taxonomy): domain Eukaryota; kingdom Metazoa; phylum Chordata; class Mammalia; order Primates; family Cebidae; genus Callithrix; species Callithrix jacchus. Next base: position 92,854,836 of record NC_133508.1, on the reverse strand, counting down.
GCCATCTGGATTATTGCATCTCATTCCAGTTATTCTGTGTGGGCTGAGGAATACGTTCAAAATGTCAGGCAATTCTCAAGGCTCTTTTGGCTTTGTTTCCTTTTTTTGGTGGGGGAGTGGCAGCTCTCTTTGGTCTTTCCGTGCATTTGTAGTGTTCATACAGCAGAAAGGTATGGAAAAGCTTCACTTGGATGTTCCATGGCTTGCTTTTTTCCACAGTCTCTTCATAAAGCTTCTGACTGGTCTGTCAGTCAACCCAATTTGGAATGACAGTCTTGGTCTTTCAGTGCTGTGGGTTGCCTCCATCCGTTCCCAAATAAATCTGCCACTTTAGTTAGCAAAACCCTAAGTTTTTGCTTTCTTCCCCAAATTGAATTCATTGCTTCTGGCAGTAAAGCATCAGGGTTTGGTAGTCAATTCCAGGCTAACAAAGCTACTGTTTCCCCCAACAGTCTGGTGGAGGAAGAAAGAGGGGAGAAACCTCAGGCAAGAATACAACAGTTTTTAATTTTACCCGAAGCTCTAGTGTTTTTCAAAAGTGAATGCTTCTCGATTTTTGTCTGCCTTTAGTCGTCAATTCCTAGTGCCCTAAAGTAATTTTTTTGACAATTGTGTCTAATCTTATTTTTCTGTTGAAGAAAAATACTAGTTGCTTTGTTCATCATTACTGAAAGTCCTTCTGTTTCCTCCTCCTTCAATGAAAGATAATACCTACCTCAGATTTGAGTGTGAAATTAGATCACCTATATCAGTCACATAGTATTTCACGATTTTGCTGACTTACTCTACTGAGGATGCAGGTATAGCTTGCACGTATATTTCAAAGTATATATAAAAGAAATGCTATTCTCAAATCTTTAAACTTGATCATAGATAATTTGAAAATGAAACATGGTACATTTACATATTTTGTAAAAACTATTAAGAAAAAAATCAAATTGTTTACTTGCTAAACATAGACATGGCAGAAATAGAAATGGAACAACACACAACAAAATACAGTTATCAACTGTTCTGAATTATGTTTTAATTATAGTTTTAAAGAATATACTATTATGTGTATATTGGTCAAATTTTAAAATAAAGCATTTTAATAACTTGGCAAAACATAGGTAAAAATTAGAAGGATTTATCGAAATGTAAAAGCAATTGATCTGTTCATGGTTGAAGGCATTCTATTTTATGGCAAAATGTATTATCAACTCTAAAGTTATTATATGCATTTTCTAAAAACTCTAGAGTTATTATACACATTTTCTAAAGCTAGAGCATAATTAAATAGAAATTGTCTTTCTATGCTAACCATCTTGGTCAAGTTTCAACTACAGGATCCAACGTATTAGCAGCATTATCAACCTGGTATAGGCTTCTTTGAATTGCAGAAAAGAGGTGCTTGTAATACAAGAAAACTTACAAAGCTCAAATATAGAAACAGTGAAAACACAGGCTGCTTTTATAAATTTATTCAAATATCTGAGACAAAAATTAACAAAATAATTTCTATAAAATCAATCCCAAAACAGGATTCTGAGAAGATGGTAGAATAGGAAACAACAGGAGTCTGTCTCACCATCTAGGCACGGTTTGCACTGCCAAATCTGTCTGATGTAACTATTCTTGAATTCTGAAGTCTACGGAAGGCTTGCAAATTTAAGGGGAGGGCTTTGATGGTAAATTACCATTAATTTTGGTCCATTTCAGCTCTTAGGACAGTACCCATCCAACCCCCAGACCAGTAGCAGGCAGCTGTTCTTGAAGCAACCTGCATACAGTTTGTGAAAGCTGGGGTGCAGGGAATGACCCTGTCCTCCAAATATCAGGGGTATATTCTCTAATTGCTGATTTCTGCTTCTGATCACAGAGGTGCAGACAAAGGGCCAATACCCATTGTTGTAAGTTCCCTCGTGTTACAAGCACCTCCTACTCTGGCTAAAGTAATTTCCAGGGGACTTAAAATGCCAGCATTCTTTCCTCTTGCCCTTTTGTCTTCTTTTCCTGTTTGGGAGCCAGATAATAGAGACTCAGACATTCAAATGCAACTGAATATATGAAAAAAATTAAAAAGTAACTTTGTCTACCCAGGGAAAGGTACAGGTTCAGAAAAGACCTGTAAAGACCTTAAATGTATACCTTAGGCTGATCCTTAGCACAGAGACAGCCTACGACAATCAAAAAATAATACACAAAACCAATAACAAAACCACTATAGAAAATAGAGTATGATTTCCAGAGTTACTATAAGTACCCAGTTTTCAACAACAACAACAACAAAATTACAAGGCATACAAAGAAACAAAGTATGGCCCACTCAAAAGAAAAAAAACAAAGATCAACAGAACTTTCCCTGAAAAAAATATCTCATAGCAGATCTACCAGACAAATACTTTAAAACAACTGTCTTAAAATTCTCTGAAAACTAAAAGGAGATCTGAGGAAAATCAAGAAAATGATGTATGAGCAAAATGGAAATAACAAAGAGAACCTAAAATGAAACAAAAATCTGGAGCTAAAGAGTAGAATAACTGAAATGAAAATTTCACTGGAGGGATTCAAAGGCAGATATGAGTAGGCAGACCAAAGAATCTGTAAACTCGAACATGGGATGATGGAAATGATGAAGTCTAAGACAAAAAAAGAGTGAAGAAAAGTAAACAGCACAAGGGACCAATGGGATACCACCAAACCAATCAACATATGCCTTGTCAGAGATCCAAAGAAGAGATAAAGGGACAAAGAGAATATTTCAAAAAGCAATGGCTGAAAACTTCCCAAATTTAATGAAACATATAAATATAAACATCCAAGAGCTCAACAAACTCCAAGGAAGATGAACTCAAACCCATATAGAGACACATTCAAATCAAACTGTCTAAGGTCAAAGAGAATTTTGAAAGCAGCAAGAGAGACAGTGACTCATTGCATATAAAGTGTCCTCAATTAGATTATTGGCAGATATCAAACACTTTAAAGATACTAGTACACTTCCTTCTGGCCTCCAAAATGTTAAAAGAAAAGCACCTGTCAAGCACAAATCTTAAATCTAGTATAACTGTTCTTCAAAAGGGAGGAAGACATTCAACATTTCCAGATAAACAAAAGCTGAGTTTATTACCACTAGACTTTTCCTGCAAGGGATGCTTAAGGGAGTGCTGCAGGTTGAAATAAGAGGACAGTAAACAGTAACTTGAAGCCATATAAAGAAATAAACACGTCGATAAAAGTAAATACATGGACAACTATAAAACCTAATATTATTGTAACAATGGCTTGTAACTCTTACTGTTTTCTAGATGATTTAAATTCACTTCCTAAAAATATACACTTCTAAAGAATCAGTCTAAAAGCTAAGTATTATTGCAACTTTGGTTTGTAACTCCACAATCTACATAATTTAAGAGACTTATGCACTTAAATAATTAGTTTATATGCACACAATTAAGGCACACAATTCTAAAGATGTAATTTTGTGACCACAACCAAAGGGGTGGAAATTGAGCTACAAAGGAGTAGTCTTTCTGTTTAAGTTAAACTGATATAAATTCAAATTAGAGTGTTATAATTTGAGAATGTTAAATGTAATGCTTGTAGAACCACAAAGAAAATAGCTATAGAATATACACAAGGGGAAATGAGAAGGTAATTTAAACATTTACTACAAAAAAAATCAAAGTACAAAACAGTAATGCAGGAAATGAGGAACAAAAAAGCTGAAAGGAATATAGAAAACAAATAGTAAAATGACTTAAGTCCCTCCTTATCAGTAACTACTTTATATATAAAATGGATTAAACTCTCCAATCAAAATGCAGAGTTACACAGGTTTTTCTACCCTTTTTGCCAGTCTCTTATATTTGGAGACTGAATTATGCCTAGTCATGGGGTTCAGAAATCTCTACACCAATCAATGAACATAAAATTGATCATTGATCAGTAATATTCGTGGGAGGTATGGCAAAAGAAAACAAAAACAAAATATTCTGGGGATATACTTTAAAAAACAAGACCAAACAGAATTCCATCAAGTGGGGAAAATACAGCTAAAGATTAGTTTATATTGAAAAGTTTTAAAATGTGAAGAAATACATGATTATGGAATAACAATAGCCAAACAAAGTGAGAGGATCAGACAATCTCCTCCCCAAACTGGGGATAATTAAATTTTTTTATTTTAAAGAGAAAATATAAATGTTTAAAATATACCAAAACCACACACATCACAGCTACAAAAATAAAACATGTTTACTTTGACATTATATACCAATATCTGCTTCTCCTTCTCTTCCTCATCCCCAGGAAGAACGTATTTTCTAGCTACATGTAGTTGGAGGAATGTGACTCATTCTGTCCAATAGTCATTATAAGAAATAATGTCTGTCATTTTGGAGTTAAGGCACTAAAAGCTGGTGCAGGACTCATGCTGTATTGGCCGTTCAGGCTGCCATAACAAAATGCCATAGACTGGCTGGCTTAAACAACAGAAATTTATTTTCTCATAATTCTGTAGATGAGAAGTTCAAGATCAAGACTGATTCAGTCCCTGATAAGGGCTTCCTGACTTGTGGACAGTCACCTTCTCACTGTGTCATCACATGGTAAAGAAAGAGCAAGTTTTCCATCTCATTTTGTAATGTCATTAATTCCATTACCAGGGCTCCACCAATTATGACCTCATCTAACCCTATTGAACTCCCAAAGACTCCCACCTCCAAATCAACACATTGTGGGTTAGGGCTTCAGCATATGAATTTGGGGGTGGAAGGATACAAACATTCAGTCTGTAGCACTTACTTTCTTCCCCTGCCATCATGACAGAGAAACCACATGTTTCAGATTATGCAGAAACAAAATGTTGGTGGTCCCATCAGCTTAGATTTATAAGTGGCTGTGGAAGGGAGTAATCCCACTAATTTTGTCAGGACATAAAACATAAATAAAATTCTGTTGTTTTAAGACAAGTTTAGGATGATTTGTTATTGCAGCAAAACCTCACCTAATCTAATCTAAGACATTGGGAAAAAAAGATCAATGTGAAAGAGAATTAATGAAATAGATTGTAGATACATGAAGAAAATAGAAAAAAATGAAAATGAAGAATTAGTAAATGAAAAATAAATCTGACAAGTTATTAGAATGCAGCACAGCAATTATACTAGAGGTTTTACACACTGCAATGTCAAAACTCCGACGTAAATACAAAAAGGCAAGATACAGAATATCAAGATTGGAGAAGATAAGAGTAAAACTGTATAATAAAAGCAGAGATAAAATTATCTACTTGAAAAATCCTACTGAGAAGCTACAGAGAAACTAAAATTTCATCAGGGTTTCAGGTTACTGTATCAACAAACAAAATTCAGTTGCTGTAAATGTGAAAAATTTAGAAACTAAACACCATTTACAGCACAGCAGTACAAGGCACTTAGACATCTTTCAAAACGTATGTAGGTATCTGTTGACATCTTTACAGAGGAAATTATAAAACTTTACTGAAGAGCACAAAAAAGATTTAAATAAATGTAGAGATAAATCATGTTGGCAGGGCAGGGTAGCTCATGCCTGTAATCCCAGCACTTTGGGAAGCCAAGGCAGGCTTATCACTTGAGGTCTGGAGTTCAAAAGTTAGAGGCCAGCCTGGCCAAGAAACCCCATCTCTACCAAAAATACAAAAATTAGCTGAACCCGGCGGCACACACCTGTAGTGCCAGCTTCTCAGGAGGCTGAGGCAAGAGGATCACTTAAAGCTGGGAGGCAGAGTTGCAGTGAGCCAAGATTGCAGCACTGCACTCCAGCCTGGGCAACAGAGCAAGACTGTCTCAAAAAAGAAATCAAAATTTTAAATTTATATCTGGGAAGACAATCATACTGATGACATAGTTCTATAAATTGATATAAAAATCCATATAATTGTGATATCTCTACAATGGGCCTTTAAGAAAGTCAAGATGTTGATCCCAGCGTTTTATAATATGGTGAAGGTTCAGGAATAACCAATTTAATGGAAATAGAAGGAGATAAGAATACTTAGGAAAAAACAGTAGGGTGTTAACACAGGGATAGACAAATCCATGAAAAAAGGAGACTTTATAAAAGGATCTATACAAATATGGGAACCATGAAAATAATAGAGGACATTAGATGTGTGTTGAAAAAGGAAGGCCTAATCAATAAATATTGGGGAAATTGGCTATGTAGAAGAAAGTAAAATCAGATGTTTTTTATTCAAAATGTATAAAACCACATTCCAGAAGGTTTGAATCCACAAAGGTAAAAGCAAAACTCTGAAAATATTAGGCAAGAGAGAAAAGTATCTCATGCCTTCAGAGTAGGGAAAGATTTTTTTGTAAAACACAAAGTACATAACAAAAGAGATTGATAAAATGGAATACATTAGAAATAAAAATGTTTTAATGAAAGACAGCATACTTGAGGAGGGAAAACAAGATAGGATACATCTGGCATGCAGACATAGTAACAGTTTTTAAAATGTATGGAAATGATGCCAACTTCAGGAGTGCTCTGACCTTAGAGAGGGATAAAGGAACTGGCTGGAGGAGCCAGGCTTTAGTTGTATATGAAATTGTAATCTTGGACACGAGAGGAAAGCAGCCAATTTTGCAACATGATTCTATTAAATCTGGACAATAAATATACCTACATGTTTATTTTCTGATTTTTATATATTTGGAATATTTCATAATTAAAAGAATAGCTTAAGTCTATAATCATGACTTCTACCTCTGTGCTACTCTTGTACTGGGCCATGCTCTCTTGTTACAATCTGCTTCTGTGGACATAGAGATGAGAAGAAACTGTGAGTAAATCCTAAGTTGTTTATGGTAGTAGGCAGTCTCCCATACCCTTATGGTACCTAGTGTATGTGGGTGCTCAATAAATTTTTATTGATGAGATGTCCTTACTTCCCAAGATTCCCTGTGCTTTCAAAGCTCAAAAGACCTGGAACTCTCAAAGCTCCCTATACTCCTCCATTCTATCCAACATTCATCAAACTTGACTATAAATACCAGTTAATATTTACCTAGCACTGTACGGACAGGTATCCATGGTATATGATATCCCCAGGTGATGTCCTGACACTCATGAATGGAAAGTAATTTATAAAGTTCTTAGTATCCATTCTTCACTATCAGTAAGTATCCAAGATTATCTATTCTCACCAGAGATGAAATATGAATTGGGTTCACCTCAGCCATTATTTGCCTTCTAGAGTGATATTCCGGGTCTGCCTCTTCTCTGTTCCCTATCATTGAACTCTGCCCATCTGAAAAGCACTTTTCAAAGTGTTTGAACTCAGGTTACCCTACAACTTTAGTGACTCAGCTCTGTACCTAACCCATCAACACTTTCTCTCAGACTCCACCTGGAATCCTTTTCATCATTTTGGGCCATCTAGAAAGAATAATTTGGCCTGAGGGAAAGTTTGTACTTACATTGATTTTAGTATTGGGTCATTTGGATTTGGCAACCTCCCCACAAGAAAACTATCATGCAGAGCCACGCAACTGGGCAGATCCTACTCGTGAGGGCACCAAGAAAGCTCTCAGAATCCCTCCAGCTTGAATCAATCCCAAATGGTCAGTTTCTGAATCATGTAAAAATGTCTGGTGGCCAGAAATGACTCTGCGGCTGCCTGACTTGGTGCCCTGGAGCCAGGACCTGCGTTGGGCAGGGACAACCTTGTGGCTGTCACGCAGTAACAACAATGCTTACCAGGGCTGAAACCCCTGCTACACTGGCCTAAGAGAGCTGGAATGGGTGAAATATGCCCTCATGGCTCTCTTCAGAAAGGGATTCTATGGGGTGCTTGTTTTGTTTTCTTTCCAGTAGCTGAGGCTCAGACACTCCCATCTTCTAGCACTTAACATTCCTACGTTGGGCAGCACCACTGCAATCTATCACTTACACTCCCTGCTGACATTTCATGGAGGGTTTAAAGCAGCAGGTGTGGGAGATAGAAGCCATTGTCAATCATTTTATGAAAAATGCTCCACCCTTTCAAATGCCTAATCAGAGTTTTGATGGGTTGCAGCTGGCTGCTAACAGGACAGGATTGGAAGCTTTCAAGGCAAATAGCACTGATCCATTTTGGAAGGTGAGAGAGTATGGGGCTAGAGAAAGGGAATGCAGAGAAGCTGGGTCTGGATCAAGGCCACGGCACTGCAACCTCATGGCTGAAAGTGGTGGGAGAACTCATCAATTAGAAAGAAGTTAGTGTAAAATTTATGGTCTTGCCTCCATACTGTTGCTGTTTGTGTGGTGTTAATCACTTGGAAGTCTCCATTCAGAGGAAAGCAGCCCTGGGATTGATTTCCCCATTTAGATAACCTGAGGGAACCCCCCTGAGGGTCTTGCTGAGGTCTGATCTCCTGCCTAGAGTGTATTAAAGGAAAGAGGAGAAACTAAGCCCCTCCGTATTAACATCCAGGTAAGCTGTAGGATCCCTTTTAAGTTTGTCCGATAAAATAGTGTTCATTTCCAGCATGCACCCCCTTCCTTATTTTGCACAGCTTTTTAGGATAGCACCATAAGTAATGCCTGTGCCAGTAGATCCTTGGCACTTCATCACCTTCAACACCCCAGTCCACCCTCACTTGTCAATGTTAACAGTTTACATAGATCTCTTATTAAAAAAAAAAAATCTCCAAATGTACTACAAGGGTCCTCTTCTGATCCAGCCTGCAGTCCTAAACTCTGCCTATTTATAAATACTATCATGTACCAAAATCAGGGTTCCATGCTTCTAAGTCAAGCTGAAGAGCTCTAGGAGTATGTAGTCATCACTGGATGCTTGCACACCACTGAAAATAGAGTTTTTGTCAGTTCTGGTTTTGTCTCTCACCGATTGTCCATTTTTCTCTTCTTGGACTTCTGTCTCCTTTCAACGTGGTTCCTGACCTCAGTTGGCTTACTTAGCACGTTCTACTCATGCTAGCTGGTGACCTGACTATGACTCCTGCATCTGACCTCAAGTGCATATCCTATTTTCATCTTTGAGCGGGCTCTGGCAGCTCATAGGACCTTTGTTTACGAACAATTTATTACCACTCAAAACCTTTCTAGAAGGTAAGGGTTTTCTTTCAGCCATACTTCATATGTAGTAACTCAAATACAAAGCGATCGTTTTCTTAATCTCTGCATTATCAGTCCTTGGATCTCTATTATAGCCTTTATCCATACAGGATCAACTTCAAGGAGCTCACAATCCAGTATGAGAGCAAGATAAGTTAACTTAATGAACTATTTGCATTTAAAAATGTCACGGCTGGGTGCAGTGGCTCACGCCTGTAATCCCAGCAATTTGGGAGGCCAAGGTGGGTGGATCTCTTGAGGTCAGGAGTTTGAGATTAGCCTGGTCAACATGGCGAAACTCCATTTCTAATAAAAATACAAAAATTAACTGGGAGTGGTGGTGGGTGCCTGTAATCTCAGCTACTTGGTAGGCTGAGGCAGGAGAATCACTTAATCTGGGAGGCAAAGTTTGCAGTGAGCTCAGATTGTGCCATTGCACTCCAGCCTGGGCAACAAGAGCAAAACTCCATCTCAAAAATAAAGGAAAAAAAAGTCACAAATGGCCAAAAATGGTGACATATGCCTGTAGTCTCAGCTGCTTCTGAGACTGAAGCAGGAAGATCAGTTGAGCCCAGGAGTTCAAGCTATAATGCACTATAATCATGCCTGTGAATAGCCACTACACTCCAGCTTGGGTGACACAGCAAGATCCTGCCTCTTAAAAAAATGCCACAAAAGATGTGTGTACATAGGCAATATGGAAGGGACAGCCAAGACACAAAGAGCCAAAATACCCTGGAAGAAGAAGATGCTAATTTTCACATGGGGATCCAGAAGACCTTGCTTAGAAAAAGTGATACTTACATTGCAAAGACAAGTTGGTTTTTCACTAGCAAAAGAGGAGCTGATGCTGAAAAGATGAGAACCTAAGCTGTGGGGGATTATGAATGCCAATGTAAGGACAATGTTAAAAGATGACAACTTCACTAAACACAGAACTTTATTCTTCTCCCCCACAGTCTGTTCACCCCCACTCTAGTTACTTTTTTTCCTGCCCAATGGGTAAAATCTAGGGTAATTCTCTTAATCCTTCTGCTCTTTTTTTGTCTCGGCAATTAAAAAAAAAAAAAAATCCCAGAGTCAAACATTTCTACTTTTGTTGAAAGTTAAATATCCTTTTCACAAATTTGAGGAGTTAGCATCTTTTTTGTGCCTGGTCCCCAGTTTGCCTTTTCTCCCCATCTTGTTAGCCTAGAGAGTAGGCAGGGTCACAGAAGAGAGAACTATAAAGGAAAAAAAAAAGACCTTTCTGAATGGTATGGCTGTGATCTGCCATCAGTGCCCTCCAGGACTGGTAAATGTTCAAAGTTGATATTTTCCCTAGTGGGATGCTTTTGTGGATACTTCAGTGATTACTTTTTGGAAACATTCAACTATAACTCTTAGCAGAAAGTATTAGTTATCTGTTATCACAAAGGCATTTATAAAATACGCCAAAACTTAGCAGTTTAAAACAAACATATCACACAGTTTCTGTGTTCGGGAACCCAGGAGCAGCTTAGCTGGGTGGTTTTGACTCAGGCTCTATGATGATGTTGCAGTCAAGCTGTTAGCCAGAAATGCAGTCATCTAAAGGTGTGCTAGGGCTGGAAGATGTTACCAAGATGGCTGCATTCAAATGGCTGTTAGTTTGAAGGCTCAGTTCCTAGCTGTGCGAATCTCCTCTTAAAACTGCTCCAGTGTTTTCATGACAGTGCAGCTGGTTTCTTACAACATTTTCACCCAGCCCCATCAGGAAGTCCTTTTGGGTAAGGTCTCATGCTCAATCTTGTCACTCCAAAAGAACACAGGGTTGGCACTTATGAGAAACATGTGGCTTTGGCCCAGACACCAGGGAAGTGAGGCTTGCTCCCAGAATAGCCCCTTATCTTTGCTCCACCATTAGGGAAATAGCAAAACGTCTTGTTCTTAATACCTCTAGATGTGAGTGAAGAACAAGATTCAGGGAACACATGCATGTCTCTTGGATGGACTTTTTATAGGCCTTCTTCACTAGCTTCTATCATTTAAATGTGTCCCCTCAAAAATTTAGGAGCCAGTGTTTAGGGTACTGTGTAGCTTCTCTTAAGAAGCTTCTCTTAAAACTTAGTGGCCAATATGATAGTATTAAGACGTGATTAAGCCATGAGCACTTCTCTTTCATGATGGGATTAAGGCCCTTCTTTTTGTTGTTGTTTTTAGACAGAGTCTTGCTCTATCACCAGGCACCGGGCTGGAGTGCAGTGGCACAATCTCGGCTCACTGCAACCTCCGCCTCCTGGGTTCAAGCAATTATCCTGCCTCAGCCTCCCAGGTAGCTGGGACTACAGGCACACACCACCATGCCCAGCTAATATTTTTTGTATTTTTAGTAGAGACGGTGTTTCACCATGTTGGCCAGGATGGTCTTGATATCTTGACCTTGTGGTCTGCCCGGCTCAGCCTCCCAAAGTGCTGGGATTACAGGCTTGAGCCACCGTGCCCAGCCAAGGCCCTTCTAAAAAGAGGCTTTATGCAGCATTTGGCTCTTGCCCCTCCTGTCTTCAGCCAAGTAAGGATACAGCATTCCTGCCCTCTGGAGGATGCAGCCACAAGATGCCATCTTGGAAGCATAGAGAACCCCTCACCACTCAAACTTGCCACTGCCTTGATTTTAAACCTTCCAGCCTCCAGGAATGTGAGAAAAAACATGTTTTCTTTATAAATTACCCAGTGTCAGGTATCTTGTTATATCAGCACAAACAGGTTAAGACAAAAAATTGTTACCAGGAGTTGTATGTCACTATAACAAATACCTAAAAATGTGTTACTGACTTCGGAACTAGGTAATGGATAGAGGCTGAGACAGCTTTGAAGTGAATATTAGAAGAATCCTAAGTTGCCATGAATGGACCATTAAGGGTGATTCTGATGTGGGCTCAGAAATTTAAAAAAAGCTGCACAGAGTTTCAGTTGCCTTAGAAATTACCCAAGTGGATGTGATCAGAAGACTGGCAGAAATGTGAATAGTAAAGGTCATTCTAAAGAGGTCTTCAATGGAAATGAGGACCATCTTATTAGAAATTAGAGGGATGGTCATCCTTGTTACCAAGTGGCAAAGAGCTTGGACGAATTGTGTGTGTGTTCTAGGACTTTGTGAAAGGCAGAACTTTAGAGTGATGAACTTAAATATTTGGTAGAAGAAATCTCTAAGGAGCCAGTGTTTAGGGTACTGTGTAGCTTCTCTTAACTGCTTATAGTAAAATGTGAGAAGAGAAAGTAGTATTTAAAGACCACATTTATAATTAAAAGAGAAGCATAACTTAAAGATTTAGAGAATTCTCAGCCTGGCCATTTAAAGAAGAAAAAACTACATGTAGAACATAAAACCAAGGATATGGCCAAGTGACTGATAGTGATTCATATGAGGAGAAGAAATCCAGATGCTATTCATCAAGACAATGGGAAAATAATCTCAAAGACATTTCAGATGTCTTCAAATCTGCTATGCCCTTCACAGGCCTAGAGCACAACAGCCTTGAGGGTAGAACAGGTAGACAGCCATAGGTATGGCGGGGAGCCAAAGCAGCTGTGAGATCTTAGGACTTGCAGCCCAGGGCTGCCTGATGTCTCCTTCACTCTCTGCATTTTGGTTCAGTACCCCTTGGTCACCAAGCCAAGGTGCTTCTGTGGCCCAAGTCAGCCTGAATGTGGCTCAGGCTACCACTCTGAAAGGTACAAACTGTAAACCTTGATGGCATCTACATGGTGCTAATTCTACAGGCTTCCAGAGCATATATGCTATGGAGGTACTGTTCACCTCCACCTAAGTTTAAAAGATGCCTCAGAGAGCTCAGGGCCCTTGTAGAGAATGGTCACAGGACCAGGGGCACTGACGAAAGCCTTCTTAGGGTAAAGCTTTGTGGATCCATGGTGGGAGGGGCACCACTAGACCCCAGAGCTGTAGGGCCACCAGCATGCAACACCAGCCTGGAAGAGCTCCAGGAACTCAACTCCAAACTGTAAAGGCTACTGTGTGTGCTATGCCTAGTAAAGCCATGGGGCATGGTCCCCTGGAGTCTTGGGGACCCAACTCCTACCCCAATGTTTTCCAGAGACAGGACATGGAATTAAGAAAATTCTCAAGCCTTAAGACTTAATATTGTTTGCCATCTTGGGTTAAGGACCGATTTGGGATCTGTTACCCCTTTCTTCCTGCTTATTTCTCCCTTTGAAATGGGAACATCTATCCTATGGCTGTCCCACCATTACCTTTTAGAAGCATGTAACTTGTTTGCTTTCATAGGCTCACAGCTACAGGGATATTTGCTTTAGGATAAATTGTGCCTTGAGTCTCACCCATATCTGATTTATGTAAGACTCTATAATTTAGACTTTTAAGTTGATGCAAGGATGAGTTAAGACTTTGGGCATTATTGGGATACAATTAATGTATTTTGCATATGAGAAGGACATTAATTTTGGAGGGCCAGGGCAAAATGCTATGGTTTGAATGTGTCCCCTCCAAAATTCAGGGGTTGAAACTTAATGGCTGATGTGATAGTATTAAGATGTGGAGGCCATGATAGTATTTAAGAGGTGATTAGGCCCTGAAGGCTCCTCCCTCATGAATAGGATTAAGGCCTTCATAGAAGAGGCTTCACAAAGCATTTGGCTCCTGTTCTTCTGCCTTCCGTCATGTGAGGACACAGACACAGTATTCTTTCCTCTTTGGAGGATGTGGCAACAAGCTGCCATCTTGAGAGCAGAGAGGGCAGGACTCATCAAATCATTAAACTTACCTGCACCTTGATCTTGAACTTCCAAGCCTCTGCAACTATGAGAAATAAATTGTTCTTTAAGAATTACCCAGTCTTAGGTATCGTATTATAGCAGCACAAATAGACTAAGATGCTAACCTTGAGATGAGAAAACATCCACAGAGGAGCCAGAGAAAAGAAAATGCCTCAGCATTGCAAAACCTTTCTTCTCAGCCCAATACACACCTCTAGGGTGTTGAAACAACTGAGGTTGAACAGGCCAAGAGTTACAAAAACCCCCTTTGGTTACCATCATTTTTAGGCCTGAGTAGAGTTTTCACCAACTGTTTTTTTTTTTGTTTTGTTTTGAGATGGAGTTTCGCTCTTGTTACCCAGGCTGGAGTGCAATGGTGCAATCTCAACTCACCGCAACCTCCGCCTCCTGGGTTCAGGCAATTCTCCCGCCTCAGCCTCCTGAGTAGCTGGGATTACTGGCATGCGCCACCATGCCCAGCTAATTTTTTGTATTAGTAGAGACGGGGTTTCACCATGTTTGACCAGGATGGTCTCGATCTCTTAACCTTGTGATCCACCCGCCTCGGCCTCCCAATCACCAACTGTTTTGTAGTCAACTACCGAAAGCTTCATGCAAAACTGAGAGAACCTACATCTTAACGTTATTATACCACAGTGAGGATTTCATTAATGCAAGTGTCAGCCCAGCTCTGCATTTGGCTTCAGGTTTCCCCAGAATTGGACCTTAAGAAAAGAATTCAAGGTGCAAGTAGGTTATCTTGGAAGGAACGCCAGGAAATACCTATAGGGATGTAGAAAAGAGAAGAAAGAAAAGAGCAAATAAACGTAGCGTAATCAAATCAGCTACTACTGTGGGCAACTGTGGCTCAATCCTGCTGAACTCTTAGAAATAGAAGAAAACATAGTTATCCAGGTTTTTTGCCATTTGGTAGAGGATATTTATCCAACTCCCTGTTCCTCATTGATTGAGGGCTGCTTCCTGGGCATTAACTTTTTGAAACTTCTGGCTTGCTCTTTTCAAAAGCTGAATACCGTGGTACTCTAGATAGGGTGGGCAACCATCTCCGTTTGGTTTGAACTGAAATGCTGAAATGTAGAACCTTTATTGCTAAAACCAGGATAATCCCAAGCATTCTAGGATGGTTGGTTACCTTACCCCTAGACAGGAAGTTTTGGGTATTGGTAGAAGCAGACTTCTTCATGTAGAAGTTAGTGCCAAGGAGATATATTCTGGGCACCAGCAACATCAAGAGAACATGAAAGTTTTGGAATAAATGTTATATTCTCCTAATGTTTTTCTTCTTAAACTGATCCTTACCTCCTCTGAATACAAAAGCCAATTAATAATCCAGTACTTCGGACAGCTCAGCAACTGCTGGAAACAGAAGCAGCCAGAAGTCAGTATCCCCTCCTTTACATTTTAAAGTCCTAAGTCTATTGAAGAGAGCACACAGGTATCTCTGGGAGGAGGAGAGAGGGCAAGAACAAAGGAAGAAATTTTGAAGACAAAGTCACCCGTTCTCTTCATTTTCAGGTCTTAGTGCTGCTTAATGGCAAAGCCCATGGTGACAAATCAGCAAAAGGGGATTGTATTTTAGGCACAGAAAATACTGCTTTCATAGTAAAGCCATGGGGCATGGTCCCCTAGAGATTTGATATGTGGGTGAAGGCAGAAATAGCAAACATTGAAATATAAGATACTGATTGGAAATGGTGGCTCACACCCATATTCCCAGCACTTTGAAAGACCCGAGGTTGGGAGGGATCACCTGAGCCCAGGAGTTTGAAACCATCCTGGGAAATATAGGGAGACCCCATCTCTACAAAAATCTTTGAAAAATTAGCCAGGGATGGTCGTATGTGTCGTAGTCCCAGCTGTAATACATAGGAAGCTGAGGTGGGAGGATTGCTTGAACCTAGGAGGTCAAGGCTACAGTGAGCCATGATTGTGTCACTGCACTCCAGACTGGGGGAAAGAGCAAAACTGTTTCAAAAAAAGAAAAAACTATTGACGTGTGTTAGAAAGACAATAAATCAAAACAGCATGACAGAGGAAGAGTCTTATGCCCTTTACTTGCATAAGACTTTGGAACCATTCCACACACTTGGGAGAAGAAAGCCCCAATAATAATTAAGACTTATATTCTTACCAACTCAGTTGGATAGAGGTGCAATCAAAATGAAATTTACTGTAAGGGGGAACAAAAGACAGTAACATATAGTTTTGCATACCTAAAAAAGAAGAAAATTGAGAAATGTGAAAACATTTAGTGACAGATACATTTAAGCACCTACATGTTAATCTAACTATATTGAATGCAATCCTCACTAAAACAATATAATTTTAATGTTAGTACCTCCCGTTTACATGTAAAGAAACTGAGGATTGGAGTAGTAAAGAAACTTACACAGGTAACACAGTTGAGAGCCCCATTGTCGTTAAAATGTAATGTTTCTCTATGAAACCCACTGTTTTCTCCATTTGCCGCCTCCCCCAGTCACAAATTCTTTAGACCTCAAATTCCTTTTACCTACTTGTCTAATATTTGTTGATTTTCTACTGTGCAAGGCTCTGTATTAGGCACAGATGTAGGCAGGTAATTACACAGGAACATGACGTAGCTCTGGCCCACAAAGAGCTTGAAATGCAATAGGGTAGACATCCTCAAACACAATTTATTTTACAATTGTGAATGAAGTGTAAAGTTGGGGTGTAAGGAGATGGTAGGGAGTTGACACACTGAATGTGAACACAGAGTACCATAACTTAGCTACCCACTTTCCATACTGACTTGGAACCACTCTGAAGATTTTTTCTAGCTTACATGGTCCATTGGATGGTTATTTTGGATGTAGGAGTTAGAACAGGCTGTGTTGGAAAGTTACTTCTAAATGTGTCCTGCAGTGTGGAGAGAATTCAGGCAATGCATCCTAAGGTGCCACTCCAGCCACCTTTCCAGCCTTATCTTCTGCTGTTCTCCTCTCTCAACCCTAATTTTCAGGCCAAACTATTAGGTTGGTACAAAAGTAACTGTGGTTTTTGCCATTATAGTAATTTTATGCTTCACCATAATGGTGTTCTAAACTATCTCTCTTCCATGTTTTTCCTCTTTTGCTAAAACCAATCTGCTCTATTCCCTGGAAAAGAAGACAGTGCTGGAATTCCTTCAGTCAAAGGCAGGGCAAGGGGTAGTGTGAGAGAGAAGTCCTAAACTCAGAATACACAGACCTGAATTCAATTTCCTGCAGTAAGGCTTATCAGCTGCATAGTGAAAAACTTGACCTCTCTCTCTGGACCTCAGTTTCCTCATCTGCAAAATATAAAGTGAGCCCTGCCTATGTGTCAGGGCGGCTGCAAGACTCAAGATAATGACTGTAAAATATTTTGCATATTGTGAACAATACCTTATGCATGTTTTTGCTTATGTAAACCTAAGGGATTGTCATTAGTATTCAGAATTTTTAACTGATGTGTCTTTGCAAGAGTTTGGCTAGAAACGTGATTAAGATATGTCCCAGCTGAGCAGCTTCTTCCCTTGTAGTTTCATCCAATTGCCACAAAGGGGATAGAATAGGCATTTTGTGATTGTTTTTCACATAGTTGGAAGCATTTCAAAGCATCAGATCTTTTTTTTAGGTGAACTCTGCTTTATTTGCATTCAGTCTACTTCCACCAGTGCATAAGGAACATTGTAAATTTATGGTTTCAAAGTTAAAAATGTAAAATAAAAAGATATATCTTCTATTTTTCTATAAAAAGACTCAGGATTTGCAAAGAATTTACGTATCACTGACAATACTGATGGGACACATTCAAAAGGAGAATTGAGGAAGTAATTTTGGTAAAACAGGAAGTTTTTCTAGGCTGATAATGAAGTGTAAAGCTTTCTCTTTGACTTGGAAAAACATAACTTATGTATAGTCAATTAGTCAATAAATCCTTGAGCAAACAAACAAGAGAGAAAAAATAAATGTATAGAAGACTATTGCTAAGTGACAGATACTAGAGAAGGAGCAGGTTGCCGGGAGAGTATTATGAATTTACTCTGAAGTATATTGATTTCAAAATTCCCTTGTGAGAGGCCATATTGCAGTTTGAATACACAAAACTAAAAAAGTGACGAGTAGAGCTGAGATACAAAGATGGCAGATATTGGCAAAGATGTAGATTGAAACTCTGGGAGTGGATATGATGCCTGAAGAGGAAAGAGTTGCCAGCAACTAGGGGTCAGGACAAACATGAGTATCCAGCAAAGGCTCAGGAGGAGAAGCTGGAAAGGTGTTAAGAAAGTCAAGGGAATCTGGTGTCACAAAGGCAAGGCAACAGCAAAGCAAGACAGATGGCCAGTGTTCAACGGTGATAAGTTCTACCGATAAGGCTAATACAATAACTCATTGTTGTTCACTGGGTTCAGCACCATGAAAGTAACTCTAGTATTGGCTGTTTTGGTGGAATTATGAGAAAGAACCAGATTACAGTGGGTCGAATAAGGAATGAAAAATGAAGTGGAGACAGTCTAGACAGTTTTGGCAAGAAATTCAGCACTGAAGAGAAGGAGAGAAGGATGTCAGTATCTGGAGGTGTATATGGGCTTCAGAGAGTTTTTTATGAACTGAAAAAGACAGAAGCATGTTTGCTTATGGATAGAAAGGGTCCGGTTGATGGCTAGCCATGTACAGAAAACTGAAATTGAACTCTTTCCTTACAACTTATACAAAATTAACTCAAGATGGATTAAAGATTTACATGTAAAACCCAAAACTATAAGCCCCTAGAAGAAAATCTGGGCAATACCATTCAGGATATAGGCATGGGCAAAGATTTCATGACAAAAAAACATCAAAAGCAATTGCAACAAAAGCAAAAATTGACAAATGGGATCTAATTAAACTAAAGAGCTTCTGCACAGAAGAAACTATCATCAGAGTAAACAGGTAGTCTGTGAAATGGGAGAAAACTTTTGCAATCGATCCATACGACAAAGGGCTAATATCTAGAATCTACAAGGAACTTAAGCAAATTAAAAAACCCCATCCAAAAGTGGGCAAAGGACATGAACAGACACTTTTCAAAAGAGATTTATGAAACCAACAAGCATGGGAAAAAAAGCTCAACATCACTGATTAGAGAAATGCAAATCAAAACCACAATAAGATACCATCTCATGCCAGTCAGAATGGCGATTATTAAAAAGTCAAGAAACAGCCGCTTCTGCCAAGGCTGTGGAGAAATAGGAATGCTTTTACACTGTTGATGGGAGTGTAAATTAGTTCAACCATTGTGGAAGACAATGGTTTCTTCAAAGATCTTCCTCAAAGATCTAGAACCAGAAATAACATTTGACCCAGCAATCCCATTACCCAAAGGAATATAAATCATTCTATTATAAAGATACATGCACGTGTATGTTGATTGCAGCACTATTCACAATAGCAAAGATGTGGAATCAACCCAAATGCCCATCAGTGATAGACTGGATAAAGATAATGCAGCATGTATTCACCATGAAACACTATACAGTCATAAAAAGGAATGAGATCATGTCTTTTGCAGTGACATGAATGGAGCTGGAAGCCATTATCCTCAGCAAACTAACACAGGAATAGGAAACTGAACACTGCATGTTCTCACTTATAAGTGGTAGCTAAACAGTGAGAACACAGGGCCACAGGGAGGAGAACATCACACACTGAGGCCTACCAGGGGGACAGGGTAATGGAGAACATCAGGATACATAGCTACTCCATGCAGGGCTTAATACCTAGGTGATGGGTTAGTGGGTGCAGCAAACCACCATGGCACACGTTTACCTATGTAACAAACCTACACATCCTGCACATGTATCCCAGAACTTAAATTTCTTTAAAAAGGGTCCAGTTGAGAGGGATAAGTTGAAGACACAGGGGAAAGAGGCATATGATTTCCAAGAGACAAAAAAACATGAAAACCAAAGCACAGACCAGGATTACCTATCCCACCTGATGGTCCAGGGAGGCAATAACACCTGAATAAGTAGAATTTCTCCAGGTAACGGGAGCAAATGAAAAAAAAATAGGGCGTTCCTTATCCAGTGCTCTTCTCAATTTCACCACTGTGGACTCTTAAACTTGCTTAGATTGAATGAAAGAAAGTGCTCCAGGGTAGCATTTTGTGCAGTTGTAATTTTTCTAGACCCATTTTTAGAAATAAAATGTAGATTTACCAATAGACACCGTAGACTCCAAAAGAAGAGGGGAGGAAGAGGTTGAAAAACTACCTATTTGGTACTTTGTTCTCTTTTAGGGTGACAGGTTCATTTATAGCCCAAACCTCAGCATCATACAATATATTCATGTAGCAAACCTGTATATGTATGTCCTGAATCTAATTTTTTTCTTGAAATGTGAGTTTACTTACACAAAGCTTATATTGTGTGTCTCCACCCAAGGCATATTTCTCATCTGGGTTATTTCCTTTAGAAAATGTGCAGCCAGTGGTAGTGAGTCTTAACTCCTAGCTGTCTGTACCATTTATATAATGCAATGGATTTCCTTACTCCCTGACACATTTCCTCTACACTTCATAAGTAAATAGTTTCCTTATAATCATAGTGCTGCCTAATTAGAACCTGTCCATCTCAACTCAAAGGGACAACTTGGCCTTTTAGGTGATCAGGTCTGAGTTCATTTGATGAAAAACATTTTTTAGTGGTAAGAAGTTGGGAATTTGGTCTGGATAGGGAAGAAAGCTTCAGATGTAGAACAGTCTGTGACATGCACTATCCACAAAGAAAACAAGCTGTAAAAAGCAATTTATTTTTTTAATGTTAATTGTTACCAACTAAAACTCAATATGCCTAAGAAATTTACTCCACAGATAAAGGCATGACATAAGATTCAACTGTCTAGAAACTTTGTTGAAATGAAGTAACATTTTTCACTACTCACTTAGCATTATTTTCTTTTAAAATACAAGTAACTAAAGAAATATATGGTTAAACCAGTCTATCCAGTCATTCTTAGTATCAGGGTAAATTAAATTAATTTTTGTGGAAAGCAATCTGGAACTATGAAATGAGATCTAAAAATGTTTATATTTTTGACCTAGTATTTCTCCATAAGGGAATTTATTGTACAAAAGACACAAAATACATATACATATATGTGTATATACTTTAGATCCAATCAATCAATCATTGAGCAAACTACAAAGAAAAAGTAAAACAATGTATATTTGTAGCAAATATAAATTTTTGCTCACTCACAGAAAAAGAAGTATCCTATTTCTATAATTCAGTTCCATTTCTTACTCTGAAACAAATTTCTCCCAAGTTCCTGGAAATTTAATTCTCTTATTGGGTTTTTTCTAAATACAGAGTTAGATCATGACTCCAGGATCATGTGTGAGGCTGAAGCTCTGTAGGATTAGGAAGAGGTTGGTGGTGAGTTATCTGTTACCAACCCTTACCCCTCACAGTGCCTTGGGACTCAGTTTCCCTCTATTTCTGTGTCATCTGTAAGAGAAAAAAGTCATTTATAAGGTCAAAAACCCTTTCTTCTAGGTCCCACATCCCACACCATTCTCAGCCCTTCTTAGGTCTTGCCGGCTTCCCTGTTCTGCCAGGATGAAGACATGAGATTTCTGCATTTTTTGGTACTCATAGGAATGTAGTTTTCTCTCTCCACACCCTAACAGGCCAAGGAGGTTTGGGAGATAGTGCCATTTAAAAAAAACAGGAAGGGTTATCTCTTCCTGCTTTTTCCAAGACTCTCTGCCTCTCTCCAGGTCCCCCGGCTGTCCTCTCCTTTCAGCTCCATTCAAGCTTTTGAAAACAAAGGTCAAGAACAGAAGAATTTTGGAGATGGCTCTGCTTTTAGCCCAGCCTCGAGCCACCTCCATGCTGGAGTAAGAGCAGCTTCTCTTGTGTTTGAGTGGGAGGTCAGAAATACAGAAGAAAAAGATTCATATCTCAAAATATCCTCATCATCCATAAAGATTGTCATGACAAAAAGAATGATAAAAGGATTTCCAACAAGAAAATTATTTATAGAGGGGACATAATCTTGTGCCAATCAGTAGAGCAGATGTTTTCAAACATTACCATAACTTAATCCTTATAATAATCTTTGAATATAATGTAATCACTAGAAATAAGTTTGAAGACAAGGCATCAACCTGGATACATTGTAAAAACCAAAGGTCACCAACAAAAATGAAAATATCTGATGCCTTTGGGTGGTGGAATTTTGTGTGAATTATTTTTGTAACCAGGATTATGTAACATCATGAAAAAGAAATAGAAAATAGAGGAGAAAATATTGTTTTCCAGACTTGAAATGAGAAATAAAGAAATCCTTGTGGATTTTGCCTCAAAGGGTATTATCAAGATTCATTTCCAAGAATTCAAAGCTGTTCCAGCTGCTGCCATAGTTAATGAGTTGAGATTGTAAAGATGGTTTGTTTCCCTCTTGATTTCATCTCCTCTAAATAACTAAGATCTATTATCTGCCTCTCTAGTCTTACCCATCCTTTAGATCTTGGAGAAGAATTTGGAAAAAAATTGTCAATGATGCCGCTGATAAAAGGTGAGCCCATGTGACAGATTTGTTGTAAGGAGGGGAAATCACATTTGAACACCCTCGATTTTCCAGACACTGGGGTAGATACTTTTCCATTATTATCACATTTAATGGACTCTATTGGTTCCATTTTAGAGATGTGAAAACTAAGGCCCATCTTCTCTATTCTGCCTCCATATGAAGAAGGTCCTTGCTTCCCTTTTGCCTTCCAACATGATTGTAAGTTTCCTGAGGCCTCCTCAGCCAAATGGAACTGTGAGTCAATTAAACCTCTTTCCTTCATAAATTACCCAGTCTTAGTTAATCTTTACAGCAGTGTGAGAACAACCACTAACCAGCATTTCATGGAAGTGTTTTCTGTGATACCTAGTCATAGAATCCTTTTTTGTCATAATATTATTACCACTCCTAGGCCAGCTGCACAACTCTGTGTCTGAGACCATGGAAGGGGCCTCCAGGAGAAAGCCAAAGGGAACTATTTTCATGGCTCTGTAAGTACAGACAGCTGTGCTCAGTGAGATTGTCACAGCAAGAGAGGGGTATGTTCTGAACCCCAGGTGGAACTGCCATGGCCTCAGCACAGTGAAGGCTCTAGGAAACATGGCTCCACTTCAGCACAGAAAGCACTTGCAACCTTGTGAACATCAGGAGACTGGCAACAGCAGCAATGTGGCACAAAGTGAGTCATGCCATGCAGAGCCCAGCATGGATAAGAGGTCCTCCTGTAACATCAAAGTATAAACCACAGTGAGTGCATTTAGAACAAGAGAGGATGCCTAACCCAGAGCAGGCACTGAATCAACACATCCAATGTTAATTGCTAATGATGGCAAAGGGAAAGTTTCCTTGGATTTAGTCTGGCTCCCCTGGGACTCCAAGAAGTATCTTTATATATCACCTTGGTCTTGGGCAGGAAAAGGGTGGTAAAGTCAGCAGGGCTTCGCTGAACAATAATGAGGAGAATTTTTACAGAGATGGAGAGAGGGTGATGGGATTTAATCAAGGATAGTGTATTAGGGTTCTCTAGAGGGACAGAATTAATAGGATATAGACACAGATTTATAAAGGGGAGTTTATTAATTATAAATTTGTATAATCACAAGGTCCCACAATAGGCCATCTGCAAGCTGAGGAGCAAGGAGAGCCAGTCCAAGTCCCAAAACTGATAAATTTGGAGTCCAATATTCGAAGGCAGGAAGCATCCTGCATGGGAGAAAAATGCAGGCTGGAAGGTTAAGCCAGTCTCCCCTTTTCACAGTTTTCTGCCTGCTTTATATTCAGACAGCTGATTAGATTGCACCCACCAGATTAAGGGTGGATCTGCCCTCCCCAGCCCACTAATTGAAATGTTAATACCTCTTAGCAACACCCTCACAAACATACCCAGGATCAATACTTTGTATTCTTCAATCCAATCATGTTGACATACCATTAACCATCACAATTCCACCCCTTGTCAACTTAAACTCATACACATCTCCTGAGATCATACATAATATTCAAATAAAGACAATAACGTCATAATTATACCTAACATAATACAGCTATTCTTCATACAAGCAGAAACACTCCAATCTCCAACCCAAATACTATTACATAAAGTTAACAATACTAAATACTGATATGAAGTCAAATCTTATGTCACATGATAGAGGAAAAGGAAATAAAATCTATTTTTTATTGCACAAACATAATTTTAGCAAAAGGAGGAAATACTCATGACAATTACAGTCCCCATTTCTGCAACTGGTCATGTGGTCCTAGCTAGTATTGATGACTGCCTTCCTCTACTACACATTCTGTATTCCCTTTGCCTGCAGCAAGCACTTCAGCAGGTCGTGGTTTTGGTTTCCCCCTACCCCCACAATGGAGTGATCCAAACCTTCATTCCTGAGGGATCTGAGCCATTTGTAGTCCTGCCTGGATTGGGCTGTTGTAGTTTCCTATTGACCTTAATCACAGGGCAGGTAGTACCAAGAGATGCCCTAATGAATCTCCTGTATTCCATGCATACTCTTCCTTACCTCTACTGTGAAGTAGTAGACTGACTTCATCTTGATAATCTGGGTCGATCACTCCAGCCAATATTGTAAGTCTCTTCTTGGCCTTACAGGTAGGAGGAGCCCAAAGGGTCCAGACGGCAATCTTAACTTCTAGTTTAATTGAATCACTGTTGTATCTCCTGGTGGCAGTGTTCCTCCCGCTTGAACTAACATCTCAAGGCCAGCAGAACGTAATGTCACAGAAACAGGAAGCAAAAGTTTACTAGTGGATCACTAGGGGTGATGGTGAGTGGTGCCGCTTCCACTTCGAGCACTTGATTTCCTGGACCTATGAATTCTGGCTATGGGAGAAACAGCACCATATATTAGATGCTGATTTGGAGAATATATGGCCTTCTGGAGAACTTTGTCCCAGCCCTGAAAAGTACTGTCACCTAGTTGGTGTTGTAATTGTGACTTTGAAAGGCCATTCTACCATTCTATCAATTCAGCTGCTTTAGGATGATGAGGAACATGGTAAGACCAGTGAATTCCACAAGCATGAGCCCACTGCCACACTTCTTTAGCTGTAAAGTGATTGACTTGGACAGGCAATGCTGTGTGGAATACAATGATAGTGGAGAAGGCATTCTGTGAGTCAACAGATGTGGACAGAAGCATTGTGTGCAGCATAGGCAAATCCATATCCAGAGTAAGTATCTATTCCAGTGAGGACAAACCTCTGCCCTTTCCATGATGGAAGAGGTCAAATATATTCACCCTGCTACCAGGTAGCTGGCTGATCACCCCAAGGAATGGTACCATATTGAGGGCTCAGTGTTGGTCTCTGCTGCTGGCAAATCGGGCACTCAGCAGTGGCCATACCAGGTCAGCCTTGGCGAGTGGAAGTTCATGTTGCTGAGCTCATGTGTAACCTCCATCCCAGCCACCATGATCACTTTGTTCATGTACTCATTGAGAGATGACAGGGGTGGCTGGGGAAAGAGGCTGGGTGGTATCCACAGAACAGGTCATCCTATCCACTTGATTATTAAAATCTTCCTCTGCTGAGGTCACCCATTGGTGAGCACTCACATGGGATACAAATATCTTCACAGTTTTCGGCTACTTAGAGATCCATCCACATACCTCTTTCCCCAAATTTCTTTGTCACTAATTTTCCAATTATGCTTCTTCCAAGTCCCTGACCATTCAGCCAAACTATTGGCTACAGCCCATGAATCAGTAAGTAATTGCACATCTGGCCATTTTTTGTTCCATGCAAAGTGCACAACCAGGCATATTGCTCAAGGTTCTACCCACTGGGAAGATTTTTCCTTCACTGCTGCCCTTCAGGGATGTCCTAAAAGGGGGCTGTAGTACTGTAGCTGTCCACTTTTGTGTGGTTCCTGCATATCATGCAGAAATATCTGTGAACCAGGCCCTAGTCTTCTCTTCCTCTGAAAACTATAGGGAACTCCCCATGAGGCCATCAGTGCAGGCTGAGGGAGAGAAGGCAGGGTGGCAGGAGTGGAGACCACGGGCATTTGAGCTACTTCCCCATGTAACTTACTTGTGCCTTCAGGACCTGCTAGAGCCCAATCATGTATATATACCACTTCCATTTGATTCTAGAATGCTGCTCTGCATGACACACTTTATGACTAGATGGGTCAGAAAGCACCCAGTTCATGATAGGTGGTTCAGGTCATATGTGACTTGATGACCCATAGTCAAATGTTCAGTTTCCACCCAAGCTCAGTAACAGTTCAAGAGCTGTCTCTCAAAAGGAGAGTAAGTATCTGCAAAAGATGGCATGGCCTTGCTCCAAAATCCTAGAGGCCTCTGCTGTGATTCACCTATGGAGGCCTGCCAAAGGCTCCAGACGGCATCCCTATCTGCCACTGATACCTCAAGCACCATTAGATCTTCTGGGTCACGTGGCCCAGGTGGCAGAGCAGCCTGCACAGCAGCCTGGACCAGTTGCAGCGCCTTCTCCTGTTCTGGACCCCACTCAAAGCTAGCAGCCTTTGAGGTCACTTGATAAATGGACCCCAGTAGCACACCCAAATGAGGACTGTGTTACCTCCAAAATCCCACTAAGCATTGTGCCTCTTTCTTGGTTGTAGGAGGAGCTAAATGCAACAACTTATCCTTCACCTTAGAAGGAATATCTCAACTGGCTCCACATTACTGGACCCCTAGAAATTTTACTGAGGTAGAAGATTCCTGAATTTTAGTTGGATTTATTTCCCATCCTCTGGCACACAAATGTCTCACCAGTTAGTCCAGTGTATTTGCTACTTCTTGTTCACTAGATTCAATCTGCATAATGACATCAATATAATGGGCCATTGTGATATTTTGCAGAAGAAAACGTGATCAAGATCTCTCTGAATAAGATAATGACACAAAGCTGGAGAACTGATATACCTCTGAGACAGGACAGTAAAGGTATATTGCTGGCCTTGCCAGCTGAAGGCAAATTGCTTCTGGTGGGCCTTATGGACAGGAATGGAGAACAAGTGATTTGCCAAGTCAATAGCTACATACGAGGTACTAGTAGATGTGTTAATTTGCTCAAGCAATGAAACCACATCTGGTACAGCAGCTGCAATTGGAATCACAACTTGGTTAAGCTTATAATAATCCACTGTCATTCTCCAAGATCCATCTGTCTTCCGTATAGGCTAAATGGGAGAGTTGAACAGGGATATGGTGGGAATCATCATCCCTGCATCTTTCAAGTCCTTGATGGTGGCACTAATCTCCATATCATTGTTTTTGATTTACTATTTGTTTTGATATTACTTTTGATTTACTATTTTTCTCAGTAGAGGCAGGTCTCGTGGCTTCCATTTGGCCTTTCCCACCATAATAACCCTCACCCTACCAGTCAGGGAGCCAGTGGAGCATTCTGCCAGCTGCTAAGCATGTCTATGCCAATTATGCATTCTGGCACTGGAGAAATGACCACAAGATGAATCCAAGGACCCACTGGGCCCACTGTAAGTAGGCCCTAAGCTAAAACTCCATTGATTACCTGACCTTCACAAGCCTCTACTTTAACTGGAAGACAACAATGATGTTTTGGGTCCCTCAGAAGCAATATCAGTTCAGAGGCGGTGTCCAGTGGTCCCCAAAATGTCTGATCATTTCCCTTTCCCAAATGCACAATTACTCTGGTAAAAGGCCAGAAGTCTCCTTGGGGAAGGATGGGGGAAAAATTCACTACATAAATTGTTGAAAACATACTGGGGTCCTTCCTCAAGGGGACCCAGCCTCCCCTTCATTCAAGGGGTTCTGTGTCTGTAAACTGGCTGAAGTCTGGAAATTGATTGAGGGGATATGATTCTGTTTTTATAATTTGAAGTTTTATAATTCAAAATTGTTTGTCCAGTTGATCTAGAAGTTTTCTGCTTATATAAATTAAGTAGGAATGCAGTAGGCTTCCTATTAATTTCGCTTCTAGAAATGCCATGATAAATTAGCCAATGCCAGAGCTGTACACAAGTTAGACTATTCTGATTGTCACTTTGCCTCTGCTGTCCATTATGGTAACTACACCCACCTTGCCTTTGATGGTTGAGTGCTGCCACTTGGTCCCTGCCACCTCAGGATCCAATTATTCCCATTTTATTTAAATTCTGTAGTTGAGTGACTGCAGTTCCCACTGTTAGATCTGACATACAAAGAAGAGCAATTACAGGGCTCTTCAAAGATTCAGGTGCTGCCCTCACAAATCTAGTTTGCAAGGCATTGGTCAAGGGTATATCTTCTGGACCCTCCCAGCTGGGATGAGTATGTCTAAAGTGACTAATCCACTCCATCATCCCAATCTCCCTAAGCCTTTAGATCGCTTCCTCTTCATTAAACCAAGGGAAAGAAGGCATTTTTAGCTTGCTCACAGTGGGTTATCTTTTAATCCATATTTCAGTTAACCAAGCAAATAAACTATTAGGACCTTTTTTTAACTTCCCAAGTTACAACATTAAAAGCAGAGTCCCTACTTAGTGGGCCCAAATCAATAAATTTAGCCTCATCCAACTCTGTTTCTTCCACCATCATCCCACATCCTTAATAACCATTCCCATGCCTTAATATCCATTCTCCAGATTGCTGTTTATTATTAAAGGTACACAATTTACATCCATAGACTGGGAAGTCCTGGAGACACAGAATTATGCCAAGAAACTCAAAATCTAAGAAGCTCAGATTTTAGTATTTTCAAATATCAGAAACTCATGGTTCACCTGGGGAAAATGATAATTGAGTGAAACTGAGACTCTCCATTTCTGTAGCTCATTGAATTTGCCTCCTATTCATTTATGCAAAGTATGCTGAGTTAATATATGTGTGTGCCTTCTTTTCAGCATTCCTCAGATGGACAGTTAGAAACAGTGGTAGCACATTTATTTGGTTAAACCTTTCCTGTGGATGAGTCTGCCCACTGCACCTGGGAAAGGGATTATGTCTCAGGAGGACTGTCCATACCCTAGCTATTAATACGCTGTCAACCACACTAGGGGCCAGTCCCTAAAACACCCAAGGAACATTTGTTCTTAAGGATCAGGTCCCCATGTCCTTCTCAAAAATGTGCTTGGAAACCACAGGGATGCCTGGATAATAGCCCAGAATGTGTGGAGCACAGGGCTCGGGATTTTGCTGACCAAAAACAAAATGAATAAATCAGATGTGTCTCTGGGAGTGGGCTCTGCATGGGGAAGAGATGAGTGGCCAGCAAAAGGTGAGGCAACTCCAGTATTAACCATGGCAGAAAGCCACTACCACAGGAGGATGAGGGAGATGGAGGAAGGAGCTATTGTTACCAGAGCTCCAAGGAAACTGGAGCCTCAGCAGGCTTACTCAGAAAGAACTCGGACCCACAGAGAGAGAGGATTGTCCAGTGGCAGCCAGAACCATGGAGAAGATGCAAGCCCTGTTGGAAGGTCTACTCAAAGTAGGGGGAGACATATTCTAGCTGGTTTTTTCATTCTGTCCATCAACTTTTTTGCCAGGTTCTCCCATAAATACAATCGGCTCTGAATATTAGAAACTGAATTTCCCTGCAATGTAAAACAAAGTAAGAAGTGTGGGATGGGATGGATGTGAGATCAAACGAGCAAGTGATCAGACACCCTTCTGTGCAAATGCTCATCCCCACATCTCTGAACTGCCCTCATCAGTATTACTAGTTACCTGTACATTGACAAATACTAGTAAATTCGTGTTTTTAAAACTCTCAACAGCACTTAATCATTTCTTTCTTCTTCTTTTCTTCACTTGGCTTCTGGGACACTTCCCTTGACTTCTGGCTTTTCTCCTACAGTGTTTGCTATGATTTGTAGTCCCTTTTGCTGGTTCCTCCCTATTTCTGCATTTTCTATGTTGGCGCGCTTAAGGATGCTTTTCTTTGGTTATTTCCTATTTTCTGTCTTTACTCTTACCCCTTTGGTGATCCCACCTGGCCCCATGGACTCAAATGCCACCTATCTAGGTATTGTCAGTCTAAAATGTCTATCCACAGTCCCACCCTCCCGTGTTGCTCTGCCACTGGTATATGTGGATACCCACTGGAGAGCTCCAGCTGAATGCTAAGGGCATCTCAAATAGTGTATGTTCTCATTTTAAAACATTTTTCTTCTGCAAACTTGCCCTTTTCACACTTGGAGTTCAGTTCTGAGCTCATAATGGATGTGGAATGTATGTATACTCTAACAGCTATTGTGAATACATTTTTCATAATCATTATGAAGTATTTCACAAGCACTTGCATTCAACAAATACTGGCAGAGTGCCTAAGAAATGCCAGAGCCTGCGCTAGTCACTGAGCAAACAAAAGTGAATCAGACATGGCACCTGATCTCAAGAGAGATAGGAAAAGATGGTCATTTGCGTCTATTTGTTTGTATAAAATTATATCCTCCACCCAGCTTTAAGTTACCTGAGAACTAGAGTATTGTGATGGTGGAGTGGAAATACCAGCTAGTTTGAATAAGAAGCAGGACCTTGGGGTCTCTTACAGAAGCCAGGGAAGATACAATAATCAAACCCCAGAAAAGGCAGGGACTTCTTCAGCAGTCTGTGGGTCTTTTCTCTAGTGGGCTGTAATAATCACAAGACTTAGTTTCAATTTCCATTGACACTGGAACAACAGAATCACAAAGCATAAACACAACAAAGGAGATCATCTCTGTGGACCCCAGGCTCCTTATTTGTAGAACAGAGATTAATAAAGCCCATAGTGCAGTTGTGAGGATTAAAGACTATAAAATACATAAAAGACAGGGTATGATGCTTGACTACAACAAAAGGAGCCACTATTTACTAGGTGTTAGTATTTTTGTTTTTATTATTTATACCAACTCCTTGTTTTTTATGTTGATGGAAGACCCAGGGAGAAAAAAAGCAACTGACTTATGTCACCCTGTTAAGTTAGGCACAGAACTGAGCCAGAACACTGGGCACCACATTACCAGCACAGCACTGTCTTGATGACATCATTGTGACTCTTCATAAGGTTAATCCTCTGGCCACAGAGAATCCTAGAATCATCATGTTTGAAGGAATCGTCATGTTTATAAATGACTTATCCACATTATACAAGTAGAGACGAGACCTATCTGTGAATTAATGAACTCCCCATCAGAGCCCATTTGGGGCAACATTTAGTAGAAATCTTTTGGAGAATGCTATATTTATACCAGACTCTAGTCTACATTTCCCAATTTTGGTCTTTGTTTTGTCTTCGGAAGACATTCGGAACTTGAATCATCAGTTTGTTTTCTCCTCTGACAGCTATTGAGGTATTTAAATAAATATTTCATCTCATTGCATTTTCTGTTTTTCAATGTAAATGCTTCCAGCCAATCTAAGACACAAACCTTTTCGTTATCCTAGATTCTTGTCCATCTCATCCCCTGGGCCCTGTTAAATACCAATCCTTTTATTTCTACCCCATCACTATCTCACACCATCCCATATGCTCCATCTCCACTGTTACCACATGACTTCAGTTTGTCACGCTTTCACAGAGATTGCTGTGATTGCCTCTTTAGCCTGGTCTCTCTTTTCTACTCATCTTTTAATTCACCATCTACACTTGCAGAAAAATGATTTTCCTAAAATGCAAATCTGTCCCCATCACTCGGCTCCCCACTACTTACCAAATAAACTCTTATCTCCTTAGCATGGTATAAGACCTTTATGATACAACCTCTGATATTTTTTACCTTTACTATCCAGTGATATTGAACTTCTGGAGGCAGACTTGGAAAGGTTATTTTAACAGCTGAAGTAGGACACGAGAGTGGTCATAATCAGGGCAGTGAGACTGGAGCTTAGAAATGGGCTAAATTTGGAAGGCCCTTCAAAGTTAAACTCCAAAGGAAATGCTTCTCTTACCTCCACCATCCAACGATGACCACCAGATTTCTGTTGTGATTGACAACAGAGATGTTGATGTTATTCACTGAGACTCAGATGCCCCAGAAGGAGTAGGTTGTGGGGGCTGGGGGTATGCAAGATGGGTGAGCACACTTTTCAGCGAGAAGTAGGGACCATGTAGCATGCACAGAAGCAAGGGGCCACAGGGGATATGCTACTGGAGGCTGTACAGCAATAATACAGCCTTGCATGTAATCAGCTTTTTTTTTTTTTTCTTGGCCACAGGCATGCTTGGTTTTTATTAAGCTACAAATAAAGTAAATTCTGGAGATGAAAGAATAATAGAGTCCTGACCCCTATCTGACCTTAGAGAGGGAAAACAGCTTCAGAATAGCCGTTGTATGTGATTGGGGAAGATTGTTTTAATTGTTGTAAAGAAACATTTTACTTTACTCAAAAGACTGTGTGTTTATCCTTTAATCATGAAGGATGCCTCTGGGTGCAGCAAGTCTTCATAACTTGTTTTACTTTCCATGAGTAGGAGGTCACCCATTAAGGAAGGAGAATGGTTTATGATTTGGCATAGGAATGGGAGTTTGGCCAGAATAATACCTTATGTCTCCAAGAGCAGTAGAACACCACATAGTGACCTCATTGGCCAGTTGAAGTCAAAAAGTCAGAGTAACCATTTTAAAAGTGAAAGCCATTTTGTTATAATAGGTACTAATACATAATCAATAATTATACAAAAAATATGTTCTTCAGATAGAGACATTGAGGTCCAGACAAGTTAAATAGTTTGTCTGTGGGCACACTTCTGTTGGGCATAGAAACAGACCCTGAACCCAGATCTGATTCATCAAACATGGCCTCCTTATGCCTTCAAAACAATAAAAAGGTTAGGAAATTGGTTTGGCTTAAGTAGCTCTGTGCAGAGATGCGTAGTGGCAAGAGTACACAATTTGCCATAAGACCTGGCTTTAGATGTAGGGACAAGAATTATTTTCTCATCTGTGTAATTCTAAGCAACTTACTTCATCTGAGTCTATTTTTTTTGCACCTGCAACATAAGACTATTGTCTTTTTGCCTAATGATTTTGCTTTGAGCTCAAGCAAGAAGAGTTAAATAAAAATGGTTTATAAGCTTTAAAACTTTATACACATATGCAGAAATATTAGTCATGATAATTCTTGCTTATTATGATCGTGATTATTATAATAGCAGTCATTTCCTTTTCCTCTGAGCCCCAATTACCACATCCATAAAATGTTTGGATTTCACCAAATAGTTTCTAGGGCTCTCTGAGCTCTATTAGCAAAGAATTATGAGATTTTTAAGTATAGAACTTAAGGGACTAGGGTGTAAGAAACACTGGGAAGACCTCCTTTGGCTGAGATGATGGCAGTGTAAACTGCAAACAAAGAAGGTGCTGTCGAATACGGTCAGCTTAAGAACCCTGATTAAAGCTCAAAGAATAAAGCCATATAAACCCCAGAAAACCGATCTAGAAAACCAACTTGTCCAATTAGTTTAGAAAATCAGTTCGCACGTGCTTTGGGGCCACCTAAATAGGATTACATTTGTGCATGATTGGCAGTGAGCATTAAGCCATAGATGGAAGCTTGCCCTGGGCTCAAGAGGGTGGTAATATGGAAGACTTCATTGCCTGAAGAGCCTCCCCTACTGCCTTCACCCATGAACACTTCACATTAGGTAAGTTGTAGAGATGTGTACATTTTAAAGGCTTTAAGGTGTTCTCCTGTAAACAGCCCATGAGAAGATATTTATTCCTCATGTTTCTATAGCTCTGGTCCTTTTTCTAAGCACTTTCGCATCCACCTGCTCATCTGAGCATAGCATGACCCTGTGGAGGGTCCCAGCTGAGAAGCATGATGGGTGAGCTGGGGCCCAAAGCCTGTCACCCACTGCAGTGTGGGACCTCAGAGGAGTCTGAATTTAGCTCAGGATTCCTTTCAGGAGGACTTCCCTAATCATCTCTTCATAGGACAGCCTCTTTATTTCTGTAAGCACCGGGCACTCTACTGGATACTTTGAGGAACTTCAAATGAACTACTGTCCCTGTTGAGGTCAGGAGTGCTGGCTTCAGGGTCCCTGGGTTCAAATTCCTAGTATCACTACATCCTAGTGCCATCTTGCAAGAAGTACCTAACCTCTCTGTGTTTCAGTTTTTCTGTCTTAAAGGGACGAAACTATATCTACTTTGTTGAGTTTTAATAAAAGTGAAAAGACATAATCCATTGAAATTATTTACTTTAGGGTTTCTCAACTTCCACACAATTGGCATTTTGGACTAGACAATTACTTGTTGTGGGGAACTGTCCTATGTACTGTAGGATGTTTAGCAGCATCCCTGGTCTCTACCACTAGATGCCATAGCACTCCAAAAATGTCTGACATTGTCGAATGTTTCAGGGGTTGGGGGCAAAATTAATTCCCATTGAAAAAGCTGCTTAGGCTGGGCATAGTGGCTCATGCTTGTAATCCTAGCACTTTGGGAGGCTGAGGCAGGCAGATCACTTGAAGTCAGGAGTTTGAGACCAGCCTGGCCAACATGGTAACAGCCTGTCTCTACTAAAAATATAAAAAATAGCCAGGTATGATAGTGAGCGCCTATAATCCTAGCTACTCGGAAGGCTGAAGCAGGAGAATGCTTGAGCCTGGGAGGTGGAGATTGCAGTGAGCCAAAATCACATCACTGCACTCCAGCCTGGGAGATATAGTGAGACTCTGCCTCATTTAAAAAAGAAAAAACTTCTGTCTACACAATGTCTAATGATAGCTCAATAAATATTAACTATTAATGTGATTTCTATTGTGTTGTGATTATTGATGTCTTCTGAAGATGAAGTATGGACTTCCCCATTCTATAGAACTCAAGAAAGAATTCCTTTTTTTTTTTTTTTTTTGAGATGGAGTCTCACTTTGTCACCCAGGCTGGAGTGCAATGGCTCAATCTTGGCTCACTGTAACCTCTGCCTCTTGAGTTCAAGCGATTCTCTTGCTGCCTCCCGAGTAGCTAGGACTACAGGCACATGCCACCCTGCCCGGCTAATCTTTCCTTTTTTTTTTTTTTTTTTTTCAGTAGAGATGGGTTTTCACTGTGTTAGTCAGGATGGTCTCAATCTCCTGATCTTGTGATCTGCCCACCTCGGCCTCCCATAGTGCTGGGATTACAGGCGTGAGCCACCGCGCCGGCAAGAATTCCATTTTTAAAGCTGAGATAAATCAAAGAATTCTGGTACCACATATTTGCTGGCTCCAGTTTCCCCATGTATTAAATAGGCACAATATGGCTATTTCCTAGGCTGGTTAAAGATTCATGTAGCAGGCCGGGCGCAGTGGCTCAAGCCTGTAATCCCAGCACTTTGGGAGGCCGAGGTGGGTGGATCACGAAGTCAAGAGATCGAGACCATCCAGGTCAACATGGTGAAACCCCGTCTCTACTAAAGATACAAAAAATTAGCTGGGCATGGTGGCGCGTGCCTGTAATCCCAGCTACTCAGGAGGCTGAGGCAGGAGAATGGCCTGAACCCAGGAGGCAGAGGTTGCAGTGAGCCGAGATCGCGCCATTACACTCCAGCCTGGGTAACAAGAGCAAAACTCCATCTCAAAAAAAAAAAAAAAAAATTAAGATTCATTGAGCAAGCACCGATCTTGCTGAAGAGTAGGAGATCAGTGGCTGTTACCTGAATCACATTGTTTGGTGCCTTTAAGGAGGGTGCTCTGGGAAGAGCCCCTGCCAGCCTCTGAGGAAGGAACATCACTGGGCAGCAGGTCACATGCAATGCTTGTCTCAACAGAGCAAAGTCACATGTTTCAAGCACAGCTGGAGGCAGCTGTTCCCTTGTTCCCTGAAGATAAAGCCCTGCTCTGTGGATGAGCATTTTTGGCATGAGGATACACACAGCTAAGCCTAGCTGGTATCTGCCAGGCTTGGAAGCAGGCCTAACCTTGCCCATGCATCTGCAGTTCTCTTCTCATTAGGAAGAAAGTAAATTCACCTCAGAGTCCTCTGCCTGGGGAAAAACTCTACTTTGCCTGACTCTCGAGGTACAGAATTGGGATTCCCTAAAGGTTATTAGTGTCAGACTAGAACACAGTAGGTGTTCAACATATTTCTAAAACCTTTGATGATGCTAGTTTTATGTATACTGCTTCACGTAATCCTCATGCTAAACCTTTGGAGTCAAAATTATTGAATTTTGTAGATGAAGAAAAGGCTCAGATGGTATAATGGATTTTCTAACGAAACATAACAAGCCAAGTGGTAAACCTTGCATTTGAACCCACATCTGTCTAACTCTATGCCCTGTGATCTAATATTGCACCTGTAATGTACAAATCTAGGAAAGGAAAGGAAATTGAGAAGCTATCTTTTGATAACTTCTTTTTTGTAACTCTCAAGCAGGTGAAGAGATTGCCCACTCACACAGACCCAAGTAACAGATTAGTCTCTTCAACTTCATTAGGAACAATTTTACGTCTCTGAAGATTGTGTCTCATTTATTTGCCCCTTTTCCATGCAGGCCCAATGTTAGAGCCTGAGAGTTTTGATCTGAAAAGTCCAAGTCAAAGACCTCCCTGAATTTGAAGAGCCCACAGGAGAAAAACAAGAAATAATCCTTTGACATTTCTTTGTAAGATCCCAATTGTGACAAATTTTGTGTTCCCAAGTGCTGTGGAGGCACAAGGCAGCAATGACCAGCTCTGTGTTCATTCAGGGAAACATGAACTGAATCTTAAAGGGGAAGTAGGAGATGTGCACAATGACCTGTCCTTGTCTGGGCCTGGTAAAGGGAACTTCATGTTTAAAGGCATAGGGATGTGTAAAGCAGGTGTTTCAGGAGATTTTAAGGTCTGCCACTAGGAAGCAGACCTGACTAAACATTTTCCATGTCATCCATAGCCCTCTAGTATGTTAGATCTGGACATCTGTGAGGAAACTGAAACCAGAGAAGGAAGCTGCCCTGTTCAGGGCCACTGGAGAAAGAACCTCTCTCCTGATTCCCAGAACAACACTTGACCAAATTGAGCTGCCTCTTGTGTAATCACCCTCATTCTCATTCAGAGCCACTGCCTATGTGTCTCCTGCCTGGTCCAGATTCCTGGGGTCTCGAACCACATGAGACTTCGGAAGGGTGCGTTAGTCATTTGCATTACTATCTGACCAGCACAGTTTCCTGGCCATGAAGCCTCCTGGCTTTGGAGATGTGTAACATGTGCTCATTTCCCTGCAGGGTTCAGCTTCGTTTAAGTTCAAAAAAATGAGAAATGCTATGAAAAAATGTACAGTCCTTGACCTTTGAGCTCTGCCAGTTGGCTGATGGCCTTGGGTGAATTCCTCCCCCATGAATCAAAGTCAGGAGCCAAGTTGCATTATTTTAAGGACTTCAACCTCAATGCCTTTCCCCTGTCTGCAATGCTCTCCCATTCCCTCCAAGTCCTACTGAGTCTTCGCGGCTCAGACCAAGTGCCATCTCTTGGGAAGCCTTCTCCCATTCTACCTCTCCACAACATCCAGTCCAAAGCTCTCGCTCTCTTCTCTGGACTTCTAAAATACTGTCTCTAACATCTATTCCACACCCAGCATATTTTAGTTTAAATGTGAAAAAGGAAAACACAACTTATGTCTTGTTACTTCCCCAAGGTTATACACTCTGAAGCTTCCTCCAGCCCTTTGGCATTGTCCATCTCAGGCCAGTGGCACGTTGGCTTACTTCCACCTTGGGATGGATTTCATTCCTACTTCCCTGCACACTGTTCTCCTTTTGTTCTCCTTCTCTCCACCTCCATATCCACTACTCTGGCTTTCCCCACTGGGCCTTAGCAGAGATTGAACATTGAACCATGGACCACAAGTTACCATATGGCCTGAGCTTCCCATGGTGAACTGGCTGTTGTCCCGCCCACCAAGCCATAAAGTTGGGTGTATTCAGCAGCACTCCACCATCAAATGAAATTGATGTGTATGACATGGGGCTCAAACAAGCCCTGGAGACATAAGTAAGTTATGTGAAAAAAACCCAAATGCCATGGTCCTCACTCCTATGTTACCTTCTGTCTCCTGGCCTGCACCCTATATCCTCATCAGAAGTTTTCTATGGCACATATACACCATGGAATATTATGCAGCAATCAGAAATGATGAGTTCGTGTTGTTTGTAGGGACATGGATGAATCTGGAGAACATCATTCTCAGCAAACTGACACAACAGAAAATGAAATACCGCATATTCTCACTCATAGGCGGGCGATGAAAAATGAGAACACATGGACACGGGGAGGGGAGTACTAAACACTGGGGTCTATAGGGGGGAAAGGGGTAGGGCCAGTGGCGGGGGGGAGCTGGGGAGGGATAGCCTGGGGAGAAATGCCAAATGTGGGTGAAGGGGAGAAAGGAAGCAAAACACACTGCCATGTGTGTACCTATGCAACTGTCTTGCATGTTCTGCACATGTACCCCAAAACCTAAAATGCAATAAAAAATTTAAAAAAAAAAGTTTTCTATGATGAGTTAACACCTTTACTCCCTTCCTAAATGACTACAGAAACCTCTGAACTAGTCCCCTTGACTCTAGTCCCTTTTACTTCCTTTTCTCCACTATCAGTTGCCACCATGATCTTCAAAAAATGCTGCTCTGATCACAATCTTCTCAGAAAGCTGTGGCCCATTCCCACCCCTGTTGCTTGCAGAATTCCTGCTTACTATTCAAGGCTGTGCTCATACTCTGCCTTCTGTTGTCACTCCCCAGAGGGTGCAGCTGGTCGGTGCTTCCCAAACATTATTCCCAAAGGACCCTTAAAGGCAAGAAAAGTGATAAAGTGCTCCTGAAGGTCCTAAAGGTAAAGACCAAAACAGATCTCTACAAGAGTCCTTCCAAGACCAATGGCTTATCTAATAATTATGTCAACTTCACCTTTATTCTATATCTCTGGATGATTAAATATTACCTAATGGTAAGTTACATTTTCCTAGTAAATCTGATATTCTTTAAAAATATGCTATCTTTATTCTCTAACTCTGCATATAGCACTGACACGCTACCATTCCTCCCCACAAAAGTCTTTCCAAGTTTGAGAAACAGGAGCCCTTGAGTACTTTTTTATTCTCCTATATCTCTTGGGCATGGTTCTGTGCCTGTTAAGTTCAGGAAATTTAACACTATGCTATGATGTGCACAGGACAGTGCTAGGCATTTGGAGTGTTCATAGATTCTCAATATCAATTAAAGATTGCCTGAAATTGAAGACAAATCATGAGTATACACAGTGATAACATTACTAAACATGCCTACCTGTCATGCCAGGAATGACAACTTATATGGTGCTGACTCTGACCAAACACTTCCCTAAACTCTTCATGTATATAAACACACTGAGTTCTGAGAACCATATCATGAAATAGATACTGCTAATATCCTCATTCCAAATATATGACAAGAAAACTGAGCTTGGCTTTGAAACAGGCATTCTATCTCCAATGACCATCACCTTAATCACTATAATAATACTTCTCAATTGCCTTTAACAGTAAATACTATTATCAATAAGAGTAATAATAGTAACAGTAGCAGCTGTGGCAGCTATAATACAGTAACTGCCCACACACATGCACACCCCTTAGAATTTAAATGAGATAAATTATATAAAATCTTGAAATCTTGATGGTACAGATTCATTTGTCATAAGACCTTCATAAACGACTGCTCTCAGAGCTCTATCTTCCTTTTCTACCCACAAAAGTTCAGGAAGAGGTCTCCCAAGATCCCTGTGGTTAAAAGTTTCAGTGAGAGCATGTTGAAATTAGATTGCTATGCATACAAATTGAGATGGCTCTGACTATAAATATCATGGGCAATAAGAAGGTGGAAATTCAAAGATCTGAATGCTTCTGATTGACATTCAAAAACCCACTTTGGTCTGGCTCCTACTAACCAATAGGCAGTCCTTAAACTTGATGTTCTTTCCCAGAATGGAATTTGTTTTGATTTCAAGAAAAGACTTATCAAAAGACTGCAAGGGAGCCTATGGGGGGGTGAAGGGGTTCAATGATGGTGTTTGGCCCTATGCTGGATCATAGTAAATCAGTGTCCCAGTGACAGAGGTAAGATTGTCATCATTTTACAGATGAGGTTGCTGGTGCTCAGAGAGATAAGGTAACCTACCCAAGGTAATACAGAAACAAATGGGAAGCACCAATATTTGGAGTAATATCCATCTGACCTTAAGGCTTATTTTTTATAAAAATATATTATACCAATAAGTTCTGTTTCTGACAAAGGATACACTGTTCTTTAAAACTTTAAAAAGGGGATGGCTTAAAACACACTAGACAGTTTAAATTTGAGGTTTCTGATTCTTTGTATAAGACTGCTTTTATAAGATATGGCTTCCCTAAATCTAAAGCTCTCAGAAGTGCCTTCATTACTGCACATGACTGGTGAGCTGGTTCCTGGCCTCAGCAGCATGTGGGTGAGACTGGGGTCCAGCAGGTGCATGTCCACGTCCAGAGCAGAAACAATAGGGCATTTCTGGGCCGGAGTCAGTCAGTGACAATAGAAGAAAGTCCTAGTAGAAGAGAAGTACCTCTGAAGGTCCAGCAGTAGAAAAAGAGAGCCAGGGACAGACTGAGTTGTCTTTTAGCCACATCTCTCAGTCAGCTGGAGGGAGAGCTGTTAAATGGATGGGGTAGGAGTGATTAAGGTTAGGATGCTAAGATTAGGAGAAGAAGCAAGAAAAGACTTTAGGCTTGGATTTAATTGGAGATTCCAAAAAAAGTTACCAAAATATAGTATCAGAAACACATCCTAAGTCTAATTTTTAGGAAGGTGAGCAGAGTTCAAATATCAAAAACAGGTCATGGCAGGAAAGGGATAAGCAGAACAGGTAACTTGATGCACTTGAAATTCCAAATAAGGACTCCTTATAGTCTTGTATCTAGGGACAGCATGCATAGGATTCACCAAATGCTGATATCAGAAAAGGCATTTGAAGCAGAGAAAATAACATGCACCAAAACATAAAGGCTTGAATGTACATGGCATTTTGGGAAATGCTGGGCTGGTGATTGAGGGATGTAGTACTTAGAAAATGTCAGGTGGAAACAGATTCCAGAAGACCTTGAATGCCAAATTAACTTGCTTAAAATTTTACTGTAGGAAGTCAACAAGTCTGGGTGATGCTAACTGGCGGAGACAGGGGGGAAGAGGAAGACACAAAGCCCATGGTTGGTGCTTAGTAGAAAAAAAATGAATAGCATGCTAAATTCTGCTGTAGGATGACATACACAGCAAATAAACGAATGAAGATATTCAAGCTAGAAGAAATCATGTAGACTATAATTTCTTCATTTTATAGTTGAAGATACAAGTCTATAAAACAGGAACTCAGTCATTAGACAACTAGAACCTAGTGCTCTTTGCATTCCATTGTACTTTGAGATTGCAAGGTTAACAGAAAACCAATTGAGTTTTCCAGAATTTGATATCGTCAGTT
This sequence comes from Callithrix jacchus, assembly GCF_049354715.1. Classification (NCBI taxonomy): domain Eukaryota; kingdom Metazoa; phylum Chordata; class Mammalia; order Primates; family Cebidae; genus Callithrix; species Callithrix jacchus. The sequence continues at coordinate 92,813,551 of NC_133508.1, read as the reverse complement.
ACAAAAATAAATGGGAAAAAAATCTAAGTTGCTCATGGCCTGGGAGTGGAACTGAATAATACAACTCAAAGCCAATTTTCTGACCTAATTTCAGAGTCCAAGAACTTGACCATGGGCCGCCCTTGGCTCTTCTCCCCAACTTCTGCAGGTTGACCTCATGTGTATTTGATTCCTTGGTCTTCAATACTTTTAACTCATCAATTGCATAAAACATTACAAAGTCAAAAATATAACTGCAAGAGATTTTCTTAAAAACGACTTTGCGTGGAAATGAAATCTAATTCCAAGAAATGGCGAGATGTCGAATACTCTGAAAGCAAGATCAATGTGAAGATAAATCCATTCAAGTTACTAGCCACTAGCTGGTCACCCTAACCAGGGACCTGAACAGAGGGGTAGAAAACAAATTTTAGTACCTGGGTTTTCCAAGAGATCACAGACCCACTGCTTATTTCCATCTATTTTCTTGCTTAGACTGGTGCCATAATTGAGGTAGAGATACTCAAAAGGGCAAATGGAGACCAGAGGAGGAAGCCATCATTATTGGAGAGACCAGAAAGCTCACCAGAAGAGGCAATGTTTGCATTTGGTTTTGAAAGATTAGAAGGTACTTCTACAGACAAAAGACAGGAAGAAGGTTATTCCCAACAGAGGAAATAATTTGTGCCTAGACTTAAAAAGGATCATTGAGTGGACAGCCAATAGTTCAACATGAAAAGAAAATGAGGAGATTGGGAGTATGGAGAAAGAAAAGCATTTCAGGTTTGTGCAAAAGCAGCCGTGTGAAAGAACACGGTGCATCAGAACAATGCCAAATAGTTCCATGTAGTTCGAGCCCAAGTACAAGAAGAAATATAGAGAGAAATAAGGCTGCAAAGGAGAGGGGTCAGGCCAAGGAGGGCTATGAATACCTGGCTAAGGAATCTGGCTCTTATTCTGGAGAGTGACACCATTAGAACTGTGCTTTGGGGAAAATAGACTGATAAATAGGAGACTGAATATAGAGTGGTTAATATATGTGGCCAGGTGACAAACTAAAAGGATGCAAACTAAGGTCGTTTTAGTGATCTTGACCCACTTTTACCTAGACCCTTTCCTCATGTTTCCTCACCTACACGAACATTACCCTTCTGTGAGCAACTTACCACGAACGGGAGGACTGCTCATGGGACCCTTAACACTGCTAACTGTGGATTTGCTTCCTTTGCACTGTAAACAGCTTGAAGGCAAGGATAAGGTCTAAATAATGTCTGTATCCTGGGTACCTAACACAGAGTCAGCCCCATGGGAATGCTTGTTGACTAAAAGCAGGCTGGTATGCCCAAATAAATCATGGAATCAAAGGAAAGAGGATGCAGCTGTGTGCCCCACAGACTTCCACCCACCTCCCACACCAACCAGGTCCCAGCAGTGGCTGGGTAAATGGGGCAACGCTGTTTCTTCATTCATTCTTTTGTAGGACAATATTAACTACTGTCAAGTGCCCCCGGGTTACCACTCAAACAGGAACCATGGGAGCAAATGGAACCAGCTCCCAGGTGACTTGGGGATGTATTTCTTGAGATTACAATATCATGAATGCATCCCACTCCATTCTTCAGGTCCCACTTGGTTCTGCCCACACAGATTCATGTCCTGCAGAGCCAAGACATACCTGATATTGAAGGTAGCTGATTAAGTGTGGACATAGCTGGCTTCCTGGGGCCTATGTGTACCTGGCTCAATGCATAACATCCTTCCAGACAAGGAGCTGTGCCAGATGGTAATACATCCATTATACATCTCTATTGATTCCCACAGCAACACTGCAAAGTCAGTCTTATTGTCCCCATTTTACAGGCAAGGGACCCAAAACCTAGAATGGTGGAGTGGTTCTCAACCCTAGTTGTACTGGAGAATCGCTTGGGGTGTTGGCAAATACCAATGACCAGACTCCAGCCCAGATTGCTTGAATAAGAATTTCTGGGATGAGGCTCACACATCAGTGTCCAGGGTCGCACTGGTGCTGAGTAGCAAACTAAGGACTGAAACTCGGCTTCCCCTAGCCTCAGTGTCCTTTTCAAAGCTCCATTTTAGTAAGCAAAATTCTACTTGAGAATTGTCGCTGGGAGCTTTAGGTCTGATGTAAACCTTCAGAAGCTGGGTGGGAGGCAGAGGAGGGACAGGAAAAAGGCATCACATTAATTTTCCAGTTTCCTAGGCTGCTTGCTTTTGATCTCAAACCAAAGGATTTATTTGCGGCTTCTGTGGCCATTAACTGTTTAGATTCCTGTTCAGAACACAGCACCGTCTCTTCCCTGCCAAGTGGGGGTGTCTTGGCACTGGGGCCTTGCCCCACCTCCCCTTTGATTGGGGCAGTGCAAAGGGCAGTTTGGGTAGCTTTATGGGCTGCATCTCAAGCTGCTGACGTGGCCGCCAGATGGATGGCCTGCCATGCTGTGCTTCTGGGGCCATGCCCCTAACTTCACCAAAGGAGCTTGCTTGGGCCACGTGTTTTGGCTTCTTTTTAGAGAAGATTTGTGGGTTTGCCCATGAATCACAGAGTAGCCATGCTGGAAAGAACCTGATGGATCATCTGGTCCATCACCACTACTATTATCACTCCCCAGGCACTTCTCTGATGGAAAAATAAAAGTTTATGTGATAATTAATACTTAATTATCATAAAGTTCAACAGAGTAAAATATTTCTATACCAAGATTATTATTATAAAAACAAATGTTTATATCACATCCACTATTTGCCAGAGACTTTACATAATTATGTTGCTTGGTCCTAAAGGTCACTCATATTGCACAAATCCAGGGGCACCATTTATCTTATAGAGTATATATTACTTTATGGATGTTCAAGAGCCTTCTAGAGTAGTGCTGTTCATAACTTGGGTGGCCATACCTGGGAGTCCTCTTAGGATTGCTGGCAACCTTTTGAGGAAGCTGTCATTCCTGTAGTCGTTCAGAGTACTCAACACCGCCTCCCTTCTGCAGCAAAAATGGCTCATCACATGAAGACTGCCAGCCATGTGGGAAACAAGCACCACCTTTCAGATGTGTCATCATAATGTGTATCAGGCACTTTTTGCTACATAAAAAATCACCCCAAAATGTAGAGGCTTAAAACAGTAACTATCTGTTATTGCTCACAAATCTTTAGGTCAGGTGGGCAGTTCTGTGCATTTGGGCTTGACCCAGCTTATCTTGGCTGAGCTCATTGATACATCTTCACCACCTCATGAGTAAACCAGGGGCTAGCTATTCCATAATGGCCTTGGCTAGACTGGCTAAGATAACAGGGCCTCTCTCCATGTGGTCTCCCTTCAGGAGGTTAGCCTCAGCTGTTCACATGAAGGTCACAAAGTTTCAGGAGAACAAAGGGAGGTAAAACCTCTTGAGGCCCAGGCTCAGGACTCTCACAATCATTTCTGCTTCTCTGTTTGGCCAAAGCAAGTCACAAAGCCAGTCCAGATTACAGAGGTAGAGTAATGAAGTTCCCCTCTGAATGAGAACAGGCACAACAATTTGTGGCAATTTTGGTAACCTACTGTCCCTATAACTCAGAATTACAGGCTTATGGGTTAACTCTGTCAGAGAACATGGCTTAGATTTCCATCTGAAAGTGGTATGATCTATACTTTCCCCGTAATGTACCAGACTGACTAGCAGCTGTCCAGTTACAGGTAGAAAAGCTGAAACGCAGAACAGAAGATGGGGATTGTTGTCCAAGGCAGAGTTCACCTAATAGGAAGGGGTTAGAATTTGACTTGCACTGGTACCTATCACCTTAGATATTCTGGTGCATATCATGTTAGATATTCCTTTCCTCTAAAAGAGAAGTGTGTAAGGATCTATAGGTGTTCCACTCAGCACTGAGAAGGGAGTAGAAGGTAAGTCCTTCCCTCTATGGATCAAGGTGGGAATGTTGGAAGAATAGAAGTCCCTTCCTGATCAATAATCCCCAAATCTAGACAAGGAAATGGAGGCTCAGAGAGATTTATATACATACCCAAGAACACATAGTTGACAAGGACAAGTATACCACCCAAATTGTGATACCAAAGCCGGCTAAGATCAGTCCTGCTTGGGTTTCCATCCTTAATAGCTTCTAGGCTTCTGCTGAGGACCCAACAAGGCTCTCAAATGTACTGAGCAGCTAATGTGAGCCGAGCATCCTTCTAAACACCTTCAGATAAATTAGCACATAAAACCTTCACCACTCTGAACTACAAGCATGATTATCTTCATAATAGAGAACATGAAATGCAGGCAGAGAGAGATGGTCAAGATTACACAGTTAGCAAATGGGGTAACATGGAGCTAATTTTGAATTCAGGCTCTCACCGAGTCCAAATTCTTTCTTCATTACAGTATATTTACTCAGTTTCCTTGTCATGCATTATATGTGCCAGGCAAACAGCATTGTTTTTCTCCCCAAAACATTGTTTTATTCTTTAGTTCTTGCTTTTGTTCTACCTGAAATGTACCAGCAACTTCTTTTTTTATGATGTAAATTTTCCCATTCCCACCCTCGTTAGCTGCCCTGGCTCTACCTATAAGATCCTTATTATTTTGTAAAGACCAGCTCAAACACCGCCTTCTCCATATCCAAAATTAAGATAGACTCTTCCTTCATCCTTCCAGTAGGAAATCCTCTCTCCCACTCCTTCTGTGCTCCTACATCTCCCCTTCACACCACCATTACTATTTACTTATGTCTACCATGCTTTGGAAGAGTGTTCACAGGACTCATCGTTATAACCTCAATGCCCAGAACATAACTTTTCACTGACTGAGAGGATAAAAGCAAAAAGATAAAGAAAAATAAAGAAAAAAAGCTACATAATTCCCATGCTCAGGTGAGTAAATCCCCACTAGCTGCTTGTCAACCTGGGAAGACTGCCTGGTGGAAGGAAGTTGTGGGTCTGAAATCCTAAGAAATGTCTGAATTTCATCAATGCTTTCAGCTCTTCTTTGCCTTTTAATCTCTGACATCGAAAAGGCTTTGAAATTGCTTTGGTAGAAATCAGTAGTTTGTCAGACTTAGTCACAGCAGTTTTGGGAAAAGAGAAGGGAAAAAAAGTGTGCAAAGACTGGTGTTATAATTTAAGTTGTATCCAAATAAGATGTTCCATGAAATGCAGAAGAATGCTTAAAGTGACACATTTCTGGCAGCTGATTGTCCCTGGGAAAGACAAAAGGAGGATGAGAAGGGAGCATTTTGTAGGAGCTCTTACCACTTCTAAACCAAGTCGCTTTTGTTTCTAATTCTCAGAGGAAAGAAGGGATGAGAATAGAGGTTTTCTGAAGATAAAGGAATAAATGTTCACACCATGTGCACGTCAGGTATCTGATCATTTCTAGCACATGTACGTCACTTTATAAAGTGTTTTCCATCTATTTTCTCCTCTTACAGTAAGTCTATTGAGTAGATAAACCCACTGATAATCAAGGAGTGCTGGAAGCTTAAATTCACAGTATAATTTAAAATTTTCATTGTCTTGTTTGAAGAGACTTTTAGCATAACACATGTTTTCTTTTCGATGACCTTTGATTTTTCTTCCAAGACATAAAGACTAGCTCTTTGAAGAAAACTCTCCCCCACCAGGAGATCTAATCCAAAGGAAGTGATCCAAGAAACAAGAATAAAAGGATCAAGATAAAGGCTTCAAGTAAAAGAAACATTTCTGGCCCTAGATTCTAGTCTGGGTTTGCCTATGACCCACTGCATAGTTTTGAGCAAGTCGCCTCAATTGTTTTAAGTTTCCCAGCTAGAGAGTTAACCATTTTCTCCTCTCTACTCTCAGAATATTTTCAACACTGTATTATAATTTAAATTTTACACCATGTGTGTTATTTATTTGCATTACCTACTCAGCAAGACTTTGTCTGACCATCCTGTGTACAGTGGTTTCTCCCACTGTTACTCTATCTCTGCCTCTCACTTGCAAACTTCCTAACACTTAGCACAGTTGCTCATTATTTTCTTTGTTTCCCTACTTGGTAGAAGTTGTGCCGCCTCCCCAGCTAGAATGCCAACCTCATGAGGACAGAGACTGCGTCTGTCTTGTTCACCAGCCCGGTGCCTTGGGTGAAGTAGGTTTTCATATTAATGGAGTGGATGATGCCTTCTCTCAGAGACTGAGAACTCTTTAAGTTCTCTGTTGACCTGGGGTCTGGCACAGAACTGATTCTCAATAAAGGATGATGTTGAGTGGTGGAAATATGCCTCTGTCATTCCTCACCTCACACTGCAGCCTTGGCCCATGAAGGAGAGAACTTGTATTCAGTGCCTCTGCCCCTCACCAGTTTCTCCCCAGAGGAGGAGGAATTGTCCACTGGGTTGGATAGACCCTGACAGTACTGTACCTGAATTGTGAGTGGATAATGGCACACCAAGGGAATGCAGCGTGCAGCTGTGAACACATCCTATGGTGCTTCCTGAGTCATGTGGAAGAATAGCAGGCTCTTCCTCTCCCTCTCTTGGGACCCAAGCATGGTGGACTGCTGTCCATTTTCTGTCTACCTACAGTAAGCATCAGCCAGAGAGACATCCCTCAACTGTTCTTCCATGTGACTTACAATGAGGTGAAAGGACGGCAAGGCATCCTCATTCTTGCTGTTGTTTGAGCAAGTAAGCTTGGGGTTGGCTTCACTAGATCAGACATCTTTCTTTGCAGATCTGAAATTGTAGACGTGAATCTAAGTCCAGGATGAGAGGGAAAACATTTCAGTTTGCACCACTTTCTCTGATACATCCTTTACCACTGTTTTGCAGTGGGGTATTCTATGATTGCCCAGCCAATAATATACTTGGAATTTTATTTTTTGTTGTGGGTGTGTCTGTAGGGTACCCCCAAAAGGCAGGAGGGATAATTCTGAGGACTTGAGCACTAAAATGGACCCCTAGCCCCCAAGAGTGTTTTGTTTTTCAGTGTATCGTTCCAGACCGCTTGTATCCCAAAAATGTAGAATCACTGAGTGTTGAGTAAGAGACTCTAAATGCAAAGATTATCCTAGGTGACTCCTATACACTTTAAACTTTGAAACCATGTCCTAGCAATTAGCTGATTAAAACTGTGAATTTGACAGATGGGCCTTGTAGATTGATTAGCCTGCTCTGAGATCCTAAGTTTTCTACCTCACTCTCAAGTGAGAATCCAATTAGCAAGAGGAGGTTTCTAGTTGAAGACTTATGGTCCTTGGTAGTAGACCTATAAGAGTTAGCCACAACTCAGCTATTCCCTAGCTGTCCAGCTTTAAGCTGAATACTGAATCTCCCTGAATATTAGTTTCTTCAACTTGTAAAACTAGAAGAATAGTACCCATTTCCCAAGGAGGTTGTAAGGATTGCCAATAACATATATGCAGTTTTTGATGCATAGAGTAGTAGTGAATATGCTATGAAAGAAGACAGAGGACAGGGAGGGGAGGAGGGATGAAGGGAGGAAGGGTAAGGGCGCATAAAGGAAGAAATTTTGCACCTCTATTTTCTGTTCTAGAATCAGATCACCGTAATGACAACCCCTCATGTGCACAGCTTCCACCTTTTATAAAATGTTTTGGCATTCTTTGGATTCTCCCTATAAACCTGTAAAGTAGTGAAGGGCTCTGTATTGCTATTTTATAGATACATTCACAAATTGATAATCTCCTGAGAATTGCTAAGTACTAACAACTGTGGTAGCCAAGGATGCACCCATGACCATAATAACCTGGTTCTCGTGGAGATCTCTTTTCACCTGTCTCCCCGAATAGAGTATTGCAGGCAACAGGAAGGCCATAGCAGGGACAGGGATATGTACAAAGAAAAGGATTTTCTCTGAGACTTCCCCAAGCTCCCTGCTCCAAACAAGGTAAAACCTTGAGATGAGTTTTAGAAGAGCACGTGCAGAAGGAACAGTGCATACAAAGGTGTACACATTTGAGAAGTGTGGGGCTTTCCAGCAATGTGTCTGGCACCTAAGGTGCCTGCAGAAGAGCAGAGGCCAGACCTCAGAGAGCCCTGAATGCCAGGTGAATGAGCTTGGACTTCAGCCTGGAGGCTTCATACATCGGGACCACTGATGTATGTACACCAGAAAGGGTCCACATCTGAACTTCATTTCAGAAGATCACTTTCAAGAAGGCAGCAGAGAAGCTAGAAAGGAGAAAGGCAAGGCAGAAAGGGCAGCAAGAACAGTTCCATGGCTGGAAGGATCATCCTGGAGAAAGAGGAAGAGAGCTTGCATTCAGGCAGCAGAGAGACTCCGGCAGAGTCAACAACAGAATGGGCTGTGCTTCTGGGAGAGGAAAGATCTGTCCAGGGTCTCCACAGCAAAGAGATGATAAACCTTGGTCTTCTGTACCCCGGGTCAAACTTCTTCCCATTGTAGGGCAAGTTCTGCCTCACACATGAACCTTCTGGTCAGCTCCCCCCAGGAGTGCTGCCTTCCCCAGGTGCCTACCTTCTGCTCAGCTGCCAGCTCCTGGCCCTGTGCCTGCCTCCCTCTGCTTACCACCACAAATAAACGTTTCTCTACCCTCCAGGGAGTGTTAGATTGTGAAGCTGCCTTCATATCCTCTACCTTTGAGAGTTAAGGTGGGCCATTATCACCTACTGAGGTACCTCCTATTCATTCATTCATTCATTCATTCATTCATTCAATATTTATCTTGTTTATTTTGTATTGAGCACTGGGTCCCATCTGGCCTCTCAGGGCTTCTCTACAGTTGTCCTTTTGAAGGTTTTTTTAATGTTAAAGCTCAGAGAGACTTCTGAGCTTTACTTGGGTTCACAGTAACCATGTGATGTGTCCAGGGCCACAGCAAGCAGGTTAACAGATCAGGTCCCTGAACTCACTTCCAACCCCACGGGATTTCCATGACCTCTTAGTGGCCTAGGCAATTAGGACTTCAGCTTAGATATGATCAAACCAGAATGTGTTTCATGAAGGAACAGGGAGGATGTTGACCCATGGAGGATCTAACAGGGGAGGGACTGTCCTCGGTCCCCAGGGAAGCGACAGCAGATCTGTCTCCTCAACACCACGCACACCAGCAGCACTCTGATACATATGGTGTTTATCCTTTCCTCATTCTTTGGTGATGTGCTTGTTGATGAGCTGTGGAGCATATCCAGAATGTTTTTGGAGCTGTTAGCTATTATGTCCTAAAAAATAATAAATTGCACACTGTGGCTGTTTCTTTCTTTCAAAGCAACTGGAGAGCTAAAAATACGAAGCTCTTTCCAGAGCCCACATAGTGTCAGAGTTACCACCAACGGGAGGGTCCCACTGGCCCTGGAGACCTTGTTGACTTTGAAAAGCTCACTCAGCACCAGCTGGGAGCCCTCCTGGCCCCAGTGTCTCCTGGACACCCAGCCGGGCAGGCTCCTCTGTGCCGACACAGACAGCAGGCTGCCCATTGTTGGCAGATCGCAGAGCTGCACCCCCAGCCTGTGGCCTGCCCACTCCTTGGGCCACCAGGTCTGTGTTTATTATTCCAGATGATAAAGCATACTGTCCTGAGGAGTTCAAAGCCCAAAATAATACAAGGGCTGATGGGCAGGAAAGTTGCCATTATTCATTTCCTAGAGCTACAGGCTAGCCCCTTGCTCCCTTCCTTCTTCTTCTCTTCTTTCCCTCTTCTTCCTCTCTCCATCTCTCTTCCACTCCTGTCTTCTCTCTCTGTAGCCTATTTTCTTCTTTCCTTCTCAGGCCTTATCTCCTATTCTTCTCTTGGTCTCTCCCTTTACTTTTTGCTCTAGATCCCCTGTGGCAGATGGGTAGAAAACAGTTTGAAAACCTCTGGGTTAGAGGCTAAGGGCCTTCTTGGCACTGAGATTGTCTAAGAGTCATTCCTTTTCTTTCTGTCTTGAGCCACAAGTTTTGAATAGGAGCTTAAAAGGTGGATGCTAACTGATAAATGTCTAGCTTTCAGACCAGGGAACAGAAATCCTTGGCCCAGACTGGGGGGACCTTAGTATATTAAAAGGCATGAAAAGAAATAAAAATATATATATGTAGTGGAATTGATCAGAAAGTTAGACAATTCTGCAATATTGCTAGATTTGTGATTGTAGGGAAATTATTTGTTTCCAATATGTCTAAAAGAGTTAGGAATCTCTGTCTTGCTTTCTTTAAGGGAGGATCAAAATCACCTAAATCATAGACAGGAAAATTCTTTGGGGCCTATGCAAGAGTATAGTAATATTATGGGCAACCTACTGCCCAGGTTTATTGTGAGAATAAAATGAAGCTGTGTACAAACTCTCTCATATACTGTCAGGCACAGCCATTAGCTGCAATTTCATTTGCCATCAAATAGGTCCCCAAAAAAGCAGGCTGAGATGGAGATGTTCATGCAGAAACTATATTGGGGGTGCTTTTAGGATCGCCAGACGAGATAGGGAAGGGAAGGAAGCAGAGTCGGGCAGATAAAATAAGTTTCAGCGCAGCCTCAACAGATGTCTCAGCCAATATTAAAGGGAGCTCTGAAGCCAAAGGGTCATTAAGAGTTGCCCCAAATGAAGGTAAGGGGGTCAGGCACTTATACGTCCACAGAGTTTAGTCACTGGACATGAGCTGCCCCAGAAAGTGGGTGTGATCTTGGGAAAGGCATCACTCTTCAGTTGATACAATCCTCAAAGGAAACTAAGGGTTGAGGGTTGTCTGCTGGCAGCCCTCTCAGCAATCAGAGGAATAACTGCAGTTGCACTCCTCTGCAGAAAGGAGTAGAAGTCTGAGCCATGCATCCCAGTATCTCCCACCTCATCATTATTATTTAAATTAGTGATTTATTTTATCACCTCATAGTGGTAAAATATCTGATATTGGCCTGAGTTTGTAATTACAAGAGAGAAGTGGGACAATTATGTCTACCTAACCAGTAATTACTACCAGCACATCCCGGTGGAACGTGTCAGACTGACTGTTACAATAGGTCCACAACAGAATCATGATTTACAACCTTCCTGATGTTCTCCCAGCCTTGTGCTCCCTGTCATACCCTACTGGCCAATTCTATGTAATGCCTCTTGGGCTTGTTTTTCCTCTCAACTCTGATTTGGTCACTGTGATGCTTAAACATATCCATTCGCCTCCATCTCCCAAGGAAACAGTCAAGACTCCTCTTTACAGCCTGGTCCTCACTCTGCCCTGACAGCTTCCTTCCACACCTCTCCTTCCATGCCTCCACCTCTTGACCCCTGCAGCCTTCATACATTCCAGGGCAGCCCTGTGCCCATGTCTGGAATTCCCTCCCTAAGTCTTCCTCAAGATGGATTGCTACATATTCTCTGAAGCCCAACCCAAATGACTTTTCCTTTGTGCTTCCTCCGTGTCCTGTCTTCACCTTGATTATAACACTCAGATAAAGGAATAACCAAACAGATTCGAAGTGAAACTTCTGATACTAGATAGAACAGGGGGCACTGTGATGAGGCATTGGCTTAGCTTAAGGCCAATTGACCTTAGTTCAAATCTATCCTGTTTCCTGACTTTAAGCTGTTAAGCGAATTATAGGAACTCGGGCTCTTTTCTTATCCAGATAGTCATAATAATATGTACTTCAGAGGACTGTGTGAAGATTAAATGAGATGACAGCTGTAAAATACCTTGCTGAGTGCCTGGCATGGAGTCAGTGCTCCACACGCCATAACTGCTGCTGGGGGACAGGAAAAAGGGGAAGTCTTCCACTCCTGCATTTTCTTCTCTGGGCATCTAGATACTCACTAGACTATAAGCTCCCTGAGGGCAGGGTCTACAACTCCTTGCTCATAATTGCATTCCTAATGCATAATTCAGTGTCTCACTAAAGTATATTTAAATGTATTATGTTCAAATACATTTAAAATATTCTGGAAATGCTGAGACGTATGGATTTGAATTGAATTCCTTAAGGGTTTTTAATGCAGAGGGCAGCAAAATATGAAATCCCATAAGATGGTGTCCAGACCTGCAGCCTTGACAAATAGACAAAGGAGGGAAGAACTGGCCTGCCACAGTGATGAACACCCCCACCTATCTTCTCTTTTCAAGGCAGCTGTATTCTGTAGTGAGGCAGCCATGCTGGACAAGCTCAGACTAAACACATATACATCAGTGTCTCCATGTGAGCTGCTCATGTGTCCGCATCAAACCCTAGAGAGGGCTCCTGGGGACAGTACATAGGACTGAGACCATTTCAAAGTAATTTTGAATGCACGTCCCTTTCATCCTCCTGTCACTTCTTGGAGCAGCCTCAGGGCTCATCCGTGGGGCAATAATTCTATGTTCAACTCATCCTTCATGACCTGGGCTCAAGCCAGCTCACCAGATACTGGTCCTATGAAGAGAGCAAGTTGTATGGTTGCCATAAATTCCACCACGAAGAGTGTCATCTCTTGGCTCTTTTAATTGTTTCTCCTAAGGAACATTTATGATACAATGGCAGGTGTTTGGAGGAACTCACATTCAGATAGTAACTTACTTGAGAGGAAATGGAAACCTTAAACACTGACAAGGTATGCTATTATATATTGGCTCTGTATCTCTGGAGAACCCTGATACAACCAAGATTCAGAAAACCAATTCCGAACTCCTCTGTTATCATTTAACCTCCCTGAAACCATTTTCTCATCAGCATGATGAGGATTAATCTCCCTCCCTTTCATGACTGCTTTGAAGAGTAACTGGATATAGAAACACATATAACACCACTGCTAGCACATAGTAGGTGCTTCAGGATTGTTTTTCTCTTTGATTGTTTCATGGGATAGACGCATACTCAGGAAGGGGCATTTTCCTGCTGACACAGGCTGCCCTCAATGAAATCTGATCTAGAATGGGAAGTGCTAAACAAATAAAGAATTTGCCTTTGGAGTATGGTTGCCACGGTGATGAATGGCTTCTCCAAAGGCTGTTTCTCAAGAGTTTCCCCGTAAAGAAAAAATGTTCAGGTTTGATTTTATGTGTGTGTAGAAAATAAATTGTATGACAAGGGTGGCGACATTTGGACGGGGAAAGGGTTTAGCCAAGGAATTAAACATGTCAGGAGTCTCAGAATGAAAATAACATTGAAATGGAAGGTGAAAGGGGCATATTTGGAAAGCTTGACAAGTGGCACAATGGGAGGAAAGGTGGCATTCTGGAATGAGATGTTGGCCACTCTCTGCCACTAAAGCCATGATCTCCTCTTAATAACTCAGCAAGGTGCAAAGGAAAAAATATGAGCTTAGGTTCTAATGCTCTATTATCACAACTGGCTTAAATTATTATTCCTTGCTTAATTAACCACAGGGCAACAGGGAGTGTTAAAACCAGGCAGATCTTTTTATGGAATCTTTACCTCGGTAATCTCTCAGGTCTGTCAGCAAGCCTCAACATTAGAAGTCTGAGACACAGAGAAAATATCTGGGATAGTGTCACACAGCACACGAGTAGAAAACCCAGGTCTGTGAGCTCCAAACCACAGCTTTTGTAAGAAACTAAAAGTACTACCTAGATAGAGACAGCAAAGAGATTGCATTCAGCATACCAACTCTGATTGATTAATAGGGCTAGGTTGAGGTATAGGAGAGTGAATGCAGTCTCAGCATAAAAATGGGGCATGAAGGATTAGGGATGTCTGTCATGGGAGCCAGAGGGTCCGCAGGCAGGCCAGGAATTGTCATCCCTAACCTGATCCAACCTTTCCCCCACCCAACACCAAAGGTCAGCAAACATACCAAATCAGGCCAACTATCTATTTTTATAAATAAAGTTTTATGGGAACACAGCCCTCTTCATTCATTTGCATATTATCTATGGCTACTTTTGCTCTACAACCAGAGTTGAGTCATTGCAAAAGAGACTCTGTGGCCCACAAAGCCTAAAATATATACAAAATGTCCCTTTGCAGGAAAAGTTTACTAATCAACCCCTGTTCTAGAGCATACTAAGACCCAGATTGACTTGATTCCAATGAGAAGAGTGCACTCATTCATTCATAATTCATTGTATATTTATTGCATGTCTAATATGTGCCAGAAACTAGATTAAGTAGTCACTACACACACACACACACACATATAAAATTATACACACACACATCTTCCCAATTCATGTCATCCTAGAGCTGTTTCTCCTCATAGTCACAGCATAGCTACCATAGGCAATCTAGTCTCTATGCTTCCTTGCTTATATGCAGCAGAAAAGAGGGAGAATATTATCCTTCCTTCAATCTAATTAAGCCACTTAGGTCATAAGCCTAATCCAAGTCTAATACTATTTGCTAAGGGTAACCCCTGCCCAGGGTGGTGCTATTATACCACTGGAGGTGATGGTAGCTTCCTCTGAGTCATGTGGGAGAGATATTAATGCTTACACAAAATCAAGTTTCAATTAAGTCCCATATCTGGATTTTTTGGTAAAATAATCATAGTTTCAATTAAGAACAAGGAGAGGGATGTGAATAATAAATGGACAACAACCAGTGCCCACCATAGTGGCTGCTGCAATAGTGCAGAAGAATAATGGTCTTGGGTTAGGGGTAAGCAGGAGAGAGAGAAAAGGCAGGGAAAATTGGAGCAAATATTGGCGGTAGAAATACTTGTGAGATTAGATGCGACATTGGTAAGACAGAGAGAACAGAGTTGACCCTAGCAATGAGTCAATCATTTTTACCAACAAGGTGCAAGAATGGAAGTGTTGGGGAACTCTAAATCAGCACTTCTCAGTCCTGTCTGTTCATTAGAATCACTGGTACACTTTTAAAAAATACTATGTCTGAGACCCTTTCCAGATTGATTAAACCAAAACTTCTAGAAAAATATTTGGGCATATGTGTATTTGAAAAGCTCCCCAAGAAACTCAAATGTCTAGCCTGTACTGAGAACCACTGCCCTGAGCATACAAGTCTCACCAACCAGCTCATCAACCTTCTTCTTTTGTGAATAGAAAAACCTGGGTCCTGCCTAATGTCACACACTTCACCACACTTTCATTTCAATTAAGTTTTGTTTGCATATCCACAATGTTTTAGGAACAGGGCTATGTTACTGGAATCTAAAGTTAGCAGAGGATCTAACAATGACACATGAGGTGCAGAAATCTTGGGAAAGAAGAAAGGCCACAACTGGGTTCCATGTGATGGAATGAAAAGACAGGAGATACTAGAGTCAGATTATCCAAGGTTCAATTCCAGGCTCTGCCTCTGTGAGGTCTTGGGCGAGTCACTTAAACAATGGGAGTCTTTTTAAACACACCGCAAAGTAAGTACTATAGTGTCTACCTCATGATGGTGTGGAGAGGGTTAACTAAGAGAATGAACGGAAAGCCTACATAGGACATGAGAGGCACTTGGAAATTATTAGCACCTTTTAAACAGTTTGGGGATGATTAGAGCTTGGTCTGGAAAATAATGCTGCAAGTGAACTTGAGGCCTCTGCCGGCCAAGCTCCATGGGCCAGGGGCATATGAATTCACAGCATGATGAGCTATTATGGTTTCAATTCAGGTTTTCCTAATGAAATGACATCTCTCTAAGATGACTGATCCCAGAACAGAGCCCAATCTAAATTTAGAGGGTTTCAGAGTTCTTTTGAAAGCCCAGAAATATGATTTATCTTCAGGCTTCATAGTTTCCAAGATCATCCACTTTAGCCAACCAGACCCTGGCATTCTCTCTCTCTGGATTTTGAGCCGTGAGTCACCACATCCATATAGCCTGTTTTGGGGCCAAGAGAGGCACTCCACTGGAGCCCTGCTCCGTGGAGCCCTCCAGCTTTCCACGGTGATCAGCTGTCATTAGGAGAGGATGTGAGTCATTAGGAGCTTGCATATGTGCGTGTCAGTGCAAGGGACTCACTCGTTCCCTCTACACGAATTGCCAAAAGCAGTAACAAAGCTCTGAGTGGCCTGGAGTATGACATGATGCCAAGTAAGCTGGGCTCTGGGATCCCCAGGCCTGATTCACGATCAATAACAAGCACACATCTTGCTTCCCTCGTAACTTTCGCCAATGAATATCCTGCCTGAAGCTTCCCAATCAGAAAAGATAACTTTTATCCAGAGGGAGAGGATTTCAGCTCATTGGGGGGAAAAAAAAGTCAGACTTAAAATGTTTAAAAAGCAGTGCTTCTCAAAAATGATACATGAACTGAAGGTGACATTTATCTGGAGAAGGATACAACAAATATACATCGAGTGCTTCCTATGTGTCCTGCACTGAAATGAACATTATGAAGCATCACAATAAATTAGTTACCTCTCTGGCACTAGTTCCTTCATCTTATAGCTATTTTTATTACATACCTCATAAGTTTGTCTTGAACTATAAAAACATTCAGTAATAATAAAGACAATATATTAATCATCTACTCCATGCCAGGTACTGTACTAAATATATTAAAAACATGCTCTCACCAAATACAACAATACTCCCATGAAGCGGGTATAGCCTATAGCCATTGCACCAACGAGGAAGCCGAGGCTTCGAAGGGAGACTCATCCATCACATTTCATAGTAAGAGCAGAGCCAGTACAGTAAGTTGCCTGACTCCAAATCCCTTCCCCTGAATAAATGTGGAAACAATAACTATGTGGCACTTTAATTTTTCTGAGCCCAAAGTGGCAAATCAAGGGCTTCCACCTGGGGTTTCCTGGCTCCTGGTCAACTGTAATTTCAAACTTCTGCCTTAACATGGCCTATAAAGTATGAAGCAGGGTCAAATGGCCAAGGAGGCTGGGCAAACCTCCCTAAGGTTTCAGGATGTTTAGGAGTCTCCTCTGGGAAGTGGCCCATGGAAACATGAAGACAAATAGGCCAGATCGGAGCTTGTGATATAACGAGAGGCACTTCATAAATGGCAGCCCGGAGCCAGGCTTCTTGTCCTGCATCATCTCCTTTAGTCATCACCACAACACTGTGGATTAGGTATAATTTCCTCTATTTTATAGATAACTGAGACCCACAAAAGTGGAATGATTTGTCCAAAGTCACTTAGCTGGGATGTGACAGAGTTTCTACTAGAATCATAATTTCCATGTTACTGAAATTCCTTGAAGTCAGAAGCATATTTTGATATATTTATTTTCCTAGCACTTGTTATGATGCCTGAAACATCCTCAATAATTAGAAGTTTGTTTCTCTTTGGCACTAACAATATTCATTTAAGAATATGCCTGGCATTATATTAGATGCTTTATAACATCATTTTGTCACTGTTCAAAATAAACCTATGAACTAGGTTTTAGATACACTTTTAAGAGGGTGAAAACAGAGACTAAGGTTAGGTCATTAGTACAAGATGCATGAAGAACTTATTTAAGTTCTGTGCAACTGTAATACTGTGCTTCTCTGCTCCTTGGAAGAATGCTGTGGTCAGGTCTGACCACTGAAACTGCCCAGCACTCACATCCTAAGTGTGCTCGGCAGTCTGCCTCCACTGGCACTGCTTCGCCCCACAAAATGAGAACCCAGAGGATTCAAGGTAGGAACTGAGTTTGCCAACACCTTCCAGGCTGTCTTGGTGTTCCTGGAGTCTGAAGTAAGAGTTATTGGAGCTTGGTGCTCCTTGTAAACTATTTTTATACCTGGAATGTGTTGGGAGCCAGCTAGCTGGCTGCTGCCACAGCTCAGATATCACCTGGTGCTTTCTTCTAAACCGGGTGAATAAATCACGTGGACAGCTAAGCCAGACTGTGTCTGTCTGGGTCTGTATCTGATAAGAAGCATTTGGCAACAAGTGAGCTGTGTTCCATTTTCTGCAGAGCTGGCTATGTAAAAGGCATCAGCTAAGGGGATAAGAATCACCGGATTTCAAAACAGGAAGATCCATCCAACCTCCTTCTCTACAGGTAGAGAGACAGACCAAGAGCCTCAGGCTGACATATTGAGTTACAAGATACGGAAATACATTCAGCTGAATGGAGAGTGCTGTATTGTAAATAGGGAAGGGTATTTTATGGAACCCACTTACAGGACAGACAACCAGAACACACAGAAACTGGAAAGTCCTCACCTAGCAGTAGATATGGAAATGCACTACACAGATCCCCTCAGTACCCAGCTGAGGGGAGTGCCATCAGCAGGCAGCTTCCAGCTGTCAGCTCCTTCAGGATCTGCCTTAGCTACAGAGACCAGCCTCACTCAAGGTCATGCCCTTGCCAGCAGCCCACATTCCATGATTAAGCAAGGTAGGGTATAAAGCCAAGTCCTTTCAACTTTATAATGAGCAACTCTGATGGGCACACTTTACCCCAGGTCACCTGCTGGGTTGGGTGAGACTTTGTCAGGCCCCTAGGAGGGCTCAACGTCTCCCTCTGTCTGTTTCTTTCTCCCACTTCCAAGTGTCTCCCAAGTGTTGATCCATAACAAACACCATGTACTCCTTTGGACAACCCCACCTGAGAAACCCTGACTCTCTCTGGCCAAATGCTACTTTCTTTCTGCATCTCTTGGTTTGTCTGCTTCCTTCAAAAGCTGTTTTCCTTGTAAACTATCTTTGACTTTTCCTCTTGCATGTAACCCATCGTGGGACCCTCTATAAGGCCTACTCAGCAGCTGTGTCAAATTGCATTTTCCGAACTGACTACAGCAACATCTTCAATTCTACAAGTCCTTCTAGAAACTAGCTACTCCACATCAAGAGGCAGAGTCCATTTCTGGGTGGGGCTTTGTGGCTGCCTTGATGAATAAAATGCAATGGAAGTGGCATTGAAATGACATCTGATCATAAAAGGAAGTATGGTTCCACCTGCTTCTCTCTCTCTGGAGACACTCAGTCTTGCAATCCAGCCACCATGTTGTGAAGGGGTCCAGACTGGCCCATGTGGAAAGGTATTGAGGGCATCAGCTAAGAGCCAACATCAACAGCTAGACATGAGTAAATAAGATTTTCAATAATCCCAGCCTCCAACTTTTACATGTTCAACCTAAGATGCCAGATATTGTAGAACAGAAATAAGTTATCCCTACTCTGCTCTTTCTAAATTCCAGAATTTAGAAATTCATGAGCTAAATAAATGGTTGATGAACACTACTAAGGTAACTTGTTTTATAGCCAGATTAATAGAAATGGCCTTGAACTTCACAGGACTCTGTCTTGTTTCCCACAGTCAGCTGACTGCATCTCCAACTCTCAATTCCAAATTCCTTAGAGAAAGAAAGAAAACTGGACCGGGATGGACACCAGCCTCAGGTTGGGCCCACAGCTTTGGCCATGTGGCCAGGAAGGCAGATATTTAAATATAACAAGCTTTGTCATTTGGAATCATTTCATTCATTAAACAATTATTGCATGTATTATGCAATGTATATGCTGGATCACTTCTGTGTTTATGGAAGTGAATAAGATATGGTCCAGTCAGCATAAAGCTTATATGTAGATGAATGAGATGGTGAACAAGGAAAGAATATATTATTTTCCTATGGTACCATGTTGGAATGATAGAGACTATCAATGGAATTTAATTTATTAGAGAGTTAACAATGTGCCAGGGAGGAAAGGACTATGATATATACTCATCCAGATTCAGATTCAGCAAGCATTTATTGAACATCTATTATGAATCTCAGGGCTATATCAGAAGGTGTTTATATACAGATGAATATTTGAACCTCTCAGCTTGCCTTGAACGTAAGTACAGAAAAATGACATAATTGCTTTAATTTGGGCTCAGACCTGGACCTTCTGTCTACCATTCTTGTGATCTCTCTCCACACCACACTGTCTCATACACTGTCTTCCAACATGGCTAAAAGGTGGAAAGAGTCCTGTCTGACTAAGATAAAGTAATACTTAAATACACAGGTTCTGGACACAACCTGCCCAGATTCAGATCCTAACTCTACCACATATTAGACACAGCTGACAAGGAGGCAGTAAGGGACAAGTTTGGCCTCTGTGAGCCTCAGTCTCCTTGTCTGTAAAATTGGATAATAGTACAGACCTCATTGAGTTCTTGCAAGGATAAGAGATAAAGCATATCATGAGCTTAGATCCTCTGTTATGACACATAGTAAATGTTCAATAAATATTAGCTCTTATGATCCAGTTTGAGGACCCAGAGGGTGTGTAAATTATAATCCTTAAATTAGAGAAATTTCCTGTTGGGGAAAAAAGCAGGAGCAAAATTAGAAAAATTGTGGAATATTTTCAGAAACAATATGCAATTTCATTTGACTAAAGCTTTAAGTGAATTGGTCTACCTTTTATTTTCTGCCTCTCTCTAGAAAATCAGCTGCATGAGATAAAGGGCTTTGCTCCACCTACAGCAGTGCCTGTACATGGCAGGTATGTAATAAAATTTTACTGACTAAATTAATGAGACTACTGTGTGGTCTTGAGCAAACTACCTCTGCACTCTGAGAATTAGCACCCTGCCTTCCAAAAAAAAAGGGATAATGACATCCTCTTCATGGGGTGCTGAGAGGCTTAAATGAGATAATCATGCAAATCCTGGCCCAGAGCAGGTGTTAAATACCTGCTAATTCTTTTTACTTGGAGCGTGTATCCAGTAGAAAGTCAAAGTGGTCTGGGATAGACAATAAAAATGTAAAGAGGTGAATGAGGAGAAGCACTGGTATATGCTGGAAAAGTTTGGGACATCTTTCCGAAGGAAGCAGAAATTAAACTGGACCTTGAAGGGTGAAGCTAAGCTGAGTTTGCATTGGAACCTCAGGCTGGACTCCAAGTTCATAATGAGGCAGGGACAATGATGATCTGTATGTGCCACCCACCTGGCTCCCCATCAGAACCCCCAGGGAACAGATCTGTGTTAACAGAATGTGCCCTCCCTTCAAGCTTCTTAGGTTGTACACTTCTGGCACCAGAAATGGACACAAACCTTTTAATTAAGACACCAGTTTGCTATGTGGCCTGAGCAAGTCACTACACTTAGCTAAACTTCAGTCTCCCCATCTGCATAATAGAGGGTTTTGATGGATGAGCCCCAAGGGCCCTCCCAGCTCTGGCACTCTAGTCCATGGGCACTCACCCACCAGCCATCTCCTGAAGACATTGACAAATGCAATTATGTAATCATTTGCACACAGTGTTCTTCTGTATGAAATTTTCAAAGCAAACCCTGAAGAAAGACCTAAACTGATTTGATTGCAGACATGGTTTGGGACTCAAGAAATACAGAATTAACACAACAGAGGTGGAAGTTTAGAAGCTCTTACCTTTTGGGGGCCTTTACCTTTCCATAAAAGAAGGGAGCTGGGTGAAAGATGGGAAGGCACTTATGAGCCTTTTATATAACCAGCTTATGATTCTCCTGGGCCGAGATCCTTCAGGAATAAATGCCAGGAGGGCTGATGAGTCCCTCAGAAGCCTGCCCATTTGGACAACCTGCAGGGCTGTGAAATCTGGATCCACTGTGGACACACCAGGATGGCCTCCCACTGATCTCATTCTCTGGCACATCCTCTGTTATGACAAAGACCTTGATGTACTCAAAGACCTGCCCTATGTCAGGGGCGTAGCTGTAGCAAATCCAGCTAGCTTCAGCAGAAGTGCCTAAACCTCAGGAATAATTTTCCTACAAGCCATGCTGATGCCAGTAATAAGTGTGGATAGATAGTAACGACTCTCAAAATCTGCCAAGGGCAGTGAGGAGGTACAAAGATTCCTGATGCTGGAATGAGGAAACCTAGAGCCACACACCAGGCTTTGTCCCCACCAGCCATTTGTCCTTAGACACATGCGTCCCCTTTCTGAGTGCCCCTTTCCATGTCTCAGAAACAGAATGTGATGCTGCACACCTCACAGTGGTCTTGCAAAGATCAAATGAGATCATAGATGGAATATTGTTAACGCACGTGGTTAAGACAATGTTGTTTTAGATAGCTCATGTCTACAGAGCGCTGGACAATTTACAAAGTATGTTACTGTTAACACACATTTACAGCAGTTATCTCATGTTTCCCTGACAGCCTATCAGGAGCCGGGCTGAACCTAGTTATCTCCTCACCCCTTATCTGCTCCTCTCTCAGGGTACTTAGAACATTAAATCTTCAACTTTGTATTTAAGTTATTTATGTACGTGTCTAATCTCCCTACCTTGAACAGAAGCCAGAGCAGGCACCAGGGCTGACCATCTTTGCTCCACCCCACCCCCTCATCCATGCTCTGCCTTATATATGGTTGGACCTCAGTAAATAATGAATGTAGGAAAAAGGAGAGGAATAGAAGAGAAAAAGAGACGAGGAAGTACATAAGGAGTCCTTGCTATAGGTCATTTTCATGGTCTAAGTTAATCCATCTACTCTGGCAGCTACTAACTACATGAGATGATTTAATTTATGTTATTTAAAATTATATAAAATTTAAAATGCTTTTCCTCCATTGCACTAGCCACATTTCTAGTATGCACTAGCCACATTTCTAATACACAATAGCCACAGGTGGCTAGAGCCTGCTATATTGCACAATGCAGGTATGGAATGTTTCCACCATTACAGAATGCTCTGTTAGATAGTGCTGCTATAGAAGAGAGAGCATGAGCTCTGGAGTTAGACAAAACTGGGTTTCAATCCTGCCTCTGGGACCCATGCAAGTCATTACATAATGGTAAAGGGATCAATGCAACAAGAAGAGCTAACTATCCTAAATATATATGCACTCAATACAGGAGCATCCAGATACATAAAGCAAGTTCTTAGAGACCTACAAAGAGACTTAGACTCCCAAACAATAATAGCGAGAGACTTTAACACTCCATTGTCAATGTTAGATCAACGAGACAGAAAATTAACAAAAATATTCAGGACTTGAACTCAGCTCTGGACCAAGCAGACCTAATAGACATCTACAGAACGCTTCCCCCAAATAATAGAATATACGTTCTTCTTAACACCACATGATGCTTATTCTAAAATTGACCACATAACTAGAAGTAAAACACTCCTCAGCAAATGCAAAAGAATGAAAATCATAACAGTCTCTCAGACCACAGTGCAATCAAATTAGAACTCAGGATTAAGAAACTCACTCAAAACCACACAAAACTACATTGAAACTGAACAACCTGCTCCTGAATAAGTACTGGAAACTCATAAATAATGAAATCGAGGAAGAAATAAGTTCTTTGAAACCAATGAGAACAAAGATACAATGTACCAGAATCTCTAAGACATAGCTAAAGCAGTATTTACAGGAAAATTTATAGTGCTAAATGCCCACAGGAGAAAGCAAGAAAGATCTAAAATCAACACCCTAACATCGCAACTAAAAGAACTAGAAAAGCAAGAGCAAACAGATTGAAAAGCTAGCCTAAGACAAGAAATAATTAAGATCAGAGCAGAAGGAGATAGAGACATGAAAACCCTTCAAAACATCAATGAATCCAGGAGCTGGTTTTTTGCAAAGATTAACAAAATAGATAGACCACCAGACAGACTAATAAAGAGGAAAAGAGAGAAGAATTAAAATAGGTACAATAGGCCGGGCTCGGTGACTCAAGCCTGTAATCCCAGCACTTTGGGAGGCCAAGGTGGGTGGATCACCAGGTCAGGAGATCAAGACCATCCTGGTCAACATGGTGAAACCCTGTCTCTACTAAAAATACAAAAAAATTAGCTGGGCATGGTGGCGCGTGCCTGTAATCCCAGCTACTCAGGAGGCTGAGGCAGGAGAATTGCCTGAACCCAGGAGGCGGAGGTTGCGGTGAGCCGAGATCGCGCCATTGCACTCCAGCCTGGGTAATGAGCGAAACTCTGTCTCAAAAAAAAAAACATAGGTACAATAAAAAATGATAAAGAGGATATCACTACCCATCCCACAGAAATATTTGTAGAATTAGGATGCTCACGGAGAAAATTATATCCATGTCCCTCCCTCAGGATTGTTGAGAGGATTAAGCAAACTGATTTTTTTCACTGAAATGTTAGCAGTCCCTCTGCTTAGATGCTTCCATGTGACATTAAAAGATACTGGTAGACCCAGAGGCTGATGATTATATCATGGGAAGTGGTGAAGCAGAGTGGAAAGAACTCAGGCAGATGGGGCAGACAGGCTGACATTAGAACTTTTCCATACCAGCTGCATGAACATAGGAAGATCCGCCACCCTCTCCAGGTCTCATCTCCTTTTCCCAAGTGTAATTAAAAAAAAAAACTGTATCACTCCATTCTCATCATATCCCTATAAGTTAAATACATAAAGAACCTTGCTTAGCTCTGGCATATGGAACATATATTAAAAAATAGAAAATTACTACATTAGAATAAAAAGACACATGGTTGAAGTTTTTAGTATCTAATTGCTTCAGGTATGATTGGCCTTCCTTCTTCCTTTTCTTCCTTTCTTCATTTATTAATTCCACATTTGTTAATGTATTAATCAGTAACTCAAATAAATGCAAGCTTGAAGAAATCAGATTTCTGTCCTGTTCATTGTTCTTACTCTTCCTAAACAATGCCCAATGCATGAGGGGTTCTCAATAAATTTCAACATTTGAACATAATCTCTAGAATTAACTGACATTCCCTTTTCTGAATGTACAAACAGTCTTGAGCTAAGTGACTAGTTCAAAGTGTATTCATTCATCCACTCATTCCCCGATTATTGAGCACATGCAATGTGCCCAGCATCTAACACCATGCCTGCCAATGAAAGGAGATGAAGGAAAGCTTTCTCATAAGCAGCATTCTCTCAGCCCACAAGCATACCATCCTCAGGCATGGATATAGACAACTGCAGCATGTTTGGTAGAATTAAGGAACTAAATGTTGTAGAAACCTAGAGGAGGGAATGACTCCTTCAACTGGAAAAAAAAAATCAGGGAAAAATTCTCAGTGGAGATTACACGTGAGCTGAGATCTCAAATAAGAGTGGACTTTCGAGTTCTCATTGACTACTACGTGCCCTCTGGAGCCAGACTCAAAACCTGTCTCCACCACTTCCCAGCTGAGTAACCATAAGACAAATTCTTATTTATCTGTCCTTCAGATTTCCCCTCTGTAAAATGGAAACAGTTACATCCTTTACAGAGTTGTTTTGAGAATTAAATGGAATTATCTTTTAAAAAATATGGCACAATACTCAATACTATCACTTACACAGTCATTATCTTGGGAGCTCAGAAGCATGCCTGATGGACATG
This sequence comes from Callithrix jacchus, assembly GCF_049354715.1. Taxonomy (NCBI): domain Eukaryota; kingdom Metazoa; phylum Chordata; class Mammalia; order Primates; family Cebidae; genus Callithrix; species Callithrix jacchus. The sequence goes on along the minus strand of NC_133508.1, from coordinate 92,788,509 downwards.
GAATGAGGCTAGCACTCCCTCATAGCTGGAGCAGAGGTCCCATGAGGCAGAGAGGAGCAGATGGAAAGACAGGCTAAGGCCAAGTCATGGAGGGTTTTGTAAGCAGGCACAGTTTAACCTTGATTTGAAAAAGAAGCAATGAACCATAAAAGGACGGTAAGTAGCATGAAAAGTAGCATGTTCACATGCGCAGTTTCAAAATCTCTCTGGCTGTAGCATGAAGATGGAAGGGAGAGCAGGCCAGACTGAAGGCAGGCAGGAACGGGAGGCCATTATTCAAATTAAACCCAGAAATGCAGAGTAGGTAGTTGGGGAAAGAGGAGAAAGGTCCCAGGGAAATGCAATTAATAGGCTTGGTCGTGTTGTCACACTAGGTCTGGCAAGACAAGAAGGCTTCTTTAAATCCTTCTGATTTAACCCAATAGAGTTTAACAAAAGGCCTTCTTTAAGAGGTGAGGGCAGAGTTAAGGGAACAAACAAGAACATGAGACATTCAGGTACAGGCAAAAGAAGGGAGATATTTCCACCCCAGACCTAAGAAGGCAACGGAAGGGAACAGCATTGCCACAGACTGGAGAAACCAGAAGCCAAGAAAGGTGGCTGACTCAACAGGAGTCATGGCCATAGACAGGAATGCAATCTCTGCAGACCATGGCCAGGCAGAGGGAAGAGGGGTAGGAAATAACATATCTAGACTCTCCCCATCCACTCTCTCATCTCCTGCCAATACCTTTTATTGGCCAACCCCAACTGAAAGCTGGAGGTCAGGAGCGCCTGGGTCATGTGGTCTATAGATGTCAGCCTTCCTGGGCAAAAGCAGGTTAGAGAAGCATAATAAAAACAATGGATCAGAGGGTAGAGAGTGATAAAGGATCAATATCATGGTAATCGTTAGGTGGGAGTGGAGAGTGCTTCAGAGAGTAAAGAGGAGGAATTGTTTCTAACTAAGGAAATTACTCACTTAAATTGGAAGTAGAGGATTGAGACACCTATTCAAGTAAATTACCTTCAGGTTCCTGTTGCCCTCAGTGTTTGCTCCCAATCTGTATCTTCCTTCCCTTTCATTTTCATCTGCAAATATGATATTGCTAACTGCTTCGATAATGTAGCCAGATTTGCTCCAGATGAGTATAATTTAATTGATACTACAGCTGAAAAACAAACAGGTCTATAACTTATTTTCAAAATACTACACAAAAATAAGGATGACCTGTGAAAGAAAAACAGAAAGGTAGGGGAGGGAGAGCTCCTCACTGCTCTGCAAAAATTCTTTTTCCACAAACACCACTGGGAGCCAAAAAGCTATGTGTAAAATTGTCCCAGCCCTTAAGACTCTGCCCCTTTCTGCCTGACACATGCAATTCCCTGTGTCCCTGACAGGTTCCAGGGCTGGATGGATCGCACATTGGAGCACCAGACCACAGTGACGTGATCCTTTGAGTGAAGCCGAGGCAGACACACCCCAGAGATGGGGAAAACGCCTGGGGACCAGAAACTCTGTTACTACGGGAGTCACTGGAACTGTTGACAGCAACAGCCAGGCTTGCTTTCTGCAAAGTGCTCCCAGGAAGCCTTTACCGGCCTGGAGAGTTGAGGGGTTTTCATCACTAATTAACATGTTTTCCACACTGGGGCCAGAAGTAGGACTCGCTAAGAGACACTGAGAGGCATGAAGGAGATGGACTGGCAGTTCTGGGCAAACCTCAGCTTAGAATTTCGCTTTGTGGGAGTCAAGGAAAAGCCCAGCCTCCACTGGGGGTTTTCAAGGCCCTTCATGATCTGCTGCCTGCCCTGCCTCCAGGTCACTACCCGACACTGCACACTAGCCTTAGCCCAACTGAACTACTGACATTCTAGCCGTACACCCTGCAAGTTCCTTAGGCATCTGGACTTCTTCACATGCCTTTCCCTCTGCCTGAAATGCCCTTTTCATCTTTTCCACATAGAACTCTCCTACTTTTTAATGTAAGGAGGTTCTCTACCTATGTTTAGATTTCTCCAGGAAGGCTCTGCCGAGGAGTTGTCAGGCACTCCTATTCTACGCTTCTGTCATGCTTCGGACTGCCCTCTAAAGCAGCAAATCAGTAAATGCCTAATTGGGGCATGATGTCCTGCTCCTCCTCAAGACCATGAGCTGCTAAAAAGCAGGGTTGATGTTACAGTAACCCATGGTATTCACATCTTAGTACTGAGTCTATGCCAAAATAACAGCGCAAGGTGCTCATAGCACTAAAGAAGCTGATTCTTCTGCTATTGAACAATTCTTTTCAGAAATTTGATTTGTTTTCTGAAATCTGGAGCTTATAACTGATGGGTTATAGTTTTGCTTTCTGAAGCCATACATAAAGCTGATCATTCTCATATTGAACAATTCTTTTCAGAAATTTCTTCCTTTTTCTTTCCTTTTGTTTTCTGAAATCTGCAGCAGCTTGTAACTGATGGGTTACAGTTTTGCTTTCTGAAGCATGTGTAATAGTCCCTTCTGGTGCCACATACCAGCCTTTCAGATCTTCCAGTGCAGTGACCATGCCTCCATTAGGCTTACTCTCCACCATATTCTTTCTATTAGCCTAAATTCGGTTTTGTGTAAAACATTACTTTTGAATTCAAACAGATTTGGATTTGGATATGAGCTCTGCCGCTCCTAGCCCCAGTTTACTCATCAAAATAGAGATAAAAAATATTGACTTTGCAGGAATATTGACAGAGTTAAATAAAATATTGGCTAAAAACTGGCTAGCAAGAGTCCTGGCAGATGTTGATATATCTGAAATATTTAATGACTGAATCAACACATGAGTGAACTGGGGCTTTGTGTCATATAGGTGGAGTCACATTTTAGACATCTACCTCTCTTATGCTAGTTAAGCATCAATAAATGGTAGATGTATTACATATACTTGCCAGGATGTTAGAACAGAATACTAACCAAATAAGTCATACACAATTTCTGCTTTAATTGATCCCGGGAAAGTCATTGAACAAATAGTGATAAAGTAAGTGTAATAAGTGGTAGAATAAACTTTCAGGTCACAGAGCTGAGTTCATCTGAGCAGGTCAGTGAAGAGAGTCTTGTCAAAGACGGTCTTGTATTAGAGAATAGGGTACTTAGACGATCATTAATGTAATAATTATTTGCCCTTCATTTAGTCATTATTTGTGTAGTTCTCTTGGGAACATTCGAAGAGAGAAGACAAATACATTGGCTGCGCAAAAACATTGAACACTGTAATATTATCAAAATTAAGCAACACGAAAACTTCACCCCTAATCTCTGAAAGTTAACTGATTGATAAATATGAAGGTAAATACACTAATTGGTAAATACACTGGGTCAGTGGTTCTTAAGTGACAATATATGTAACACATTTCACAGGATGGTGCCAAATTTTTGTCAATGTATAAATTGATGTTTATTACAACTGAGATTATACATTATTCCTCCAATACTGCTAAGCTGATAATTTGAACTCTGGAAATCATATATTCATGATGTCCAGTGGAGTGAGTGAAATTTGCTGTTTGTGCTATCATCTCTTCTATTCAGTATTGTACTGGAAGTTTCCAGCCAATGCAATAAGTCTAGAGGAATGAAAAAAAGCATAAGAATGGCAAAGGAGTAAATAAGACTGTTATTATACACAAGTGACATAATGGTATATGTGGTATATGTAGAAAATCTAAATATATGGATAAATTATTATCTTACTGGTAACATAAATCCAGTAAGACCACTAAATTCATAAGGTCAATATATAATTAAAAATAAATTTTAAAAAATCTAAAGAAAATAAAAATATTAGGCCGGGCACAGTGGCTCACACCTATAATCCCAGCACTTTGGGAGGCTGAGGCAGGTGGATCACGAAATCAAGAGATCAAGACCCTCCTGGTCAACAAGGTGAAACCCCGTCTCTACTAAAAATACAAAAATTAGCTGGGCATGGTGGTGCACACCTGTAGTCCCAGCTACTCGGGAGGCTGAGGCAGGAGAATTGCTTGAACCCAGGAGGCAGAGGTTGTGGTGAGCCGAGATTGTGCCATTGCACTCCAGCCTGGGTAACAACAGCGAAACTCCATCTCAAAAAAAGAAAAAGAAAGAAAAGAAAAATATTGATGTATAGCCTACTATACATCTAGTCAATATACAATTAAAAATTTTTTAAATTTAAAAATATAGATATATAGCCTACTACACAGCTAGGCTACATGGTATAGCCTATTGCTCCTAGTCTGCAAACCTGGACAGCATGTTACCATGCTGATACTGTAGGCAATTGTAACACAATGGTAAGCATTTTTGTATCTAAACATATCTAGACATAGAAAATGTACAGTAAAAATGTGGTATATAAGATTAGAAATGGTACAGCAGTATAAGGCATTTACTATACATGGAGCTTTCAGACTGGAAGTTGCTCTGGGTGAGTCAATGATGCATAGCAAGTGAACATGAAGGCCTAGGACATTACTGTAAATTACTGTAGACTTTATTATAAACACTATACTCTTGGGCTACATTAAATTTATAAAAACATAAGGTAATCGTGTTACAACGTTATGATGGCTACAACATCACTAAGTAACAGGAATTTTTCAGCTACATTATAATCTCATAGGACCATCATCATATATTTGGTTCATCTTTGACCAAAAAGTCATTATGTGAAGCACAACTGCATATAGAAAACTAAGACATTACTGAAGAAATTAAAGATCTTTATAAATTGAAGGATATACCATGTTCATAGATTGGGGCACTTGATATTTTAATATTGTCAGTTCTCCTCAATGTGTTCTATATCTTCAGTGCAGTCCCAATCAGAAATTCCAGAAGAACATTTTCCTGGAATATCAGTTTGGATTACTCAGATGTAGACTCTGAAATGAGGATTTGTATTCAAGTGCTTTACTAAGGAAATGTTCTCAAAAGGAAAACTGGTTAGAAAATTGGCAAGTAGAATATGCAAGGGGAGTAAAGCAAGCAAACTTTTTATTTCAGTCTGATCTGACAAAGGAGCACGGGTGTAAGTTGCACTTCAGAGCTTTCCTCCTTCAAGGCAAATAAGCTGGGCTTTTATACTCCTGCAACAGTTAGTTATTGCTAACATCTACCCAGAGGAACACGAATTTCCAGGCATGTCCTGCTTTTTGTACAGGTGGGCAAAGTGGCTCTAGTAACTTTCAGGGAGTCCTTTGGTGCAGAGCAGAGCTTGGTGCAGAAAAGAGCTGCTGTCCTAGTGGTGTTGCCCCAGTCATCATGAGCCATGTCTGAAAGAATTAATCAAATTTCATATGCAGCCATGCTCTCTGTTAGACTGTGCTGTTGTTTTCAATGAAAGCATCATTGACAATGCTTTAACCTGATAGCCCTGCCTAATTGTGTTCCATGTAATAATGCGTGGGCTTGTGGAGGAGGCAGGGTTGGAGGAGAAGGAGGGAGAATGGACGTGCGAATTAGGGAAAGGTGTCTCTTCCTTTGGAGCATGGAATCACAGGTTCAGGAAGTAGAAAGCAAACACAAAACAACAGAAACTAGGGAGTGGGGGTTGGGCAAACATAAAGAGTAAAAGAGATGCAAGCGATTTGGATAAAGTGCTGACACAGCTCACATCATGAAATCAATGAGCTGATGCTAAAATGTATATAAAAATGTAAAGAGCCAATCCAAACCAATATAACTTGGAAAAGGAAGAATAAACTTGGAGTATTTATTCTACATATTATAAATCTACATTAATTAAAACAAGTGTGGTTCTGGTGCCATAATAGACAAATAGCCAAGGGAACAAAAGATTCCAAAAACAGATGTATACACATATGGTCATATGATTTATATCAAAGATGTCTATAGTGTACTGAAAAAACCATGATATTTTTAATAATTTTTCCTGAATTGATTGAATACTAATATAGAGAAAAATGAAGCTTTAACACAAAATTTAATCTCAGATGGATTGTAAACATAATGTGATAAGTTAAAAAGCCTCTGGAAGATAACCTACAATCATATGTTTATGACCCTGAGGTAGGTAAATATTTCCTTAATAGGATACAATACACTAACCATAAAGGATTCATATATATGACTTTAGTAATAATAAAATTTTCTGTTCATTGAAAGTTACCATTAAGATAATGAAAAGACAACAAAGTAGGGGGACATATTTAAACTACGCATATCCAACAGAGGATTTATAATAAAAATTTAAAGGATTCCTATAAATCAATAAGAATAGGACAAATAATACAATTTTAAATCAGTATAAAGACTTAAAGAAGCATATCATGAAAGAGGATGTCCAAATGGCCATTGGCACATGTTCAACATTAGTAGCCATCAGGAAATTAAAACCACAATGAGATGTCACTACGTACCTACAAGAATTACTAAAATTTGTTTTAAATGACGATACCATGCATTTCCAAAAGTGTAACACATCTGGAATTTTTAAGCACTGCTGGTAGTGGTGTAACCTGTCTGAACAACTTTGGGAAAACTAGAAGAGTCTATTAAGGCTGAAAGAATGCACAGTCCATGACCAAGCAATTTAACATCTAGATATATACTTAAAAGTTTGTTAATTTGTACAGTAAAATATATCATAGCAACTTTATTAATACCCAGGACATGAAATTGACCCAAAAGCCTCATATGTACAGAATGGAATATCACATAGCAATGAAAAACAAAAATCTTACTACACAATACATGCATCAATCTCACTAATAAAGGAGGCTCAATGCAAGTAAATGTGGTATTATTACATTCATAGAAACTATAAAAGTAGACAAATCAATGGTGATAGAAGCCAGTACAGTTGTAGCCTTTACAGAGTATATAGGATGGGTAAGGGACAGGAGGGAACCTCCTGAGCTGTTGAGACAGACTTATATAGACTTATATCTTGATTTAAATGGTAATTATATAGGAGTATGCATTTGTAAAAATTCCTCAATCCACAAGTTTAAGATTTGTACTTTGTATTATATGTAAGTTATACTTTGCTCATAAAAAGGAAAGTTTTAAAAACTAAAAATTCTACAAGTTAATTTTAGACATTCTAGAAAGTATAAAAATGTACAATGGGAATCTCAGTGTTAATGTTATCTGATTTCAAAAACTATTGTATATCGTTAATGCTGTTTTGTAGTCTATAAACAATTTTCCTATAAACAGTGTCAGGACCATTTTCTTCTCATTCAATAAATTTTCTACAACATGAAAAGGTTGACTATATAAATTTGTAAAGGTACATCATGATCCCAGGACAGCTGAGGAGAACTTTGCCTCACGCTCTTGTACACAGGAATGAATAGCAGAATGAGAAGAAAACAGTTCTTCTGAAATAGTGAACAGCCTAAAGGGTGATGACAGAAATAGGCAATATCAAGCTAGAGAAAAAGGTCAGATCACATAGAAAGAGAACCCCATCAGGCTAAAAGTGGTTTCTTATTAGCAGAAACCTTGCAAGCCAAAAGAGAATGGGACCTATTTTCAGCATTCTTACAGAAAGCAAATACCAATCAAGAATTTTATATCCACCAAATTAAGTTTTGTAAGTAAAGGAGAAATAAAAACCTTTTCAGACAAGCAAGCACTAAGGAAATTCCGTTACCACTAGACCAGCCTTATAAAACATTCTTAGGGAGTTCTAACCATGAAAACAAAAGAACAATGCCTGCTACTACAAAAATACACTTCAGTGCATAACCCACAGGCTCTGTAAAGCAACTACACAGTAGAAACTACAAAGCAACCAGTTAACAATTTCACAACAGAATCAGAACCTCACATATAATTACTAATCTTGAATGCATAATAAATGGGCTAAACACCTCACTTGAAAGGCATGGAGTGGCAAGTTGGATTTAAAAAAAAGAAAAATGAGACCCATATATCTTCTGTCTTCAAGAAACTAACCTCATATGTAATGACACACATAGGCCCAAAGTAGAGATGGAGAAAAATCTGTCACACAAACAGTTATTTTAAAAAAAAAAGAGCAGGAGTCACTATTCTCATACCAGATAAAACTAACTTTAAACCAACAACCTAAAGGAGGACAAAGAAGGGCATGACATAATGACATAATGATAAAGGGTTCAATTCAACAGGACAACTGAACCATCCTACATATATACGCATTCAACATTGAGACACCCAGAAATATAAAACAAGCATGTCTAGACCTACAAAAAGACTTAGATAGCTACACAATAACAGTGGGGCACATCAATAACCTACCGATAGCATTAGGCAGATTATCAAGGCAGAAAATTAACAAAGAAACTGAATCCAGCAACACATCAAAGTTAATTAACCACAATCAAGTAGGCTTTATACCTGGGATATAAGGTTAGTTCAGCATATGCAAATTAATAAATGTAATTCACCACATAAATAGAATCAAGAACAAAAACCATACAATCTTCTCAATAGACATAGAAAAAGCTTTTGATAAAATTTAATATTCCTTCATGATTAAAAAAAAAAACCTAACAAGGCATTGAAGGAACATATCTCAAAAGAAGAGCCATTTATTACAAACCCACAGCCAGCAACATATTGAATGATCGAAAGCTGAAATCATTCTCCTTAAAAACAGGAATAGGACAACAATGTTGACTCTTACCACTTTTATTCAACATAGTACTGCAAGTCCTAGCCAGAGCAATCAGGAAAGACAAAGAAAAGGCATCCAAATAGGAAAAGTCAAATTATCTCTCTTCATGGATGATATGATTCTGTAACTAGAACAGCCAAATGACTCTACCAAGAGGCTCTTAGAATGGATCAACAACTTCAGAAAAGTTTCAGGAGGCAAAATCAATGTACAAAATCAGCAGCATTTCTATACACCAATAACATTCAAGCTGAAAGCCAAATCAAGAATGCAATTCCAACTGGGTATCAGTGTACACTGCTCAGGTGACAGGTGCACCAAAATCTCAGAAATTACCACTAAAAAACTTACCATGTAACCAAACACCATCCATTCCTCAAAAAACTATCAAAATAAAGAGTAAAAAAATTTAAGAAGAACGCAATTCTATTTACAATAGCCACAAATAAAAATATCTAGAAATATGGCTAACCAAGGAAGAGGTGAAAGATCTCTGTAAGAAGAATTACAAAACATGGCTGAAAGAAATCACAGATGACATAAACCATTTATGGAAATGGAAAAGTGGAAAACCATTTCATGCTCATGGATTAGAGGAATCATTACCTTAAATTGTCAGTACTGCCCAAAGAAATCTACAGATTCAATGTTATTTCTATTAAACTACTGTGATTTTTCACAGTACTAGAAAACTCTTCTAAAATTCATATGAAACAAAAAAAGAGACTCATAGTCAAAGCCATCCTAAGCAAAGAGAATGAAGCTAGAAGCATCACATTACCCAATTTCAAACTACACTATAAGGCTGCAATAACTAAAACAGCATGGTACTGGTACAAAAACAGATACATAGACCAATGGAACAGAATAGAGAACCCAGAATCAATGCTGTACACCTACAGATATCTGATCTTTGACAAAATCAACAAAAATAAGAAATGGGGAAAGGACACCCTATTCAATAAAAGGTGCTGGAAAGACTGGCTAACCATATGCAGAAGAATGAAAATAGACCCCTGTCTTTCACTGTATACAAAAATTAACTCAAGATGGATTAAATGTTTAGGTATAAGACCTCAAACAATAAAAATCCTAGAACAAAACCTAGAAAATACCATTCTGGACATCAGCATAGCCAAGGATTTTCAAGAGCAATTGTAACAGAAAAAAAAAAAAGTGATAAGCAAGACCTAATTAAACTAAAGAGCTTCTGCACAGCAAAAGAAACTATCAACAGAGTAAACAGACAACCAACAGAATGAGGGATAATATTTTCAAACTATACATCAACAAAAGTCTAGTATCCAAAACCTATAAGGAACCTAAACAATTCAAAAGGCAAATAACAAACAACCCCATTAAAAAATAGGCAAAGAGCATGAACAGACACTTCTCAAAAGAAAACCTACAAGCAGCCAATAAACATATAAAAAAATGTTCAACATCACTAACCATCAGAGAAATGCAAATTAAAACCACAAAAAGATACCATCTTACACCAGTCAGAATGGCTATTATTAAAAAGTCAAAAAAAAACAGATGCTGGCAACGCTGCAGAGAAAAGGGAACAATTACACAGTTGGTAGGAGTGTAAATTAGTTCAGCCACTGTGGAAAGCAATTTAAAGATTTTTTAAAGGACTTAAAACAGAACTACCGTTAGACCCAGCAATCCCATTAGTGGGTATATACCTAAAGGAAAACAAAGTGCTTTACAAAATATATACATGCACTTATAAAGACATAGAATCAACCTAGGTGCCCATTAGTGTAGATTAGATAAATAAAATGAGGTACCTATATACCATGGAATACTAGGCATCCATAAAAATAATGAAATTGTGTCTTTTGCAGCAACATGGACACAGCTAGAAACCATTATCCTAAGAAAATTTATGCAGGAACAGACAACCAAATACCACACGTTCTCGGTTATAAATGGGAGCTAAACATTGGGTATACTGAACGTAAAGATGGGAAAAATAACTGGAGATAAATAGTGGGGACTACTAAAGGTGGGAGCCAAAACACTACATATGGGATACTATGCTCACTACCTAAGTGACAAAACCATTCATACCCCAGACCTCACTGTCAGACAATATGCTTCTGTAACAAACCTGTGCATGTACCCCATGAATATAAAATAAATGTTGAAATTATTTAAAAAAAATTTAAGTGGGCAATGATGCAAAGGCATACAGAGTGGTAGAATGGATGTTAGAAACTCAGAAGCAGGGATGGTGGGAGCAGGGTCGGGGATGAAAATTATCTGTTGGGTTCAATGTGTACACTCTTTAGGTGATGAGTACACTTAGAGCCTACATTCCACCACTACAGAATTCGTTCACAAAACCAAAACTCCTTATACCCCCTAAAGCTATTGAAACAAAATTTAAAAGAAAAAAAGAAATGGGCAACAACAATTCATGAGGGCTTCTCATAAATGTTAATAATTGTTCATACAAAGTATGCAGGCTTCTCAACCTAGTGTTTGTTTCAAATGCTGAAATTTTTCCAAGCAATATTAAATAAATATTAAAGTAAATATACATTCTGTACTCTTTTTCTCTAATGAAAATTTATGAAATTATTTTTAAAACTTGAAAACTATTGAGAAAAAAATAGAGCTTTGGTAGAGAAAAATTAGGGAACTACTGAGCTAGGTCATCACTTAGAATGTTTCTCTCCAGTAGCACAACTACACGCCAGTGTTTAGGATCAGCTATGGGGCTTGTTTTAAGTCATTTGTTTTGAGTATTAATGAAAAAGGTGATTGTGAGCGTTTTATACATTTTTATGAATTAAGGTAGATTCAAATATTTCTATAAGTCATTTAGATACTACAAAGCTAATTTGTGTGGTAACAAAAATTATGGTGTTTCATGAAGTTTACCAGGAAACAAACACAGCTCTGAATGTGCTCATGGGTGTATGTTTATGTTAGCATAATCTGGTGCATATATCTTATTTCAAAGCTTCCCCCCCCCCACCGCCACTTCTTCTGAACATCCTGGAGCTTCATTTTTGTCATCCATAAAGCAAGGTATGATCATTTTTACTTACTTTGTAGGTTGATATAAAGATTACACCATGATACCTGTTCAATGTGTACTGTCTGGTAGATGCTCTACCCAGCACTTCTCACATATTTTTTTTTCTGGATCTGACATTCTGAATATAAAATGTGAGTCAATCTCAGTTGAACAACAGCTCATGTCCAACTCAGACCATTATTTTATGAAAACATGATTTTCTTCATGGAACATTCTAAGAAACCAACACACTTTCCAGGAGCAAAAATGAGAAACACAAGCTTTCACCCTTTGTAGAGTCATGTTTTAGTGGCCCAAATACAAATAAAGAGTATTTGTTCTGGAGATTAATTTTTTAAGCAAACATGGAGCCATGCAACCTTACTCTTTATCCTCTTTTATTTCATAGCTTGTATCCCCACCTGAAACAATACTGTCTTCTCTCAACAGAATTTAAACTCCAATCGGCCAGCGATTTTGTCAGTTTTATTTGTCATCTAACTTCAGAGTTTGGAAGATTGCCTGGCATAGTTCACTGGCTTATTGAACAAGCATGAATGAATGAGTGAATAATGGGATGAGGGCTTCAGAACCATAATGCCAGGCCAGCAGTCTCTGCTTGTATACTTCCTATCACTGAAGCAGACACATTCCTAGTTTTAGGAGAAGGCCCTGCTTCACTAGCCTATGTTAACACGTCATCTGTAATTATACACAGTTCATTGTTCCTTCTATCAGTCAGTGTCTTGATAAGAAACAGAATACCCACTATGTTTAGCTGAAGGAAACTTAGTGAAGAGATTATTTACAAAGTGTGGACAGTGTTAACGGAACCAACAAGAGATAGGAACATACCCAGATACCAAAGATGGCAAAGAGCTGTTACCACCCCAATGGCTAAAGGGACAAGGACAGACACCGATATTGCCCAGTGAGTCTGGAAGATCAGGAAGAGGGGCTGCCCCACCAGGGCTGCTGTTGGAAAGGGATGCAGCCCCTGCTGAACACATGCAACCACAGTGAGGTGGAGGGGAATTGAGAGATTGAGTACTCACACCTCTCTCTTGTCTCTGCTGCAGTATCCTGTGGTACTCACTCACTGCCCAGACTCAAGTGGAAAACAAAAGAGAACCTGGGTGATACATTCCATAGGGGCCAGACTCTAGGGGCTCAGAGTAAATAGAAGAGTAGAGAGTGTATCTGGAGGGAATGATAGGGAAGAACCAACATAGATTTGTTTTTTACATATTTTCCACCCATGGGTTGAAAATGAGCCCAAATATTCACGGTGCCCTCTATCTTTAATTCTTTATGACAGGCTTTAATCCTCTCTGCCTAACTACATTCACTGGTCTGTCGTCATATTGATCTTGTGTGATCACATGTGGAAAGCAAATACAAGTTAAAAGGTAATCACATAGTAGAGGGTACTCAGTATGTGAGCACCCAGCAGATGTCAGACACTGAGCTGAGCACTGGATAGAGAACAGCACATGAAGCTCCTGTTTCCTCAAGGTACTTACAGAAATAGAGTGGAAGATTCAAAAGAAAGAACAAAACACCTAAAATTGTAACACCAAGGCAAGATAGCAGTTTATTGGAAATAAATGAAGAAAACCATGAAATGCTTTCTTAATGAAAAATGGAAGGCCTGGTTCAGTGACTGCTGCCTATAATCCCAGCACCTTGGATAACCAAGGCAGGAGGATGGCTTGAGCCCGGGAGTTCAAAACCAGCTTAGACAACATAGTAAGACCCTGTCTCCACAAATAATAATTTTAAACAATTATATGCATGTGGTAGCACATACTTGTGGTCGCAGCTACTCAGGAGGCTGAGGCAGGAGGATTGCCTGAGTCCAGGAGGTTGAGGCTACAGTGAGCTATAATCACACCATTGCACTATAGCTTGGGTGACAAAGAAAAAAAAAAAGAAATGTACATGATTGCATTCCTTTTTTAAAAATGTTATCTTCTTTAAGCTTTTGTACTTTACAAGAAAAAAAAAGACATCGGTGTTGAGCTGGGGTAGCCAAAACAACAGTGAGTAGAAAGAATTTCTGGGCAAAAGAGTAGAAAGAGAAGTTTTGGAATCAAAGACAGGGAGTCAAATCTTTTTCTACCACTTTGAAGTCCAAAACTACTGCAATTTCATCTCTACATGGTGATAGTGATACCTATGCTGCAGGGTGGCTGAGAAAATGAAATTATTGGACTTCTTGTACACAAGAGCATTTCTGGGCACTGTGCTAAGAATTTGCAGTGTTATCATTTCTAGTTAAAATATTCAACCAACATATAATGAGTAGAGAAGGAAGTAGACCTAATATAGGTAAAATCTCTTTATGTCCCTGAAATTTTGATTAAGGCCATCTTGGGAATAAATGTTATGATAACACTCCCATATGATTTCAAATTGTGCTCTTAATTTTCTACCCCAAGGAAAAAAGCACATGACTGCCCAGCAAAAAAAAAAAAAAAAAAAAAAATCTGTTCAGTGGCTAAAGCTTCAGATTAGAGTTAATTTCAAGGTTGATTGGAATGTCAGAGTTAATGATTTTGTCCCCAGAAACTTGGAATTTGTAATTATCCTAAAGACTATAAACAGCGTTGGAAAGAGCCTGTCTTCAGCTTGTTTTTTTCCCAGAATTTCCCAGAACTGCTCCCTGCCATAATCCCTTTCTGCAACAACCTCAGCTGTATGCAATAGTATAATAGTTAAAATCGTGGCGCCTGGCACTCTCCTGAATTTATAAACCAGTCAATCTGTTATCAGTGTTGTTATTAGGTCATCAAGATTGTTTATGCAGAGAGTGACCCCAACCCCATCCAGTGTTTGGCTAAGGCTAAATCAAAGATGGGAAAATTATAATAAACTAAATAAGTTGGTTTGAATCCCTGAAAATAAGCACATGCATCAAAAAGAAGTGAAAGAAGCAAAGTTATTTAAAAATGGGAAATTTGTTAGTTTTCGGTAGCAAAGCAGGACTGGGAAAACAGAAGGGAGTAGAAAAGAGGGAAGAAGAAAGGGAAGGATGAGAGGGGAACAAAGGGGAGCCAGGAGAGACAAAGTGAGTGAGAAGAAAGAAGGAGAAGTGGGGGAGGAAGAAGAAAAGACAAAGGAAAAGAAAGCAAAAGTTCACAATAACATTAGTTTCTAAGAAGAATGGGCTTGGTCTCCTATTGTGGCATCCAATGCCACTGGTATTTAAATGATTCCACCATCCAGGGATTATTTATGAGCTTCAAGACCATAAATCTGTTCTGTATGACCTTGGAGCATGGCTTCTGTCCTTTGGGACGTGCTATGTGATACAGCTAAGCCTCTATTGCAGCTCATTCCCCATCCTTGATCCCTTTCTCTCCACAGTCTTTCAGTCTTCTCATATTAAGTTGGAATTCCATACTGGCAGAGCTACAGGGCTCTTGGAGTTCATTTAGTCCAGCCCTGCTATTCTAAAGAAAAACTAAAGCCCAGAGAAGAATAGCAGTTATTTGTCCAAAAAACCAAGACTAGAAAAACAATAGTTGCTCCAGTCTGAGGTGCCTCAAAAAAAAAAATGAGATTTTATATAGAGCTGCAGTTGAGATAAGAGGATCAGGAATTGTTTACCCCTGAACTAGCACTCCCTGTGCTCAGTGATTCTTTTGACAGGAAGCAAAGTCTTTTGCTCTTCAGAGAGAATGAAGAATGTTGGGACTGACATTCACTGAGCATTTCGTATGTGCCAGCCACTGTGCTCCTTGCTTCAGATCCGTGATCTCATTTAATCTTCTCTACAACCTAGTAACACAGCTTCTCTGAGCACCAGTTTCCTCATCTGTAAGATGACCCTTGCAAGGTCACATAGAGTAAGTTTGTTTGCCTTTTAAGTAGCAATGGTGTGGGAGCAGATGGGGTGGATTTTGGAACCACTTGGATAAAGACGCACAAAAATGAAAATTATCAGAAATTTCTTAGTATGCTTTCAGAATCACTCCTAAAAGCAGATGGATAGATATAGAAAGCTATAGAAGAAGAGAGACGTATTCTTTCATGTGCTTTTTTTCACAGTTGGCTAGGTTTTATTAACAGTTTCATTAGTCAGGGGAGGCTATCATTTATATCTATAACAAGCACCGCTTTATTGTTAAGCCATTGAGATTTGACAGTTCTTGCCCATTCCACAGTTCAATCAAGTGTTCATCCAGCAGCCTTCTTCTTGGTGATTCAGAGCTCAGATTCCTCCCTCTTGGGGCACTGCCATCTTCACCACGTGACCTCCAAGGCAGCCACAGAAAAAGAGAGGATTAGAGAACTGTGCAGAAGAGAATACACCACTACTACCCCCCTGCCACTGGCTCTGCCATGAGTGCAAAGGGCTAGGAGGAGGTTTAGCTGTGTGCCTGAGAAGAAAGGAAATCAGACCTGTAGTAAGCACTAGTGTTCTCTGCCACAATCTATTGCCTTAAACAGGCAAAGTACTCTCCCATTATGTCAGAGGAGATTACCCCCAATAACCATGTGAGTTCAGTACCCTCAGAGTGAACCTCTGAGGGGATAATTGGATTTGATCAAGGTTACACAGACTCAGGCTGTAGAGGAAGAACAGCTCAGGTCAGATTTCAGATATAAATGCAGAGTTCTTTCCTCCAAGTCCCAGGCAATCCTCCTGCTGATCAAGAGAGCTAGAAAACATCTGGCTCATCATTACCTAGCACAGCATCTGTAAGGCATTTCTCAACACCTAATGAACATCATGATAGCAACCACACAGGCTCAGCCACTCCTCCATTAATGCAGCCAAGGAAGGAAGGGCCTGAGCTTTTCTGTCTAAATTCTTAAATCATTGAGTCAAGCTGGCCTCAAGATACCAGGTTGGCACAGTCTTGGTAGGTGAAATCAGGCATCCTAACTTCTCACTCAGAACTCTTCGAGCTTTCAGGAGTACTGTAGCCCTCTGGTGTGTGCCCAAGAGATAACTGGAAAACTTTTTCCAGTGTCTCTCTGTACAAGATAATGGTTTACAGATTGGAAAGTTAAAGCATAATCTCCAAACACAAAGGGGGTTTGCTTCAGTATATATAGAAAGCAAACTAGAGACAACCAACCTGAATTTTGTATCTGGCTGTGAAACTTATGATTTGTGTGATCCTGAACAGTTAGCTACAGTATTCTCTGAATCTTGACATTCTCTTTTGTTGAAACTAAATAGGTTAGGTTCAGTGGTTCTCAACTAGGAGCAGCACTGTCCCTTAAGGGGCATTTGTCAAACCATGAGGGCATTTTTTGATTGTCACAATGCCTGGAGGACACAACTAGCACTCAGCAAGCAGAGAGGCCAGGGAAGCTCTATGTCCTGCAATATGTGGAATAGTCTCACCCAATAAAGAATTGTCCCTCCCATAATGCCAGTGTCATCACTGTAAGAACAAAAATTACCCAGGATAATATCTCACTGCTAGGATCAAAGATTTTTTAACATAAAATTGGCCTAACTTTCTGCTTTCCTGGCTAGGAAACTCAGAGTAAATTGGAGAATTCTCATTCACAGCTCCTTGTAACTCAAGTGCTTAGTATTATACTTTCTACCCCTTCTTTTCCTCATTCTCACTATATAATATCTCTATCCCTCTTTCCAACACACACACACACACACACACACACACACACACATTTCAAGCTTCTTAACTTTTCAATGTTGCCCTTATGGTCCAATTTTTTTTTTTTTTTTGTAGGAAGGGAGGAAGGCAGAAAGGGAGGAAAGGAGGAAGGGAGGGAGGGAGGGAGAAAGGAAGCGAGGGAGGGAGGGAGGGAGAAAGGGAGGGAGGGAGAGAAGGGAAGGAAGGAAATCAGGCAATGAGAGAGACATTGCTGACCTGGATCTAGAGGTCTACAAGTTGATTTCTTTTTTTCTTTTTTTGAGAGAAGAAAAAAAGGAGTGAAGGAGAGGAAGAAAGAGGAAGAAAAAGAGGAAGAGAGAATGGAAATGTTGCTTTATTCTAAAAAAGATGGGTATTAATAATGGCCAATCAATATTTCATTTAAACCTATGAGTAGGTGTGATGTGGTATTGACAAGAATGTATATTTTGTGTATTTAAAGTAAAGAGCTCTATAAATATTAAGTTGACTTGCTCTGGATTTGAGTTTGAGTCCTTAATATCCTTATTAATTTTCTGTCTCATGGAGTCTAAGTCTTTATGTATCTGGGTGTTAGGATCGTCAGCTTTTGTTGTTGCATTGATCCTTTTACCACTATATCTTTGTTGCTTTAAAATCTATTTTATCAGATATGCAAATTGCAACTCCTGCTTTTTATTTATTTGTTGATTTTTGCTCTCCATTTGGTTGGTAAATCTTTCTCCATCCCTTTGTTTTGAGTCTTTGTGTGTCCTTGCATGTGAAATGGGTCTGGATGTAGTATACCGTTGGGTTTTGGCTGTGTCTTTTGATTGGGGGATTTAGTCGATTTTAATTTAGGATTACTGCCATTTGATGTTAACTGGATGTTTTATCCATTCGTTGATGTAAATTCTTCTTTATGTTGATGCAAATTCTTCTTTATGTTGATGCTCTTTACTTTTTGGTATATTTTTAGAAAGGCTAATACTGGTTGTTTCTTTCTATGTGTAATGCTTCTTTCAGAATCTTGTAAAGCAGTCCTGGTGGTAATAAAATCTCTGAGTATTGCTTGTTCATAAAAGATTTTATTTTTCCTTCAGTTGTGAAGCTTAGTTTGGCTGGATATGAAACTCTGGGCTGAAAGTTCTGTTCTTTAAGGACGTTGAATATTGGCCCCACTCTCTTCTGGCTTGTAGAGTTTCTGCTGAGAGATCTGCTATAAGTCTGATAGGCTTCCCTTTGTGGGTAATGTGACCTTTCTCCCTGGCTGCCCTTAGTATTTTCTCCTTCATTTCAACCCTGGTGAATCTAACGATTATGTGCCTTGGGGTTGCTCTTCTTGAGGAATATCTTTGTGGTGTTCTCTGTATTACCTGGGGTTGAATATTGTCCTGCTTTGCTAGTTTAGGAAATTTGTCCTGTATAATATCCTGAAGAATATTTTCCAGCTTGGATTCATTCTCTCTGTCTCATTCAGGTACACCTATCAAACGTAAATTTGGTCTTTTCACATAGTCCCATATTTCTTGGAGACTTTGCTCATTCCTTTTTAATCCTTTTTCTCTATTCTTGTCTTCTCATTTTATTTCATTAAGTTGGACTTCGACCTCTGATATCCTTTCTTCTGCTTGAACAATTCAAGTGTTTAAACCTGTGCATACTTCTCGGAGTTCCTGCATTGTATTCTTCAGTTTTAATTCACTTATATTCCTCTCTAAGTTGTCTATTTTCATTAGGATTTTGTCAAACCTTTTTTCAAAGTTCTTAGTTTCTTTACATTGGGCTACAACATGTTCTTTTAACTCACAGAAGTTTCTTATTATCCAACTTCTGAAGCCTGATTCTGTTAATGGGATGCGCTCGTTCTCCATCAAGCCTTGTTCCCTTGTTGATGAGGAAGTGATCCTCTTTAGAGGGAAAGGCATTCTGATTTTGAGTATTCTCAGCCTTTTTATGCTGGTTTCTTCCCATCATTGTAAATTTATCCACCTGTCATCTTTGTAATTACCAACTTTCAAATTAGGTCTCTGAGTGGATGTCCAAATTGTTAAGTCCCAGGGCTGAAATATGAGCAACCCACTGCACCGGCCAAAACAGCGGCGTTAAGACTGATGGTGCTTTTCTGCCTGGGAATCTCCAGTCTGGCTTCCTTCTTGAGTCCGTAATAGGCGACTCTGCCTTCCTGGAGCTCCAAACGTTGGTCAGAAGGGGAACCAGTCCCGTTTACTCTGCACCAAGAGCTGCCAAGCCGAGGTGCCGGCAAAACTGCTGCACCGGCTCAAGAGTCGCGCTGGCGACCAGTGCAGCTCCTCCACTGGGAATCTTCTGCTCCGTGAGTGACCAAAATTTGTCTGTAAGTGTGGCATCCTCTTATTCTCTGCGCTTTCACTGGGAGCTGCAATCCCGAGATATTAGTGATCAGCCATCTTGGATCATTCCCCCAGTACAAATTTTTTTTAAATATTTTTTTCTACTGTTAATATACTTTTAAAAATAATTTTTTATTTCTATTTCAACAGTTTTTGGGGTGTGGGTGGATTTTGCTTACATTAATATTTTTATTTTCTGAGATGGAGTAGCATTCTTGTCACCCAGGCTGGCATGGAATGATGTGATCTTGGCTCACTGCAACCTCTGCCTCCTGGGTTCAAGAGATTCTCCTGCCTCAGCCTCCCAAGAAGCTGAGATTTTTCAGGTACACATCATCACACCCAGCTACTATTTGTATTTTTAGTAGAGATGGGTTTTCACCATGTTGGCCAGGCTGGTCTTGAACTCCTGACCTCAAGTGATCCACCCACCTTGGCCTCCCAAAATGCTGAGATTATGGGCATGAGCCACCATGCTCAGCCTGGATAATTTCTTTAGTGGTGATTTCTGGGATTTTGGTGCACCCATCACCAGAGCAGTGTACACTGTACCCAATATGTAGTCTTTTATTCCTCACCCCCTCCCAACCTTCCCCTTTGAGTCCCCAAGGCCCATTATAGTATTTTTATGCCTTTGCATCCTCAAAGCTTAGCTCCTACTTATAAGTGGGAAAATACAGTATTTGGTTTTTTATAATATATTTTCTTTATCCATTCATTGGTTGATGGGTACTTAGGTTGGTTTCATATCTTTGCAGTTGCAAATTGTGCTGCTATAAACATGAATGTGCATGTATCTTTTTCATATGATCATTTCTTTTCATTTCAGTAGATACCCAGTAGTGGGATTGCTGGATCAATGTTAGTTCTACTTTTAGTTCTTTAAGGAATCTCCGTACTGCTTTCTATAGTAGTGGTACTAGTTTATATTCCCACCAGAAATTAAAGATGAAACAAACAAGTGGAAACACAACCCATGCTCATGGATGGGTAGAATCAATATTGTGAAAATGACCATACTTCCCAAAGCAATCTACAGATTCAATGCAATTCTAATCAAACTACCATCATCATTCTTCACAGAACTAGGAAAAAATACTAAAATTCATACAGAAGCAAAAAAGTGCCTGCATAGCCAAAGCAAGACTAATCAGAAAAAAAAAAGTTGGAGGCATCACATTACTTGACTTCAAATTATACTATAAGGCTATAGTTATCAAAACAGCATGGTACTGGTATTAAAATAGGCATGTAGACCAATGGAAGAGAATAGAGAACCCAGAAATAAAGCCAAACACTTGCAGACAAGTATTTCAGCAAAGCATACAAAAAACATAAACTGGGGAAAGGACACTCTATTCAATAAATGGTGCTAAGAAAAGTGGCAGGGCACATGTAGAAGAATGAAACTGGAACCTCATCTCTCACCTTATGCAAAAATCAACTCAAGATGGATCAAAGACCATGGAACCATGCAAATTCTAGAAGATAACATCAAAAAAGCAGTTCTAGACATTGGCTTAGGCAAAGAATTCATGACTAAAACCCCAAAAGCAAATGCAACAAAAACAAAAATAAATAAATGAGACCCAATTAAACTAAAATGCTTCTGCATAGCAAAAATTATCAGCAGAGTAAACAGACAGCCCACATAGTGGGAGAAAATATTAACAAACTACCCATCTGACAAAGGACTAATATCCAGAATCTACAAGAAACTCAAACAAATCAGCAAGAAAAAAATAACCCTATTAAACAGTGGGCAATTTCTCAAAAGAAGATATACAAATGGCCAACAATCATACAAAAAATGCTTAACATTAATTATCAGGGAAATGCAAATTAAAACTACAATGAGATACCTTCTTACTCCTGCAAGAATGGCCATATTGAAAAGTCAAAACATAATAGAGGTTTGCATGGATGTGGTGAAAAGGGACACTTTACACTGTTAAATACTTTTTAAAATGGATTTCTAGTTTACTATCACATTGTTTCATTGTAAGTTGTTGATATATGTTCCCTCCACTAGACCAAACTCCTCAATGGGAGAGAAACATGTCTTATTCCTATATCTATTCATTCAGTCATTCAAAATAGCATTTATAGTATCTAATATTTATTTAGCATTTACTATGAACCAGGAACAGTACTAAGAGCTTTACATGTATTAGGCCAATTAGCCCTTAGGTACTATTCAGTACTGTAACTATCCCCTATTACAGATGAGGAAATTGAGGCTACAAGAGATTAAGTGACTTGCCCAGAGTCACATAACTAGGGATTGTGTTAGGAACTGGAGACCATGCGATGGAAATAAAGTTCCTGAACTCAAGCATCTTGCATTCCAACAGAAAAATAAATGGATATACACAGAGGAACATGATATATAGAAGAGCATGTTTCCAGGAATAATTGTAGAGAATGCCAAATGAGCACCAATGAAGGGCACAAAGCACACAGTGTCTGCAGAAGGAGAGACCCAGAGAAGGTGATGCCTGAACAGAAGTCAGAGGCCTGATGAGAGCAGGTCAAAGAGACAACCAGAGCAAGACATCTCAGCAGAGAACCCCAAAGTGAGAGAATACACATTACAGGTGCTGCAAACACTTAGCGTAACAAGTCATTGCTCTGAATCTAGGAAGAAAAGGGACCTTGCTCGAGCCCCAGAATTGGATTCTAATGGGAACTAGGGTTAGTAAGTGGTTGAGGCACAGTTTATAACCATGGTATCAGTTGTCTTCTGCAATATAAATGTGCTCTGCCGGGCCTTCCCAGTTAGGGTTTCAAAAGCAAGTGGGGAAAGGAGGGAATACAGACTTTCTGAAAGCCATATCTATGCTAAGCATCTTCCCTGCTGTTTCATTTCATCCTTGTCTCTGTCCTATAAGTGAAGCATTATTTTCCCATTTTACAAGTAGGAATAGTGAGGCTCAGAGAAAACAAAAATGCAGTAAGTAGCCAAGCCAAGAATTTAACTCAGATCCGTCTGACTGCCAACTCCCAACTCTTAGAAGGGCACCGCACTGCTCCTGGGGGGCTCACCTATGTTCTCTCAGCCCAGCGAGTGTTGATCAACTCTACTGTCCCCTCCAGCTCCTTCTGGCAGGTCTGCTACTGCACCTTGACATCAATGTTTACTTAAAAGAATTCTCTCCTCTCTTCTGTGTGGTCTGATTGCAGTAAATCCAATGTCAATTTTGTTCATGCTCAATCTCAGTTTAGATAAACCAGTTAACAGAGTATATACTATAAAGCCCCTTGCCAAGTTATAAATTAAGTCGTCAAACAAACACAAAATCAAATGAAGATCTAATTAGCTTGGTCCAATTACTCTGTTCTCGTCCAGCAAGTCTAGGATAATCTATAACAAACACCATGGAAGCAAAATAAACTACTTAGTTTCAAGTCCCTTTTTCCCTCTGTAGCCTTTCTCATCTTTCCCTCCCTCTCGCTCTAGTTTTTTCCCTTTTCATTTCTTTTTGTTTTCTTATCTTCTCTTTCTTCCATTATTTTTTTTTCTCTTGTTCCTTCTTTCTTCTTTACCCTGCTTTGTTCTTTTTTTCTATTTGTCTCTAGGGCTAAAGAAGGAAGCTTTAGCCTGGGAGAGATTTAAGGCGTCTCATAAAAGCTAAATTCTGCAAGTGAGACGTCAGTTTTTCCCTTCTGACACTAGCAGCCTTGAACTAATAATCATCCCTAACACCTCTGAGCAATGAAATGGGATATGGGACGCTTCTGGGATACTGGAATCAGAATGGGTCTCCTGCTCTCAAATTGTCTCCTTACCTAAGGTGAGGTAGGAACTACTCTTTTTTGAAATGCCAACAGAAAAGAAGCCTGGGGCACAGAACTGTCTGGCAAGCACAGAGGGCACCAAATGCAAATCCTTTTCATTTCTCAGTCCCAGCCCCAGCTTAAAAAATCCATTCCAAGCAGAGAGAAGAAAATGACAAGTGAGCCAAGCTTTAGCTTTTTAATAATCTGAAAATTGAAGCCATTGAAGAACAGTTATTAATAAACATGCAGTTCACCCTATGAAAGCATGGAAATTTTCTCTCTGTAATGTAGCATAACCATGAGGGTGGAAATGTTGATTCATTTAAAATGAGCCTCTAGCTCTAACTTCCAGCCATCCCCAGGAAATGTGTACAGTAGGAGGAGCACCAAGCTTGGAGTCAGACTCCACACACCACCTACAAGTTGTGTGACCCTGGGCAGGTCCCTTCCCTCCTTAAGCCTATCTCCCCATCTGTCTCTTCACCTATAAAATGGAAGTAAGCAAACAAACAAATAGATCTCCCCTCAAAGAGCTTTCCTGAGGCTTACATGAAGCAAACAACATCCAATCTCAGTTTCATAAGAAGGTTCAGGATTGAGAGTTGCCACTACTCTGGATCTCTTGCCAGTATTTCCTCACTTGCTTTGTGATCAAAAGGAAGTCATTTCACTTCCCTGGACCTCACATTCCCAGCTATTCAAAACCAAACTGAACTGTTGGATATGCAAAACGATCCAGACACTCTGGAAACAGTCTGACATTTTTTTCATAAAGTTAATTATATCCTTAATATGCGACATACTAATCTCACTACTGGGTACTTGCCCCAAAGAAATGAAAATTTATGTTCACACAAACACCTATACACGTATGTTTATAGTAGGTACCCTCATACACACCAAAAAGTTGAAACCCGCATGCTATTCAATGGGCGAATGGATAAACAAACTGTGGTGGATCCATACTGTGGAATACCAGGCACTTAGCAAAAAAAAGGAGTGAACTGTTGACACGTGAACAACTTGGATGAATTTCACAGGCATTATGCTGCATGAAAGAAGCTCGCCTCAAAATGTTGCATACATGGACAGAAAGAGGGAAACTATAGATGCTGGGGCCTACTGGAAGGAGGAGGATGAAATGAAGGAGAGAGATTCAGGAAAAAAAATAAACTCTCAGATTCCATGCTTCGTACTCAGGTAATAAAATAATCTGTACACCAAATCCTCAGTCATGAGTTCACCTACATAACCTGTACATGTACCCTGAACCTAAAATAAAAATTAAAATGTTTTTTAAGAGTCAATTCATCATTCTCCATTCACACACACACACACACACACACACACAACTATGGTGACAGGACAGATCACTGGTTTCCAGGGGCAAGGGGTACAGGAAAAGCATGGCTACAAACTGGCAGCTCTGAGTAAGTTTTTCAGGTGATGGAACTATTCCATATTCTGATTGAGATAACAGAAATCCACACATGTGTTAACATTCCTAGAACTGTAACCAAAAGAGAGGATATTTCTCTCTGTCAATTCAAAATGAAGCAATAAATTGAAAATAATAAGAGATTACCGTTACTTGTCCATCACTTTTCGGTTCCTAGAGTACTTTCATTTGGTTCTCATAGCTCAGAAATTATAACTGAGAGACAAGAAATGACTTGCCTGGTAAAGACTGATGTAATACTTGAATCCCGTCCTTCCAATTTCAAATTCTGGGCCGTTTTCACCATACCTCACTAGGTGATCCTTGCAGTCCTTTTCTTCTCTAAAAAGCTGTGTGAGTTAAAGGTGTTTGTAGGAGAAAAAAATTATATATTGTCTGTTTTTCATCTTGTTTTGTTTTGTTGTTTCCAAGTTCTTATGTCAACCTGCCCATGCTCCTGAGAATGTTTCTATTTCCTTACAGAAAGACAAATAGGCCAGTGCACAATTCTGTAAAGTGACCCCTTATGGGAAAGCGCTTTTTTGAATGGCTCCTTGGATAAATTAGAAACACAAATTGTAACTTTTAAAGCATTCATTTTTGTATTCAACACACTTTACTCAGCCATATCATGTGACTTGGCACAAGGCATTTTGTCTGCTGTAAAAACTCTCTCGACATCCCTGTCTGGCTAACTCCTATCCATCCTGCAAAGATTGACTGCAACGTCACTTTCCCCAGAATGCTTTTTCTGTTCTCCTCCAATAAGCTTGTTTAGGTGCTTTCTTGGTACCCGCATAGCATTCTGCATACGACTCTACATTGATGTTACTAAATTTCAATACACCATGATATCTGTCTGCCCCACTACACTGTGAATACTAGAAGGAAGAGACCAGGTCTGAATCATCTAGCACAGATCTTACTACGATTAAGGGGCCTTCATTCATTCATTCAACAGTCGTTTACAAGTCCCTTCTCTGAGTCAGGCAATGTTCTTCTGCAAAGAAAAATATATAGACCATGTCCATATGGATGGCTTTTATAATCTAAAATAAGAGACAATGACGAAAACCAAACAGCATGTATCACTTCTTGATATTATATATCAATGAAAAAAAATCAGAGGCAAGGGCCCAGAATGGAATGAATTCCTCAAGGAAGAAACATTCAGGCAGACGGACCTGAATGAGGCAAAACTTTTCACTCCATATTCACCCAACAGCATTTACTGAGACTCTACTAATGTTCCACTGTTTTTCTTTCTTTTCTTTTTTCTTTTTTTTTTTTTTAACTTTTCCAACCTTCCAGGCCAGAGGTCCTTTCCTGGCCCTGAGGGCTTGGAAAGCCTGAGCCCATCAGGTAATATAGAAATTTGGGGCCCTGGTCCTTATGGTGACTGGAACAATTGGAATCCCTTTTGCCTGGCCCTGGGACACTCCTCCCACTCCATTGCCTTGACAACCTGAGCAAACCTCTCCTGGGCACAGGGCAGTGGGAGTAATTTTGATTTGGAATTTGAGTTACTGTTTAGATTTCAAACTAGTAAACTGCCAGTCTCCAGCCATTTGAAAACTTGACTTCCTTTGACTCATAAAATGTTCTTTATGCCTCAGAGGTGACATAAAATATCATTCCATCTTTGTCCTGAAATACTCCCAACTGGTGCATGAAATGGGCCTTTATGGTAGGTACATCAAAGGCCCATAACTGTATCCTTTCCTGGGCCTTTGATATTTTAATATTTGGCCAGTAAAATTATTATCCCTTCAATCCGCAAAACACTTATTTATTTTCCTGGTTCTATCTTTGTTATTGCTTCAATGGCAGAACAGAGCTAAGGAGAAAGAAGGCGCCCAGCTTCCGGGCAGCCCCAGATTTGGACGTTCTCTAACTTTTATCTCCAAAAACTAAGGAACTCAGTTTTTGAACTCCTTTGACTTGAGTCTCCTAAGGGAAATGGTCAGACAGCATCTCTCTTAACAAATGCCTCTAATTTATGCTCCTCAGAAGCCAGCCAAGTTCCTTCCGTGGGCTTCCCTGGTCTATCTGGATCTTGAGGAGTTGGTTCTGAGTTTAAAATAGGAGCCAAACCTTCATTACTGTCAGAGATGTGCTGCTCACATTCCACTAAGAGCTATCGAGTACTTATTAGGTGTCTCTTGTTAAGTCAGAAACCTGCGAATCATCTGAAATCCCTTTTGCATTTTTTTATTTATTTAGGAATTATTTATTGAGGCTCTCTTGCCCCGGGCACTAGGCTAAACACCAGTTGTATCCATCCAGTCCTAAGACAGTCTGCTCACCAAAACCCTTTACTCTAATTCCCCTCTCTCTCCTCCTCATCTTAGTTCATTACCAAGTCCTATGGGTTCTGCCTCCTAAGTAATTATCAGATTAATTCCTCTCTGTCAATGCCCTTAACCACTGCCTTAGATTAGGATCTTGTCATCTCCCAGATGAGGGACTGCAACTGTCTTAACAGGATTCTCGGCTGCCAGTGATACCTCTTATAATCCACTAGTAATCCCGCCATAGGCATGAATCTATAATTCAAATCGGACTTCATCTGTGTTCTGTATCCAACCCCTCAAACTCAAATGCCTTCAAAGTCCAGGCAAGGAATAAAAATGAGTGAAATAGCAGGGTGGAGTCAAGGCTGGGAAAACAATAGAAAGTTAGAATTGGAGAATGCACGCTCCACCTAACTCGAGGCTCCTGTCAGTCAAGAAAAAACATCACTGGGCTAACTCCAGGTGGTCAAGCTCTGAGCTCTGGCTCAGGATGAATTTCTACTCCTTAGCCTTTCACTCCAGCCCTGACATGTTTCAGCCTGGACCAAACTCTCTACTAGAGTTTCTCAGCCTGCTCATTCCCTACCGTGCTTCTGTTCTGTGCTATACCTAGATTAAACTACTTACTTTAGTTTTCCAAAATTCATGCATGTTCACATCTTCATGTATTTGCTCATGGTAT
Source organism: Callithrix jacchus (assembly GCF_049354715.1). Taxonomy (NCBI): domain Eukaryota; kingdom Metazoa; phylum Chordata; class Mammalia; order Primates; family Cebidae; genus Callithrix; species Callithrix jacchus. The sequence continues at coordinate 92,760,682 of NC_133508.1, read as the reverse complement.
TATATTCCCTAAAATCATACCCCAATTCCTCACCTAAAGAGTTTTGCTTCATCTTTCAAAACTAATTTTTGGCTGGTCATGATGGCTTATGCGTATAAGCCCAGCACTTTGAGAGGCCAAGGCAGGTGGATTGCTTGAGGCCAGGAATTTGAGACCAGCCTGACAACACAGCAAGACACTGTCTCTACAAAAATATAAATTAAAAAATTAGCCAGGCATGGTGACAGGTGCCTGTAGTCCCAGTTACATGGGAGGCTGAGATTGAGGGAATCACTTGAGTACAGGAATTTGAGGTTGTAGTGAGCTGTGATCCCACCACTGCACTCCAGCCTTCGGTGACAGAGTAAGACCCCATCTCTTCTGAAAGGTCTCCTATGTCCCTCTAGAAAGAACTGATCATTCCCCCATCCCTATCTTTCTTTTTGCCTTGTGCAGTCTCCTATAGCTGACTTCCTGTCACTTTGCATCTATTGATTAGTGAGTGGTGTGGACAGTATAAACAGTGCATTCTCTGTGGCTAGGGCTTGCTGGGTGACACTGAGCAATCTTTGTCGCCCTGGTACCTTGCACTGAGAAGATACCAGAGTAAAGTATGAAAACTGAGTTATCAAATTCAGAACTAGGTAATTTCACATACTACTTATTTAAATTTTATAAGAAGCAGCCTGAGAGATATGTATCACTATGACACCCATTTTCGACGTGAGGAAACTGAGGGTCAGAGAGAGGAAGCAGTAGCCTAAGATCACAAAGCAAGTGAGTCGCAGAGCTGGGGTTTGGCCCCAGGTCTTCTAACACAGAGGCCAGCTCACTCCCAACAATGCAGCCTGTCTGGCTCTCAAGTCAAATGCAATTATACCGGTGGAGAGTTCTAGAAGTACTGGTGGTATTTATCAAGTAGACTAAATAGTGTTAAGATAGATGATGACAGAAGATTAAAGAGTTGGAAAAGAAAATGCACAAAAAGAGTCAGATACACAAGGTGTATGGGTCTGCTTAATCATGCTCTTGCATGTTTTACAGACTGTTACTTCATAAAGAACCCTGCACTCAGGCAGTTGTCCTGAGTTCTCACCCCAGTGTTGCTGCTAGCTTGCTAAGTCATCTTGGGCAAGCAACTTCCCCCTTGGAGCCTTCAATTCTTCACCTTTAAATGTAGGGGATAGACTCCCTAGTAATTGAGGTCTATTCCTGCTGTGTGTCTAATTTCATATTAGCAACATCTGGAGAGGTGGCAGAAATTACAGCACTCCTAGGTCCACCATTTCTGGCCCTCCTTCCTGCTCTACCTTTTTCTTTGGAGATCCTCGCACCTGGGATGCCAGTGGACAGATGTGGAGAGAAGCAGCAGTGAACAAGAATGACTCCAGTTTTTCATATCAAGTGGGCAGGTTTCCAGGGTGAACAGACTGTTCAAATGTGTGGCCTCATGCATAAGAGGTTCCTTTTTTGAAGAACTTGCACTCCCTATCATCTTTGTTTGTATCTTTAAAATATAAGACTGAGGAATTCACTAATATTAGATCAGGGAAAATGTCAACTCCTCTTAAATACATTACAATACAGCTCCTCTTAAATACATTAAATATATTTGAATCCTATCCCTTCCTCCTTTAAAAAAAAATAAGAAAAGCAAAAAATAATTGAATGGAAAAATTATTATTTATAAATAATTTACTGGTCTTTCAACAACCTGTGGTTCCCCAGTGTCCTTCTGTTCCTCAAGCCAATACCCTATACTGGACACCGGAGCCTGGCAGTGGAGTTGCAGGAGGACACTATTATAGTAGATCAGTCCTCACCAACCCCAGGCTGAGTTATGACACTGGCAGAGGAAATACAGGGGAGAAGATTAATGTGAGACATAATTCAGAATCAGAATCCACTGGATTTAGTTAACAGTAGGACATGGGAGATGAGACAGAGAAGGAATAGCCTAGGATAACTCCTCCATTCTGGTTTGGGTGATGGATAGATAGATAGATAAATGATGGTGCTTTCTCTATGGAGAAAGATATAGAAAAAGGGGTACATTTGAGGAGCAAAGGTGATGAGTTCCATTTGGGACATACTGAATTTGAGGTGAGACATCTAAATGTAGATGTTCAGTAAACAGTTGGACCCCATTTGGTAGATGGTATTATTGCCAAGATATGTGTTGTTCCTTCCTATAGGGCCCTCCCCTATTGGGCTTATCCCTGAGAAGAATTATAATTCCCATCCATTGACATTGGACTTGTCCATATGACTCGATTGAGCCAACAAAAATGAAAGAAAATGACAGATGTCATTTGCCAGTGAAACTTTCATCACCAAATCATGATTCTGTGATTTTTCCCCTTCTGCCATGAGACTAACATGTCTCAGAGAGGAGCTGCCCTCTCTGCTGTGATCCAGAATAAATGAAAATCTGGAGTAGAGCCACAGCCAATTCAAGAAAGCAAGAAAGGCATTGTTGTTGTTGAGAGTTAACAACATTTAGGGGTTAGTTGTTACTGCAGCTAAACTTAGCCTAAACCAAGTGATACACTCACCCTCTCGTTTTATGGAAGAAGTAACTAAGGCCCAGAGTAGAAAAAGAAATTGTCTCATCTTTAGAATCGTAATAAAGTATAATTTTTCTCATATCTACAAAGAAGTTCTCACGTCAACAGTTTTCTCATTCTTTGAAATTAATATGTAAGAATTGAATTTCTCAGTAGCCTGGCCCAGTTTCCTTTTTAAAAAATAAGTAAAACATTATTTTCTTTTCCTCTGCAGAGATTTCATCTGTAGAATTTTTTTTTTCTCAGTTCAAAGGTTCCAGTCTAGCATCAAAGCCCATTAACATGAGATTTCTTTCCCACCAATTTCCCTCCCGACTTCACAATACTGACTTTATACACAAAAATTTGACTTGGAGTGAAGGCCAGGTGTGGGGAACTTTAATACAAAAAGCCATTTAAAAATATCTGTAGAGTGGAAGAAAGAGGACAAGATCCAGAGTTAAAAGATTTGAGTTTTGCTCCAACCTAAGTCACAACATTGCTGTGAGAACTTGAATAATTCACTTTACCTCTCTGGGCCTCAGTCTCCTTGTGTGTCATGGAGAATTATATATGCCATGCCTATTTCTAAGGATTATTTGAAGATGAAATGAGTCTATTTGTCAGTGTTCTTTGAACAGCTAAGAGCTGAAAGCATAGATGTGTGTGTGTGGAGGTGTGGGTCGCCAAGGATTAAGTATTGCCAAGCAACCTTGGACAAGCAGTGTCTTGGCACAGGGTAAAATCGCAGCTGCCTCCTCAAAGTGTGTGCACCCTGCCAGGCCACGAGGCAGAATTTCGGATGGAGGAAAAAGATTTTTAAAGTACTTCCAGCATTTGAGTTTCTCAAACAGTAAGACTTCTGGCCCAAGTTTCAAGGGGACAAAGTTCTTGGGGTCTATTCCAGTCTATTTGTAGAGTGGAGGAAAGAGCACAGGACCAAGAGTTAAAAGACTTGAGATTTACTCCCACCTGAGCCGCAGAACAGCTCTCATCGGACCTTTACCATCATCCAGTTGTAGCCTGTTGATGTTCATGTTCTTTCTATGAGGAACTGAGTCTCAGAGAGGGGAAGACATGTAAAATGAAGCCCCCAGGATAACTTTGGAGGAAAGGAGGAACATCATGAATGCCCTGCCCTGCATGAAGTAGTCTAGTCACAGTCTGCCGGCAGAGGCATTGCTGAGTGGCTGTAGGCTCTGCCCAGCTGCTGTGTGAACTGCCTCAGTAGTGGTGGTCACCCTTCCCCTCACTGAGCTGGACTGTCCTGGGTCCAACTGCACTTGCTGTGAAACTCAATCCAGAGCATTTTAGATGGCTTGTTTTGTGGGGGTGGTACAACCCGAGGCAGATCGCCTAGTTCCCTGTCTCAGCCCCATCCCTTTCAGTTGAATGGGCAGCTCTGTCTCCCAGGTGTTCCAGGAACCAATTGAAATGGCCACTGAGATTTGTGTGAGTTTCTGTGCACCAACCTGGCACCGGCTGAAACCGCCATGCTGAAAACTCGTGGCGCTTTTCAGCCCAGGAATCTCCTGGTCTGTAGGCAATGAAAACTTATTTTGAAATGCAGTGGGGACTCACCCTTTGTGTTGCTCTTGCTAGGGACTGTACTCCAGAGCTGATCCTATTCAGCCATCTTGGATCCTCTGGTGCCTTAGACATATTAACTGCATTTACTCCTCAAAGCAATTCTCAGATGTCAATGTTATTCTCCCCACTTCAAAACTGATGAAGCTGAGCATCAAAGACACAAGGTGCTTTATGCAGGATCCCACCAACAGCCTCTAGTGGAGTCAGAGTTCACCCCCAGGCCTAAGTAACTGCTAATTCTGTGCAGCACACTCTAATCCAGGCTGCCTTTCCTGGGGTACATGGTCAGAGGAGAAGAGGTAAAGAAAGACCTACACACCAGTATTGCTTCAAGCATGTTCCGTGCACCAGGGCCAAGCCCCTAAACCGAGAAGAGCATTTAGAAACTTTTAGAGCAATTTGACAGAGTAGCATTTTATGACTATTGAATCTAATAATAAAAAATTGGGAACTATAGTTTCTCTTTTTTTTCCTACTTTATTTCATCAACAATTTATTTTTATTGAATTTTATGGAAGTGTTGGCCCACGAGAGACTGGACAGTTTCCAAAATAGTTTTGATTGGAGGCTGGGGTAGGAGGCTGGCTTCAACCAGGAGTTCAAGCCTGCAGGTTACAGCACTCCAGGCTGGGCAACAAAACAAGACCCTGTTTCCTTAAGAAAAAAAAATGTCTGAGAAAGGTTGCTATCAAGGAAAGGCCCTAGATTCAAAATGTACAGACCTTGGCTCTGGCCTCTGTCAGCTGAGCCAATGGCCTCTAAGGAATCGTAGCTGGAAAGTAAGCCTCCCTGGATGAGCTATAACTTGCTCTAAACTGTAGATCATCAAAGACGGCCTCATATTAAAAATCAAATCACCACTCTTTGTGGTATGGAGAAGAGGGGTGGTGTTGGAGGGAAGAGGAGGAAGAAGGGGTGGGAGGGGAAATAAAAATCAACATTATACACTGGCCTCCTTTATTTTTAATATATTGTGAAGGAGGCTAGAAAAGACAGATCAAGGCAATTATTTTTTCTAACTTTAAAGAAAATACACCCTAAAAATTAGATTAAGACCCAACTCTCCTTTGGAAAGCTCTAATAATCAAGGAGCAGGACCCAACTTGTACCTGGGTGGGTCTGCACCTCTGCTCGTGGGTTCCTGCTCCAGCCCAGACTTGTGCCCAGGCTAACATGAAATTAGGACTCCATTTGTGCCTCTGCCAAAAGGTATCCCTAAGGCCCATGTCTTCTCCCCCAAGAACGAGAAAAGTCCCCTTGCATTTGCCAGGGTTTGGAATTATCCAGCTTCCCACTAGAGAAATCCTAAAATCATGGCCTAAGGAGCACTGAAGAGACAATCTCAGATCCTGATCTTTCATACTCTTGTTTTGAATATGGAGAAATGGAGGCTCCAAAACTAGAAGTGACTTGCTCAGAACTTGGACCCAGATTTTTTAACTCTCAAATACAGGTTCCCTTTCACCTATTCCTTTCTAGCTCCTGTCTGTAGAATTGCTTCTCTCTTCCCCCACTGTTTGTGTCAGACAAATCTTGGCATTGAGGGTGTGAGTTTGTTTTTCACTCTAAAATTCCTTGGGCAGGTAATTTTATTTCCATTGCCCTGAGGGGAGGAACTCATGAAGCTTGTGGCACGAAGTTCAAAGAGAGTGGCAGAATGAAAATATGCCCACCCACATCCCCCAACTCCCTCCCCAACCCACCCCAACCATTTCTCATCTTGTCTTAAAGCTCAAACCTAATGTAAATCTACATGAAAGAAGAAACCTTTGCTGGTGTTTTTAAGTTAAGTGTAGCCAAGGGCAATGGTTGCCCCAGACTCAGAGGCCATCAGTTGGAACATTCAGGGTGCCCCTCAGTGCAATTTGGTTTGGAGGTCTGTCATGAAAAACCACCCAGGTGAGTTTCATTTTTTGTCTCCCACCCCAGCTCCTTCCAAGAGCTATTTCCTTTATTTTTAATTCTTTTTTGCCTAAAGGCAGAAGGCAAAAATCCCAACCCACCCTCAAACAAGGGGTTTTCCTCTCTTCAGTTTTTTCAGGGTTTCTTTTGCCCAAACTGGGATATTCCAAGTTTATCTTTATCATCCCTGCCAACAGTTTTGGAGCTGAAATTTGCTGCTACTCCCTCCTTAAATGGCTTGCTCCAGTGAATCAAGGATAACCTTGCATTAAGACAGAAGCTTTTTGATGCCTTGCCAATAGAGAATGCCAGAAACATCCGATTTTCCAACAAGCTGACCAAATTCAGCAATCATTATTTATGTGCTAATTTAAAATTGATTTTACATGTACATGAAAGAGAGAATTCTATGCTTCAAAGCCCTTCTCTTTAAAAGGAATAAATACAAGAAGTAGAAGTAGAAAATCCTACCTGGAAGAAGTAGGGGTTAAAAGCCTGGATCAGCCAGACTTGATGACTAATTCCATTTCTGCCACTTAGTAACTATGTGACTTCGGTCAAGTAACTGAACCCCTGAGTCTCAGATTTGATAATAACAGCACCAATCTCAGGAGGTTGCTCTGAAGAGTAACTAAAGCCATCCATGTAAAACATTTATACAGTCCCACTATACATGGCAGTTACTGTACATACCATAACATGTAATATATGCAGGCTTGTCATAATTATTAATCTAAAATCATCATTTTGAGCCACAAAACATAATCTCCATGAAGGTAGGAACTTCAAATGTCTTTTGTTTCCCCATCTCTAGTGCCTGGAACAATGCCTGACTCAGAAGAAGTACTCACTAAATATTTTTTAAATAATTGAATAATAAATGGTAGAACCTTAAAGATTTTCTTAACCAGGTCCTGAGAATTCTATCCATATATTAACCATTTTAGTTCATTTATTTTTGCAGAGTTATAAGTTATTTCTCTGATTTCCAAGTTTTCCAAAGGGGCATGCATTCATTATTTTCTATTTTTGTGTTTAAAAATATGTATTTTCTCTATTTCCAAATTGCCTCTAATTGCAAACCTAGAAACTTTTAATACTAATACAGCCATGTACTTTGTTCTGCTCTGAAGAATTTTTGATACATAATACAAAGATCTGTAAAAGCGCAAGTAAGACTTTTCTTCAATTTTAATTGGAACTCTATCAAATTTGGGGTTATTCCATTTTCAGTTCCATTTATTTTTGAAATGGAGTTTCACTCTGTCACCCAGGCTGGGGTGCAATGGTGAGATCTCAGCTCACTGCAAACTTCACCTCCCAGGTTCAAGCGATTCTCCTTCCTCAGCCTCCTGAGCAGCTGGGATTACAGGTATGCACCATCAGGCCCAGCTAACTTTTGTATTTTAAATAGAGATGGGGTTTCACCATGTTAGCCAAGCTGGTCTCAAACTTCCTACATCAAGTGATCCACCCTCCTCAGCCTCCCAAAGTGCTGGGATTACAGGCATGAGTCACCATGCCCAGCCCCTCCATTTTTAATTTATCAGGTTAAGAAGCAAAATATTTCAAAGTATAAACTCCATTTTTGAATTATGGTAAATGAGGTCTTTATCGATGAAAAGTTAGGGAACCCCCTGAACAGGTCTGATGTCATCAATTTAACCAGTGAGTTAGGAAAAGATGCTTAACGTTCATAAACGCTTTAACCCAGTTAATCTTCAAAAGAGTCTACAGAGCTACCTAGGTACTTCAATTGGGTACCATGGTCTAATAAAATTTTTGTTCCCAGTTTCTGGCATAAAGCTTTTCAAAGCCCTTGAAATCTCCTAAGTGATGGAAGTGTCTTCTGATATTCATCACAAGCCCCTTTTTACCATACCTGACTTAATGCCAAAAAGGTGACTCAAGGTGGGCTCTTAGATAGTTTCCAGGGAGGGGCTGGACACATGTGCAATTAGAGAGTTGGAACTTCAGCCCCAGCCTCTGACCTCTGGAGAAGGGAGAAGCCTGGAGATTGAGTTCAGTCATCAAGGGCTCCTTATTTAATCAATCATGCCAACATAATGAAGACTCAGTAAAAACTCTGCAACAACTGGGTTTGGGGCACTTCTGGGTTGGTGAGCACACACATGTGCTGGGAGCGCAGTATGCCTGAAGAAGTTATAGAAGCTCTGTGTCACCCCTTACTTTGCCCTATGCTGCTCTTCCAAGTGGCTGCTCTTGACTTGGATCTTTTATAATAAAATGATCATTGTTAAGTATAGCACTTTCCTAAGTTCTATGAGTTGTTCAAGTGAATTATCAGACCTGAGTATGTGGGGTGTGGGAATCCCTGAATTTGCAGCCAAGTTGAACCAAGATGCAGGTAGCCTGGGGGACCCTGGACTTGTGACTGGCTTTTGAAGTGAGGGCAGGTTTGTGGGACTAAACTGTTAAGCTTGTGGAGTCTGATGCTAACTTCAGGTAGTGTGTTGGAATATGACTGAACTGTAGAATACCCTGTTAATGCTGTAGAATTGGTGTCAGAAAAACACAAGTACCTCACCTATAATATGGGGAAAAGAATATTCAAAGGAAATAAAGTAACCAATGTTATCTCCTTTTTTCTTTGTGTGTATTTCCTAAGGAGACTGCCTGCCTTAGAGTCAACTTCTAACCCATCTTCCCTACATTGTACTCAATTCTTCCTATTGGACAAGTAATCAAATCTGACTTTCATGGGTCCACATTTCTAGACCAGGTAGAGTTGAGAGCCTTGACCTGTGGTCCTTACCACTGGAACTAGATAATTGAGGGGCAACAATTCTTCTTGCAGCAGAATGCATAAGCATTTTCCCATTCCATAGATTCATCCTCTCCCTTCGATGTGTCATCCAAAGTCCTGGATTTGAGAAAATTAACAGGAAGCCCACTGGGGCTCAGGTCCAAGTCCTACCATCTAATGCAATGTTACCATCAACTGAGCCAAAACATTTACCCCCATCTGTCTCTGTGTCTATTTCTCAATCAGTTTAGAACCTGTAGGGAGGGTGGAAATGATTATCATTCTTATCCTCTATCAACTCAACATTTATTGCTTTCAATTATGATTCTAAAGCTGCTTTTCTTCTTTTATTCCTCATAGTCTTACAATGAGACAAAAAAAATTAGAAGAGAATGAATATACAAATAAGGATTTTTTTCTATTTGTAGTCTAGAACATTAACAATATTGTATAAGGGAAAGAAGATGGTCCCTGTATCCTATCCAAACCACTTCATATGGCTTGGAAAGCCTGTGATATTTCCTGGAAATACATTTTGTCTTGAAAAGAACTCATCGTGAGTAGTGCCAGAATATGTTTCCATGTGTTTTATATATTTTACATTTAACTTCAATTGCGGAACCAACCCTTTTTAAGCCAGGAAGTGTGTATAACAATGTGTGTGTAAAACAATAATTTTTCTTAAGGTTTATTTCATTTAAACATAAAATAAAACCCACCATGGACTGAATGAAATTACTTAATTAAAGACAACCTCTCTCCTCCTGCAGGTCTTTTCATAGCTGTGGGACTAAAATTTCCAAAGTATTATTTTTGACTGCTTTCCTAAATCATCAACATATGAAAACAGCTATCAGCTAGGTGCAAGTCGCTAGAGGGAAAATGCCAAAGGTGTCTTTCTCCCCACATGAGTTTAACCATTGACAACAGGTCATCTTTGTGCCTTTGTGATTTGGGAATGATGCAGTTTAGTTGAAATCCATTGTTCATCAATGGCCATTATTCCTTCCCCTGTGGATTTCTGAAATTCACATTTTCAGCCCAGGTGCATTTAATCAGTTCTGTAAGACTCTCCCACCAAGAACACTAGCAAAATAGGGATCAGAAGCAGGCATTTACTACCTGTATGCCTTAAATTGCCTTGCCTAATCCTCAGGTCAAACATGCAAGGTAGATATTTTGATCCACATTTTACAAATAAGGAACTAAAACTCAGAGATGAAAAAACATACAGGGCCTTTCTCTCAGAGGTCATGGAGCAGAGTGGGTAGCTGAGAAGGGACTGTAATCCAGGTCTGATTGGCTTGAGAGCTGGTGCTAGGAACAGCAACGCACTGCAGACCAGGAAATCACAGGGAGCATGCGCAGATGCTGTGGCACCAGCGAGCCGACAGCTACAATATAGACATTTAATAAATGTTTAGCAAATGCTCAAAGCATAGTCTTGTGTTTTGTTTTAAAGTGAAACCATCTGAAGTAGCCCCATTTCCTCCTATAAAGCAACTTTTAGGGGAGAAAAAGACCTGAAAATCTGTAAGGCATCGATATGGTTGTTGGTTTTCCATGTTATCATCTGCCAATTAAGAGGAAAGGAAATCTGCTGGCTCTGCCCCCAGAGAGCTCTTGCTGGAGGGTGTAAGAGAAAGGGAGATGATGAGATCAGAAACCCGAGCGGCCTCTCCTCCTGTAGCACAGTGGAGTTGCTGTTGAAGAGCACCAGAAAGTTCTGTGTGCTCAAGACTCAGAGGTAGATAAACTGCCCCATCCTGCCCCCACCCTCAGCCTCCTTCTCAGACATTCTCCAGAAGTAGAATAATTGGACCAAAGAGAATATGTCTCAGGAAGCTCTGCCCCCAGATCCCTGTGCAGACTTGCTTAAAGACAGCTGCTCTGATCATTAAAATGAAATAGGACATGTAACCAGATTATGGGGAAATTATTGCTATTAACAGTGGTAATTACCCTCTGTTCAAGTAGCTTCCTGAAATAAAAAGAAAAAACATCAAAGCAGAAGCTTTCAGTTACTTTACTTAACACCCTATATGAACCCTTTGAATATGTGTATGTTTGTGAGGCATCAGAGACAGAGAAAATTAGTTTCAGGCAAGAGGAAGGGGAATGCAGGACTATTTTGTACTTTACAGTAAATACACTGTGAATTGTGTGAATACCTATTTTCATTAAAACAAAACCATTTGGAGAGTACCTGTAGTGTGCCAGGCCCTGTCAAGAGCACTGTGGATATAGACCCAAATAAGACTGAGTTCCTGGAGAAGCTCCAGTCTCCAGCAGGAGGCACAAATTCAGAGGCAATCATTCTGCAGCATGGCAGGTGCTATGAGAAAGGGAAGCACGTGTAGCCAGAATCACAGAGGGGCAAGCCTCAGTCCACCTGGCTGGTGAAAAGGGAGGGTACACTTCCTGGAGGAAGAAATGTCTAAGCCACATCTTGAAGGATGTGCAGGAGTGACGTGAAAAAGGAAGGTCGAGCAGAGTTTCTGAACACAAAAGGCCAGGTGTTTTGCTGTGATGACCTCAGTCACTGGAGATGAGGCTGAAGATGAGGGCACGTAATAGACAACTAAAGGACAAGACATCCAGGGAGAATTTTAAGTGGGACGACCATTTTAAAAAGACAACTATGGCCATAGAAAGAGAGGGGTATTAGAAGGCAACTACAGGAAACCATGCTAGGAAAGAGATGGCCCTGAATCTATAGACAGGAAAGCATGGGTATTAGAAATCTTTGAGAATTAAAGACTTGTAAGGTTAGGTTAGCGGATGGATATTAGCAGGGTTGACATTCAAAAGCTTTAACAACCAGAATAGCACAGGCATTAACAAATTACAACATACACCAGCCAAACACAACTGGCCGAGCCAAAGTATGTCACCTGGCTGATAGCAGCCCTGACAGGGGTTTCTAAATCTCTTTCCATTCAGGTCAGCCTGCAGGTGAGTTGCCTAGCTCACCCATGGAGGCATGGCATTTTCACCAGCACTTCTTCACTTCCCTGCTATGGTAGCTTGATTGCACGAATAGGTCCCTCCTTCTTGACTCCTCCCAGTTATTTTAGACTTCAGAATTTCATGAAGGTATAAAAACATGAAGGCAGAGTACATTCCCCCATCCCACGTGACTCACTTTAACCAATACGATGAAGTGGAAGTAATGGTGTTCCACTTTGAGCCTGAACCACAAGAGGCCCTACATATTCTATCTGGCTCACTTGCACCTCTGCCATTTTCATAAGACCACGTTTGGACCAGTTTTCTAAGGAATGAGAGACACAGAGCAAGGCACAAGAACCCCAGTGACTCCAGCTGAGGCCACGCTAGATCAGCCAACAGCCAACCCCCGATATGTGAGCAGGCCCACACAAGATCAACAGAGCTGCCTAAATACTCCCAACTAACTCCTGACAAATAAATGTTTATTGCTGTAGACATTAAGGTTTTGTGGTTGTTTGATACACACCATTGCAATGGCAATAGATAATGGATACACCCTCCCTTCTAATGCCTTCCTTTCCCCCCAGCACACATACACATACCTGTCTTACAAAACAGTGAGTGTGTCACCCAACTCTCTTATCAGCGTTTTTAATACAAAGGCATCAAAAATATTTAACAGGGTAAATACTTAAAAATAAATCTACAGGTGGCTTAGACAAGGAAAGTCTCTCAAAAATCCCCACTCTCACTGAGTAGACCCAGAACCTCTGGAAAAATGCAGAGTATGGCAGGAAGTGTATAAGTTGGGGAATTATCTAGAACATCTCTGCCTTCCATTGCTTGAGCACCCTGCATCCACACATTAAGCATCTCTTTATTATAAATCCAATACGTTTTGGCTTTAGGGGATCAGCAAAACATGTGCCTTTCTTCTTGTATATTCAAAGCCAACTAAGATGGACATAGGAGCCAGGCAGATATAGATTAAAAAACTAAAACCACCACCAGCTTTTAGGCTGATAAAAGAACATGGCTTTAGTTAGAGCCAAAAGGATTAGTCAACAAGACACTTCAACCTATAATTAAACTTACCCGCTTGACATGGGGGATGGTGGCCATAAGGGACTCCCAGAAGGGAGACTCAGACTGCCTAGGCATGGCTGCAAGCAGACCAGGACACACGCTCCTGGTGACTGACAGACTGCCTCCCACAACCACCATCAGACAGGCACTCCTCCTCTTCCCTGGAAGAGAGACCAGGAGAAGGGGTCTTGCTGGAGGCCCTCCATATGGAAAGGTGACAGGTAAGGAAAGATGCTCCTCCTGACATTCTGGCAATATTCTCCTGCCCTAGATCACCACAAACTTTTCAGTAATGTTGCTGCTGATTTTGCCCAAGCCATGACATCTTCCCTTCTCTCTGATAGTAATCATGGCATCCCAACAGGAAGAGATTGATTTCTAATGCTGCTGTCCATGGAAGACTCTTCTCATGTAATTCAGCCATGGGTGCACATGTGTGCACACTCATACACACTCTTAACACATACACAATTTAGATACACACACATTCATGCACACACATACACATTCACGTGTACGTACTCATACACATACACACACATACATATGTACACACACACACACATATATCCCATGCTGCAAATAGAATGCCTTTACTCTTGACAACTTCCTAACCCAAACTCAGAGGACCCAGGCTTCCCAGTAAGGAGTGCACTGGCCAGAGCTGAGCCCATCCTAAAGAAGTTTCATGGCTAAACTCAGAGATTGTATTGCAGAGTTTGCACCCTAAACTAAGTGTGTAAGTCTGATTCCTGCTGTGTTACCTCCTAGTCATTTGTCCTTATGAAAATGACTCAGTGGAGACAATAATAGAACACCATAGTTTTCTCACAAAGCTTAAATGAAATAAGTCATGTGCCTAGGCTGTGGTAGTTAGGCTAATATATCACAACCCAGACGTAAGTGATGTAACTGCTTTATATTTGGGGATTTGGAGCCACTGGATGCTTCCATTCAGTCCTTCACCTGGCATGCATGGCCCAGCTTGACCTGGCCCCTCACTTACCCCTCCACCTTCATCTCTTGCTATCTTACCATAGCCTCAATGCTGTAGTTATCCTGAGCGTATTTCATGTTTATGAACCTCCATGCCTTCTAGATCCTGGTCCCTTTGCCTAGAATACTCTAGCCATCCCCTCCTTCTCACACACCCTAAGCCTGGCTAAGTACTGTCATGAATCAGTTCTTATATAAGTATCATTTTCATTCATTCAACTAATATTTGTTGAGTGTCTATTTAACACTTGCATTCATCTGCTTGAGCTACCATAACAAAGGGCCAAAGACTGGGCAGCTTACATAACAGAAGTTTATTTTCTCACACTTCTGGAGTCTGAAAATCCAAGATCAAGGTGTTGGTGGGGTTGTTTTCTCTAAGAACATCTCTCATTTGCTCTCTTACAGGGGGAAGATGGTTGTCTTGCCCCTGTGTTTTTATGTAGTCTTCCGTCTATGAGTGTCCATGTCTAAATTTTCCTTATATGGTCATCAAATACATTAGATCAGGCCTATCCTAATGACCTCCTCTTAGCTTAATTACCTCTTGGAAGACCCCATCTCCAAATATAGTCACATTCTGAGGTCCTGGGAGTTAGAATGTCAACATATAAATTTTGGGAGAATGCAACTCAGCCCATAAGAATGCCAGAATGCTAAGTAGTTCCTATTCCCCAAATCTGGATGAGAAGAGACTTCTGAGAACTCTGATGTATCTCCGATTATGTCAGGATATATCATTATTATGTGCTTCTCCAACATAGTAGATTGTGTCTCCTGTCAAGCTTCAGCCCAGTAAGAACAGGCATTGCATTGGTCTTAGTCACTATGCTAGGCTCTTTAATGAGCAATATAAAGTGGGTAACTAGGATATTTCTTGACTGAATAAATGAATGAATCTCCTTTGCTGTCATATCTACATGCCAAAAACAACTCCTGAATAAATAACATGGCCTAGAAGAATGTGAGATAATAATCCCCTACATTTAAAGAGTCCTTTACAATTTAAAGAGCCTTTATATGTCTTATCTTCCCCTCCTAAGCAGTGTGAGTATAATTGTCTTGGCAGAAGGAACAACTGAGGCCCAGAAAATTAGGGCTATAGGCCAACTTCGCTCTGGAAGCAAGTAGATCTCATGAACCCACTACCTCAGAGGATAAGCACATCTTTTGAAATTTCAGTGAACTAAAATTAAATTTTCAGTAAAATGTCCTGCCTCCCTTGAGAAATTTGAAACTGTTACTGGAGAAACTACAGTGTCACTGAAACCAAGAAAATGCATCTTAGAGTTGGGCGTGGTGGCTCATGCCTGTAATCCCAACACTTTGGGAGGCTGAGGTGGGTGGATCATCTGAGGTCAAAAGTTTGAGACCAGCCTGGCCAACATAGTGAAACCCTATCTCTACTCAAAATACAAAAAAATAGCTGGGCGTGGTGGTGGGTGCCTGTAATCACAGCTGCTCGGGAGGCTGAAACAGAAGAATTGCTTGAACCCAAGAGGCGGAGGTTGCAGTGAGCCGAGATTGTGCCATTGCACTCCAGCCTTGACAACAAGAGCAAAACTCTATCACAAAAAAAAAAAAAAAAAAAAAAAAGGAGAGAAAAAGAAAATGCATCTTGGTTCCTCCTTACAATGAAGTTTCTATCATTCAGTCTTCCAAGGGTGACAGGGACTGTGTGGAACCTCACATGTAAATCCTAGTCTCACCTTTTAAAGTTTGAAAGTTTGAAAAATAGTCTGATCTTCAAACAAGCCATTTAAGAACCTTGCCCTTTCAACTTTAACATTTCTTGAAGAAAAAGAATAGTCCAGTGCTTGTTGCTTTTGGAATCTCCTTCTTATTACTCATGTTTTTTCCTCTCCAAATGAAAATCATTTCACATTTTGGTAATGCCTCTTGGCAGCGCTTGTTGAGAGCAGTCAACAAGCACCTCCAGGATACAGCATGACCTGGCTGTAGAAAGAGGAGCAGGGCCTGGGAAACTATGTGATTTTTTTAAAGCAGTCATTTGAGAGCTGGAGAGTCATTGGGCTTAAAACAAAGTACACTGTGATCCATGTGTAAAAGAAGCATAAAGTGATGCTAAAAGAGCATGGGCTTTGGCACATTTAGACCTGCTTTCAGGTCCCAGCTCTACCACATTTGCTGTGTGATTTCAAGCAGGTAGCTAGCTTATCCTCCATAAACTTCAGTTTCATCATTTGTAAAATGGAAATTATAGTAAGACACACTTCAAAAGACTGTGAGAATTAAATAAATTAATGCACATAAGATTCTTATCCCAGTGCCTGGTATAGTAAAACAAACACTTATTGAGCTTGTATTCAGGCCATGCTAGTCTGAGGAGATACTCAGAAAAAGCGGTCCCAGAAATGATTCAATCCCCTGCCTGGAAGTCCCATCCCAGTCCTTATTCTCTAATCAGGGTATTCCTGATGGTGGCTGTCATGATCCAGAAGACCACAAGGGTCCTCATCTTCACCTATTCTTGACAACTGCCTCTAGCAAAACTCACCCCATGCAACTCCAGTCTCCATTAAACTTCATTTCTGATGCTCCAGACCTTTCCTTCTACCCCAGATAGATAGCCCTCCACTCCATTCCACATTCTTATAACCAGTCAGAGCTCTTTGGCTGCAATGATAATAGCCGAACTAGATAAAAGAAAACAAAATGAATACCGGAGTGGTCGTAAAGGGGCACCTGAGCACTGCATAGAAACAAAACATAGTAGGACTTCACAGAACAGCAACAGGGACCGACACAGCCATGGGCGTCTACTTCTATGTGAGTCCTTTAAAATCTCCCAACACTCTCTGCCCTCTGGTTTTCTCTGCTTGGTCATTATTCACCAGTGTTTCACTTTATCCTTTAAATTTCTCACAAGGACAATCTGGTTTCCCAACTCTCCTCCTAAGCATAGTCTGCCTTTCAGGCAGGTGCCCCTCCGTATGTCAGTAGGTGGCCAGAAGGGCAGGGCATAGGATATAAGCATGGCCAGTCATGCCCTCTCCTTCAGCAGAAGCTTCATGAGAGATTTAACGCTCAAAGAACAGGTTATGGGCTGACATGACATTCTCTGTGTTGACATGAGGCCATTAACCCATCTCTGGTTTTCACTGATAGGGCTGGGGAAGTCTGCTGGGAAGAAAGGAAGAAGAAAGCCCAAGGAAAGGGTGTGGTGAGATTGGGGTGTACTGGTAAACAGGTTTGGTAGAGGTAACTAGAGGCCCAGTAGAGTAGACAACCAGAGTTACTGTCAATGGCCTGGGATTTGAGCCAAGAACGTAAGGTGCAGTGTTAAGACAGACAAGTGAGGCAGGCTGGACAAACAAGACCCTCATAAAGGTCAGAGTCCAACAGGGTTAGGAGCAATGTGGAACTAGGTATAAATACAGGTCAAGGAGCTGGTTCAGAACTAAGTAGAGACTGGCACATACATGCTGAATCTTACAAGGAATTTGGACTGTCTTACCATGGCAAATATGCCATTTTAAGATGACTGTTAGGAGCAGTCACCCCTTTCATTCCAACAGACACTGCATACAAGGCTCTAATGTAGGAAAAGTACCCTCTTCTCACATGTATTAAACTCAAGACACTTATGGTACCCAATAGCATCTCCAGTGGCTCTGCTCTTTACCTTGATTTCATCTTTCAGGTCTCCACAGTCCCCATCTCCCCTGGAACTTTCCCTGGGCTCATATCAGAAGACTCTTGTGTGAAAGACCCTACCTTGAACTTGGCTCAGTCTGTTGTTCCTCCCTGACCACCAATCTGTATCCAAGATCAACTTTATGCACCCTCTTGCTCCACTTGAGGTGAGTTCCTTTTCTATCCTGTATTTATACTTCCTTGCAGGATATAAAGTTGCCATCATCCCATTATTTCTCACTTCCCATGATCTGGCCCAGAGATCAGCCATCAGACCTAATGGCTCTAGTCACTGTCTCTCCTAAGAGACTCCATTAGGTAAATAGCACCCAAGATGAACCCCCCCTCAACAATGTGTCTTCCCATCTGCCCCACACTCCATGGTCAGCCTGGCCTCTCCCCAGCCCAATTTTGCATCTTACAAAACGTCTAGCCTCCCTTCAACTCCTGTTTGACTTGTTAATTTAACTAGCATATTTACATAAGGCCTACTCTGTGGGAGGCACAATCTAGGTGCTTTCATATCTTTTTTCTTCAGTTTCTAATAGTTTATACTCAGTGGGAAGATAAGACCTCTAAATCAACAATTAAACTATAATGTGATATATGTCCTTAGATAATGGTGCAAGAGAATGTAGTGAAAATAAGGAAGAACAGAATTTATCCCAGGCTGGGGGAGTCATGGAAGGTTTCCAGGAGAAGGAGACACAAAAAGAATTTTGAAGAGTCACACTAAGCTGACTACCTGAAGAGGACTGGGGAAGAAGAAGATGAAGAGACAGAGCATTCCAGGCAGAAAAACACTATGCTCAAAGTAGGAGGCTCAAGATGGAGTGTCCTCTGAAGAACTACATAATTCTTCAGTTGTATGGAATTTTTTCCCATGAATTGATATTTAAAGGTAATGTTGGAGAAAAAGGTAAGAGCAGGACCTTGAGGGGTAACTACTCAAGCTGAAGAATTTTAGGGGAGCTGTCTATTAATTTTAAGTAGGCAAGAGATATGATCGAATCTATGTTGAGGGGTCCAACAGAATACAAAGGCATTGTCCTGTCTCCCTCTGAATGCCACACTGAGAGACCACCCTTCTGCCCACCCATATCTGCTGCGGAGCCTCTGGAAAGAAATACCCATCCATGGGCCAAAGAAGGCAGGAGGCTGGAAGGACTTGATTAGAGCAGGGGAAAGAGCAGTTTGACCTCCCGAATGACTTTGCAGCCTCTACTTTGCTGAGTACAGCAAAGAAAAATAAATCATCCTTCAAATGGCAAGGGCCAGGGCTTGCTGCAGGACTGTCTAATTAGGTGTAAGATTACATTGCAGGTCTGGTTACAGGAGGCCCACAGGAATCAGATCCAACAGCAGCAGACCAGAATAAGCAAGACCTTGCTCAGAATGAAAATAGGAGAAATATGAAGGCCTGCCACCAACCCCTCCTCACCTCCCAGCTACCAATTTGAATAGCCAGATAATAAGGGATTACAAAAAAAGAAGAGAAATGATCTCCTAAGATTTTACGCTCAGTTTCATTTCTGATGCAGATCTCTGATTACTGACAGATAAGTTATGAAAGAATCAAAAGTAGGAGGTGAACATAAACTAATAGCTTATTTGTTATCAAACATTGAAAAGTAATTGGCTGTCATGTGTAAAACATTGCACTGTCCACAGGGTACACAAAAGTTAAGATATGACCCTTTCTCAAGGATCTCACAGCCTTGTGGGGAAGAACAACTCAAAAACTCAGAACAAATATTTCTGTGTTAGGGTTTTTTAGTCATTGGTAGAGTGGGTTTCAGTGCATTCTGAGTGGAGAGCACTCAGAATGTTGTCCCAGAAGACACAGGTTTGAACTGAGTCTTAAACATAGGAGTTCATCACATGATGAAAAGAGGAGAGGAAACTGCTTACTCAGAAGCAGATATATGAGAAAATAGAAGACATTTTCATGAATAATGAGGACAGCATTTCCTTGATTCTAAGAGTTCATTCATTGCCAGTCATATCACTTATTACACTTTCCTAAGGGAGAGCATAAAAGAAAAACATTACACTAAATAAATATACCTTAAAATTATCTACTCATAATAGCACTTGCGCCCACCCATCCAGACCATTTTCTTCTTTTGTGTCACAAAGTGTTCTATCAACCCAAAGATTCTTCTGAATCATTTTTAGACATTAGAAGTTATGCATAGTATAAGAGTGACTCATGACTCTTTGTAACATATGCTCAACATCTTGACCTCATTTGCACCTTTAGGATTCACAGTGCAATTTTTAGAAGTATTTTAAATAAAAATACCAGAGTTACTTGTTGAAAAACCCGAGTTTCTTTCTTTTTTTCTGACATGGAGTCTCGTTCTATCTGTCACCCAGGCTAGAGTGAAATGGTGCGATCTCAACTCACTGCAACCTCCACCTCCTGGGTTCAAGCAATTCTTCTGCGTTAGCCTCCTGAGTAGCTGGGATTATAGGCAGGTGCCACCATGCCTGACTAATTTTTGTATTTTTAGTAAAGACAGGGTTTCACCATGTTGGTCAGACTAGTCTCAAACTTCTGACCTCAGGTGATCTGCCCGCCTCAGCCTCCCAAAGTGCTGAGATTATAGGCATGAGCCATCAAGCCGGGCCTGCATTGCCCATTTAATGGTACTTACAGATTTCCTCTCCTTAATTGGTTTATGTGACACAGAAATTAACTTTTTCTTAGTTTTATTATATCTCTTGGTAAGTCATCCATTTTGTCTGAATCAAAAAAAAAAGTAAAAAATAGAAAGCCTAAATACTACCGTAACTATGAAAGACATTGAGTCACCGTTTTTAAATTTTGTTGCTGCTGTTAAAGTTTCAGGCTTAAATGGGCGGTTTTAGTAACTTCTACCAAACTCTCAAGGAATAATTATACTTTTATACAAACTCCTGAAGAGAACAGATGGAGAGATACTGTCAAACTAGTTTTATGATATTACTGCACTTTCTATGCCAAATCCAGATGTGGATGGCATGAAAATTAAAAATTACAGGCCATTGCCACTCTTGGACAGAGATTTGAATATTCTAAACTCAATGTTTTCAACTTGGTTCTAGAAATGAATAAAAATATACAATTTGAGAATGTTTCATTCATCTTAGGAATGCAAGTTTGGCTTGGTATCTAAAACCCATTGACATAATTAATTCACCATATTAATAATGAAGAGAAGTTATCGACCCCAATGATTTTTTAAAACATTCAATAAAATAAAATATTTTATAATTTAAAATTCTTATAGAATGAGTAGAGGAAAAGTTTTTAATCTGATGAAAATTACCTATCAGAAATTTAACATAATGTATACTCAAAGGTAAAATGTTAAAACAATTTACTAAAAAAAAAACAAAAAAATTCCCTATTCAAGTTGGTACTAACCAATGTAAAAAGTCAAGAAAAGAAATTAAAAGGATAAGAAGAGGAAATACTCATGGTGTATTTGGTAATTTTCAATTATAAAAAACTGAAAATATGTACAAATTATTATAATTAATAAGAGTAAGGTGACTGATTTAACATCAATATGCAAAAGTAAATTATAAATAAAGATTGATAAAGCACTTGTAATAAATAACCTTTAAAAAGATAACATCTATTCAAACATAAAATGGATAAAGTATATATTATATGTTGGGGGAGGTGTGTGTGTATACATACAAGACCTCTAGGGAGAAAACTTTAAAACAATTCAGAAACATATTATTAAAAAAAACTAGTAAATGTAAGGTTTTACTATATTCATGGATAGGAAGAGTCAATATCATAAAGATGTCATTTTCCTGAACGTAATCTATAGTATCAAATTGTTTCAACCAAAATTCCAACAAGAAGTTTTTTTATGAAACTTAAAAAGATTTGTACTGAGATTATACACATTTTTATCAGATGGCTTATAAAACTATATATAGCATTAAGACTCTGAAGTAAAAGAGCAAGGATAGATTGATTGATATGACAGAATAGAGAACACATATACCATCCTGAATACATTGAAACTTGGTTTATACTGGGGTTTGAATGCTTTCCCTAGGAGTTCATGTGTTGAAAACTTAATCCCCAATGCAACGGTGTTGGGAGGTGGGACCTAATAAGAGGTGATTGGGTCATAATGGCAGAGCCCTCATGAATGAATTAATATCATTATCACAGGAGCAGGATATTTATAGTAAGAGTGGGTTGCTGTAAAGTGAGTTTGGTTGCTGGTGCCTTTCTCTCTTGTCTCTGTGCCCTCTTTTCCACTGTATTATGACACAGCAAAAAGGCCTTGAACTTTCCAGCCTCCAGAACTGTAGAAAATTGATCTCTGTTCTTTATAAACTACCTATTCTATGATATTCTATTATATAGCAGCCCAAAGTGAACTAAGACTGAAAATTGGTACCAGGAGTGGGTTTGTTCCTATAACAAATACCTGAAAATATGGAAGCAGCTTTGGAACTGGGAAATGGGTAGAAGATGAAACAATTTGGAAGAGCAGGCTAGAAATAGCCTATATTGCATGAACTGATGAACATTAAGGGCAATTCTGGTGAAGCCAAAAAAAAAACCTGTAGGGAAAGCTTGAATTTTTTGAATGATTACTTAAGTGGTCATAACTAGAATGCTGATAAAAGCATGGATAGTAAAGACCATTTTGATGAAGTCTCAGGCGGAAATAAGGAACAAGGTATTAGAAATTCTTAAACTTGTGTGGCAAGGGATGTTCACAAGAAGGTTCAGTACAGCATTGTTTATAATTTTAAAATACTAGAAATAGTCCAAATGTTTGTCACAAAAAATGGATAGAGTAGAAATTGATGCTATAAAACACTCCACAGCAGTGAAAATGAATGAGCTAAGGATTCATGTATCCATGTAGATAAATCTCAAAAACATAATACTCAATGGGAAAAACAAGTTTCAAGATAATATACACAATATGACACCTTTATTATGGGCCCCAGTGTACAAATATTCAGAATATATTGGGCGCATACAAATGTAGAAAAGATGGCCTACTTAATAAATGTTTCTCTCAATGGTAAACATTGGGAGATATAAGATATTTTAATTATCTTAAGACATAATGATAATATCTTATATATCTTAATATATAGATATTATACAAATAACTACAAAATGCACTCCAGAAATGTTAAAGTACGAAAAAATACGCATCTTGAAATCTATAAAACATTTTAGCTTAGTTAGCTGAAGCAAAGAATACGAATGGAGGAAGAAAGGAGTAGGAAACAACAGACATGAACTTGGAAAACAAAATTGGCACCAGATTACAAAGGGCTTTATATGAAAAGCCAAGGTACCACAAGTCTATACACTACAGTAGCCACACATTTTTGATTTCACACTTTTTCTCATAAAGA
Organism: Callithrix jacchus; assembly: GCF_049354715.1. Lineage (NCBI taxonomy): Eukaryota > Metazoa > Chordata > Mammalia > Primates > Cebidae > Callithrix > Callithrix jacchus. Next base: position 92,737,810 of record NC_133508.1, on the reverse strand, counting down.
GAAAAGAAATGAGTATATCTAAATCTTATATGCATATTTAAATCTTTATACATTACATTCACGTATTCTCTACCAATGGATGAAATATGAGAAGTGATGTTTTCTTCCTACATGCCAAAACATTGCCTTGAGCACCTCCTGAGGAAAACACATCGCTTTGTAGAGTCCTCTGCTTTAAATAAATCTATGGAAGTGTTCTCAGCAGGGGAGATGTGCTCAGATTCACCATCTGCTCAATATGGATTCAATGAGGTCATGAATGTGTAAATTCTTTAATAATACATGAACATCCAAGGCATAGACCCTGGCAGCACTGTTAAAGATAGGTTGAAGAGGGAAAGATGAAAGAGGGGTTGCAGGTGTCTAATTGCCCAAGATAAAGGGTTTGGTTAAAACTGCATTCTTGCCTCCAACAACACGGAGTGATGGAGTGGAAGAGACAGTTTTGAGATTTATTTCCTAAGTAAATTTGAAAGATCTGACAAGTAGATTGGATGCAACATCTAAGAAAGAGGTAGTTGTTAAGGGTGGTCATAATGTGATGAATCATGACACTTCTACCTGGGACACAGAACACAGGAAGAAGAGTAGGACGGCAAAGGCATGGGGAAGTTTAGTTTCAACCTGTGAACTCTATGGTCTACAGGATGTCTAGTGTGTGGAGTAGGGCACAAGAAAGAGAAGCAGGATAGAAGATTCTTGGCTGCAGCTACATCTTGTAAGGCAAGCCAGGTCACACACATCCTTAGACATAACTGAGTACACATTTGTCTACAGAACTAAAACAAAAGTTTCACAAAATGTTAGTTCTTTCTTTATGGAAGACACTCTAATATTTTTACTCTATTATATTTAATGCCAACAGCAATCCATAAAAGTGATTTCATGACCACAGAGTTTGGAAAAGAGTAGGCTAGGGTAATTGGTTTAAATAGAACACTTCACTTTAATCACTCCAGCATCAGGCTGTGAAAAGATATTGGATGGAAGCTAATGGGCTTCAGTTTGGACTGCAGAGTTACCAGTTACTCACTGGATAACCTTGGGCACAGCTGAGTCTCAGGTTTCTCATTGGTAAAAACTGAAGTAATAGTATTTTTCTTGTAGGTTTGTGGTAATGATCAAATAAAAGAGCTTAAACATGTTACCTGACACATGGCTCACTTTGAGTTTCTGTTAGCCCCTCCTTATCGCTTCCCCAGCGTTGATACATAACAAACTAGTAAAGTATTTCTCTCAAGAAGCCCACTAACTTCCTGACGATGAATATCAAAGCTTAACCGCTCAACCCACAAATTAGAAAAAGAATTAAGACTGAGGTGACCTTGTTTTACCCAGAGATTTAAGGATGATTTATGCTGATATATGGATTCCTTGAAATCTTGCATAATCTGGGTATCCTGTGACCCAGTAAGGTAAGGTAATTTTTGGCCAAAGGAAATTGTCCTGTATTGTGAAATACTTGAGACACACTGTTATATTAAAGTCACGGCTCAATGAAAAGCCAGCACGGCCCCAGAGGGCAGAATTGAGAAAGGATTCTTGTTGATGGATGTTTTGAAAATACAATGATTAAAGACATAATTCAAAAAAATAAAAGTCTGATATCTCCAAAACCTGAACAAGGCTTAAAAATACATACCCTGGAAATATAAAATAAATGTTAAAGGGAGGCAAAGAAGGAATTTCTTTCTTAATAAAATGAGTTTGGGGGTGAAATAGACCTCCTCAAACCCAACCACGGAATTCAGTAATCGTAAAACCTTGAACAAGTACTTAACCTCTGTGCCTTTATTTTCTCATCTGTGGAACGCTGGCTTACCAGTGTGAAACTCCTAGCACAATGCTGGACAACAGAGTTCAATAATAAGAGTGTAGTGAGTGGTGGTTTCAAACAAAAAAAAAAATCAGAGGGAATTAAATATGTTAGAATATATTCTATAGCATGTATTAATAGAATTTACACTGTCTGATAGCTAGAGAAAAGTCATAGACCTTTGGGTCTATACTGAAAAAGGTAATCCTATTAGCCATGTTAGTTGGATTTTTGCAATTGCAGGCATCTATTTTTTAGAAACCATGATTGCATTTAGCTTTCAGAGAAGCTTTGCAACCTACTACATAAAGCCCCCATACCTAAGAACACTCAGACGTTTGGAATAGAATAAAATGCACGTCACAACCTTGTGAAAGTCATCTTTGAAATCTTTGGAAACCAGACAACAGCTATGGTTAGCTCTCTAACACATACATTGTTTTATTTTACTACATCTTATTTCCTGCATTCAAAAATATGCAATCAAATAACGAGATACAAGTTAGAACTATGACATTTTCTTTCATTTCTTTCTGATTATAGGGAAATTACAATAGGTAATACAAAATCTGGACTTTCATGCCTCCATGAAAGCATTTATTCACGCTGTGACTTAGATTTCAAGTGCCCTTTCACCTTTTCTTCCCCAAAGTGAATGCTCATTCATTCCTCAAGACTCAGCTCAAATATCATCTTTTTTGTCATGGTATTCCCAATTTGACCCTAACCTACCTACTGCTGACAGAATTAAACATTCCTTTCCTCTGCTACCATAGCTCTCTTTTTCCATGGGACTAAAATATAGCAATCAACCATGAAAATAAATAAGTGATATTTAATCTTAAAGATATGTTACATTAGTGGTCCATAAATTAGTTAAGGTTAAATTGTGGTAGCAACTAGACCCCCAAAAGTATAATACCACTATTAAATTAGAAGTTTATTTCCTCTTATTTAATAGTTTAGAGTGGGTATTCCAGGTCAGCAGGCAGCTCTCCTCCATGTGGTCAGTCAGGGACTCAGGAGAAGAGCACATTGTCAAACTAGAGAGAGAGAGAGAGAGAGAGAGAGAGAGAGGTGCACTTTAAAAAAAAGATATTTACTCATTCAGGAGCATGGCATTGCAACAGTAATACACATGCCATAGTAAACTATGTGCTTATTCATGGAGGTAAAAAAAAGACTAAAGTTTCCAAAGGAAAAATAAGGAGGATTATACCTCATAATCTTTGGCTACAAAGATCAGTAACAAGGGTGATTCAAGTCCAAGTCTGCACACCAATTATTAGGCAGATGTCCTTGCAGAAGCATTCTTTATGTAAGGCTGTGATGGCCTTTGTGTAAAGTTGTAGTTTCTGTAGAGTCTTTGAGATAGTTTTGTTATTAGGCATACAAGCATGAGAACTCTCTCTGTATAGACTTTTCTGGCTCTATTTGTCAGGGATTTTTTATAACACTGGTGACTCAGTTTTGATTTTGACAATGCTCAAACATGAAGGATGCATATATGCTATCTTAACACCTTCCTGGTAGGACCCATGTCACTTCTACTTATACTCCACTAGAGAGAACTTATTCTCATGGCCACATTTAATTCCAAGATGGGGATGGGAAATGTAGACCCTGGCTTGGAAGCCACATCTGTTCCAGCTATGATCATATTACCAGAGGAGAGAACAATTCAAGATGAGATTTGGGTGAAGACACAGCCAAACCGTATCACAGCTTACAGCTCCCGCCACACTCCCACGAGGGCAGTGACTTTGCCTTACTCCTTCACATATCCCCAACGTCCAATAGAATGCTTAGTAATGTCAAGTCTCTCACCATCCGCAAGGCCACCCTCAATGCACTCACAGTGCCAACCCCAATGATTTATGCTTCCCTTTCTGATTAATTCTGTCCCTTAATACTTACTATTACCTAACACATATATTTCACTTATTTGATTTATTCAATTTCTTTCTCCTCTACTAGGATGTAACTTTCATGAAGGTAAGCAATTCTATTTGTTGGTGTTCTATTCTATCTTATCTTTAGCACCTAGAAGAATGCCTGGCACATGAGAGTTACTGAATAGATAATTGTCAAAAATAATTAATCAGAAAGGGAAGATAATTGTCAAATGAAAGACTAAGCATAGTAAACTTTTCCTTTGGAGGCTGACATATCTAGTGCTCTGAGTACTTCTTGTAATAATCCCCTTGGCTGCCTCTAAAAACAAAACAGTAAAAGCCTGTAGTGTTATCAGTGCTCCCCAATTGATTTTAATTAACTTCTCAGTCTAAATCTGGTAAGCAAATTTGCAAGATTTTTTAGAGGACCAGATAACACAGAACCATGTATTCAAATCCGAGTATTGATTTAGTAACCTTAGACAATAAATCTATTTACAAAGATGATAATTGATGGATGGAACTTTTAAAAATATAAAGCTACACACAAAGGACAAAAGAGTGCTTTAAACAAGTTCTCATGTTTGTATAGAAAATGTACTTCACTCTCAAACCTCAATGATACTCTTGAGTTATAGGCAGCTGCTTCAGAGCTTTGGCAAACAATCTGTGACAGAGTGCAGCTTAACTGTCTCAGCAATCTCAAGATGGGCCAGGGAAATGGTCTGGGTGACGTGTCCAGCTGAGATCACACAGGGCCTGCGTCCATGAGAAACTGCAGCTGCTAACATGCAAGTCGCTGGAGGATAAGAGAAAGGCTGCTGGCAAGTCAGTCTCCAGCTCAAAGGGGCTGCTTCAGAGAAAGTCATTGCTATGGATTGACTGTGTTTCCCTAAATTCCTATATCGAAATCTAATCCTCAGTGGAATGGTATTTGGAGGTGGGGCTTTTGAGAGGTGATTAGGTCATAAGGGTAGAGCCCTCATGAATGGTATTAGTGCCCTTATAAGAAAACACTTGAGAGCTAGCTTATGCCTTCCACCACATGAGGACACAGGGAGAAGTCAGGGATCTGCAAACCGGGAAGTGGGCCCTCACCAGACAGTGTACCTGCTGCCACCTTGATCTTGGACTTCTTGGCATCCAGAACTGTAAGAAATAAATATTTGTTGTTTAAGCCAGCTAGCCTATAGTAATTAGTTAAAGCAGTCCAAACTGACTAAGACAGTTGTCCTGGGAAGCAGAGAATCAAGGAGCAAGGACCTCACATTTTGTTGTTAGATGGGGTATATAAGCCTTGCCTATCACTGGCAACCACATAGACCCCACAGAAAAGATAAGCAGCTTAGTGAGGGGAGGACAGATGTAAACTAGCATTTATTAAGCACCTACTGCATATTGAATACCATGCAGGGTGATTTTCATACCTCATGTCTTTTACTCATTACAACAGCCCTACTTAATTATAATTATTATAAACATATTACACTATTATCCACTTCAAAACACTATTTACTGAAGGCCTACTTAAAGCCTCACACTGTACCCAGGACAGTAGAACCTTAATTTCATTAATTCTTAAAAAGTTCTATGGGGTAGATATATTCTCCCTGTTTTATAGATGTAAACTTCTTAAAGCTCAGAGAGGTAAAGAAACTCACCAAGGTTCACCAAAGCCAGGAGATAAATGGCAATCTAAGAGGCTAAATCTGTGTTCCTTTGACTATGTCCTTTGACTAAATAATGTAAATAGCAGGTTTCCTTCTAGTTTTAAGTCCCTAAAGCATCAGGCTATCACTGTCTGATAGCAATATCCTTGGGGATAGAGGCCAGGCAGTGCCAAGAATTTCTTTTCAGCTGTTTATTGATCCTTAGGGGAACTTTGGCATTAGTTGGCTGTACTTGTGACAGAAGAATTTGTTCGATACTTCACACCTGGGCATCCACTAATGCCTCTGCTTTCAGTTGTGTGGTTTCTGAGTACATTCAAAACAAGATGGCAGGTTAATCATCCTAAAACCAAAGTGCTCCTGTCACTCCACTGCTCAACACGAGAGGGTTCCTGTTTTCATCATTAAGTTCAGGTTCTAAACCTAAACAATAAGAAGCCACACAGTGTGACAGCAATAGTAATATCTAACATGCATTGCACATTTCCCATGTGTCAAGCATTGTCCTAAGCACTTTGGCTGTGTTAAGCCAGGTAAACCCTGTAATGTAGTGACTACTAATCTCACTCCATTTCCAGAGTGAAAAGCAGAGGCATGGATCTTTGAAAAGAACTTTCCATGAGCTTTCTTCATGGACTCTGAGAAGGCAGGATGTGTAGAATCACAAAGAAAGCTTTGGCAAGTCCTATGCAAAGCTGTTCCTTCTGTGTAGCTACAGGGCCATGACTAAGGATTCATTTGGGAGTGGAGGAAGGAGAATATGCCCAAGTGGTGCCCAAGGCATGTTTGTGTCTGTTCATCACCACATCTGTCCATAATAACTTTATTAGAGTGAAGACTATTGCTACACCTCAGCCTTCCAGATTTCACGCTTGTTCCTTTTTTACCAGCTCTAAACTTGATTGACATAGGAATAGAAATTATAGAAAATGCTGTTTCCATCTTAACTAAGTTGACATAACTTAGCACATCAGAAAATGAAGAAAGTGATGCAGTGGCCACATGCTCTCTATGAGAGAAGACTTCCAAGGAAACGGAGCAGCAGGTGCCAAGGCCCAGAGGTGGTAAATTAGTCTGTTCTCACACTGCTAATAAAGACATACCTGAGACTGGGTAATTTATGAAGGAAAGAGGTTTTATTGACTCACAGTTCAGTGGGGCTGGGGAGGCCTCAGGAAGCTTACAATTATGCAGAAGAGGAAGCAAATACACCCTGTTTCACATGATAATGGCAAGGAGAAGTGCAAAGCAAAGGTGAGGAGGGTAAACATGGAGGTAACTTCTCCCACAATTCAATTACCTCCCACCAGATCCCTCACACAACATGTGGGGATTGTGGGAACTGAGACTAATTAAGTCCCTTCTGCCCATGACCCTATAAAATCAAAAGCAAGTTAGTTACTTCCTAGAAACAATGAGGGTACAGGCATTAGGTAAACACACCATTTCCTAATGGGAGAAATTGGCCAAAACAAAGGGCCTATAAGTCCCATTCAAGTCCAAAATCTGGTGGGGGCAGTAAAATCTTAAAGCTCCAAGATGATCTTTTTGACTCCATGTCTCACAGCCAGGTCATGCTGATGCAAGAGATAGGTCCCCATGCTTCTTGGGCAGCTCCACCCCTGTGGCTTTGCAGCGTATAACCTTCCTCCTGACTGTCTTCATAGGTTGGCATTGAGTATCTGCAGCTATTCCAGGTACATGGCACAAGCTGTTCATGGATCTACCATTCTGGTGTCTGAGGAAAGTGGCCCTCTTCTCACAACTTCACTAGGCAGTGCCCCAATAGGGACACTGTTGAAGGGGTGGGCTCCAACCCCACATTTCCTTTCTGTACTGCCCTAGCAGAGGTTCTCCATCAGGGATCTGCTCCTGCAGCAAACTTCTGCCTGGACATCCAGGTGTTTCCATACATCCTCTGAAACTAAGCAGACATTCCCAACCCTCAATTCCTGACTTCTGTGTACCCACAGGCCCAACACCACATGCAAGCAACCAAGGCCTGGGGCTTGCACCCTCCAAAGCAATGGTCTGAGCCATACCTTGGCCCCTTTTAGCCAAAACTGGAGCTGAAGTAGCTGGGATGCAAGGCACCATGTTCCAAGGCTGCATAGAGGAGGAGGGACCCTGGGCCCAGCCTAGGAAACCATTTGTCCATCCTAGGCCTTTGGACCCATAATGGAAGGGGGTGCTGTGAAGGTCTCCGACATACCCTAGAGACATTTTCCCCATTGTCTTGGTGATTAACATTTGGCTCCTCATTGCTTATGCAAATTTCTTCAGAGGGCTTGAATTTCTCCCCAGAAAATAGATTTTTTCTTTTCTCTTACATTATCAGGCTACAAACTTTCCAAGCTTTTATGCTCTGCTGCTTCTTGAACCCTTTGCCTGTTAGAAATTTCTTCTGCCAGATACCCTAAATCATATTTCTCAAGTTCAAAGTTCCACAGATCTCTGGGACAGGGACAAAATGCCACCGGTCTCTTTGAATGGCAAGAGTGACCTTTACTCCAGTTCCCAACAAGTTCCTCACCTCCATCTGAGGCCACCTCAGCCTGAACTTCATTGCCCATATCACTATCAGCATTTTGATCAATGCCATTCAACAAGTCTCTAGGAAGTTCTGAACTTTCCCACATTTTCCTGTCTTCTGAGTCCTCCAAACAATTCCAACCTGTGCCTGTTACCCAGTTCCAAAGTCACTTCCACATTTTCAGGTATCTTTACAGCAGCATAAAACTCTCTGTGGAACCAATTCACTATATTAATCTGTTCTCACCCTGCTAATAAAGACATACCCACAACTGGGTAATTTATAAAGGAAAGAGTTTTAATTGGCTCATAGTTCAGCATGACTGGGAAGGCCTCAGGAAACTTACAATCACGGCAGAAGGGGACACAAACACTTCTGCTTCACATGGTGGCAGCGAGGAGAAGGGCAAGGAAAAACAGGGATAAAGAAGCCCCTTATAAAACCATTAGATCTTAACTCACCATCACAAGAACAGCATGGAGGTAACCACCCCCTGATTCAATTGTCTCCCACTGGGTCCCCCCCACAACACGTGGGGATTATGGGAACTACAATTCAAAGTGAGACTTGGGTGGGGACACAGCTCAACCATATCAGGGTGATTGCACTTGGCATGATAAAAGTAATGGGACACTACTCAGGCTATTTAACTTTCATGGGTTGGCAGGAAACATTTCATTATCTGCAGAATGCTGTAATGTACCTCTAAGCAATACTAGGATAACTGTGGTTGAAAACTACAGCCTAGAATATAACACAGCGAGTACTCAATAAATGATTGCTGAATGAATAAAAAATGTCATTGTGGTCCTATTTTGGGTTTTGTTTTTCTCCTGTTCAATATTCAACTCCTTTTCCTATTCATGGGTAATTCTCCATACTGTGGAATATTAGTGTCTTTTTAACAGGATAAAAAGATCTGGGAGGAATTACTAGGCACTGGCCTTAATTAAACACTAAATCCTAGGACCTAGAACCTACTGCAGTCCAGAAGGCAGAGTGAGGGTTTATAGAGGTCTAGTAATAAATGAAATTTTAATTCAACTTTGTTTCATTGTAAGCTCAGTGGAAACATCAAATCTATCCTGGAAATTCTGAATATAGTGCCAGAAACATATTATCAGGCACTCACACTGGCTTCCACACACTAGCTTCCTAATATGTGAAGAAGGAAGCAAACAGGAAAGGCCAGTGAAGGCCCCTGCAGTCCCTCTTCCCCAGCAAAATGTGTATGAAAAGCTCTTTCACATCCCTGGAGGCAGAAATTACAGAGAATCCTATCTTCATCAAAGAATGGCAAAATGCAGAAATGGTGATTCCCACCACATCCCTTCCTACCTACCAGGTTGCACAACTCTGGGATGCCATTTATATGTGGAATATAATGTGATTACTCTGTTGGAGCTATTTGGTGCAGTTACTCCATAGAGGCCCTTTAATTATCTAGTATATTAGTCAGCATTCTCTAAAGAAACAGAACCAACAGAGTATGTAGAGACACATAGATGAGATATATTATTGAAATTGCCTCATACAATTATGGAAGCCAAGAAGTTCTATAATATACTGTCTGCAAGCTGAAGAACCAGGAATGCTAGTGATGTAATTCAGTCTAAGTCTAAAGTCCTGAAAACCAGGAGAGCTGATGATGTAACTCCCAGTCTGAAGCCAAAGACACAAGAACCAGGACTACTGATATCTGAGGGCAGGAGAAGATGTGCCAGCCCGAGCAAAGAGAGAAAATTCACCCTTCCTCTGCCCTTTTATTCTATTCTGGCCGTCTACAGATTAGATGACACCTACCCTCATTGGTGAGGGTGGATCTTCTTCACTCAGTCTACCTGTTCAGATGCTAATCTCTTCCAGGAACACCTTCACAGATACACTCAGAAATAATGTTTTCACCAGATATCTGGCACCCCTTAGCCCAGTCAAGGTGACACATGAAATTACCCATCATATCTAGTTTGGCTGATATAGAAGAAAGAAGATATTTGGAACCATACTACACTGCTAAAATTGTCAGTGACACCTAGCATAAGAGGTAAAACATTGTAGATGATCAGAATCACTGGTTCTCTGAAAGAAAGCAAAACCTTCTCCCCAGCAGAATGTGGAGAATTTGGAATTTTTCCACCTCCACTCTACATTTGGGAAAAATCAAGACAGAGAGGAAAGTGACCCATCTGGGTTCACAAAACCATGAAAAGGCAGAGATGGGTCTAAACTCTCTTCCCTGTGTGAAAGCAACTAGAGTTCAGCAAGTTCATGCTAAGGTTAAAGATGTAAGTTTTGTAGACTTAGAGCCATGGCTAGAAGAGAATATGCTTCCTGGGAAAGACAAAAGAGAAACAAAATGAAAAACCCAAAAACTGACTGTTGGTCATAAGTGAGACTTGGGATGCAATTACTTCCCAACTCTGACATCAATTGAATGTTGTTTTTAGAAGTATTTGGGGCTAGTACCAAGGGAACACAATTGACAGATGCCTTTTCCTCATGAGTTTCCAAAAAAGCAGGTGGCTACAGCCAATTCCCCAGGTGCCCAAGTTTGCAGTCTAAAGTTATCTGGGTTTGGGAACAGCCCCAATCCCAAAGACATCATCTGTGTAGGGAGATGATTCAATCCACTGACACTGGCCATAACCATTTAAGAGTCTTTTACAATGTAGTCCAACTGTACATCAGGGATTTGGCCAATATGTAGGGATTTACTTTTAGGACTATCTCCCTTTGTTTATGAATAAGTAGAACATTTGAAATATTCTCAAAACCACCTGGGCCCTGAGATAGAATTTTATGATGTACTTTATAAAATACAAGTCTTAGAAATAATACACCACATTAGCAACTAAGGATATGTTCAGAACCCCTGGCAAATGCACTCTGAATATAGAAAGCATAATTAAGGAAAAGGAAAAGTTTGCAGGGAGCTCTCAGAGGTTACACCTGAATGTAAAGAGAAACTTATTTAGAATTTCTGTAAAGTTTTGATGAGACTGAAAAAATTCTATGAGCATGTTCTAAAGCCAGTGGGCTCTAGCTGTTTCCTGCTTTGCCAGGGAAGTGAAGTGGGAAGCCAATGTTAGCATAAATAGTTACAATCACCCTAAAAAGAAAACTGCTTACTGTATTAGTCTATTCTCATACTGCTGATAAAGACATACCCAGGACCAGGTAATTTATAAAGAAAAAGAAGTTTAATGGATTCACAGTTCTACATGGCTGGAAGGCCTCACAATGGTGGTGGAAGGTGAAAGGCATGTCTTACATGGCAGCAGGCAAGAGGAAATGAGAGCCAAACAAAAGGGGTTTCCCCTTATAAAACCACCACATCTTGTGAGACTTATTCACTACCATTAGAACAGTATGGGGGAAACTGCCCCCATAATTCAATTATCTCCCACCAGGTCCCTTCTACAACACATGGGAATTATGGGAGCTACAATTCAAGATGAGATTTGAGTGGGGACACAGAGCCAAACTATATCACTTACTTTGCAATAAATTGCCTTTTGATTGTAGTTACATTAGAATGTGAAGAATCCTAGAGGAGCAAATAGTAGCTCCCAAACAAAATGTGCCTTCATCTTTTCTGGCCTCAACTGCTTTGTTTGCAGCTTGCCTCCTGCCCAGCTCACATCCCACCTTCTACTATGAATACCTGTGCCCATGAGTAACCCGCATAAAGCCAGAAGGTCTCATGACCATGAATCTATAAGATGCCACATCAGAGGAACATTAGTCCCACTCTGAAGGCTTTAGGTAACAATGGAGAGTTTCACTGTTGGTTTTGTCAAAAGCATGACACCAGACATTGAACAGCACCTCATCCAGAAATTCTTTGGAAAAATTACCTTGAAACACTTTCCACTCTCCCCCAAGTTTTATCCTCATGGAAAATGGTTTAAGTCCATCTCCTCCCTCCCTCCCTCTCTCCCCTTCCTGCTGCACTCAGGCCTTTCTCCAGTTTGCTGCCAGCTCAGTCTCAAATCACTCATGCCCTCTTACCCACCCCACTACAGCAATCTCTGTGGGAAACGTAGACTGGGTCCCTTCTCTGCTGCTTCTCCCTTGCGAAGCAGCCATCTTTTTATCCATGCCATATCTCTGCCTGAGCATAAGCTCCATGAGGCCAGGACTGTGTCTAACTGCTCTCTACATCCCCTGTGGACTACACAACAATTTATGCAGATGAAAGCATCATGAATGATAAAAGCACCATAAATGTTTGTGTTGCAGCAAAGGCACTTTTAATTGTGCATACTACTTTGTTGAGTATACTTTTTGCAGACAGGAACTTCTATTTTGGCTAGATGCCAAAAAGAACCAAATCCATCACTTAGAATTTTAAACATCTGATCATTATAGGCATTTTCTACAAACTAGCTACTGATCCCTTTTTGCTTCTCCTCCTCTATTCATGTATTCCTGCTGCCACAGAGTAGCAGACACGTTCATATTGGGATCCCACCTCTGGCTTTGCCAGAGCACAGTGGGTGGTAGAAATGGTTCTGGAAGACTTTCTACCACAGGATGCCTATCACAACTTAACTATGGCTGGAAGAGAGTGATTCCCATCAATAAATCTCACAAAACTCAAACCAAATGCATCCCCAGCGCAACTTCACCTCACCAAATTCCAGCAATGCCCACAGAATTCCAGTGCCAGCACATACAAGGGGAAGTGTGCCATATTAGAAGCTGGAGTAGAGAGGCAGTGGCCTGAGCTAATTTAAGTAATTAATGCCTTACTTTTGAACATTGTACACACACATTTACATGACTATGCAAAGGCATTGCTGGCCCCCTTCTGAGAGCCTTGGAAGGCACCTATACAAGTGAGAAACCTAAAGCTTAAGTGTCATTAGTCTCAGAGTAAATCCACCGCTGCTTGGAATTCATAAACACTCTTCTTCACTTGGATTCCAGGAGAAAATTAGACCCTCAGGCCACTCCTTTCCTGGTCTAGGGTTTATCTACAATGTCCTCTTATATGTTAAACAATTGAGACTTATTAGGTATTAGGAGGCATTAAAACTCCTCATTCTTTGCTGGTCAATACATATTCTGGATTTTTTATAATGTGATTACACCCAATGTGCTGTATCTACACTACTCTATTACCACACACTTCCCGACCCTGATCACCTCCTAGGAGATGTGCTCATAAAGACTCTCTGGAATGAAGACCATGCCCTGGAGCATGGAGGTAAGAAGTTTTAAAGCATCATTTCAAGGCATTTATTGACTCTCTACTAAGTGCCACACAATGTTTCACCTGCTGGAAATAAGAGACTAAACAAGTCTCTGCTCTCAGGATGCTTACATTTTATTGGTGGCAGGGGAGGATAAATAATAAACAAGTAAGCAAACAAACATCAAGTAAAGATATAAGTAAAATGGGGAAAAAATAGAACATGGAAATTAGAGGGGGTTGTGGAAGGACATGGTTGCTATATTATTCAGTGTAATCAGAGAGAAGCTGTCTCTGAGGAGATGACCCCTCATTTGAAATGAGACATGACTTAAAAGAAGGCAGCCATAAATAAGCAGATACAAGGGTATTTGTCCTACAGAAAACAGCAAGTACAAAGGCTCTAAGGCAAAAAAAAAAAAACTTGATACAGTCAAAGAACAGAAACCAAGCCAGGTGGACCAGGTAAAAGTGAGAAAAAAGGATAGCAAACGACCTCGGGCAGGTCCTAAAGAGCCATAATACGGACTGGAATTTATTCTGAGAGTGATGAGAAGCCCCTGGGAGGATCTTGAACAGGGGAATAACATGGTTGGTTTCTGTGTTAAAGGTTGCTTCGACTGCCACACAGAGGCTTGTTCACAGAGGAGCAAGAACAGAAATGGGGCGGTTGTAGGTTCAGGGTTCTGCCTGGGTCACTCTTCCTGTGTTAAGATCTGTGGCCCTGCCCAGCTTCCCAGTTCTGAACCAGGTCAGAGTTCACCCCTGATCCCCAACCCAAGGTTGGGGACCTGGTGACCTGATCCAGGGTCCTTCCTACTTTTGATGATAACCCTGCTAGGGCCAGGTCTTATCCCTGAACCCCTGGTCAGTAGTCAAGTGACATATGAACACCACCCTCTTATCTGATTCAGATGTGCTGACTCCCATAACGTCCCCCCTTCTTGGACCCAAAGTAGCAAGAAGTAAAACTTTGCCTCTGTTATAACGTTTAGCTCTTTCAGTTTTAGATGCATCTGTCTCTCCTGCCAGGGTGTTCACTTAACCATCTTAAGGAAGCAAGTGCATGCACACACACACACACACACACACACATACACACACCCCTACAGGCACAGAGCAGGCTGTCAGGAACTGTTTATCGAATAAATACAGAAAGTCCTGGGCACTGGTTGAGAAGACTGGAAAGGCTTGGTGGAATAGTCACAGAAGAATTCATTTTATTTTGACAAAGAGGACATTTGTGGTAAAGGGAAAACTAAGTCATTCCTTTCTTTAAAAAGTTTCAGGAATGACAAAAATTCCCCAGTAGAGTCAAGCTTCCACTTAAAGTCAGGTTTCCTTTCTTCTTAAGGCAAAAACTAAATAGACAAATAAAAGATTTACATATGAGGCAAGATTTGAATGTGAACCTCTTTTGCTTTAGTTCTGGATGATGAGAATGAGGGGCTTTAGAAACAATGCTCAAACGATGAAATGTTTAGAATTATAGGAACACTGGGTTTCTTTTCTTGCCTGCAAAATAAAGGCAAAATATTGAGGGTCTCAAGATAGCACATTGGCTTACCCAAGGTCCCACTGATTAGGACCTTCATGGTGGCCACTTCACAATATCTCTTAGAAAATCAGAGGATATGCTATAGCTATTCCCCCTGGGCTTTGTAATTAAAAAGGCCTGGGTTTGGATCCCAGTGCTAATATTTGCTAACTGTGTGACCTTCAGCAACTCATTGAGCCTTAATTTCCTGCTACATAAAATAGTTATGACAAGAACATAGAAAATTATACTAATAATGCTTAGTATCCAGTGCTTGCTTTCCTGGCCCCCTAGACCATTGATCTTTACCTGAGTGGGTACAAAGCAGTTCTGAGAATTTTGGGTTCAGAAATGTTGTACTCCCATTGATATGGTTTGGCTATGTCCCCACCCAAATCTTATCTCAAATTATAGTTCCCATAATTCCCATGTGTGGTGAAAGGGACCTGGTGGGAGGTAATTGAATCATGAGGGCGGTTTCCCCCATGCTATTCTCATGATAGTGAGTAAGTTCGCACAAGATCTGATGGTCTTATAAGGTGCTTCCCTCTTCACTCAGCTTTCATTCTTCTTCTCATTCTGTTCTCATTCTGCCATCATGAGAAGAAGGACGTGTTTGCCTCCCCCTCTACTATGATAGTAATTTTTCTGAGGCTTCCCCAACCCTGCAGAGCTGTGAGTCAATTAAACTTCCTTCCTTTATAAATTACTCAGTCATGGATATGTCTTTATAGCTGCATGAGAATGGACTAATGCAGTAAATTGATACCACAGAGATGGGGTGTTACTACAAAGATATCCAAAAATGTGGAAACAACTTTGGAACTGTGTAACAGGCAGATGTGGAACCATTTGGAGAACTCAGAAGAAGATCGAAAAATGTGGGAAAGTTGGAACTTTCTAGAGACTTTGTGGGCTCAGAAGATAGGAAGATGTGGGAAAGTATTGAATTTCCTAGAGACTTCTTGCGGCTTTGACCAAAACGTTGATAGTAACATGGACAATGAAGTCCAAGTTGAGGTGGTCTCATATGGAGATGAGGAACTTGTAGAGAACTGCCGTAAAGGTCACTCTTGCTATGCAAAGAGACTGGTGGCATTTTGCCCCTGCCCTAGAGATGTGTAGAACTTTGAACTTGAAAGTGATAATTTAGGGGATCCGGCAGAAGAAATTTCTAAGTGGCAAAGCATTCAAGAGAAAGCAGAGCATAAAAGTTTGAAGTTTGCAGCCTAGTGCTGTGATAGAAAAGAAAATCCATTTTCTAGGGAGAAATTCAAGCCACTGCAGAAATTTGTATAAGTAATAAGGAGCCAAATGTTAATCACCAAGACAATGGAAAAAATGTCTCCAGGGCATGTCAGAGAACTTCACACAACCCCTTTCATCACAGGCCCAAAGGCCTAGGAGGGTAAACTGGTTTCATGGGCTAAGTCCAGAACCCCCTTCCTGTGTGCAGCCTCAGGATTTGGTGCCCTGCATCCTAGCCGTTCCAGGCATGGCTAAAAGAGGCCAAGGTACAGCTCAGACTGTTGCTTCAGAGGGTGTAAGACTCCAGCCCTGGAAGCTTCCAAAAGGTGTTGGTCCTGCAAATGTAGAGAAGTCAAGAATTGAGATTTGGGAGCTCCACCTAGATTTCAGAAGATATATGGAAACACCTGGTTGTCTAGGCAGAAGTCTGCAGGGATGGCACCCTCATGGAGACCATACTAGGGCAGGGCAAAAGGGAAATGTGGATCCAAAGCCCTCATACAGAGTCCCCACTGGGGCACTACCTAAAGGAGCTGTGAGAAGAGGGCCACTGTTCTCCAGATCCCAGAATGGTAGAACCTCTGACAGTTTGCACCGTGTACCTGGAAAAGCCACAGACACTCAATGCCAGCCCATGAAAGCAGTCGGGAGGGGGTATATACCCTGCAAAGCCACAAAGATCGAGCTTCCCAAAGCCATGGGAACCTACCTCTTGCAATAGCATGACCAGGATGTGAGACATGGAGTCAAAGGAGGTCATTTGGGAGCTTTAACATTTGACTGCCTCACTAGATTTTGGACTTGCATGGGGCCTGTAACCCCTTTGTTTTGGCTAATTTCTCCTTTTTGGAACAGATCCATTTATCCAATGATGTACCTCCACTGTATATAAGAAGTAAATAACTTGCTTTTGATTTTACAGACTCATAGGCCAAAGGGATTTGCCTTGTCTCAGATGAGACTTTGGACTTGGGTTTTGGGGTTAATGCCAGAAAGAGCTAAGAGTTTGGGAAACTGTTGGAAAGGCATGATTGTGTTTTGAAATGTGAGGACATGAGATCTGGGGGAGGCCGGGGTGGAATGATATGGTTTGGCTATGTCCCCACACAAGTCTCATCTTGAATTGCAGTTCCCATAATTCTCATGTGTGGTGGGAGGGAACTGGTGGAAGGTACCTGAATCATGGGGGCAATTTCCCCCATGCTAATCTTGCGATAGTGAGTTCTCACAAGATCTGATGGGCTTTGAAGGGGTTCCTCCTTTGTTCAGCTCTCATTCTTCTCCTTCATTCCACCATGTGAAGAAGAATGTGTTTGCTTCCCCTTCTGCCATAATTGTAAGTTTCCTGAGGCCTCTTAAGCCCTGCAGCATTAAACTTTGTTCCTTTGTAAATTACCCAGTCTCATGTATGTCCTTATAACAGCATGAGAATGGATAATATATCCATAGAAGATTCTCATTAGACCATGCACAAAACAATAAAAATGTTCAATTGTCCTCAGCCTTATGGAAAGATGCTTTTCTGGAGTGGGAGGAGAATGGAATTATTAGACTAATAAAAAAAACCCAAGAGATTACATCTCCATTCAAAGTTGAAATGGCCACAGAAGAGAATCTAATTAAGTGTTGTCAAGGAAAAGCCAAGATAAATGCATGAGATGGGGCCCCTTTGAACAAGGTACTCCACCCTGTCATGAGTGTGCAGTGCCAATGTCAAGGTAGTCCCCTGGATATGGCCAGCAATAAGGAACAGACCTGGAACATGTTGGGCCTCTTTGATGTTCTTCACGTTGGCCTCTAGAAGGGAAGTATTTAAAGGCATCTCTGTTCATTTGTTAATCCTAAACATGACTCTAAGTATTTTCCACCAACATGGATGACCAGGCAGGAAAGAGAAAGCTTGGATAATAAATGAAGATAATAAATAAGTGAAGACTGTGGTTCAAAGCTCCCCATTCTGCAAATCCATTAGCACTACAGGCCTTAAAGTGATAGTTCCCATGAGTGGGAGGCAGAATTTCCCACCAAGCTTTGTGGTGGACTTCCTAAATCTGATTTAGGTGGACATGATATTTTTACACTTAAACTCTTTCTAATCTCTTTATTTTTATTGTCAACATGTACTTCCTCTCCTCCCTCCTTCCCTTTAAGAAGAAAAGCAAAAGAGACTCTTAACAGCTTTTAGGTAACTGGTGGTAAAGAGGCAGTCTAGTCCACTGGAAAGAACATAGATTTGATAGACAGATCTAGGTTGAACACCTTTCTCCACTGTAGGTAAGTGACTTTAGATAAATTATTTGTCTTTACTAATCTTTGCCTTCTGCATCTATAAAACAAAAAGGCTAATTCTTACTGCAGAGTTATTGTGAAATTTAAAATGAACTAGCATTTGTAAACCTTGTTCTCTCATGATGAACAGTTCCTATTATGAACAATAACAGTATTTACTCCAGGCCCATGTCATCATCTCTGATTCCTTGTTCCCCCAGAAACAAAATTATGTCTGAAGGGAGCATAGCTTTGGAATTGTCTCTAAAATTGATGAGCTAGGCAGCCTTGGGAAATTTTTCAACCTTTCTGAGACTCAGTTTTCTTATTCGTAAAATGAAAATTATGGCCGGGCACGGTGGCTCAAGCCTGTAATCCCAGCACTTTGGAAGGCCGAGGCGGGTGGATCATGAGGTCAAGAGATCGAGACCATCCTGGTCAAAATGGTGAAACCCTGTCTCTACTAAAGATACAAAAAATTGCTGGGCATGGTGGCACGTGCCTGTAATCCCAGCTACTTGGGAGGCTGAGGGAGGAGAATTGCCTGAACCCAGGAGGCGGAGGTTGCGGTGAGTCGAGATCGCGCCATTGTACTCCAGCCTGGGTAACAAGAGCAAAACTCCGTCTCAAAAAAAAAAAAAAGAAAAGAAAATTATAAGGTTTTGAGTATTTGATGAAATCACCTATTTTAACATTTGTCCTACCCACCAAACTATAAGCTGCTTGCAGGTAAGGCCACATTTGTGTGGTTTGCTTCTGTGCCCCCAGAACCTGGCACCACAGTGCCCCATCCCAAAAGCTGGAGTTCTGAAACCTTCTGTCAAATGGCTGGCTTTTATGCCCACTGCCTACCTACCATCTGCTACCAGACTGTCCCCAAACTGTTTTCCTATCTTTCCATTGAATGCCCTGCAGTGGACTACCTCGTGGTGACCACTTGCCTGCGTAACTCAGTGGGCAGAGAAGTCTGCCAATAGGAAATTGACAGAGTCTATCGTGTCCCCTTCTCCCAGGATCTGCCCCAATGGTCCTCCCTGACAAAAAGCCAGGGCTTAAAGGAGTGATGGAATTATGGAGAAGTATGTTTCAGTAGACAGAACAACATGAGCAAAGGCTTCAAGGCTTGAAAAGCAAACAGCAAGCAGTTTAGGCTGAGTGAGGACACTAAGGAAATACTGTGAAGTGGTCCAGACCAAATGATGCTTCAATGCCAAGAAAGTTGGGTTTTATTCTTCGTGGGCCTCCCAGCATTTTGAAGAGGGAAAGGAAGTGATTAGAAGCTCAACCAAGAAGATGAATCTCACACTAATAAAGATGTTTATTATTCTGGGGAGAGCTGGAAGCAAAGAGATGAGTTAGAAAGCTGATACATAGTGCAAACAAGTGGCTTGCTCAGGCTCAAGAGGGATTTATGAGAAAGAGTCACATCAAACATTACCTTACATTCTCTATAGCTCTTTTGAAGGAAAACACTTGGATGACTTTAAAGTCAGTGACCTAGATTATAATCCTGGCCATAATCTGCTGGGTGACTTTAGCAAGCCACTTTACCTCTCTGGGGCTCCCTTTCCTTATCTACAGAATAAAGGGCTTAGATCAAGGATCCCTTTCAGCTCTACATATTCATTTGCTCTCTGCAAGTTCATTACATTTCCAAGCACCTGTGAGAGAATGATAAGACACTTTAATTGAATCCAGAAAGTCAAGGCATCCAGGGAGACCCCCACCAGGCTTCTCCACATGTGGGCCATCATCATTTAGCACAAAGGACTGCCAGGCAGCTAAAGCAGAGTATTCTGGGAAATTACTGCATAACTGGGCATTTCTCCTTATAAGCTTAAATCAAAGCACTCTGAGAATAAACTGTTCCCACAAGGAGATAATATTATTTCTCCTGGCCTGGTAAGGCAATAGATGTATGTGTCTGCTCATACTTCTCCAATTCACCAAATCTCAGAGGCCATAATACATTTCCAGAGGTAGCCAGCCAGCTGTCACATAACTGGAAAAGAACAAAAGAAAAAGAATATGGGAGCCTGATATTTTCATCCTGGTTGTGTCTCTTTGGTGAAACCAGCAGCTGGTAAGAGAAAAGCAAAAAATAACAAACATCCAAAACACCAAAGGGTGTCAAAAAAAGGCAGGGAGAGGAACATAGGAAAGAGAAAAAGCAGAAACAAAGTCTTGTGACAGAGACAGTGTGGTACAGTGAACGGGGAGGAGGGGAGAGCCACACCTTGAGTCCAGGGTGATCTCTGTACTGGTACAGAGCACAAGCTTGACTCCTGGGAGCTTTTCAGCTCTCACATTCTGGGGTTCGGCCTCCCCAATGCAGATCAGGTACTTTTTAGCACTTGGGTTTCCAGGAGAGAAAAAGAACAAGTTTTGGAGTATGTATGTCACACCAGGCACTTACCAGCATGTGATGTCAGACAGC
This sequence comes from Callithrix jacchus, assembly GCF_049354715.1. Classification (NCBI taxonomy): domain Eukaryota; kingdom Metazoa; phylum Chordata; class Mammalia; order Primates; family Cebidae; genus Callithrix; species Callithrix jacchus. The sequence continues at coordinate 92,717,209 of NC_133508.1, read as the reverse complement.
TTGTTTGACCTCTCAGAGTATCTGTTTTCTCATCCGGAAAGCATGAGAAATCACACCTACTGTATTTCATCAAATCTAACACACCATCCAGTGTAAGATTCACTATTGTTTTATGTACACTTAGCAAAAGAGAAACAAAACACTTGACTATTAAATCACAATATAAGGCTCTCATCACATAGACTGTAAGATTCTAACTGATCTTAGAGATGCTAACATGTGGAAACATGGAGTCTTAGAATCTATGGAATGCAGCATTTGCAAGATTGTTGAGAGCTCTAAAAATGAGGCCATCTGTTGGAAAATGCCTAGTGCAGTGCTAGACACATTTTAGGGACAAATATATATTTGTGATTTCTGTTATCATCACCATCATTCCACCATGGTGGGCATTCCACCAAGCTGAGGGCAATTTCCTGGGAGGTGGGGTTGGGCGTGGACATTATGTTAGGTCTCCTTTTGCTCCTTTCCACCCAGCACCTAATCCTTTAGAACACTTAGCAAATACCCACCTTGTACCACCAAGGTGCTGAGGGCTTTTAAGTGTTGATTAGCCAGGCAACTCATTGAGTTGTCCCTGTACCTGGGAGGAATGTTAAGACTATGGTGATCACAGTTTAACACGTCACACAAAGTCATTGTCCCTGCCAACCGTTTGAGAGAAGTGATGCCTACGGGCAGGCAGAAGGTGAAAGAGTTAAGTCCACCATGTTCACTTCTGCCCCCCAGAGTCTCTGCTGCTCAGACAGGCACTCTGCCTCTCTGGGAATTGTTCAAGCTCACATACTTTGTTTTAATCTTTCTCCCCACTCTCTCATATTTTTTAATCTTTTATTATTTAAAAAAACATTTTATATGATTAACTATGGCTATGTACATTTTATTTAAATTTTCACCCTTATACTTTTAGCTTTTTAATTCTTATTCATACTTTTAAAAAAATCTTCTTACATGCTAACTTTCTCACCTCATCTGTTATAGTCTACAGTCATTTTTTATGTCTTTTATTTTCATATTTGTATCCATTGATTTTGTAAGGAAGGAAAACCTTTCTTTATACTCCTGTTTTACTGGCTGGACACTTGAATCAAATTAATAAGAAACGGGGATAAAACGTATTTAATTATATACATATGCAGCGGAGTTGACAAAGAAATGAAAACTTAAAGAAGTGACCAGATGATTAAGGTTTGTATACCATCTTAGTCTAAACAAAGCAAAGGCAGGATTGGGCTTCTGGGAGCAGAAAAGTGGGGTTTTGGCTTCTGGAAACAGGAGGTAAGTTATGGGAAGGTGAGGGGGGATTGTGTGACACACATGGGCTGTTTTGTTATGCGAGTAAGAGGCTTTGATGTTTTAAGAGCTGTCCCAAGGAGAAGATTTCTTCCTGGGAGAAGATATACTTGCAAATGTAAATTTCCTTTACAAATGTGTGTTTCCTTTGCAAAAAGGGGAAATGTATACTGTAAGCAGTTAAAAGGAGGTAAAGAGCTCTTCCTTCTTCTGATTCTCGATTGCCTTTAGGTCAAAACAGTCTATATGTCAAAGAGGTAGAGTTCAAGGTGGCATATTCTGGTGTCCTTCATTGTCTAGTCTTTTATCTTATTTTTACTCTCTTCCAGGCTATTTCATTATTGTGTTTCAACTCTTAGCCTTTTATCTTTACTTGATTTTTAACTCCTTTTTTCACTTCTCATGGATGTCCTTTCAGTTAAAAATAAGATCATTAAAATTTAAAATTACCTCCTTTCCTCTATTTTTCATCTACATATTTTTTTCATTATCTTTTTAATGTGTTCTTATAATTGCATACAAGAAGCATAAATCTTAAGTCACATTAAAAAAAATGAGCTCATCAGACACAAAAGACATACATATATTAGATAATTCCATTTACAGTCATCCCTCAGCATCTGCAAGGGTCTAAGCCAGGCTTTCTGGAACCCTTTCCTGATGTTAGCCCTTGTATTTCCAAGTTGCTCTATCAGCCTTCCTGGTAGATTTCCAAAAGGTGCCTCTTGATTTGTGGCTTCTCCCACATCTTCTTGCACGATAATTGAAGAGAAACTGACTATAGTTTTAAAAAACAGAATAAACTGCCCCACTGAATATCAAAAATGACACTCAGCACACCATACCCAGTGAATTACTGGAACCCAAGGTATCCCTGAGCTTCGGGCCCACTAGGAAAGATTGTGGAGCCTAGGCAGAAGATCAAAACTACCTTTCTTCACTCCTGTTCTAAGTTCCACAAGGAGAACGGCAAACTGCTCTGTATACTATAAATTATAAAGCAACCATTAAAATAACAAAACAGAACTGTAGCAAAGAAGCCGAAAAGGAGATAAAATGGAATCATAAAAAAAAAAATTGAAAAGAAGTCAGAAGAAAGGGAAAAGAAAATTAAGAACAGATGGAACAAATAGGAAACACACAGCAGGATGACAGGCTGAAACCAAAGCATATTAAGAATCACTTTAAATGTAAATGGTCTCACAAACATAGATGCAAAATTTTAGCAAAATCAGTTAAACAATATAGAAAAAGGTCAATGCATCATGACCAAGTAGGGTTAATTTCCAGAATGCAAGATTGTTTTAGCATTCAAAAAAATCAGTGTAATTCACTATCTGAGCAAACTAAAATTTCTCAAAAGATGTTGTATTAGTTGCTCCTCATGCTTCTAATAAAGGCATATCTGAAAATGTGTAATTTATAAAGAAAAGAGGTTTAATTGACTCACAGTTCCATAGGGCTAGAGAGGCCTCAGGAAACTCACAATCATGGTAGAAAGGGAATGAAACATGTCCTACTTCCCACAGTGGCAGGAAGGGAAAGGAGTGCCAAGCAAAATGGAAAGCCCCTTATAACACTATCAGATCTCATGAGAACTCACTATCATGAGAACAGCATGAAGGAAACTGCCCTCATGATTCAATTATCTCCCGCCCTTGACATGTGGTGATTATTACAATTCAAGGTAAGATTTGGGTGGTGACACAGAGCCAAACCATTTCGAATGTAAAACAAAATTGACATAATCCAAAATCGATCTCTGATAAAAATTCTCTGCAAACAAGGAAAAGAATGGAAATTCCTCAATCTGATAGAGGTCGTCTATGAAAAACCTACAGATAAAATTATACTTAATCATAAAAGACTACTTTACTTCCTAAAATCAGGAATAAGACAATGACATCTATTCACACCACCTATTCAACCTTGTACTGGAGATTCCAGCAAGTGTAATCAAGCAAGAACATAAAATATAAGTTTTCCAGCTTACAAACTGTGAAACTAAACCCTCCTTGTTCACAGATAACATAACCATCCATGAGAAAATTCAATATACTCTACGAAAATGCACTAGAACTAGTAAGTTTAGCAAGGTTGAAGAATACATTATCAATATCCCAAATAATCAATTTTATTTATATATACTAGCAATGAATAATCAGAAAGTTTTCTAAAATAGTTTTCAATAGCTTTAAAAACATTAAATAATTAGAGAAAAGTCTGACAGCAGATATGAAGAAGCTACACACTAAAAACTAGAAAATATTGCAGAGAGAAGTTACAGAAGACCTAAATAAATGAAAAGCTGCATATGTCTTGTTCAGCATTTAGAAGACTCGATATTGTGAGGACAACAACACTCCCCCTTAACCTACTGATTCAACTCAATCCCAACCAAAATTCCAGCATGTATTTTTTGAGAAATTGATAGACTTTCTAAAATTTATTTGAAAATGGAAAGTATCTGGCATTATCAAAACAATTTTGATAAAGAAGAAAGTTGTAACACTATCACTACCTGATTTCCTTACAAAACTAGTCATCAAGACAGTGTGACACTGTTGATTAGACAACTAATCAAATAGAGAATGAAACAGAGAATCCTGAAATAGACCTATGTTATATAGACAACTGATTTTTGACAAAGAATAAATGGCAACTGAATGGAGAAAGACAGTCTTTTTTAAAAATGGTGCTGAAACAATTAGATATTCATATGCAAAAACAGTAACTTTTGTTTTTACCTCATTCCTTATAGAAAAATGTACTCAAAAAGTTTAGATGAAAACCTAATGTAAAAATCTAAACCATAAAACTTTTAGAAAACCAAAATGAGGAAAAATCTGGGTAGCCTTGTATCAAGCAAAAATTTCCTACATAAGATACAACAATTATTATCCATAAAAGAAAAAAAAGAATAAATTGATAAAGACACACTTAAAAGAATGAAAAGACAAGCTACCCGTCTGAGGGAAAATATTCACAAAGCACAAACCTGATAAGGACTGTAGCTGGAATATATAAAGAACTCTCAAAATTCAATATTAAGAAAACAAAAAGCCTAATTTTAACAATTGGAAAATGATTTGAATATACACTGCACAAAAGAAAATATTAAATATGTATAAGTAATAAGCACATTAAAAGATATTCAACATCATGGTCATTAAGAAAATACGAATTAAGAAACTACTAAATGTTGATTAGAAAGACTGGAATTCAAAGTTAACAACACTAAGTGTTAACAAGTATGTGAAAAAACTACAACTCTTATACACTGGCAGTTGGAATGTAAAAGGCTATAACCATTTTGGAAAATAGTTCAGTGGCTTTTTTAAATGTTATGCATAGAGCTACCATATGATCCAGCCATCACACTCCTACAAATTTATCCAAGAAAAAATAAAACATACTTCATAAAAAGATCTGTATACAAATGTTCCTAGCAGCTTTATTTGCAATAGGCAGAAACTGGAAAAAACAAAACCGAAAACAAATGTAAATTAACAGGGTCAATGAATAAACAAATTTTAGTATATCTACACAATTAAATACTACTTGACAATAAAAAACACACAGAGATGAAACTCAAATAATTATGCTAGGGAAAATAAGTTAGACATTAAAAAATACTTAGTATATGATTGTCTTTATGTAAAGTTCTTTCAAAAGTAAACAAATTAAATTGAAAAGAAACGAGTCAAATTATTCTTGTTTGCAAATGACATAATCTTATATTTAGAAAAACCTAAAGACTCCACCAAAAAACTCAGAACTGAGAACAAATTCAGTAAAGTTGCAGGATACAAAATCAACACACAAAAACCATAGTCCTTATGTATGCTAACAGTGATCAATCTGATAAAGAAATCAAGAAGACAATCCCATATATAAGAGCTACAAAATATTAAATGCTTAGGAACAAATTTAACTGAAGAAGTGAAAAATCTCTATAAGGAAAACATAAGACACTGATAAAAGACATTGAAGAGGACACACACAAAAAGCAAAGATATCCCATACGCATGGATTGGAAGAATAATACTGTTAAAATATCTGTACTACCCAAAACATCTGTAAGAAGATTCAATGCAATTCCTATTAAAATACAAATAACATTATTCACAGAAATAGAAAAATGATCCTAAATTTTGTATAAAACCACAAAAGATTCCAAACAGCTAATGCAATCCTGAGCAAAAAAGAACAAAGCTGGAGGCATCACACTACCTGATTTCAAAATATTCTACCAAGCTATAACCAAAACAGCATGGTACTAGTATAAAAGTAGACACATAGATCAGTGGGACAGAGTAGAGAACCCAGAAATAAATCCATGCATTTAACAGCCAACTTATTTTTGACAAAGGTGCCAAGAACATACACTGAGGAAAGAACGGTATCTTTAATAAACGACGTTGGGAAAGCCAGAAGAATTCATGTGCAGAAGAATGAAACTGGACCTCTATCTTTCACCATATTCAAAAATAAACTCAACGTGGATTAAATTCTTAAATGGAGGATTCGAAACTACTGAAAATTGAAATACTAAAAGAAAACATTGGGGAAACATTACAGGACATTGGTCTGGACAAAGATTTTTTGAATAAGACCTTGAAAGCACAGGTGACCAAAGCAAAATTGGACAAATGGGATTACATCAACTTAAAAAGTTTCTGCATAGCAAAGAAAACAATCAACAAAGTGAAAAAGCAACCTACAAGAATGGAGAAAATATTTGCAAACTACCCATCTGACAATGGATTAATAACCAGAATATATAAACATATAAGAAACTCAAACAATTCAACAGAAAAAAAAAATAACAATTCGGATCTAAAAATGGGCAAAAGACCTGAACAGATATTTCTCAAAAGACAGCATACACAAGGCAAACAGGTCCTACTATTAAGGTATATTTTTTAAAAAGTTCAAAATCATTGATCATCAGAGAAATTGATCAGAGAAATGCAAATCAAAACCACAATGAGATATCATCTCACCCCAGTGAGAATGAATATTATCAAAAAGATAAAAATAACAAATTCTGTCAAGAATGTGGAGAAAGGGGAATGCTCATACACTGTTGGTGAAAATGTAAGGTAGTACAGCCATTTTGGAAAGCAGTATAGACATTTCTCAAAAAACTAAAAATAAAATTACCATATGATTCAGCAATCCCACTGCTGGGTATATATCCAAAAGAAAGGAAATTAGTATATCTTCACTTTCATGTTTACTGCAGCACTATTTACCACAGTCGCAATATGGACTCAACGTAAGTGTCCATCAATGATGAAGGAATAAAGAAAATGTGATACTTATATACAACAGAATATTATTCAACCATAAAAAAGAATGAAAACCTGTCATTTACAGCAACTTAGATGGAACTGGAAGTCCTTAGATTAAGTGAAATAAGCCAGGCACAGAAAGACAAAAGTTGCATGTTCTCACTCATATGTGGGCACTAAAAAGATGAATCTCATGGAGGTTGAGAGAAGAATAGTGGTTACCAAGGCCGAGATGGGAAGAGGGGAGGGTAGAATGAAGACAGATTGGTTAAGAGGTATAAAACTATCGTTAGAAAAACAAGTTCTAGTTTTAAATAGTACAGTAGGAAAATTATAGTTAATAATAATTTATTGTATATTTGTACATTTCAAAATAGCTAGAAGAATTGTAATGTTCTCAACACAAAGCAAAGAAAAATGTTTGAGGTGATGAATATCCCCAATACTCTAATTTGATGACTACTCATTGTATATGCAGGTACCAACACGGCATGCGTACCTCAAAAATATGTACAACTATTACAAATTTTGAAAGTTTTTTAAAAAGTAAAAAATGTGTAGTGGCAGGAAGCAGATCAGTGGCAGCCTAGGATAGGTGGGGAGTCAACAAGAGGAGGCTGGGAGGAAGGGGTTATGAAGTAGCATGAGGAAACTTTCAGGGTGATGACTATGTCCACAGTCTTGATTGTGGAAAAGGTGTTATGTATATATACATACGTCAAAACTTATAAAATTGCATTATTTAAATGTATGCAGTTTGTTGAGTGTGAGTTATACCTCAATTTTTAAAAACAGAAGAAAGAAAGCCTACAGTGGTTTCACCTCATCACACTGCAATTTGAATCACATTCTAACCTCTTATTGCAGCCTGCAGGCCCAGCATACTCTGGGCCACATCCACCCACCCACCCTCTCATCTTATTCCACACATTCTCTCCTCCCTCTCTCCGCTGCTGCCTCTGTTCCTATGACCCCCTCCTCATCCCTCCAAGCCCTTCCCTATGCCAAAGTCTTTTACTTGCTTTTCTCTCTCCCCCAGGACATCCCCTTGGCTGGTCTTCAACTTCAAGTTTCAGCAAACCCATCACCCCTGGAAGAGGTCTTCCTGATGACTCAGACCAAATAGGGAGGACAGCACCATTCCTCTTGGGCAGGCAGGGTCTACTTCCTCCATAATAGTTTTCATCATTTGAAAGTAGCATGTGTATTTATTACCTACTTGTTTGCTATCTATCTCCCTTTCCTAAAACACAAAAACTTTAAAGATAGGGACCTTCCCTATCTTGTTCTTTGCTTTATCTCCAGTGCCTCGTGCACTTCCCAGCACATGGTACAAACTTGGTAAATATTTCTGAATGAATGACTAAATCGAGCATATTATTAAAATATCGAAAGTAAAAACCACTGAAGTGTTTGCTTCTCATTAAATATTAACATTCTATACATGTAAGAGAGCTTGGTTTTACAGCATTTATTTTCCTGTTTTCTTACTTTTAATCCATTCATCTTTCTGACTTTCAGGAATGCTTACTTTTTTCAGTTTACAAGCCAAAATCAGCTTCTTTGACATATATAAACTCCAGGCTGCTTTCTGACAGGGTCCTAATAATTCCTCCTATGATATCATAATTCCTCAAAAACTCAGGTTTAAAACCAAGAATTCAGGAAATACTGCTTTTCTAAGATGCAGGGCATCTGGAGGCAAAAGCAAGTGTTCTAAAGTGGTTGACATATTGGGGTGGTGGGAGCAAATCAAATAACCACTGTGTATGGCAAATATTTTGTTTCTGGTCTCTAAAGGTGAAAACTAAGTAAGTTAATAGCCTCTCTGAACCTTAAAATCACACAATTAATAAGCAGCAAAACCAAGACTCCAATCAAAGTCTTCTGACATCAACCAGAGGAACCATGGAGAATTACTTCAGTTTTTAACATTTGCACCCAGAAATAATTGATGTCACTTCTGTTCATATTGTACTGGCCAAGTCAAATCACATGGTCTTGCCTGACTTTAAGGAGACAGAAGGACAATCACTCTATGCTCCTAGGAGGAGGACAGAAATACTAGTGAGCAGCATGAATGTCTTCCTCCAGGCTCAGTCATAGAAGACCTTGAAGAGAACACCATAAGCCAATGTACCGCCAGGGAAGGTTTTGCTGTTGTGCATTGAGTAGCATTATCAAAAATTGAGGTTCTATTAAGACCTCAAGATGAGGGATCTGTGATTCCATGGGGTCTGACTTCAGCCTAGAAATATTAGTGGTGTTCAAGCCTAGGAGCACATAGGCCTGTGTCCTGGCATTGCATTTAAAGTAAGAGACACTTCAGAATCATTTTATGATGTAAATTAAGATTAGCATATGTCTATTTGCTCAACTCTGCAGGTGGGAAGTTTCTAATCACATTCCCGCCTCCAGGCAGTGACTAGGGCCCCACACCTTCAGCCCTACCAAAACATCTTTCGAGCTGCTGAAAGGTTTACTTGCTGACTTTGCAAAAGCCCCTCTTAAATTCTTCCTTTCTTAGAAAGTGGTTCTGGCGGGTGCTGAACAGTTCACACCAGATGGGATGCATTTACACAGAACCAGAACCAAAGAACACGCATCGATTTGTGCATGGCCACAGGCTGAACAGAAAATATCATCTGAAGCTCTACCTTTCACCCTGGTCAGATGTGGCAACGCTGTGTGTGCATGTTTTTTGTGAAAAAATTTTCCCGATTGAGAAAACATTTAAAACAAATATACAGTTATAGTTTTTCTGTCACTGTATATGCTATTCCCTTCACATGCTCATGATTTTGAATCAAAGCCAAAAAGATGTTCTCTAGTCTTGTGCATCTTTGAAAGTTAAAGCTTGGATCTGTCCATTCCCTATTTAATTTATGAGAGAAACGTATTCTGACTACAACCACATGCCAGTTACATTCTTTTTCCAGGACTTTTCTCTGTGGAGTTGGAAAGTTCACCTTCAAGTTAGAAGGATAGTATGCTGCAGGTTGGGTTCCTTGGAAAGTGGGCTTTGAGATGGAAATTAGAATGTAGGGTACTTCATAGGTCATTCTTTTACATTCTATATCTGTGGAGAGAAAGGAAGGACAAAGGACGGGGCAGAGGGAAACCAGGCTGCAGCAAAGGCTTCCACAGCAGCTTCAGCTAACCCCACCAGGAGTTCTGGAGCTGGAAAGGCCTGTCAGCTTTATCCACTTTTCAGCTAAAGTTGTGGGCTTTATGCATTAAGCTGTCATTGGATGCAGGTTGCCCCAGAAAGGGGGCATGGCCTTGGGTAAGGCAACTCCCTCCAGCCCAGGGCAATTTCCAGAGAAGGCCAGAAGCATTTTCAGGAATTGGAATGTCATTTATTCCTGAAAAGGAATCTGGCTGGCACATTACAGCATCCATTATATATCTTATATTCATAACTGGAGTTCAAGCTATGCAGTATGATGTCATGGGAATAGCCTATTGGACCAAATGGACACGAGACCAAGATTGTCCTTCAAACGCTAGGAAAGCAACCAATACTGAGCAACCCAGGCAATCAGAGGGGCTCACATCCAATACAGATCAAGCCTTCAGCCAAGTTCTTGACATTTCTCATCCTGCCCTAAACTTCCTAACACACAGTCCATGTCCACCTTCCAGGCTGCACTAGCTGGTAAGTGGAAGCTGGGAATAGACTTGTGTCACCCCAACACTTACTTCTGATTTCATTCCTGAGAGGCCGATCTCAACTAATGAAGAGCCCACTGCTATAGACTATCCCATGCCTCTAAGTCAGACCAACTCACCCACAGCACTGACAGGGAGAATAACGGCTACTCCAACCCTTATATTTTTCTCAGAACCTTATTCGTATTCCCAGATACAAGCATTTGCCAGGCTCAGGGATTTCTTTCATCTTGCTGGCTCTGGGAAGAGGTGAAGGAATGTGACTTCCCCAGCTGAGGTCCTTACCCTCTGTGCTTCCAGTTCTCAACACACTCTATCTCTTGCACTTACCAATGTTTCAAGTAACCCCTGGGTATGCGCTAGGACGGGCCTGGTGTTGCGAGTTGAATTATGTTCCCGAAAATGGCATATTGAAATTCCAACCCTCAGTACCTCAGAATGTGACCTTATTTGGAAATAGGCTTTTTACAGAGAGAATCAAGTTAAAAGGAGGTCATTAGAGGAAGCCTCTACCACCAGTCCAATATGACTGGTATCCTTATGAAAAGGGGAAATTTGGATACATGAACACATACAGAGAGAGGACAGCATGTCACATGAAGGCAAAGATCAGGGTGACACATCTACGAGCCAAGAAACCCCAAGGTTGCTAGCAAACCATCAGAAGTAAGGGAGAGCCATGAAACAGAGTCTTCCTCAAGGGCCTCAGAAGGAATCAACTCTGCTAACACCCTGATAACGAACTTCTGGCCTCCAGAACCGTATGACAATAAATGACTGTTGTTTTAAGCCACCCAGTTTGTGGTTCTTTATTAGAACAACCCTAAAACACAGATACACCTGGGAAGTTTGTCTATTTATGGCTTGCATCCTGGTCATCATGCTAGAAAGGGCTACCACCAGCCCCCTGGAAACAAGTCAACAAGGTCACAGGGCCGTCAAGTGAAAGAAGTGACAACAGTACATTAGAAGCTAGGCCATCTGCAGATCCAAACCATCATGAGGTATCACCTCAATCACCTCACACCCATTAGGATGGCCAATACTCTTTGCCAAATAAATAAAATAGAAAATAACAGAAGGTGGCAAGGATGTGGAGAAATAAGAATTCTTTTGCATTGCTGGTGAGAATAGAAAATGCTTTGGAAAACAATACAGAGATTCCTCAAAAAAACTAAAAATAGAACTACCATATGATCCAGCAATTCTACTTCTGGGTATATACCCAAGAGAATTGAAAGCAGCATCTCCCAGAGATATTTGCACATCCATGTTCATTAAAACATTATTCACAAATAGCCAAAATGTGGCAGCAACCCAAATGTTCATCAGCAGGTGGATAAATAAAATGTAGAAAATACATATATAATTGAATATTACTTATCCTTAAAAACGAAAGAAATTCTGACATGTTACAACACAGGTGAACTTTAAGGATAGGATGCTTAGGAAAATAAGCCAATCACAAAGAGATTAATACTGTGTGGTTTCACTTATATGGGATATCTAGGGTAGTCAAAATCATAACTATCATACAAAGTAGAATGATAGTTACCAGTGGGTGGGGGAGATGGGAATAGGAGTTGTCGATGGGTAAAGAGTTTGAGTTTTGCAAGATGGAAAGTTCTAGAAATCTGTTATACAATGATGTGAATAGAGTTAGCACTACTAAACTGTAGGCCTAAAACTTGATAGAAGGTTTAACTTATTATGTGGGTTTTATTTTCATCACAATATAAAAGGGAGACAAAGAAGAAGGAGAGGGAGAGGGAGAAGGAGAAGCAGCCTCAGCTAGGTCATCTGGCTCCCTACCTAGCACTCCATGTTTCTTGGTATATCACCTCTCAAAGCCTGCATATCAGTCATTTGCAGGAGGACAAAGGACAGACTGGTCAGTTAACAAAAGAACTGCCCGTCCAGTAGTTCAAGAAAGGGGCATTTGTTGAGAGTCTACTGGGGCCTCAGAGACTTATCCTACAAGACCTTATCAGCAATCCAGTGGAACAAGTCTTATTTCTCCACCTCCTAGATAAAAAACTGAAGCTCAGGGGGGTTAAGGGGACTGTTTTGAGTCATGTGGCTGCTGGGAGGCCAAGCTTGGATCTCCTTCCACCACCGCAGTTGCCTGTTTGATGATTACTTAAACTTTGTGAAATAATTTAGCTTGACAGAATGCTTAAGAGCTTTTCAAAGAAGTAACTGGAACTCACTCTGCCACACGTACTTGTGTATTTCTCTGTTTTTCTTTTCTTTTCTTTCTCTTTTCATGGAAGGAAAAACCGATCATCTTGTGAAAAATATTTTCCTTAGAGATCACTTAAGGTATTTGGCAATTTGGATTGCCAAATATCACAAGAGAGACTAAGAAGTAAGACGTGGGACTGAGGGCAAAAAGAAAACATTCAACAACTCTAAAAGGCTAGGGAAATGTTTCAGGCTCGCTTCCCTTGTCACTGCCCCAGATGTCCACACTGCCTTTTGAGTTGGCAAACCCTTGGGAGGCTGAGTCAGGGTGGCCGGGGCCACCTCTTGCCAATCCTGGGAACCCTCTAGAATCCTGTTGACTGAAAAACCAACTGCTCCCACCCCCCCACCCCCAAGTCTTGGTGTGTTCAAATTTCTTTTCCCATGCCAAACTCTGACTTCCTGTTTCTAAGAAGAAAAGCTTTAAAATGCCCCTTAAAACAAAAAAAGACTCCTTAAGGCAGCTTAAACATCAAAGGACTCTTAGAAAGTAGGGTTTTATTTGGTTAAGTACACGTAAATCAGAAAAATTTCAATTAATTTTTCCCTTTAGGTGCTAAGGATTCTTTCTGGACTTGGGCAAAAGATTTGTGGACTAACCATACCGATTCTTGGGGGTTGTAGGGAGTGTTCATCTGGTCCAATCTGCTTACTGCAGTGATCAGTGACCTACCTAAGGTCTCACAGCAAGAAAGTGTCAGAAAACACCCAAGCCCAGGCTTTTAATGACTAGTCTGATGTGGTTTCCATGCATCATGCAACTTTGAAAAAAAGTGACAAGATTTTTTTCAAAATCAAAGGTTAAAGTTCAAAACAGACAGAAGGAAGCTAGTAAGTGAATGATTATTTAAGCTATGAGTTTGAAACGCGTAACTGGGACTACTAACCTTTCCTGAGCACTTAGCATGCACATGTGTTGTTCATTTAATTGCCTCAATTCTATGAAGTAGTTACTATATTCTTTTCATTTTACAAAGGAAAAGGGAGAGTGAGGGAAGATGAGGATTCAAATTCTTGGTTTAAGCTTTTACTCTATTTTTTGAGTGGCCAGAACATGGCAGGCTTTTTCTGAAACCTGGTATCAACTAATCTTCAAAACAACGCAGAGACATTGATATTATTGTCGCCACTGCACAAATAAGAAAATCAGATCTTAAGGAAATCAATGTGCCCAAGTGGTCACCACCAGGAAGTAGCACAGTGGGGATCAGAAACTAAATCTGGTCCTCCGACCCCATTTTCTTTCTGTTACCCACTTCACAGAGTTGTTGTGAGGGTCAAAGCAGATCACGTAAGTGAAAGCCTTCTGTAAAAACTGTAAAGAAGTTAACAGCTTTGAGGGATTATCATGCTTAAATCTAAGTTGTTCTTTTTTCCTAAATTTCCACTCTGGCTTATAACAACAGGATCTAAGAGCCAGGCATGACAAGGGGCCCAGGTCTCTCAGCTGAAAAACATTTTCCAAATAAAAGATTTGATTGAGCACATGCTTGTTTTCCTTGGGTGGGTCCCAACCACCCAAATGTTTAATTGGGTTGGAAAGTTTTGATCCTGATGGCCATTGTTGGAGGCAAATGAGAAACGTGGAGCCTTGCTCTCTGACCCTGAAGGAAAGAAGAAAGCCCAAATAAAACAGAGCTGTAATCCTGCTAGCAGTTATGCCAGCCAAATAGCAGCATTGTTAGACCAAATGCTGCTTCATTCATTGGTTTCTTTGTTTATTTGGGGCTATCTTATGAGCATCTTCTGCAAACCACACTCTGCTTTAGGCACGAGGAATACAGAGAGGAATGAGCCACAGTTGTTCTCTTGAGGAACTCACAGTCCTGAGGACTTCTGCAAACATCCCCAAGAACCTTCCCTTACCCTTCGTGGTCATATTCTAGCCTTCCCTCTTCTCTGCCCTACACAATGTATGCCAATATTATGACTGAATAGTGTTCTTCCATAATTCGTATGTTGAATACCTAACCACCAGGATCTCAGAATGTGATTATATTTGGAGATAGATTCTTTAAAGAGGCAACTAAGGGTGCCGGGCACAGTGGCTCAGGCCTAATCCCAGCACTTTGAGAGGCCAAGGCAGGCAGATCACCTGAGGTTGGGAGTTTGAGACAAGCCTGACCAACATGTAGAAATCCCATCTCTACTAAAAATACAAAATTGGCTGGGTGTGGTGGTGCATGTCGGTAATCCCAGCTACTTGGGAGGCTGAGGCAGGAGAATTGCTTGAACCCAGTAGGCAGAGGTTGCAGTGAGCAGAGATCACCCCATTGTACTCCAGCCTGGACAAGAGCGAAACTCCAACTCAAAAAAAAAAAAAGTAATTAAGGTAAATGAGGTCATTAAATGGGTTTTAATCCCATCTGTCTGGTGATTTTATAAGTGGAGATTAAGACCCAGACACTCACAGTTGGAAGACTCTGTGAAGACACAGGGAGAAGACAGCCATCTACAAGCCAATAAGAGAGACTCCCAAAGAAACCACCTCGCCAACACCTTGCTCTCAGACTTCCAGACTCCAGAATTATGAGAAAATAAATTTCCATTGTTGAAGCCACCCAGTCTGTGGTTCTTTATTACAGCAACCCTAGCAAACTAATATGACCAGCCAAAGCATTGAGTCTGATCTGCATAGTATGAGAGTTATGTCTGTGTCCATTGAATGAAAGGAGGAATGAATAAAACTATCATGGACTAACCCTCAAGGCATTTGCAGTCTTAAGGAACACTAGTATTTTTTCTTATGTTATGTTATATGCTGGAGGCACTGAGATGAAAGCTGTGGACCTTCTTCATGGAGTGCGTATGCTACCAGGGAAACCAAGCTTACAAGTATTTCATGCATAATAATTGTCTAAGTACTATGATAGAGGAATGCAACCCTGGGAACCTAGAAGAATCTTCTAACCTAACAAGGAGAAGAAACCACCAAGTTGTCATTAAGTACAAACAGCCATTTCCTAGAAGGTGGTGGAGAAAAACCATTCCAGGTATGCACCCAAGCCCAGAGGTACCCAGGCCAACCACAGCAAGTCAGTGAAAGAGAAGGAACACAGAGAGAGAAAAGTCTGGAGAGAGGCAGAGCCTAGGTCATGGAGGCAGGGACCAAAAGAGGCAAAGGCCAGGTCATGGAGATCCCACAGCAGAGTGAAGACACTTGGGTTACAGTCTGAAGATATTGTGGACACTGAAGGGTTTCTTTTTTTTTTTTAAAGGAGAGAAGGAAAGAAAAAAAAGGAGTGAAGGAGAGGAAGAAAGAGGAAGAAAAAGAGAGAGAGAATGGAAATGTTGCTTTATTCTAAAAATGGGTATTAATAATGGCTGATCAATATTTTATTTAAACCTATGAGTAGGTGTGATGTGGTATTGACAAGAATGTGTATTTTGTATATTTAAAGTAGAGAGCTCTATAAATATTTATTAAGTTTACTTGTTCCAGATCTGACTTCAAGTCCTGGATATCCTTATTAATTTTCTGTCTTGTTGATTCTAAATCTCTTTATAGGTCTTATGTATCTGGGTGTTAGGATCCTTAGCTCTTATTGTTGCATCGATCCTTTTACCACTATATCTTTGTTGCTTTAAAATCTATTTTATCAGATGCGAGAATTGCAACTCCTGCTTTTTATTTCTTTCTTTCTTTCTTTTTGCTCTCCATTTAGTTGGTAAATCTTTCTCCATCCCTTTGTTTTGAGTCTTTGTGTATCTTTGCATGTGAAATGGGTCTGGATGTAGCATACTGTTAAGTTTTGGCTGTATCTTTTGATTGGGGAATTTAGTCGATTTAAATTTAGGGTTACTGCCATTTGATGTTAACTGGCTGTTTTATCCATTCATTGATGTAAATTCTTCTTTATGTTGATGCTCTTTACTTTTTGGTATATTTTTAGAAAGGCTAATACTGGTTGTTTCTTTCTATGTGTAATGCTTCTTTCAGAATCTCTTGTAAAGCAGTCCTGGTGGTAATAAAATCTCTGAGTACTTGCTTGTTCATAAAAGATTTTATTTTTCCTTCAGTTGTGAAGCTTAGTTTGGCTGGATATGAAACTCTGGGCTGAAAGTTCTGTTCTTTAAGGACGTTGAATATTGGCCCCACTCTCTTCTGGCTTGTAGAGTTTCTGCTGAGAGATCTGCTATAAGTCTGATAGGCTTCCCTTTGTGGGTAACCTGACCTTTCTCTCTCGCTGCCCTTAGTATTTTCTCCTTCATTTCAACCCTGGTGAATCTAACGATTATGTGCCTTGGGGTTGCTCTTCTTGAAGAATATCTTTGTGGTGTTCTCTGTATTACCTGGGGTTGAATACTGTCCTGCTTTGCCAGGTTGGGGAAGTTTTCCTGAATAATATCCTGAAGAGTATTTTCCAGCTTGGATTCATTCTCTCAGTCGCATTCAGGTACACCTATCAAACGTAAGTTAGGTCTTTTCACATAGTCCCATATTTCTTGGAGACTTTGCTCATTCCTTTTTATCCTTTTTTCTCTATTCTTGTCTTGTTTTATTTCATTAAATTGGTCTTCCAGCTCTGATATCCTTTCTTCTGCTTGAACAATTCGAGTGTTTAAACCTGTGCATACTTCTTGGAGTTCCCATATTGTATTCTTCAGTTCCATTAATTCGCTTATATTCCTCTCTAAATTATCTATTCTCATTAGGATTTCATCAAACCTGTTTTTCAAAGTTCTTAGTTTCTTTACATTGGGCTACAACATGTTCTTTTAACTCACAGAAGTTTCTTATTATCCACCTTCTGAAGCCTGATTCTGTTAATGGAATGCACTCATTCTCTATCAAGCCTTGTTCCCTTGTTGATGAGGAACTGTGATCCTCTTTAGAGAGGCATTCTGATTTTGAGTATTCTCAGCCTTTTTACGCTGGTTTCTTCCCATTATTGTAAATTTATTCACCTGTCATCTTTGTAATTACCAACTTTCAAATCAGGTCTCTGAGTGGACATCCAAGTTGTTAATTCCCAGGGCCGAAATCTGAGCAACCCACTGCGCCGGCCAAAATAGCGGTGTTAAGACTGATGGTGCTTTTCTGCCCAGGAATCTCCAGTCTGGCTTCCTTCTTGAGTCCGTAATAGGCGACTCTGCCTTCCTGGAGCTCCAAACGTAGGTCAGAAGGGGAACCAGTCCTGTTTACTCTGCACCAAGAGCTGCTGCACCAAGGTGCCGGCAAAACCACTGCGCCAGCCACAAGAGTCGTGCTGGCGATCCCTGGGGCTCCTCCACTGGGAATATTCTGGTCCGTGAGCGACAAAAATTTGTCTGAAAGTGTGGCATCCTCTCATTCTCTGTGCTTTCACTGGGAGCTGCAATCCCAAGATCTTAATAATCAGCCATCTTGGATCGGACGCTGAAGGGTTTCAAGCAGGATCCTGCTCATATTTTATCATTGTATCCTCTCTTACACATGACCTTTCACAGACCAGGCACCTGAGGAGTGTTTGCTAATTTGAGGTGAAGGGACCCACCTGCTGAGAATAAATAGCCACATTTCTTTCTCCTCTTTTATACCTAGCTGAACCCTATCCTTCCTCTCCTTCTGTAGTAAAATCTACCTAGATAGCTTGGACTTATGGTAAACTTTCTCTCTGAGTTCTGATATCACTTATTACTGGTCATACCTATGCTATTTATAAGGAGACCCTGTAGGCCAATAGAAAATCTTGAAGTGAGGCTGCATGCTAGTTCTAACAAGGTCTGGGACCTTGGGACAAGTCACTTAAATTCTCTAAGCCTCGATTTCCTCATCTTTAAAGTGAAGACAAAAATACCCACCAATATTCATTCTCCTTTTCTTCCCTTTTATAACAGAATCCCTATCACCATTTGGGTGCACATGGCCACCAGCTAGAGGCTACATTTTCCAGCTTTGCTTGAAGCTAGATGTGGTCATGAGACTAAGTTCAGACCAGGGTAACACAATGTCAAAGTGATGTATGCGACTTTCAGGTCACTCCCAAAGATAGGCTTGGCTACTTGTTAATTTCCTTGCCTAATTATTTCTGCAGGCTGGGAAATAGAAACAACTGGAGTGGTTTCAAAAAGACACAATGCAGACAACAGACTGACCTACTATCCTGGGTTCCTAGCTGCCCTAAAAGGACAAGAGTCCTGCTCTCCCTGAACAATTGCCTCTGGACTATTAGAGAAGAGAAGAATAAACACCTGCTTAATTTAGGCCGCTGAATACCTGGGTCCCTGTATTACCCCAGCTTCACTTGTACCCTAAGCAATATACAGGCTTACAACTTTGAAGATTGTGAACCAATGTACTAAATCCTCAATGTCATCGATGGGTTCTTAGAAGCTATGCCTTTAAGCAAAAGCAGTGCACAGCCAGTCCTTGAATAATGTCTCACATTCATCTTTCTTTCCTTACAAGCTTGATAAGAAAAATAATTCATTTTGTTATACTTTGTTTCACAGTCACAGTTTCTAAGAAACTATGAATGACATTAAGTGAGGACTTACTATAAAATTAAAGCCACCTGACACATAGTGGGTCTATAATAAGTCAATACCTGATATGGTTTGGCTGTGTTCCCACCCAAACCTCATCTTGAATTGTAGCTCCTATAATCCCCACATATTGTGGGAGGGACCTGGTGGGACGTGATTAAATCATGGGGATGGGTTTTTCCCCATGCTATTCTCATGATAGTGAATAAGTCTCAAGAGATCTGATGGTTTTATAAAAGGCAAGACAGGTGACCTTTGCTCCCCTGCATATGCTCTCTTGCCTGCTGCCATGTAAGACATGCCTTTGCTCCTCCTTCACTTCTGCCTGGATGTCAGGCCTCCCTAGTCATGTGGAACTGTGAGTAGATTAAACTTCTTTTTCTTTATAAATTATCCAGTCTCAGATAATTCTTCACAGCAGTATGAAAATGGACTAATACAATACCAATAGCTATCATTAGAATGAACTGATAGAATGTGGTAACTCACTAGATGCGATGGCAAAAGAAAAGGAAAAGCTAATCAGACTCTGAGATTTCCAACTTGGCTGTCAGGGAGAATCGTGGGACCCCCTGACAGAAATGTGGAGAGGAGAGAGGAAGACAATTTGGGGAAAGAAAATAAAGGCATGCTCTAGCCATGTTGAGTTTGAGTTTCTGGCAGGGCTCACAGAAAGAGATGCTAATAGGCAGTTTGAAATTAGAGCTGTAGCTGAGGTCTGGAAACAAAGAATAGGGTGGGGTCAGGGAGTTGAAGCTGTGGAAATAAGGAGGTTTCTAAGGGAGAAAGCTGCAGATACAGATATTGGAAGGATAATGAGGAGACATGTCTGGCTGGAGCAAAGGTTTCTTAGCGTGCAAGAGGGAGGGAGCACTGGTAAGGGGTTGGGCCCGGTGTGGCAGAAGTGCCAAGAACACTGTGGAGGATCTCAGACCTCACCTCAATCTACAGGCAAAGGGGGCCATGGTGACTTTGAATGGGGAGGGGGTGGTGAAGACGCTACCTGTTGTGCCAGAGCACCAGGTAGTGTCAGTGAGGCAGAAACCCAGTCATGGAGGCAGGGACCACTGGAGGCAAGGGCCAGGTCATGGAGGGCCCAAGGCAGGGTGAATAAAATCATTATTTGCAACGATAAAATTATTAAAATGATATCATTGAGATTATTATTAAAATGACAAAATCTGTGGCCCCCACTGATGAGGCCAGAGGAATGCTCTTCCTCTACAAGACAAGCAGCCACCACTTACAGCCATTTCACTGCAATCTTAACAAGCACATGTAAAGCACAGCAAACAACCTCAATAAACATGCTGCATCTAGGTGGTGGGTTATGGGATTAGAAGATTTTTTAATATAAAAACTAAGATGAAAGTACATTTTTTAAAAAAGGTCTCAGTGTGTGCTATAAACTTGGGACCTCAAAGCACTTTCAGCCTAAATATTTTGGAGAGATTCTTAAGGAAACGACAAAACCAAAGAATTAGCCAGAGTGACTCCATGGAATGGAAAGTCGTATCTTGAAGGAGGAGGCAAGACAGGTGACCTTTGCTCACCTTTTCCATTCTTCAGTCAACCAATATGTATTGAAGGTCCCCCTCACTCTGCCACTTGCAGGGGCTGTCATTCACACCACATGGAGGGCCAGACAAGAGGCAAATTGACGTGTCAGGAGCTGTTGAGTGCTGGGGTGAAAAATAAAACTGGGTGAGGGATGAAAGGAAGACACAGCCACCCCACTTCAGGAAAGTTCCCTCCAAGGTGACCTTAGAGGCCCAGACAGAGGGTAGTGAGGGTACCATGCAGCTCTCAGGGATGGAATGTTCCAGGCAAAAAGAACAAACAGCAAAGTCAAAGGCCCTCCCATGAGTGGGAGAGGACATGGCATGTTGTCGAATGCCAGAAGAGGTCAAGGCTGGCATTAGGGTGGGGCAAGTGAAGAGCCTCGGGTGAAAATTTAAGGAGGCCTTCTCCTCAAGGTCCTGCAATCAATGAGACAGATGGGTTCCTTTCTTGCTTCACTTCAGTCCAAGCCCTGCTGGCAGGAACTGTGTCTGAGAGAGAGAGAGTGGCAGCCGGGCTCAGTGACCACTGGACTCAAACAACGGGAGCAGCAGGAAGCCCAGGGCCACAGACGGCTCACTGCTCTGTCTCCCTAAGAAACTCAGTGTGAAAGTCCAAGAAATCCTATATGCCTGGAGGAGTTATCCTTAGAGAGGAGGGTCTGGACCCACTTCTTAGTTCACTGAAGGATCGTCACTAAGAAGCAGGAAACAAGTTGTCTCCCAACACGGCAAGGCACCTCAGTTATACATCCTCCCTACTCTGGACCCAGATTTCCTTGACTGTACCATGGAAGGATTTGAGTCAATGAACTCAAAGTCCTCCCACCAGTAGCCAGGTCCAAAATTTTATGATTCTGTGAGCTCACAACAAACCTTGTTTTCAAAAGGAGCCTGAGGGCTGCAGAGAAGGAAAAGGAAAGGAAGAGGCTCACAGACCTTCCCATCAAAGGCTCAAAGAAGACAAACCTTTCGCTCTTCCTCCCCATGCATTTCTAAGACACTCAGAGCTAATTTCAAGAAAACTGCTGGCCCAAGTTTAGCCAAATTCAGGAATCAATCTCCTTTCATGGGAAGAAAGAGTCTTGCTAAGCTTGTGATGACCCAGGTGTCACCAACAGGCTCAAAATCCACCATTCTGGTGTTTACATGGTAAGGCCTCCACTGACCAGAACCACAGCGGATGCCAGTGGAAGTGACCACTTCAAGAATCAGCTCATAAGTAGGAATGTTCTGTTTTGAACGAAGAGGTCTACTTGCAGCCAAGTTTTTCATTCCTGCACCTGTCTAACACAAGTATAACTGGCCCCTTTCCCTTTTTCCCTTAGGCTTTTCACAGGCTAGTTTCATTTCTCCTAAATTTCTAATAACTACCCAGGGTTTAGAGTTTTTGAAGAGTTTCACATTTTGATATCCAACTTCACTTCTGCACCTAGGATCTGAGGCAAGAATTACTGTCATTCCCATTTTACAAATGAGGAAACTGAGACTTTCAGAGAGAAGAGCTTGGAACAATCTCCCAAGTAGGCATCAGACCTGAAAAACTGACAGTGTGGCCCTGTAAAATTGGTGCTACAAAAGCTCATGATAACTGGAAATTGCAAAACATGCCCCTGCTTTTGCATCAGTGAACCAAATCTCACTTCCACGCTTTGTGAATCTCCACCATCTACCCATCATGTCCCAGCTTTCCAGATGGGAGGGACACAGATGCCACATACTCCCTTCACCTTCCCTAACATGCTTGGGCCTCTGTTAGTCTCTCAGCCATGCACTGACTCCTTCCTCCTTCCACTGCCCCTCAGAAAAGTTCCATGTGTATCACTTCTAGCCAAGAGAGCCCTAGAAGGATCACCAAGCCCTTAGTTCCACCATCAGACAGACTCGAGTGGGTTTCGGCTCCACTGGAATGCCCTTCTATATCCTGCCGTATGGAAAACTTTCACAGAGCCTGGGAGAGTCCTCCACCCTCTCTAACGGCTGGAGGGATGGGAACACTTAGATCCAGGACACCAGCGACTCTAACTTTCCATTCTTGACTCACAGTGCCCTGCCCTAGAAGGCCTTTGGGCCCAGATGACCCACAGTTTAGAATGCCAGGATTCAGTAGATGTATTTGCATGGGCAGGATGAGCCAAAGAATGGAAACTCTGGCCCCATCTAGAGGGAACGCCTCTGAGAGATGTTTGCTGAAATGACCTGATAGCAAGAGCTGAGAGGAGGGACAGTGGTCTCCTGAGTCATAAAAGCACAGGACTTCACATGCAGAGCAAAGCCAGAAGAGCCCCCCGCTTGTCAAGAGTAGACCCACCACAAGGGCAAGAAAGCTGAAAAGTTACCTTGATATGTTACTTGTTTTCACTTTGGGTTTTAGTTCCTAGGGATCTGTTCCACAGAGTCATGGAAGAAACAAAGTCTTCTTACAGCCTGCTTCAGGCACATCTAATTAGGAAATATGTGAAAGAATTAACCTCAGGAAAAGCTAGGAACGTCAGAAGGGATTTCAATTTTGCCTGGAAAAATCTCCCTGCCTTGAACTTCATAAGACTCTTTCATTTGCTACTCTTAGCTCTGAGCCATCCCAACAGTCTCCCAAGAGATGCCTTATTATTTTCCTTTTGTAGATGAGAAAACTGAGGTTCCAAGAAGTGAAGTAATTTGCCCAATTCCATGTGATCATAAGTGGCATAGCTGGGATTCTATCCGAAGTCCATCTGAACCTCAGATGTCTAGCCAGAATACCACACGCCTCAAAACAATCAGATGGGGCCCAGCACGGTGGCTCATGCCTGTAATCCTAGCACTTTGGGAGGCTAAGGTGGGTGGATCACTTGAGGTCAGGATTTCCCTGGCCAATATGGTGAAACCCTGTCTCTACTAAAAATACAAAAATTAGCGAGACATGGTGGCGCATGCTTATAATCCCAGCTATTCAGGAGGCTGAGACAGGAGAGTCGCTTGAATCCGAGAGGCAGAGGTTGCAATGAGCCAAGATCTCACCACTGCACTGCAGCCTGGATAATAAAGTGAGACTTTATTTCAAAAAAATTAAATAAATAAGCAAATAAATAAAAACAATCCTGTGAAACAGGTATCAGTTATACCCCAGATTTGAACTGGCTGCACAGAAAGTAAGTTCAAAAGCCAGGAGGCGAAGCCAAGTTCTCAGCACCAGAACCAGAGCTCTTTTCATCACACCACACTGCTCCAGTTGCCCCTCTTATTTCCTGCTGTCACTCCAAGCTGCCAAAACAGCATCTAGTATGTAGTGAGTGCTAAATAAATACCTGATGGATGAACGAGTCCTTCTTTGAAGAGAAGTTTTGTTAGGAAAGTGGGTGATGATATTAATTGGATGAGCTAGTGACTCATTTTGCTCAAGGATTAAATCTGAATTTGAAGAAAAGCAGTTGACTTAGTTGTGAAATATGTCCCTGGGCTCCTCCCCAGTAAGGACAGAACTACTGGAGAAAGAACCCACTGTTCCTCTCTGGAATGAGAATTGTAACCATAAATAAGGCTTTTATGTTTCTCTTCTCTGGGACAATCAGGAAATAAAGATAGTTCTTGACAACATTGCGACATCAGAGGGAACAGGCGTGTAAGGATTCAAACACTACTTTCCCTCTCATTTTCTGTCATTTTGTTAAAGTAAAGCCATTCGCTAATTGTAAACTGTAGGATGAGAAATTGCTATGCTGTCCCATAGGGAAAACTCACTCATATGTCTCTTCCATTCTCTCAATTACTGGAAAGCACGAACACCTAAGTGGCACAAAACGGTGACTGAAAAGGTGCTGCCATGTTCCAGGTACTCTTCCAGGAAGGATTCCATTTACAGAGGAGGAAACTAAAGATCAAAGACATTCTGGAATTAGCTAACTTCCTCCATGATTAGTAAGTTCTATCACTAGGATTTGAATTCAGGATTTCTGGAACACAGAGCCTGTGTTCTTTCCCTACACCATGATTAGAGGCTACTAATGATGGGCATTATCATGAAGGAAAGTGCCCCACAAAGAAGCTTCACTTACTTCACCTCCTACAACTGTGAGGATCAAATCAGATAGAGAGAGTGGAGATAATAATCCCCATTGTACAGATGAGCAAACTGAGGCTTAGTGTTTAAAGTGATACATGTACGTAATATATACCACATCTAATTCTCATTTTATAACTCCTATTTTATAAAGGAGGAAACTGAAGCCCAGAGGCAATCAGGTTACATATATGCATTTACATATGTTAATATTGTGTTCCTACTATATGTAGTTTCTATGCTGACATTTATCTCTCTTCAAACCTCAGTTTTATCCTTGCTTAAATGGCGATGAGTGCTTTGACCAAAAGTGGTCAGCTAGAAAGTATTGCACTTGGAATTCCAAATCTACAACTTTCTGATTTTAAAACTTGTAAAACTTTTTGGTTATAAGGATCTATTTGCCTCTACCTTGATGTTATAAAATATGTGTCTCCTATAAAATACATGACATCTAAATGTAGGACATTTTATTAATGGCTGGGCAGGATAGATGTCCTAGACAAATACTTCCCCACTGACTCTATATAGAAACCCTTCAACTCTGATGTTTATAGGAAAAATTCACTTCTGGAGTCAAAAATATTCATTCTATCAGTTTAGGAAGACCTCATCTGAATAAATTCTGCCTGGCATGTCACTCCTGAAATGGTAGGCGGGGAGAAATTTGAGAATGAACTTCCTCCAAGAGATGGGCAGTCACTTCTGTATGTCAAGTGCTTTAGGAGGGCGTTTAAATTAAAATGTTATCTGTCCTCTAGAGGTACAAGAAAAACTATATTGAAAAAAAATATGTAAGACATAGTCAGAAACACATTGCCAGTCTCTACAGAAAACTTCCTTTCTGGCCAAAGTTGTCGAGCATCAGCTTCAAAGGTCAATAGTATGCCTGAGTGAGCAAGTACACTGCCATCAGGAACAAGGGAGGCATCTACTGAGGGCAAGGAGGCAGGAGACGTGGACACCAAAGAAGGTGGGGTTAGTTGGCTTGACCTTAAGGAGAAGCTGTATTTCAAAACTTTCAGGGCAGCCCAGGCAGAAACTGACGCGAGCAAAGCCTTGAGTCTGGAAACTGAAACTGGAGGCTAGGGCCATGTTGGGAAGGTTATAAATGTCTGGGTCAGAAATTTGTACTTAATCCATCAGACAATGCTGAAAGGTTCAGTAGAAAAAAAATCAGAACTATTTTAGAAAAACCATTCTTTTATTCATTCATCAAATATCTATTGAGCACATTGCCAAGCATTGCATCTTTTTGCTAGCACACATCCATGACTGGCAGGCTTACTGTCCAGTGCACAAACAGGCATTCGTCTGTTATTGCCATTTGCTATCTGAGTGGCCATGGTAGCCACCACCCCCCAATAAAACCACCACAATCCCCACCTCCTAATAGCCATACCTTGTGGAGTCCCCTGCCATGCAGTGCCAGGGTTGCCTGTGTGACCAGTAGAATATGGCAGGGGTGATGCTATAGGACTTCCAAGATTAGGTGATAAAAGACATTGTGGCTAGCATCCCTTCTGGTGGCTCTCTTTCTTCACTGGCTCTGGGGGAAGCCAGCAGCTATGTCATGAGCAGCCCTATGATGAGGCTCATATGAGAGAAGCCAAACTCTCCTGCCAATTGCCCCAACCCCAGCCCTTTGAGTGAGCTTGAGCTTGGAAGTTGACAACCTACTTAATGCCTGCAGCCCCTGCCAAATGCTTGACTGCACCCTCAGCAGAGACACGGAGCCAGGGCCACCCAGCTAAGCCCCTCCCAACCTCCCCACCCTCAGAAATGAATGAACCTACATTGACACATCATCATTCGAAGTCCATCATTTCCATTGTAATATATGCTTGTTCTTTTAAACCACACCATCTTGGGGTAATTTGTTACATAGCAATAGGTACAACGATCTTCCCAGCATGGCTGATGTGAGGATAAAATGAAACAAAAAAGTAGGGATTTGTGCAATTATAGAAAAGAGAGGAAGAGGCAGACTCAGGGGTCAGGTGGGATGAAAGACCCATCTCCATGCTATTGACTTAGGAGGTGAAGAGCAGAAGCTGGAAGTCCCAAGCTTTCCCCAGCACTTCCAGGGTGGGAGCTGACTGGTGCCTTACATAGAACAAAATATCCCCCCAGATGGGATCTTCCCAGCAGGACTGCTGCTTTGCAGTGCTTCACAGAAAGAAACCAAGGTTTACAGAGGTCTCTGCAGTAATTCGATGACAGACACAGAGCAGAAAGGGTAAAAGCAGGGAGAAATTGAGGTGCCTTGGGCCTGGTTCAGGGCAGGGAATGGGTGGCAGAGCTGCAGAGAAGCGTGGAAAAGATGATGAGAAGGAATGGGGAAGATGAGAGCCCAGGAAGGCAGCCTCTCCTCTCTCCCAGGGCAGCCAGTTCCTTGAGCCCCACAGGCTTTCCATGTGTCTCTAATTGAAGGTACAGCTCACTTTTTATCCTTTTAAAGTAAAAACTCAGAGATGCACCCAGGCCATCTGTGTTTATTAGAAGGGGCGGGTTTTCCACCCTCCTGACATCCAGGAAAGGCACTCCATTCTGGAACAAAGTGTGCCTCCCACCAACCCTCCCCTCCTGTTGGCTGCCCAGCCTGGCTCTATGCACCACCATTCCAGAGATGATAAATATGCTTTGTAAAATGCTCTGAAGAAGGGAGACAAAGGTCTCCTGTTGAGTTTTATGAAGTCCTGGAAACACCTGGATATGGTGGGTGTGGTCTGAGCCATTTTTCTAAATGAACTTAATGTCTTCAAAACTATCTGGACCCATCAGTGCTTGTCTGTACTAGAATCAACCCACTACATAAGAAATCTTTGATCAACAAAATAAACATTTTCTTAAAAATCAGTTGCTAAATTATTGCCTCATTTCCTAATTGTTTTTGCTTTTCATTGTTATTAGAGTATGAAATCTGTTGCTTAGGCATCTAATAAAAAAACAAATAAACCTAAGCATTTATGTTTTATAAAAATAAAGCTTACTTCATTTATCAATATTATTTTTCTATCTGGAATCAATAATTTTATTGATAATAACCATACTCCACAGATATGTGCTGGTATATTTTTTGCAATTTACAAAATAATTCTTAACCTTCACACCACCTATGCACAGCAACAGGGTAAGGACCATCATCCCCATGTCTGCAGAGTATGGGGCTGGGTGCAAAGCGGCAGGATGGTACATGCGGATAGGTGTGGGTTTGGAATCAGATGAGCTCTTCCACACAGTGGCCTGGGCAAGTTTCCTGTGCTCTTTCAGCCTCAGTCTCTTCATCTGTACAACAGAGATGAATAACACAACCTAAAGAGAAAGGTTGTTCTTTTTACAGTTCTTCTCATGGTCCTTAGAACATAATTACTCAACCAACACATAATATTTGTGTATGTGGTGTTGCTCTTGTTGTGGCTGTTATTTTAATCTACTCTGTAAGTCTGTGAGGATTAGTCAATATTGGTAAAAATGCTGAACACAGTGCCCAAACCATAGAAAGTGTTAATTTTGAAGTGGGAAGGCTGAGATTATAAATCATGTGTTTCTAATTTCTTAACATTCTGCATCCCAGTTACCTGGGCATGGGATGACTAAAACACACCTCTTAGCTTTGAGAATGAATAGATTAAAATTTTATTATTTAAAAAAAAAGGATGGGAGGAAGGGAGGGAGAGAAAAAGAAGCAGAGAAAGAGAGAAAAAACCATTTTACCATCTGCCCTCATGCCTGACTATACCCATGTTTTTGAAGATTCAACACATTCCCCCCACACCACACCCCAGTCCTGGGTGCAACAGGGATCATGAGTCTATAACATCTCAGTGTCTTCCCAGCTCATAAAGGATAAAGCCAACTCTTTGTCTTCACTAGAGCCCTCCTTATGTGGCTCTGGCCTGCCTTTCCTTCCACACTCCCTCTGAGTAAGTGTCCCCTCCACACACTGTACGCCTCACCTTCCTTCGACTCAGGTGTTCTTCCAGCCTCCGCCCTTTGCCTGTGCTGTGACATACACCTGAAATGCCTTTCCTTTCTTTGCCTGGTGAGAATCTACGCACTCATCAAGTTCTGGTGGGGAGATTTGCCTTTCCCATTAGGCCATCAGTTGAGGACATCTTTGGAGATGGGGTGGGTCACTTCTCTGCATCTCTGCTCAGTTAGCACCCAGCACAGGTGTGGCACTGAGAGGTGCGATGAGTGTTTGTGGGAATGAAGTGGGAAATCAGTGTGGGAATGAAGCAATTGGCACGAGTGCTTTCCACGGTGGAGCAGGGACTGGTGCAGCAGCCTCCCAACTCCCAGGCAGGCTGTGCTGGAGGGAATGCCTGCCCGGGAGAAGGTGTTTGGAGACAGAACGTAACACTCTGTTCCTCTGCTTTGCTTATCTCCAGATGCCAGGACGATGGAAAACGAAGTGATTCTTACTCTGGTAATCACAAATCATGTGGATGTTGCCGCGATGTTTCTTTAAAAGGATTATTAAAAGGGAGGGAACTTCAAATTGTGGCCATGTAGAGAGAGTATCACACATTTCAGGATAGATCAATTTAGAGAGGAGAAAAAGCACTCTTGTAATGGGTCTGGCTTGGGTCCACAGCTGTCTCTTGCCAGGTTCTAGAAATGCTGTGGGGAGGAAGTGGGCAGCTGCAGTTGCAGCAGCAGACAAGTGATGTGCATTGGCTGTGCTGGCAACATGGCTGAGGGAGCCCAGCCAGGAAGTACCGCAGAGATGGTCACTCCCCAGGACACCTGCCCCCATGCCTTACAAACCTGGGTTCAAGTCCCAGCAGCCTCGCCTGCAAACACCATGGCCTTCTCTGTTCAGAGTCTCTCTGTTTCCTGTTTAATCAACTTTGTGTTAATAAAAACAAACCATAAGGATAGGTGAGGAGGATTCAGTGAGACTGTAAGCTCCATGAGGACAGGTACTTAAGATCATGTTTTTCTTGGCCCCCAATGAAGAGTTGTTGGAAGTGTGAATAAACAAACCACATTAGACTAAACCCACAACAAACAACACTGATGTTAATTTCCCCTTTCAGGGCAGGAAAAGTTGAATCCACTGTTCATGACATATATACCCTGGATGTGCTCAAGGCTATAGAGAATACAAAAGTGAAAATGATGTGAGCCTCCCTCCAGGCTTTAGGATGATCTGAACACACATACAACACAGGACACAGTCGGGTAAGTAGACTAAGAAAAAAGGCAACAGGAGAT
The DNA here is from genome assembly GCF_049354715.1 of Callithrix jacchus. NCBI lineage: Eukaryota > Metazoa > Chordata > Mammalia > Primates > Cebidae > Callithrix > Callithrix jacchus. Next base: position 92,687,414 of record NC_133508.1, on the reverse strand, counting down.
TGGCATGAGCCAGGGTAGGACCCGGTGGTTCCCTCTGGGAAAGACCAAAGTGAGGAAAGAAAGCTGGATGCCAGCGCATCAGGAGAGGGTGTGAGGAACAACTGTGCTCTACAGCTTGGGTTTTATTAGACCAGGGATCCAGGATTGCCCAGGTGCCCTTACACATGAAAAATCAAAGACTGTATTAATAGCTGGACTTGTACCCAAAACCTCTAAGTGGAGTTTTCTGGAGCTTTTTCATAAGCCTTTATGCCCAAATTCAAATCTTGGGATCATACCATCAGCCAGGCAGCCCTGTGGGCCCAAAGACCAGAGATGAAAGTACTTGAACACATGCCTGAGGGGAGAGAGGGAGAGCCTGGGTCTCCTGCTGCAGGCTTGGCCCCGGCTTCCCTCCTGCTCTGCCACTGGGAGGACATATCAGAGAGCCACACTCTGTAAGTGATCGTTTAATACACAGTGATCCCTGCAATAGTATTCAATAGTTTATCTCTGCCTTGGCATCTTACTAATCAAGGAACACATTTTCCACAATGCTTGGAGAGTGGGGGGCCTCCCTGCTGAGCCCTCTCCATTCCCTCTGAGGTTGTGGGTGAAAGGAACTTGTCTTAGTGTTTTCTGGCTCCATACCTTTGCATCCATTGTGTGCCGTCCCTGGATGTTCCTTCTCCTCTACTTTGCTACCACCTATGCATCCTTCAAAATTTAGCCCAGCGTCACCTCCTGAGCAATGGCCTCAAGGTGCTCTAAGTAGTGCTCTAAGTCAGCTGCTGCCTGTGAGATAAGCACAGAGTACTGCTATGTCCAAGCTTAGCGCCCACCGCATTCCATTGTCATCATCAGTTTACTTTTCTGAGACCCTCAAACATGAGTGAGCTCCTTAAGGACAGGAAACATGCCTTCTTTTTCTTTTTAAATTCAACCCAAAGGCTGTTGCTCAGAGGATGAATGTGGAAAGAGGAGAGGAGGGAAGAGTATTTTCCAACAATGTAAAGTGCTATTCCAGGTAAGAGTGACTTCCTGTTCCTTGTGGGCAAACATCTTATGCATCTTATGGAAGAGGGACCCCAACAGAGTGAATGCAATGCTAAACCCAACCAAGATTCAACCTAAAACTTTTATGTTGAAAGGTGAAGTCTGGAGTTAGGAACCCACATGATAGGTTGTGTGCATGTTATTCTGCTTTCTCTCTCTCTCTCTCTCTCTCTCTCTCACACACACACACACACACAGTCACAGGCATCTGTATGTATCCATATGCCCCCCTAATGATAGAACTTCTTCCCCATGCCAATGTTTTAACCCTTAGCATGTACCTTTCCTGATAGGGCTTCATGGAAGCTGTACAACACTTCTTCTCTGAGCAGTGGCAGGCCCTGCCTTTGTCTCCTAAAGGACCAGTTTGATAAGGTAGAAAGGTAGCAAAGTCAGAGGACTGGGTTTATGTCTGGAATCCATTGAGATACAAGGTTGAAATCTTTGGAAAAAAAAAAATTCAATCTTTAAGGCCAAAGCAAGAGTTTCTGGGAAAGTCAGAACTTGTCACTTACTGAATGTTTGTCTACAGTCGACTGGAAGTCCCCTGGGTCAGGCCAGTGCCTGCCCTGCTCACCGCTGCATCTTCAGAACCTAGCCCTCTGCTGGAACAGCATCAGTGCTTAAATTCATATATAAGTGAATAAAATGTGAACGTCCTCCTCTGAATTTCAAGCTGCTGTCTTTACAGGTATCAAAGGCCTAATGGAGGAACCATGCATGGGGTTGTCACAAAGGCCTTCCACCCCAAACCCTGAGAGTCGTCTTTGCTGCTGACATGTGCAAAGCATGTTATGTATCAGAGAGCTTGGATCTGCATCAGACCTCACAAGTGAGTGATGTATCCCCCATGAATGCTAGGTTAACTGAAGATGGAATTTTAAAGATGTCTGTATCCCAGGCCCTAGCCCCTGTTCTGGCACATAGCAAATGCTCAGTAAGTGTCTGCTCTTTGATGCATACAAAACAATAAAGTAATGACCTGATACTCAGAAAAGTGACTTGTGCAGGTCACAGCATGCTAGTGAGAGCCAGTGCTCCACTCTGGCCTCGGTTCTTCCTGCTATAGTACATCAAGGATTGTGCGATTTCATGCATGAGGCCATGACAGCTTCAGAGGCAGTGACCTAATACCCTGCCCTTTTGCCTACTGCATCTGTCAAATGTCATGAGGCCAGACTTCTGCGTGGCAGGGCTCCAGCTGGGACTGACACCATGGCTGACTAGTGTCAGGTATCGTTGGGAGTATCAAAGCTTAAAATACATCTGCCTCCAGGTACAAGGAATATAAATCATGGTATCAGCTCTGGATTGAATTATGCCCCCAAATAGGTATGTTGTAGTCCACATCCCCAGTACTTGTAAATGTGACCTTATTTGAAATGGGATCTTTGTAGATGTAATTAAGTTAAAGTTAGGTCATACTAGATGACATCTTTATAAAAAGCCATGTGATGACACAGAGGAGATGCACAGTGAACATGCCTGTGACAAAGGAGGGAGGGATTGGAGTGATGTGTCCAAAAGCCAAGGAACACTAAGGATTGCCTGGAGCACCAGAAGCTAGGAAGAGGCCAGGAAGGGTCCTTCCCTAGAGTTTTCAGAGGGAACATGGCCCTGTGACAGCTTGATTTTGGACATCTACCCTTTGGAACTGTGAGAAAGCACATTTATATTGTTTTAAGTCACCCAGTTTATGGTTCTTTGTCACAGCAGGTGCTGAAAACTATACATATAGCAAGAGCCTAAAGTAAGAGATGTTTCTCTACAATACAGGCAAGAGGAAAGGACCTGGGAAGCACATCAGTGAATGAAAAACAAAACTCACAGTGAACACTTGAAGACCCAAAGATCCCTGTTCCATACAGTCTTAGATGGTTTATATTTTGATCGACACAATGAAATAATATTAGGAGATAATTCTGTGTGTGTACAATTTATATTTACATAATTAGAGAGCAGTGTTCTCTTCAGAATAGGATAATCATCTGATTTGCTCCTAATTTGGAGAAAAGTCAATCCAATCTATGAGTCAAAAAGCCTTGTCCCTGATGCAGGCCTACAGAGATGTAGGATATTTGAGGTCTGTGCCTCACAATTTAATTCAGGAGACATTAGATTGAGTCGGGAGCACATACAGTGTTTGACCAAAATCCTTGTGGCTTTGAGGAGACAGAGCAGGGAGTATCTCTGTCCATGGGGTGCTGAGGTAAAGGCCAAAAAGGAATAACAGAAAAGGTGTTCATTTGAACCAAGTCAAGGAGGAGAAATGCACCATGAGGTTACTTAAAACAAAATCAAGGTGGCAAAAGTGAAAGGGGTTCACAAAAGAAGGAAGCACACAAAAGCCTGGCCCATTGAGGAACTAATGATGTTCTTTTATTTAGCTGGACTCAGCAAAAACGGAGGAGGTAGATAAGATTCATTAATGACCTATTCCTCACTAAACCTATGTAAGTGTATAGGAAATGTAACTTGTTTTTCTAGAAAGCACCCTATTTTGTCTTCTAAGAGCATATTCTGCTTGAGGGCAGAAATCCTAATGTCATCACTTTGAGATTTTTTTTTCCTTTCATGCCAGGGTTTCTTCCCTCCCAAGATTGCATCTTGGTTCCCAAGACTGCACCTTAGTTCTGAGGTGGATAGGAGTGTTAGAATGAAAAGGCTGATGTATGGTGGCAATGCACTGGGGACAAGGGAGGGAGTGGGGAAGCACATCTGTGTCTCTCATGTCATCCTCAGCAGCAGCATCCATTGCAGTATCTGAGCAGCCCATGCAGAGCCTACTGCTGGTGTCAACTCACCCAGTCTTGTGGCTCCTAGACCGGCCCCATCTCAATGTCTGACACTCTCAGCAACATAGATGTAGTAGTTTGTAACTGTGTCTACTTGGCTAAGGTAGGATTATATTTCCCCAGATTCTTCTTGTACAATTTCAGGTTGGAGTTGGTCAAAAGACTCAATGCAAGATTTAGAAAAAGCGAAGCGGCAGCCACTGCTCTCGTAGGGCTGTTGTATTTAGGAGAGATAAGCGACAGTTGTAGACACTATAGAATCTACTGTGCCCTCATTCTCCCTCACTTGTCTACCTTCATGAATCTCAGAAGGGGTGGGTAGAGATCTTCTCTGATCCTTCAAATGCCCAGTTCAGACTTATTTCCACAGCTTCTCCCACAATCAAATATGGTCTTATCTCTATAACTAACCCCCTACTCTGTAATAATCACAATGGTTCTACTTCCTTGATCAAACCCTGACTGATATAACAGAGAAATACTTGCCCTTCTATGGAGATCTCTGGAGTATGGTTACTGATTGTCCCCAATATCCATTCTATCCTGATTTCTGTTTCTTATAGTGCCATGGCTATACATTTTAGCTGGTCTGATGGCCAGGAAACTAGAGATTCCATTTTTAAACCTTTCTTATAATGAGAGATAAGCATGTGACAAAACTCTGTCCAATAGGACGTGAGAAGCAGCAATGTATTAAACATCCAGTCATGCCCTGAAGAGGAAGCATCCAGTCATTGCCTCCTTTTTCCTCTTTCCCTTCCAGCTCACTGAAATGCAAATGAGGTAGATGACAGCTAACTGAAACTGAGATGACTAAACCAACAACCTAAAGGACAGTGGAATAACAAGAAAAGAAGAACTAGGGCCCCAGATGATTTGTGGTGCAAAGCTGCCCTTCCTCCCTGGACCACCTGCCAGTCTAAACTTTTATGTGAAATAAGCATTCTATCACATTCAACCCACTGTTATTTGCTCAGTTAAAGAAGCTGAGCAAATATCCTATTATTCATCTCCTATGGCCACCTTCAATCCATCATCTAGCAAAGTGGGATAAGAACATTGTGGGGCTCACTGCACCAGATGTTGGGCAGAGGCTCCTTCTTTTTTGGGTGCCAGAGTCAAGTCCATCTAGGGATTCCTTCACCCTCCGCCTCCTACCCCCACAGGGAAGAGGTGACACTTGTACTAGAGACTCCGTTTTTTATTGCTGCTATAACAACTTTTCTATCTTTCTGCCAGCTCAGAAAGAAAGAAGCCCTTCTTATGCGTGAAAATAGGCATCATCCCTGGGTCTTCAGCTGTTTAAGGCATAAACTTCATGGCCTGAGGCATTCCGAGCTCTGTCTTTTGGACAACTGCTTACTGCCCGGAGCGTCAAACTACCTACTTTGAAAATCCTAAAATGAACTTTGAAAATCACTGTTTCTGCCCTAACAATCATGCCCCCTGGGCAGTGAATCTTGAACATGTTTACTGCTACCTGGAAGAAGAAGGGAGACAGCAGTTCCTATGTGACAGCATCATCCCCGACACCTGCAATGCACAGAGCATCATGCCAGGCGTGGTTCATTTCCTCTATGACCCAGCCTTAGGGATTAATTTCCTCAGTTCTGAAATGGACATAATATGACCCAGACAAATTAAGTGACTTGCCCAAACTTACACAAGCAGGAAGTGTTAGAACAGAATTTCATCTGAAATTTATGCTTTTTCAGCTGCACTTCGTTGCATGGAGTAGGGTGGTGGACTGGTGGCAGATGTGGGAGGGACATTGAGCAAAGGCTAAGTGACATGTAACCTGGAAAGTCCAGTGAAGGGAAGTGGACTTTGGTTTCTGGTTTGATTTTTATTTTGGTTTGGAGTTGTAAAATTTTTGATGATTAAACAATCATCTTTCATTTTTTTTTCCTAAAAGAAATGTATATGAAATTTATGTTTAAAACAATATTTTCATGTTTAACTTTTTAGGTATTAAGGAGAAATCTAACCATTAAATAACACAAATGTCATTTCAGAATAAGGAAAGATTACAGCAGAAGTATAAAGACCTTTTCAAAAGATACACTTTTAAAATGTTCTTTATGTTTCTAAACTAGTCATTATTACATCACATTAATTATTTTGATTATATAAATATAAATGCTAGTTTTTTCCCCTGCATAATAAATGAACGTCACAAAAGAAAATCTTGCCTTTGAAAACCTGTGATTTTTTTTTTTTTTTACAATTTTATATGAATGTTACGTAAATGTTTTTCTGTTAAACTAAAGTTCTATTTATCTCCTCCAGTACTTCCACAGATTGAAAAGTAACAGTATGAGGGAGTCTTTTTATGAGTAAGGTAAGAGTAAGAGGGAAGTAGTGTATTAGTCTCCTGTGGCTGCTGTAACAAATCATCACAAAGTTAATGGCTTAACACACAGATTTGTTCTCTTACAATTCTGGAGGTCAGAACTCCAAACTCAGTTTCACTGGGCTAAAGTCAAGGTGTCAGCAGGGCCGGTTCCCTCCAAAGGCTCTAAGGGGTAAATCTACTTCCATACACCTTTCTCAGCTCCCATAGTTACGTGTATGTCTTGGTTGGCAACCCCTTTCTTCATCTGCAAAGCATATGGCTTCTATCCCTACTTCTTTCATTCTATCACCATCTCCTCTGACTCTAACTCCTCTTGTATCCCTATTATAAGGACTGTTATGAGTCCATCTGGCCACCAGGTCATCCAGCATAATCTTCCCATCTTAGGACCCCTTAATCATAGCTGCAAAACCCCCTTACCATGTCAGGTCACAAGTTCTGGGGATTAGGACATGATCACCTTTAGGGGCCCATTTTTCAGTCTGTCACATGGAGAGACAGGTTAGAAGGCTGTGGCTGTGGGGATGAATGGAGATCAAGGATATGTGTGGGCTTTTTGTACTGCAAATGATGAATGAAAAAGCAGAGGTTTGGCAGAGACACCCGGTCAGAACAAGCTATATAATTGTGAGGCCCAGTGCAAAATAATAATAAAGGCCCCTTGTTAAAAAAAGGAAAGACTAAAATTTCCAGAAGACAACAGCAGAGCCTCAAGCCAATCAGAGGCTCTGCTGAGTTCAGGACCCCATATAGCTGCACAGGTCGCATGTCTAGGAAGCCAGCCTGGAACTGTGTTAGAAGCATTTGCTGATTTTGTGACCTTAGGCAAAGTCATAAACCTTTTCCCAGCCTCAGTTTTCTTATCTCAATAAAAAGTAACTCCTGGATTATAGGTGTGTGTATTTCCTGGGAAATAAACAGTGCCATAGCAAATGACCAAAAACTAGCTGGGTTAAAACAACAGAAATTTAGCCTCTCACGGTTCTGAAGCCAAGGGTTCAAGATCAAGTTGTTGGCAAGATTGGTTTCTTCTGCAGGGTCTGGGGAGAATGCATCCCATGTTTCTCTTGCAGCTTCTGATGTTGCCAGCAGTCCTTGGCATTTGCTGGTTTGTAGATTCATCACTGCAGTCTCTGCCTCCATCTTCGTATCTTCTTCCCTGTATTAAATCTCTCTGTCTTTCTAGGAGTACTAGTCATTGGATTTAGGTTCCACTCTAAATCTAGGATGATTTCATCTCAAGGTCCTTAACTTAATTATACCTGCAGAGACCCTATGAATATGACCCAAATACAGTCATATTCATAGTTACCAGGCATTTTGAATTTCAACTTTTTGGGGCATACTATTCAATATGTGAAATGCTCAACAGAGCACTGGGACAAAGGAAGCCCTACAAATTTTATCTATTATTACCATTATTATTACTTGACATATTAAAAATAAAACAGGAGCATATATTTGATAATGATTTATTATGATGGAACAGAAATCCAGAGAAGACAAGGACTCACTCTGTGAGTATCAGAAAGAGAACTGAGGAGTTTGTGTATTCCTAAGGCAAGCTAAGCACAAAATGAATAAGCCCCAGAATGCGGACTTCCCCACAATGCAAAAAAGGTCCCAGGAGAACAGCCCCAGTGCAATGGGAAAAAGTCTGAAGTTGAAGCAAAAATGGGCACAATCCCAGGTGAGTGTTGAGGAAGAAAGGGATGCCCTGGTAGGTAAGCTGTGGATTCACTCATTTGTACATTCAATCATCAATCATTTATCACACATCTACTAGCATCAGGGATACTAGGTGCTATGGATTCTGAGCATAGCAAGAATGCTACATTTTGAAAGATTGCTGGGTTTTTTTTTTTTTGAACAATCTTTTAAAATTTTATTGCTTTTATCATGAAATTAAAGTTATTGGAAAATAATGGAAGAAAATAGAAGACCCAAGCAGACAGTTGTGGCATAAAGAAGGCTTTAGGCTTCCAAAGCCAGGCAAACTAGATGTGAGGGTCTTGGTCATGGTGATGCCATGTCACCTTTCTGAGCCTCAGTTTTCTCATCTGTAACATAGATGATAATATTCCTCATACCTCTGTGTGGGAGGTCCTGCTATGTGGAAGGTTTGTAGTAAAAACCCCTTTCCCTTTCAGATGAATGAGTGTTTTAAAAAGAGGGCTTCAAGTGTCCTAGCACTCTGCTATATGACACTCATTTTCCCTAAATCGACTTTCACCAGAGACTAATGGGCTGTTTTCTTTCAGTTGAAGCAAGATATTTTCCTGGCTATGTTGTAGCTGGAAAGAAAAACAAGAAATATAGAATACAGTGAATTTGGGCAGTCTTTCCTGTAAAAACCCAGCAGATTTCTCACAGATGTCTGGCCCACTCGTGGTCTTCTCCTGAATTTTATTAAGAATAATAACAAACAATCAGGAAACTGAACTCCAAAGCCCAGAAAACAGTGTTCTGGGTCTTTGGCAAAGTGGGGTCATGTGCAGACACAGGAGACCCAAAGACCCCCAGGCGCTCCTTGGTTGCTGAGACAAGGAAGTCAGCAATTACTGAGCACCCCTGCAAGTGAGCACTGTGCTGCGCCCTTTCACACACAGGCAGTCCTTTAGATCCCACAAAGATCTCCGGATCCCTGTGGCCCCCATTTTTCAGATAAGAAAACCTGGGGCTCAGAGGGGTGAGTAGTTTATGCTAACATTCTGAAGCAGGAAGGCACATTGGAATCACATAGGGAGTTTTTTTAGAATCCAGAGGTTCTGATTCAGCTGGCCTAGGGTGGGGCTCTGGCATGGGCCTATTTTTCAAGTGTCAGAGGAGAGTCCAAAGTATACATTCTGTTGGCTGAGAATCACAGGCTCCCAAGTCTGTCAGATTTAGACATGGGTCCCAGTTCTGACAGTATCTAATGAGGTAGCACGGGGCAAGTTACTTCATCTCTCTGAGCCTCAGTTTCTACCTCGGTCAAATGGAGATAATAAAACCCAATCCATAAAGTTATTTTACCCAGGATCAAATATGGTAATGGATGAAAAGCACTTATATTAGTGGCTAATACATAGTACTGCTCAATATACTGTAGCTAGAAATACAATTACTGATTAGTTGGGTGGCCTTGAGCAATTTACTTAACCCTGACACTTAATGCCCTCTTCTGTAAAATGAGGAAATCTTTAGGAAACATTTTGCTCTACTTAACCTTGAATGGGTCCCAATTAATACATTCTCTTTCAGTGAGGAGGGACTTTTACAGCCACCTAAGAGATGAACCAATTCTGGGCAAGCGGTAAGTTGAGCAAGAAAACAATTTTTATTCCAGGCCCATGTGTTTTTGTTCTGTCTTCTAAAGATCTGATCCGTCTTCTGAAGGCTGTATCTGCAGCCATTGCTGCTGACAGGTCTGCAAATGACTCCCAATCTGCTTTTCCCATAATATTCTCTTCATGCTTGCTAGACCATGCACAGCAGGGAGGAGCGTGACTTAGGTTGAAATCACAACCATAGGCTCCATAATTTTGCTCTTCCAGTTCGAAGTCATAAGTGAATGATACAGTGTAGAACCCAGCCATCTGTTCATACCTAAACGTTTGTGTACTATGGGCTAGATACTATTCTAGGTGCTAAAGACACTAAAATAAGACACAAGACTGGCCCTGGTATGCACAATCAAAGGAGAGGAGACCATTCATAAAGCGGGGTCAGCATTGTGACTGAGGGAAGAACAAGCACCTGGGGTACCCTTAGAGGGAGCTCAAAGCCAGGGATCACTCTTTTACTCACTAATTCTTTCATTACAAGCACTTGTTGTGTGCCAGACTTTAAGCTGGGCATTGGATTATCTGGATCATCATTAGATCCAGTCTCGGGGTTTGAGCTGCTTAGGTCAGTGGGCTCTCTCATCCATTTATGCCTAGGACATAATGCTAATCCCAGAGAACTAGGCTTCTGGCACTCAGGGCCTCTGGAGCTCTGGGCCTGCATAGGTAGAAAGCTCTGTGCCAAAAGCTGAGAGCACACAGAGGAGAGAAGGACTGTTCCACAGACATGTGACCTTTATCCTGAGCCTGAGCTAAGCATAGAACAAGGACGGGACACCTGGAGGGCCCTGCCAGCCAGCTGATGGGAAAAGCCAGGCAACTAGGGAATGCCAGGCATTCAGGAGAAGGGAAGAACCATTTGCCTCTTTCTTTCAGACAGAACCTCAAGCAAGGCTGTGTCAGGCAGTCTGAGCAATAGAGATGTGGTCCTCCCCGAGGAGCCTGGTCTGCACTTGGTCAGAGGTAGCAGCAAGGCTGGAACCTGTGACCAGAGCACCTTGTCAGAGGGTCGATTAGGCTTCAAAAGCCATGACATGTACAGTCCTAGATATGAGCCATTAGGATGGGAAGAAGGGATGATCATCACTTTGCTTTGAATACATCTTCTTTTATAATGTTGTTTGGTATCTTTGTGTTTTTTGTTATAGAAGAAGATATTAGAATGGCAATAGCAGAGGCTGCCTCTTCCAATCTTTGCAAAACTCCATCTATGAGCAGTTCTCCTGGTTGTCAAAGTCCCTTCATGATCTGCCCAACCAGCCAAAATGCTGTGACGTCAGAGGAGGAGGAAAAGGAGGCTCACAGAGGTGGTGTGAACTGCCTACAGCTATAAGGCTGCCAAAAACAAGACAGGAAGTAAATCAGGAACCCTGGCCCCATAGTTGTGTGCCTAAAGGCCATTTAACATGCAACAAATGCTGTCCTCAGAAACAAGGCGGATAACTTTGTGCTTTGTCATTGCACACTGCATGGCTACAATCTCATTGCTCACCCCATGGTCTTATCCAACAGAGAAAAGTGGGGGACATTTCAAGGAAGAGAGAGATTTCAGATGGGAACTAAAAGAATTTTGGAGTCAGCCTGGCCCAAGGGAAGCCCCGTCTTTGAAGCTAAATAGTCAGGGTTCACATCTCATCTCCACTCACTTATTCATCATGAGAGTCAGCTCTGAGGATTTAATGGAAGACTGATGCTGGCAGAGGACCTGATGCATAGCAGGTATTAAATAACAGCAATCATAACTGCAACATTTACATGGGGCTTACTGTGTGCAGGCAGTGTTCTGAGCACTCTATGTATGCCAAATTCAAATGCTCACATCCACTCTTGGAGGCAAGAAACAGCAACATTCATTCCCCCATTTTAGACAAGCGGAAACTAAGCACCAAAAAGATTAAGTAACTTGCTAGGGATCACAGAATTAGTGGGGGGGATGGGATTTGAACCCTGGCTACAGAAACAGAGTCCTTAACCAGTGTACTATGTTATGCCCTTATGTGAGCTGCTTCCCCTTGGTAAAATAGCACTGACTGCCTTTTACTTCCCTTCAAATTAGCAAATCTTGGAAAGGATCCTGGGCCTAGCATTACAGTCATGGGAGCCATTCCCTAAGCAAGTGTCTTGCTGATTTTCAACTCTCTGCCTCTCTTCTCCTGTCTGAAGATGTCCTGATGACCCAAGCCCCAACCCACCTTTCTCAGACTGGTACAGAAATCCTTAGTCAGCATGCCTGGATTCTATCTGGACATTCTTCTCAGCAGCAGATAGTATAGACACTTTCTAAAGTCAGGCGCAGGGATGAGTTTACTATCAATGTCCAAGGACAAGACAAATGGGTGCTCTCCCTCTGCCCAAGGCACTCTCATCTGACCCAACAGCTGACCACCCTTCATCCCATTCATCTTCCAGCTTTGACCCCCTGTGAGCCCCACCCAGCTGGGGTTTATCTCCCTCTCCTGGTCATTATTTCTCATTTTTCACTGTGGAAGGGATGAAAGACTGACGTTGGGTGGGGGAAAAATGTCAGTGTGACATTTCCACTCATCAGAGGTGTGTGCCCACCCATGGGAAGTAAAATGTATTGACCACTTTCTAAAACCAGGCTTCTAGGTACGGCATGTATATACTCAGTTTTTTCATCCAGAAAATGGAGATATCTATAGTACAGTGCTACTAAGGGATGAGATCAAATCAGAGATTCTTTTTTTATGAAGAAGGATAGAACTTGTCATTCATTCCTTCAGATAAGAAGCTTCCTGCTTGCCTTTTCTTAAAACTGACCCTAGACAGGGGTTCAAAATGTCAGTTGCCAGGTGTAAAGGAAGCCTGGGGAGCCCTCCCAGGGTAGCAAGAGGCTTTGGAAATAGTCCTGGCCTGGACCCAGTGCCACTGTAGCCTGTCACTTGCTGTGTAACTGGGCAAGCCCCCAATCCTTGCTGGGCCTCTACTTCTCCACCTATAAATGTGACAGCACTGATAACAATAATGGAAAACATTTTCTAAACACTTGCTACGTGCTAGGCCCAGTTCTAAGAGCTTTCACATATTAATTCATTTAAAAAAAAGAAATAAAATAGGATGGAGCCTGGATCACCATGTGTCTCTTCCCAGCTCTGCCGGTCTATGACAAGTAGGCCTGCTTTGGGTATTCATAATTAAGCAAGGCGTTAATGGCCTTTATCTGTCCCCAGATTATCAGGACAAATAGAGTCAAGCTCTCTGATGTCAGCACCGGCACTGGGGGTCTCCGCGGGAAGTAAGTGGACCATTCTCAGTGAGCCAGGGAAATTGATGAGGTGTGGGGACAGCGATTGGACACAGAACAAATGAGAAAGCAAATGGGGCAGGGGATGAGACAGAAGCAGAGAGCATGCTGGTGGTGCTTTGCAGCCTTCTGGAAGAGCCCTCTTTGGAGACCTTCCAGACCTGATACACAATCCTCCCTAAGTCATGAGCCATCTGTGTCCTTTCATTGCGAACCTGGTTAAAAAGGAAAATGCTTTCAGTGGCTTCCCTCTCCTCATTTATAATTAGAGGGATAAAAAATGGACTTGCTTAGGGACAAGATAACATTTTGGGCATGTTTTAAATCAGGTCCAGTTACCAATATCCTGCCTTTCCTCTGATCTTCCACCCCTCACACTCCTCCCACTGCCACCCTAGAGCACAGAATTTCTACAGGAGCCACAGGTCCTGTGCCCCCAAAGCTTTGTCTTGCTGGCCCCTCTTCCTGGAGCACCATTTCTTCTCTCCTTCTGGCCAACAGCTTCATGTTCCTCAGGACTCCAATCAAGGGTTACCTTGTCATCTTTCTAAAATGGCTCAGCCCCTCCTCTGTGTGCTCACCAAGCCATAGATTTAGAATGAATCATAGCTCTCTTCATACCCTACTCATCTCCTGATCACCTGACTATATGTTAGAACAGAAAAGCTCTGTCATCCATCCAGAAACCAGGGTTCAAGTCCTGGTTCAACACTTCCTACCTTTATGAACTCGAGCAAACCAGTTAACTTTCTTTAGCCTGTTTCATTGTCTGTAAAATGGGGATAACGCTAGTCCTGGTGAGAAGTAATTGAGTCATGTAGGTGGCATTGGCCTGCAGAGTGCCTGGCAGGGAGCTGGTGCTCAATGCCACTCTGCTCAGCCTCACCTTCATTAAATGAACTTCCTGGAAAAGAAGGGGGTTTAGGAATCTTATATGTAGAAGCTCTGGATTTAATACCATTTCACCAATCCCTTTCTTTAGAATCTTTTTTTTTTTTTTTTTTTGATCTCTTAATAAGAAATTAAAGCTGCTGAGTCTTATTTTCTTTAAAACTCAACCCTTTCCACCAGGCTTATGGAATGCTTTGAGCAATCTTTCCAGACCTGGGGAAGCACCAATTAGTAGTAGATGAGATTGGCCATGTCCCTGTAATATGTCTGTCCTAGGACTAGGGGCTACCCATGCATCTCACCTATGAGTTCAGATGAGTTGCATAGATGACTGGGCAGAGGAGCAGATGTGCTGGCTTGCCATCTGCCCCTTGCTTGACCCAGGAAGTTATTGAAACTCTCAGAGTTCCTGTTTCTGTCTGGAAATGATAAGTGCCTAGCTCATGTTAGGAATGGATAAGGGATTGCATGTGGCAGGCTTAGTAAGGTGCCTGCTACATAAGAAACCCACGGCATGTGTAGGCTGCAGCCGCCATTGATAAAATCAAAAGTTAGTCCTTGCTAAATGTCAATCCCTCTCCTCCTATCATAATCCCATATAATTTCTGCCCATATCCCCTTATAATTTCTGCCCAGACATAATGGACTTCTTCAGATTCCTTGAATTCCCCGCACTCTCTCACTTTAAGGTCTTCAGAGGGCTGTTCTCTGCCTGAAGGGAATTTCCCCAGTCCCCATTTCTGGCCAACTCCAACTGATCTTAGACCTCAGATTAAATGTCACCTCCTCCAGGGAGCCTTCCCCATTAACTTCAGACTGGATTATGTGCTCTCCTATGGGCAACCTATGCTTTCCCTATTACGTCACATCAAAGGTAATCAAGTAATTTTTCTACGTTTCAAAAACTGAAACATAAAATGGTAGAACTATGAGCATCTGGCTATCATCCTGCCCCGTCCAATCCGCCTCTCCTCACCTACACAGGTAACCACTTTTATTAATTTCCTGTGTATCCTTCTAGACTCACTTTAGGCAAACAAAAACATGTATTTTGACTTTCCTTCTTTCTAACATGAAAAGAGCAGACTACAGTTGACTTGAACCTCTTGGGGATTGGGGCGCCAACCCCTCTCACAGTCAAAACTCTGCATATAGCTTTGGAATCCCCCAAAACCTAATTACTGATAGCCTACTGTTGATGGGAAGCTTTACCAGTAACAGTTGATTAACACATATTTTGTATATTATATGTATTATATTCTGTATTCTTATGATACAGTAAGCTAGGGAAAAGAAAATGTTAAGAAAATCACAAGGAGGAGAAAATATATTTACCATTCATCAAATGGAAGTGGATCATCATAAAGGTTTTCATCCTCATCATCTTCACGTTAAGCAGGCTGAGCAGAAGGAAGAAAATGGGTTGGCCTTATTATCTCAGGAGTATAAGCAGCCCCATGCAGTTCAAACTTGTTTTGTTCAAGGGCCAACTGTGCATTCTCATTTTTCTCCTTGCTCTGGTCACTTCATATTCTACATTGGAGGTCCTTCCCTGTCAGGGTACAGAGTTTCCTTATTCTTTTCTTATTCTTTCCCCATTGCTGAAAATGCAAATCGTACACCTATCATGTTGTAGATGTGCAGGTACATCTATAGGACAATTTGGCAAATTCCAAGAATTGATGGAAAGACATTTATAATATAGTGTAATATCTTCCCCCTTTCAAATGTAAGCCCCATGAAGGCTAGGACATCTGTCTTCCTCTCTGTGCCTCCAGCCCCTGGCATGGAGCATGGTACTCAGCACACACCAGGGCTCTCACCCTCCAACCATACAGCTTGGCTTGAAAAGGGATATCAATAACCAGTGCTTTCCTCTTTATACCTTCTTTTTACGTAAGCTGTACTCAGTGAACCTTCTTACTATATTCCCTTAAAAGCTAGTCCTGTAATAGCCAGAGGCACCTCAAATTTCCAGGAAATGATTTATTTGAATGCTCAGGTCAGGTTGCCAAGAACTAACCTATCAAGATGCAAGAAATGGAATTTACAACAAGCCAGTGAGGATGTGCCTGGGGGTGGGCAAGCAGAGAAGAGGAAAAGGAAGTGGGAGATTAACTATAATAAGGGATGGAGCTCTCAGCTCCTCTATAGAGCCTAGACTAGCTGAATAAATATTTTCAGTCAATTCAAGGAACATATAATGAGCACTTGATCTCTGCCTGGCCTCATCATACTGGGGAAACTGTGTTGCCTAAAATAAGCTTCCTACCTTTGAGGAGCTCACAGTCACAGCCATTACAATGCAGCATTATAAGGGAAGTAAGATGTAAAAATGGGGTGTAGAGGCAGCACAGAGGAGGGAGTGGTTTACGCTGTCACAGGCCAGAGACAGGAAAGGAATCACAAAGAACATGACCACTCATTCATGTATTCATCCATTCAACAAACAGTTATTGAGAGACTGCCTTGACCCAGGCCCTGTACTAGGAGTTACAGACTCCACACAGACATCATTCCTGACTTCACTGAGTTAAGTCTAGAGGAAAAACAGACAATAAAACACACATTTTCTTTTTTTTTTTTGAGACAGAGTTTCGCTCTTGTTACCCAGGCTGCAGTGCAATGGCACGATCTCAGCTCACCGCAACCTCCACCTCCTGGGTTCAGGCAATTCTCCTGCCTCAGCCTCCTGAGTAGCTGGGATTACGCTTTCTTTTAAACAGTAGTCATTCTGACTGGTGTGAGATGTTATCTCATTGTGGTTTTGATTCGAATTTCTCTCATGATCAGTAATATTGATATTTTCTTTATATACTTGTTGGTTGCTTGTATGCCTTCTTTTGAAAAATGTCTATTCACATCCTTTGCCCACTTTTTAGTGGGGTTGTTTTTCCCTTGTCAATTTGTTTGAGATCCTTGTGGATGCTATTATATGGGTTGGCTCTGTGTCCCCACCCAAATCTCATATTGAATTATGATCTCAATTTTGGAGGAGGGACCTGGTGGGAGGTGACTGGATCATGGGGACAGATTTTCTCCTTGCCATTCTCATGATAGTGAGTGACTTCTCATGAGATCTGGTTGTTTAAAAGTGTGTAGCACTCCCCTCTTTTCTCTCTATCTCCTGCTGGCCATGTGAAGATGTGTTTGCTTCCCCTTCACTTTCTACCATGATCATAAGTTTTCTGAGGCCTCCCAGCCATACTTCCTGTACAGCCTGTGAAACCATAAGCCAATTAAACCTATTTTCTTTATAAATTACCCAGTCTCAGGCAGTACTTTTTAGCAATGCAAGAACAAACTAATACATGCTATTATTAAATAAAAAGTCTAAAAGTAACAGGTGCTAGGGAGGTTGCAGACAAAAGGAAACATACATCATTGGTGGGAGCGTAAATTAGTTCAACCATTGTGAAAAGCAGTATGGTGATTCCTCAAAGAGCTAAAAATGGAACTACCATTCAACCCAGTGACCCATAATTGGGTATATACCTAGAAGAATATAAATCACTCTACCACAAAGACACATGCACACAAATGTTCACTGCAGCACTATTCACAATAGCAAAGACATGGAATCAGCCTAAATGCCCATCAGTGACAGACTGGATAAAGAAAATGTGGTACATATACACCATAAAATACTATGCAGCCATAAAACAATTGTGACTATGTCTTTTGCAGGAACATGGATAAAGCTGGAGGCCATTGTCCTTAGCATTTATTATCCTAACACAGGAATAAAAAAATCAAATACCACATGTTCTCATTCATAAGTGGGAGCTAAATGGTGAGAAGTCATGAACACAAGGAAGGGAGCAACAGACACTGAAGTCTACTTGAGGGTGAAGGGTGGGAGGAAGGAGAGGAGCAGAAAAATTAACTGTCAGGTACTAGGTTTAATACCTGAGGGATGAAATAATCTGTACAACAAACCTCCATGACATGTTACCCATATAACATGTTACCTATATAACAAACCTTCACATGTATCCCCAAACCTGAAATAAAAGTTTTTTTTTAAAGACATACATTGGGACACATAAGCCTGAGTTAGCCTCTGGAGGCAGCCCTCATTTACCTTGATTTTCCAGCATCTAGGCAGAAATGTGAAATACTGCATAGCTCCCCAAACACACTGTCTGGAATAGAGAGATTGGTTAAGGAAGGGTGGCTGACGGTTTCACAGGATGACATAATGGTCAGATGACGAGGGGACTTAGAGGCTGGGCTGGTTCTTTACCATTTTTCTACCCCCTCCCAGATCTATTCTCCACTCTCTCTTCCCCGCTTTGTGCTACTGAGGATGGCACTCATGCTACATGACTCAGCGGTGCCTGCAGGAAATTGGAGCAGAAGAGAAAGAGGCCAGGGTATTCCTCTGGCTTCCTCCCTGCCTTGGTATACATTTCTAGAAGAGGCTAAGCCTTTCCCTGACTATAACCTCCTGTGGGTGGCCCTTCCTCCAGTTCTTGGTGGGCTCCCAGAAACCTATTCTCCTCCCTCACTGTTCCTGCTTGAGTAGTAATGGCTTCCCATTCTTGCTAGCCTCTGGGCACCTCAACATCTCATATTGGTTCCCTTAACCCTGCCCACATCCCCATGATTAGGTTCTTCATTAACCTCTCTCAAACCATCTAAGCTAGAACCTGCTTCCTCCCAGCAGCCAGACTGATGTTGAGGTCTTCCTGTGGAACCCTTACTTTGTATTCTACAGACAGGAAATTAAGGTTCAGGAGGCAAAGAAACTTGATCATCTCATAGAGCTACTATGTGGCACAGTTGAGTTCTACTGGCTCTCCCCCTAGGATTCTGCCCACTCCACCACATGTCTGCAAGCATCATAGTCAGTCCTAGCCCTAGTGCCCAGAATAAGGCTGGACTGAGTGGGCTCCCTCTAACACCTCTCTCTCTCTCTCTCCTTTCAGGAGCTGCTGGAAATGCCATGAAATGCTGTGATAAAAACAAATGTTATCTTCCAATCTAAGGTCCTCACTAGTTCTAGAAATAATCATTATCTATTTTAAAAAACAGGAAAGACTTCATTCTTCTCTGATCCAAGAGACTCCCTAAGCTTTGGCTCAGGAAACAGTCTCAGACCCAGACTCTTTGACTCTCAAAATAATGTTTTTTGTCAATGACTGAGTTCATCCATTTATTCCTTTTTTTAAATATTTGATGAGCATCTACCATATGCCAGGGGCATAATAGTGAACAAAATCAGACATGGTCCCTGACCTTAGAGAGTTCACAACCTAGTAAGCTGTCACTGAGATTTTTTTCCAAAGTTCCATTGAAATATCACTAGACCACGGCTCACAAGGGCCAGGTTCTAGATTCTCATCTTCTGTATTATGTAGTCTCGGCTAAGTTGTTAAAATTTCTCACCAAAATAGAGTTAATAAGGAAACTCAGATAGCATCCCTAGATGGGGTTAGGATAAAACAAGAAAATGCTTGGGAAAAAAGACACAGTGTTAAGGAACAGTTCTTATCAACAGTAATATGGCCCAATGTGATCAGATCCTAGGACTTCTGGATTGATTGAGAAGGCCCAGACCTAGAAGAACCTTAGTTATTCTGCAGATTACTGACATTGCCATAAACTTTTGGAGATTCAGGGAATATTCTGTAACAGCATTCCCTAGCTCTATAAATAGCAATGTCACTTATTAGTCATCATATCAAGCTATATTTGGGACTCATTCATTCTCTATCTTTTTCTTCACTCCTCCATATCATCAGTGATCAAGTCCTATCAACTATATCTCTTAAACATCTTGAAAATATCTCAGAGTCTCCATCTCTATCACCTCTGCGTCTTTTCTGAACTACTCCAACAATCTTATCCTAAAACTGTCCACTGTTAAAGTACAGTATAACTTTCGGAGAGTTAAAATAAAATATGACTGTCATACAAATATAAAGTGAACATGTGTTAAAGATTTATTTAACGCATTAATGAGGGAACCGGCCAGATGGTAGATCTGGCTTGCAGCTAGGCAAAGGGCTGAGTATTTATATTATATAAGCACTGCAAAAAGAATGTTGGAATAAGATTTCTTGTTAGATTTTTTAAAAACTGGTTAATGTCCTTCAAGACAATAAAGCCATAGCCTTTGGAATTATTTTTTTTAACAGGCTGAGATTATTTTCATCTCCATTAGAAAAAAAATTTATAAACCAGTATGTAATTTAGCAAAGCTGGGGTTCTAATTCAAAACAAAAGTACATTCCTGTAGAGTAGAAGCTGGCAGCCACCTTTTGTTTTTGTAAATAAAGTTTTATTTATACC
The DNA here is from genome assembly GCF_049354715.1 of Callithrix jacchus. Classification (NCBI taxonomy): domain Eukaryota; kingdom Metazoa; phylum Chordata; class Mammalia; order Primates; family Cebidae; genus Callithrix; species Callithrix jacchus. The sequence continues at coordinate 92,667,449 of NC_133508.1, read as the reverse complement.
ATTCATGCTCATTCATTTACATATTGTCTTTGGCTGTTTCCATACCACAATGGTATTGTTGATCAACTACAACAGAGACCATATGGACCACAAAACTAAAATATTTACTATCTGGTCCTTTGCAGTAAAGGTTTGTCAATTCTTGCCATAGAGAATTAAATTTCCCTCAAGTGTACCTGTTAGACAATGCTCTGGTACAACAATGAGAACACATGCAGACCTCTTTGCCTTATTTCCATGTTTGGGATGATTTTTTTTTTATATATAGCTCTTCTGCTGTCACTTTCCTCCTACCCATTTCCAGGCTCTTATCAGAGCAATCCTTCAAAAGCATACATCTTACATTGTCAATTCCCTGCTTAAAATCTTTCAAAGTCTCCATTACTAATTCAGTGTTACAAATTCCCTGAGTTCTTGCAACCCCCAGTCACTTTACCTGGGGTGAAGATCCACTAGAGCAATACACGTGAAAGTCTGTGTGCCACACAAGGCAGTGCACAAAGGTTTGTAATGGCATCTGTAACTATCATGGTTAGTTTTTCTCCCACATCTCAAGACAACAGAAAGACTTTGGTTTGAGGGAACAGAGAGTGAGAAAAGATTAATAAGTCAAAGAGAATACAGTTGCAATTCTGTAGGACACATAATCTAGAGAGCTAATGTACAGCAGGACTATAACCAATAATATTGTGTCGTATATTGGAAACTTGCTAAGAATGGAGAGTACATAAAAAAGAGGCAACTGTGTGAGGTGACGGATATGTTAATTTGTTTGACCACAGTAATCATTTCACTATGTATATGTACATCCAAACATCATGTTGTACACCTTAAAGATACACAATTTTTAAAAAGGATTAATACCAGCTACCCCTGAAGCTTCTGGGAACGTGTTTATAGGACTTGGCACCTGGTACAGAGCTCGGTAAATGTGAGTTTATTCTCCTACAGTCCTCTTACCTTGTGTTGATCTGAAATGAGGATTATGTTTCTTAGAGGGAGAAGAGATGAGAGGAGGAGGAGGAGGGGAGAAGGGCTAGGAGGAAAATAACAGTGAGGACAACATCTGCTTTCTATTCCCCAGGCTCAGGGGCCCAGGCTGCCCTCCTGGTGTAACGTTTCTTCGTTCCATATAAACAGAAAGGATGATTCTCGTAATCTCAGCAACAAAATGCGCAGGCATAAAACTGGGTCATATTTTACTTTAATGAGAGAAATGAGGAGCTGTTTCCTTCACACAGAGAAGCCTGGGTTGCCATAATTAACACCAAATGGGTCTGAGGCTGATTGCTCAAATGATGAAGAGGTTGTTGGGATTGGAAGAAACCTGGGGCCTCAGGAGCTGCTAAAACATTGCCAGCCCTCCATTACACCCACCCCCAACCAGCCAGCTGCAGCTGCAGCTCCTGAAAAACAGGGAGGAGGATCAACTTTCATTAAGTGCTTACTAGGTGCTTTATGCACATATGCGTGGATGTGAGCTTATGAATACACACACACACACACACACACACACACACACACACACACACACAATCATGATGGGCATTTCATCCCCATTTTTCAGATCAAGAATCTGAGATTCAGAGAGATGAAATAACTTGCCTGAAATTCCACAGCTTGAAAGTTACAGGATCCTTCACTATCTGGAGTCAACTTACCTTTCAAATCTAATTTCTCCCTATAACAGCACTCTCTGGTATAGTTTATAATCCAATCACATAGAACCACATCTCCCTTTCTATCTACACCTGCCTTCCTGCCTATTCATGTGCTGGTATTTCAAACTGGACAGCCCTCCATATCTTCTTTGCCATTGAAATCTCACTTACCTTTCAAAAGTCGACTCAAAATTAAACACAGCATGGGTGGGTAAGGAACATAGAGCAGTGACATACAGCATATATGTGGACATTGGAATCACCTAAACCATATTTAAAGACCAATTCTGCCATCTAATTGACCTCTTCTCTTTGAGCCCTTTCTGCCCATTTGTAAAATGAAGATAACAACACAGAGTTGTGGCAAGGAATGAATGAGTTAGAGCATATAAAATGCTTTGCATGGGACTCGGCACTCAGTCCATGCCTGTTAAATTTATTGGCTGGAAAAGCAACATCGCCAGTCATCAAGATGGAGACTTAAACAACACAGGCATTTCAAAGGTAGCATCTCAAAATAAGACTTCTGCTTTCACAAGCAACTATTACATGTCCCAGCCTACTCCCTGACTTCCAGAAAAGCATGCCCTCCCATTATGCCCATGCCTGCCTCCCCATCTTTCTTGCGGGGGTTACTCCAATCATGACAGACTTGGTGCCGATTCCCAGGGCTATCCCCAGTCTGCCGACCCTAGACTTACGACATGCAATGATCAACATCAGGTAGGGTATCTGCACTGGGGATAGTAAGATTTGGTGACAGTAACAAAATCAAACTACTGTTTCTCCTTTTGTAAGACTCCTTTGATAGAAATAAACTAACATGCCAATATGAATTAAGAAGACAATAAGGGGGCTCAAAAAGACAAAATGGGAGGCATTTAATTATCAAGAATTAGGAGAAATTATTGGGGGATTCTACAAAATAATGACCAGAACCTGTGCTCAGGATCCTCTTGCTGTTCCAACTCCCTAGGAGTGAATCAACCACCAAAATTAACTTGGCTGACTGCAATAGGCTAGAGAAGAAGCCACATATGGCTGACACCTCAAATACTTGGAAAGAAGATACAGGATGAGGGATTCATTGATCATGATAGCAAAGGAAGGACCCGAAAGTCCACCTGAACAGAAGATTGGCTCTCTAGAAAAATCTGAAGACTTCAATTATGAGATCCAGGGAGGAAAGCCCGGTGAATCCCCTAGGATCAAAGATGGGAACCATTCCTTCAACTAGCTATGTGCAGCTCCAGGAGAGGTAGCTATTCTCATAGGTCACTATGTCTAAGAGGAGTAACAATGTGGGGCTGAGGACACCCCAATTCCATTGGGACTTTAGAACAAAGAAGCTTCTGCACCTTACCCCATATTAAAGAACTTGTCATCAGCAGCCTAATAGAGAAGACATTTCTCCTTATCTTACACTGCCTGTCAATCTCCCTAGTCCAAAAGACCCCAATGCCTAGTGCATATATCCTCCAAACTAAGCATTTAAAGAGTAGACATTATTTTAAAAGGGATCAAAGCCATTGAAGTAAGAAGACAAATCCCAACAACTAGAACAAAGTAGCTTTAAGAAGGCAAGATACAGTTAGAATTCTTTTTTTTTTTTTTTTTTTTTTTTTTTTTGAGACGGAGTTTCGCTCTTTGTTACCCAGGCTGGAGTGCAATGGTGCGATCTCGGCTCACCGCAACCTCCGCCTCCTGGGTTCAGACAATTCTCCTACCTCAGCCTCCTGAGTAGCTGGGATTACAGGCACGCGCCACAGTGCCCAGCTAATTTTTTGCATTTTTAGTAGAGACAGGGTTTCACGATGTTGACCAGGATGGTCTCGATCTCTTGACCTCGCGATCCACCCGCCTCGGCCTCCCAAAGTGCTGGGATTACAGGCTTGAGCCACTGCGCCCGGCCCTACAGTTAGGATTCTTAAGGAGATATTGTGAAAGCATAAAAATATACTTGTGGTACTTCATGCATGATTTCAGAATTTTAAGATTTAACAGAGAAGGTTTAAAACAAGAGTATGTTTAAAAATTAGGTAGAGGAAGCAACCCCAATACACAGCAAAAAATACAAAAAATTGAAAATCGTTAAGTAAAATGGTAGGAGACATGAAAGACATACGTAGGCAATATATTATGGAAGTGATAGTTTCAAAAGGGGCACAAGAAACAGATGGAGGAGAGCGATAGGAAGTTAGAATTAAAGATGTTTTACTGAGGTTAGAAAAGACATGAAACTTCATATGAAAAAGATGTACTGTGTCTTAAATAGGAATGATTTTCAAGTGACACACACTAGACATGGCCTGATGAAATTACATAATTAAAAAAAAAAAACTGTTTGTAAACTTCTTGTGGCAGCCATGAAAATGTGGCAGCTTCTCAGATCTCCTGATGCAGAGAACATAATTAACTGATGGCCCCATCTGCAGTCCCTCTGAATCCACCACTAAGTTTATGCGCAAGCTATGCTTCCTGCAGGCTGCATGCAATAACTAAGCATGGCAGGGATCCTACAGTAGGCTAATCCTGCAAGATATGGGACTCTTCCAATGGACAACTTCGTCTTGAGGGCATCCCACGGGCCTGGCCAAAGCTTCCTTGGAAGTGTGCCACAGTCAGAGATGACTCCAATCTAATTCTTCTCCTTTCCCTCTCTCCTTCCACAGGTTTTAGATCAACATCATGATCTGAAGGTTCTCCCAGGCTTCTCCTGCTCCCGTGCCAATAAGTCTCCTACATATCTAATCCAATCTTTGCATTGTCTTGGCAGACCTGAACTAACATAGTCATGGATGGATGGATGGATGGATGGATGGATAAACTGAGATCTATATAAAGTGTGTGTGTGTGTGTGTGTGTGTGTGTGTGTGTGTGTGTGTCTACAGTGGTCCCCCTTTATCCACAGTTTCACATTCCATGGTCTCAATTACTCAAGTTACAGTATAATAAGATATTTTGAGAAGATCATATTCACATAGCTTTTATTATAGTCATTGTTATAATTTTTCTAGGCTCTGATTAGTAAATGTTGTTATTCTCTACTGTGCCTAATTTGTAAGTTAAATTTTATCATAGGTATGTATATATAAGAAGAAACATAGCATATATAAAGCTTGGTGCTATCCATGATTTCAGGCATCCACTGGGGGTCTTGCAGCATATCCGCTGTGAATAAGGGGGGACTATCTCATGCATAATTCTGTGCATGTATGCATGTACGTATGTATCTAGACATAGTTTTGCATGGATCTCTTCTAAGTCTTAGACTGAAATTGAGACTAAGACTTCTCATATGCAATACTAGTACTCCAAGACACTAAATTATAATTTTTAGATTCTTGAGAGAATAAATGATATTCAAGCAAATGATATATTCTGCCAAGACATGAAATTTAAGGGCTGGCTGACGTAGCTACTCATGATGCTCACAAAATCCCCAGTTGTTTACCTTCCATGCACACAGAGAGACTGGCATTTCTCTACACATCTGCAATTTGACATGGTCATGTAGCTTTTTTTGTCCAATGAACTGTGAATGAAAATGAGTCTGAAACTTGTGGGCAGTAATATTTACTGGTGGCATGAGACTTTCCAGCACCTTCTCCCCTTGCCGTTGTGATCTGGGAAGCTTGCATTGTTACAGAGAGAAACACTGAGCTATCACGTAGAGGATAATCTCCCTGATGACCTCTGAGACCAGCAGCAAACTTGGTATGAGCAAAAAAGAAACTTACTCCTTTTTTGAAGGCTTTGAAATTTGACTGGTTCTGCTTCCTGCAGTACAAGCCAGTCTACTCCACTAACACAAAAGCAAAGCCACAGGGAAAAAAATGTAAGCTCCATGAGAGCAAGGACCTTGACTGTTCTCTGTCACAGCCCCTTTGCCCAGACGCAGCATGAATTATTGCTGTATACATTGTTGTTGCTGCTGCTGCTGCTGTTATTAAAGAAATTTTCAGACATTGAAGAATTCAAAGAGTATGTGCCCATACCTCTAGCTGAGGAAATTACTTGAGGAAGAACTCTGGCCAAATGAAAACTCAATAAACCAAAGTCTCAAGATAGGAAAGATGACAAATACAAGAAAGAATGGTGAGCAATAAATCTTGTAGTAATTCCTGGTTAAATCTAAGAGAATGATGAATGCTTGACTGGGAATTGTAATATGAGTTAAGTAAGGATTATTGAAACAGAAGAGGCATATTAAGAAAATATGGGATAATAGCATCAACATTCTGAATTTACTCAGCAAAACCAGAAAGTATACATGTGTGAGAGAGCGGGGCGGGGGGCAGTGGTGGGCTGTGGGGGAGATTCCACAAGGGAGTAGGAAAATGAAGAAGTTAAAACATTTAAAGCCTTCATCACTGTGCAGAGCACATGGCCAAGCAAAACAATGGGGCAAGGGGAAGAATTAGGGAGAGTTATTGATTTAGCAACGGAGAAGTATTTGACTGTAAAGATGGCTAACATCTGCAATGATTAATGGATGGCCTATTGTTTGATTATTCATTCAACATATAGATGACTGAGCATCCAGGATATGCCAGGTATGCTGGAGATACATCAGTAAATATGTAAGTAAATAAAACAGAGACGGTTTATACTCTCATTCTCAAGAGGGAAGACAAGCAACACACAAGTAATCAAACAAAAACAACATCATGTTGGGTGGTGATAACTTCCATTCCTGTTCCTCAGCTGAAACTTTAGGAAAGAATAAAAATTAAGCTATTTCTAGATAAGGAGAGTATGGTATTCTCTAGGCAGAAAATAAAACCTGCAAAAACTCTAAGTCAGTGATAAGCTTCATATGTTCAAGCAATCAGAAGGTCAGAAGAACAGTAGCACGTGCACGTGTGTGTGTGTGTTCATTCCTGAAGGTGCCAGGTCATTATAGAACTTTATGAGGCTGAGTAAAATATGAGACTACCCTAAGTATGCTGGTAAGCCACTGGGAAGTTTTAAGAAGGGGAATGTTATGAACTGATTTGTTTTAAGAATATCACCGGCTGACATGTAGAAAAACAGCAAAGGGTGGGCAAGGGTGAAAGTGAGACACCAGTGGGAGGTGACGGTGGCTTGAACCAGGGTAGTGGCAGCGGGCATAGAATGTTAAGGGCCAGATTGGAAGTCACCTGAAGACACAGCTAATAGGACTTTCTGATGGATTAGCTGTCATAGGTGAGGGGAAGGGAAGGATCAGAGTTTACTCAACAGTGTTGCCTTGAGCACATGAGTATATGGTGAATGAAAAGACTTGGAAAGAACAGATTGGAGGTTGCGGGGGCAGGCTGTAAACAAAGCTATGGTTTGGGCAAGTTCAGATTGAGATTCTTCAACATCCCAGAGGAAAGGTGAAGAACATATTTGGATATGTGAGCTTAGGAAGAAGTCAGGGATCAAGGTGAACATTCACAGAGAGGAGACACCTGAAGCTAAAGGAAGTACTGAGGCTACTGTATGTAAATAAGCTGCATATACAGTCGTGCATCTATTAACAACAAGGTTACATTCTGAGAAATGCGTCATTAGGTGAGGTAGTCATTGTTCAAACATCACAGAAAGCACTTACACAGACCTAGGTGGTATGGCCTGCCACTCACCCAGTGTGCTTGTGTGTGTGTGTGTCCTATGCGTATGTGGCATAGCCTATTGCTCCTAAGCTACAATCCTGGACACTATGTTACTGTATTGAATGCTGTAGGTAATTGTAAAACAATGCTAAGTGTTTATGTATCTAAACATATCTATACCTGGAATGAGCGGAGTCAAAATATGGCATAAAACATTAAGAAACTGGCACACCTGTACAGGACACTTCCTGTGAATGAGCTTGTGGACTGGCAGTTGCTCCAGGTGAGTCAGTGATTGAGTGGTGAGCATATGTGAGGACCTAGGACATTACTGCACACGTGTATACAACTGGCAACACAGTAGCTTTGTTTACATCAGCATTACCACAAACAGGTGAGAAATGTGTTGTGCTATGACTTTATGATGACAACAATGTCACCAGGCAATAGGAATTTTTCAGCTTCACTATAATCTTAGGGGACCACCATCATATATGCAGTCCATTGTCGACCAAACATTGTTTTTTGTCTGGAGCTTCATACATGGTATGTGCTTAATAACTGGTTCCCGCGCCTCTTCTGGGGATGGTTGAAGGTAGCCTCTTAGAATTAACACTGGACTGAGTGACAGGAGACTAGCACTTCCTTTCTGGTCCTCAGCAGTTATGAAACCATTGAATAGATGATGAGGAAGCATGAGGAAATGAGAGGGGGATGGGTATGTTCATGTTGATGGTTTCACCAGTGTGTATGTCTCAAAATTCACCAAACTGTATACTTTCAATAACGCAGGTTATTGTATGTCAGTTATACCTCATTAATGCTTCTTTTAGAAAAAGGAAGAGAACAATTTCTGCTTTATCTCCCTAGGTGGTTGTGTCTCTATAATTAATTATTAAAACACTTGAAATAATGAAGATGAGACAAATGAAACAAATGCTGTTGCTGGTGACTTTTTGCTCATTATCAATAGCTACTGCTTTATTTGGGAGTGGAGAGTAAGAGCTGAAAGGTGTGTGAAAGAAAATTATGAACATTTTCCTGAGAAAATGACAAGGTGAATGGCAGATGGGAAAGGAACTCTATTAGTCAGAGTTCTCCAGAGAAACAGAACCAACAGGACATTTATGTAGGGGTGTGTGTGTACACATATATACACATACGGAGAGAGCGAGATTACTGTAAAGAATTGGCTCACATCATTATGGAGGCTCACAAGATCCAAGATCTGCCGTCAACAAGCTGGAGACCCAGAAAAGCCTATGGTGTGATTCCGGTCTATATGCCAGCAGGCTCCAGACCCAGGATGAGCAGATGTTTCAGTTTGAGTCCAAAGGCAGGAAAGAACCAACGTCCTAGCTTAAGGCAGTCAGGCGAAGGGGTTTCCCCTTACTCAGCCTTTTCATTCTATTCAGGCCTTCCGCTGATGGGCTGAGGCCCACCCACATGAAAAAGGGCAATCTGCTTTCTCAGTCTGCCAGTTCAAATGTTGATCTCATACAAAACACCCTCACCAACACTCCCAGAATAATGTTTGAACAAACATCTGCATACTTCACTGCAGTCCAATGAAGCTGACACATAAAATTAACCATCACTGGGACGATTATTTATTGAACTCCTATTTACAGCAAACCTCTATTGTCATTATTATTCTTTTTACAAAGGAACAAAGAGGTGATGCCATCTGCCTAAGAACACAGAGCTGCCCAAAGGACAAAGTTGGATTTGAATCTCATTTCATCTGAGTCTACTGTACTAAGCTTCCCTTCTGAGAATCCAAAACTTTGGAGCTCAGTGAGACTTTACAGATGATCCGGACCCTGTACCTCTTGATCCAGTAACACAAGTGACTGAGACAGCTGAATCTGCAGCCCCTGCCTAGAGCTCCTCCTGCCTTGCCAAATTGCCCCTGCTGGGCCTGGCTGTTGGTTGGAATCTGATTCCATCTCTGGCCATTTCTTCCAGCCTAGCCTGCAAGAGGGAAAAGCCTACTCAGGGATTATGTTCTGCCCTCAAGGCCTCCGAAGCACCAGTGAATGTTTCCACAGGTGACCTCCATTCTGCCCCTCACCATTCCTGCCCCTCCTTCCTGGCTGCCCTGGTAGCAGAAGCCCAGATATTTCACAAGCAGCCAATTAACACCTTTTTTCCTCCTTAATGGAAAAAGTGATGCTCAGACTTCCTGAATTCAGGGGTGTGAGGCTGCCTGATGGGTCATCTCCTTTCTTGGGGGCCAGTCGCAGTTTAGAGAAACTCATTTATTTAAGGCTGTAAATGGCTAGATTCCTAAATCCTCGTGGGCTCCAGAGAAGAGATGAGGAGGAGAGAAAGGAGTCGGGGAGGGGAAGAAGATAAATGCTTTGAGGAAAGGGGCTTCCCCAGAAAAATTCTTTCCGTGATAACACCAGCCAGTGTGCATTGAGTGCTGACTGTCAGCCACTACTCTACTGCCTCAGATTATCTCAGTTATCATAGTCACCAACAAGGGAGGACCTCTTTTTACCTCTATTTTAGTAATAAAGAAACTGAGGGACAGAGGTGTTGTGTAAGCACCCAAGGCAGCACAGGGGAAGCCTAGTAGAACTTAGGTTTTTACCTCTGGCAGTTCAATCTCAAAACCTGTGCACTGTTTCTGTAAACATCAGTTTACAGTTTATAAAGTGTGTTTTCATCAACTACCTCATTTGATTTTTACAACATGCCTGTGGATTAAGATTTGCTCTCTGCTAGGGCTTTCTTCTATGTAAAATGAAATTCACAGGGTAGAGAGACAAGTCTACCAAATGAATCAATGCCAGACCAGGGAGATACTTGTTTATTCATTCAAAAAAAATCTTTATCAAATGCTTACTATGAGCCTGGCATGGTAACAGTAAGTTATACCTCAACAAAAATAATAAGATTTTAAAATAAGATGAAAAAGGTCAGATTATGTAATTGTCTATGTCCCCTGCTGGCATGGAGTTCCCTTTTACTGGAGGGAGGGGCCGCCTTTTTATTCTATTCAGGCCTTCAACTGATTGGATGAGGCCCATCTGCATTAGGGAGGGCTGTCTGCTTTACTCTGCCTACAAATGCAAACACGAATATTATCCAGAAACTTCCCCACAGACACATCCAGAATAACATGTGCTGTATACTATATAATACGTACTAGCAGGGTCATAGGCAAGTACAGTACAATCTGGCTTTTTTATTTTTTATAGAGGCATAACTTAATGCAGTCAGGTAAGTATGCAGATCAATAAAGGTTAAATATGAACATATTATATACATATATGCAAAATACGTTGAGGCAGTAACTACCCTCTGAATCAAGATATAGACTACTGCCAGTACCACAGGTGGCTCCCTAATGTGAAGGGTCACCATTATTCTGACCTCTTTCACTGTGGATTTGTTTTGTCTGTTTTTGACCTTCATTTAAGTGGAATCCTACAGTGTACATTCTCTCATGTATGACTTTTCTCACTTGACATTCATCCATGTTGCCTGTATCATCGTGTGTTCTTTTACTGCTGTGTAGTATTCTAGTGCATAAACACACAACCTGTTGCAGGTTCGTCCTCTGTGAAGTTGACTCTGAGATGGAGATTAGCATGCAGGATAGTCATTAAGAAGTGTCCTTAGGATGGATCCCTGTGGAAGGGAAGAACAGAAAACAGGGTTAGAACAGAGAGAAGTCAAGAACTCAGTGCAGACCCAAGGACCACCTCAGCTGACACCACAGAGAGCTCTGAAGCTAAAATGGCCCACCTTAGTTCTTCCATATGGAGCAGAATGGCTGAATCAGTCATAGGGTATATATCAATTTATACTCTCACCAGTAGGTCCCTTAAGTTTTAGCAATTCACATGGGTGGGTGTTTAGTGGTATCTCATTATGGTTTTTGATTTTCACTCATTTCCTTGACTGACTAAACACATAGCCACCAGAAGCCTGCCTGGTCAGGGCAGAACCAAATTTGAACTCAAGGTAGTTGATTCTGAAGACACCATGCTTCTCCCCATACATCATGTTTCCTCCCTCCACCCCAGGAAGTGTCTACATCCAGAGACCAAACTATTTTTGAAGTAGCAGTAGTCACTGACTTGAAACCTGCTGGGTATATGGTTGTATGGTGTGTATTAGTTTCTCCTGGGGCAAACACTGCTGGTTTTCCAAAGCCAGTCCAGTCTCTACTCTTCCTTTACTCCCACCCAAATTGCAATCTGTATCTGGTGGTGATAGGCTTAGCAGAACAGCCACAGGATAAGCCCTCTAGACAATGAAACATGAAGCTGTGCTTTAGGGGCTGCTGAGAATCGTTTTGTGGTCTTGAATAACGTCATTGAACTACTGAACTAACCAGCTCCAGAACCTCCCTTACTTCAAACATCTTGATATGTAAAGTGATAAATTTCCTTATCATTTAAACAATTTAAGTCTTCTGTTACTTGCAGGCAAAAGCATCCTAACTTTCCCTTTCCTATACCTCAGTGTAAACAAATTGCACCTTTTCTTCCCAGCTGCTTCTTATACTGTGGTCTGTTAAAAAATGCAGAAGCATCATCCTTATAATATTTATAAGATAGATTATCTTAATTCTTATACAGAGCAGCTCTAGAGGTAAACATTAGTGGTAACTCCATCTCATCAATGAGAAATCCATGGATCAATTTCAGCTCCTGATAACTTTTTTTTTTTTTTTGAGACAGAGTTTCGCTGCTGTTACCCAGGCTGGAGTGCAATGGCATGATCTCGGCTCACCGCAACCTCCACCTCCTGGGTTCAGGCAATTCTCCTGCCTCAGCCTCCCGAGTAGCTGGGATCACAGGTGTGTGCCACCATGCCCAGCTAATTTTTTGTATTTTTAGTAGAGATGGGGTTTCACCATGTTGACCAGGATGGTCTCAATCTCTTGACCTCATGATCCACCCGCCTCGGCCTCCCAAAGTGCTGGGATTACAGGCTTGAGCCACCATGCCCGGCCAGCTCCTTCCTGATAACTTAAATGGCTTAAAGAACTCTTACACACAGCAGCCTCATTTTTCAGACACTACAGCCAAGACCCACAGAGAAGTAAGTAAAATAGCTGAAATTTGATGGACTCTGAAGTTCATGCTTTTTTCTTTAGATCTCTGTGCAAAATAGCTCTTCTAAGAAATGAGCACAAAAGCATTTCAAACAGACACTTTGGACAGTCACACTACACAGTCACTCCAGATTTTAACTGCTCCATAAACACAGTCTTCTACTTCAGAAGATGCAAAACTGAAGGTCTCCTGCGTATCTTACAGAGGACATGTATTCTGACACCCAGTAGAAAATGAAAAGCAACTCCTTGTCCAAGACTCATAAAGTTAGCACCTTTGCTTAGCGGTATCATTTTCTCTGAAGCTAGAAACTAACTGAAAACCAGACCTGCTGTGCAGAGAAAAGAACTGAGCTGAACTGAGCTGAGCTGAGCTAAGCTCCTTCTCCCCAGCCTCTAGGTAGGTCAGATGAGAATGGCTCCTTTCAACATAGCACATTTCAATAGCTCAAATGTCCTCTGAGAGAATAGCAGGGACTTTCTCATGTTCTCAAGCGTCTGATTCTCTGGAGGCCTTCTGCCTTTTCCTGCCTGGGTCCAGGGACTCACCCTGCTTTCCTCCTCCTTTGGTGCTGCCAGCATCCTGCTGTCCCTCCACAGGGTTCTAATCACCTGATCTCCCATGCTGGAGGCTGAAAAGGGTGCCGTCTTCCAGCTCCACAAACATACTTGCTACCCTAAATTGAAGTTCTTGGCCCTGGTATCATGTAAGTCTTACTGTGGGATTTTTTTAACTTTTATTTTAGGTTTTGCGGTACAGACACAGGTTTGTTATATAGGTAAACTTGTGTCTTGGGAGTTTGTTGTGCAGATTATTTTATCCAGGTTCGAAGCCTAGGGCTTGAATATTTTTCCTGCTCCTCTCCCTCCTCCCACTTTCCACCCTCACATAGAACCCAGTGTCTGCTGTTCTCTTCTTTGTGTTCAATGAGTTCTCATCATTTAGCTCCCATTTATGTGGGAGAACATGTGGTATTTGGTTTCGTGTCCCTGTGTTAGCTTGCTAAGGATAATAATCTCGAGCTCTATCCATGTTCCTGCAGAAGACATTATCTCATTCCTTTTTATGACTGCATAGTATTCCATGGTGTATATGCATCACATTTTCTTTATCCACTATGTCATTTATGGGCATTTAGGTTGATTCCATGTCTCTGTTGATGTGAACAGTGCTGCAGTAAACATCTGCATGCATGTGTCTTTATGGTAAAATTATTTATATTCCCCTGGGTATATACCCAGTAATGGGATTGCTGCATCAAATGGTAGTTCTGTTTTTAGCCCTTTGAGGAATCGCCATACTGCTTTCCACAATGGTTGAACTAATTTACATCTCCACCAACAGTATATAAATGTTATTCTCTGTTCTCTGCAACCTCACCAGCATCTGTGGGATTTTACTGCAAAAGAGACAAGAGCGAAACTCCAAGTAGTTTGACATCACTGAGAGAAGAGTGCACAGGGGCCACTGCAGCTGCAGGCAGATGAGAGGGCAGGGACAACCCACACAGGAGCTTGCAGGCCTTGTTGAGAAATTTGGACTTATCCTGAAGGCAAAGAGAAGCCATTGGATTTTAAGCTGGAGCAGAACAAGATCATATTTGGGTTTTAGGAAAAAGGTTGGTGGGGGGCTGGGCGTGGTGGCTTATGCCTGTAATCCTAGCACTTTGGGAGGCCAACGTGGGTGGATCACAAGGTCAAGAGATTGAGACCCTCCTGCCAACATGGTAAAATCCCATCTCTACTAAAAATATAAAAAATTAGCCGGGTGTGGTAGTGTGTACCTGTAGTCCCAGCTACTTGGGAGGCTGAGGCAGGAGAATCGCTTGAATCTGGGAGGCGGAGTTTGTGGTGAGCCGAGATGGTGCCATTGCACTCCAGCCTGAGAAACAAGAATGAAACTCAGTCTCAATAAGTAAATAAACAAACAGAAAAAAGGTTGTGGAGGAAAAGAAAGGGATAAGACTAGAGACCAAGAGACTATGGCAATAATCTGTGCTGCTTTGTCAGGTAAAGAGCTCCCTGTCACTGGAATATGCAACTAGAGAAGCTGTAAGAACACCCTATGATGGACACAAAGTCAAAATAGCTCCTGCCTGAGGTCCCTTCCAGCTTTCAGGCACCAAGGTTCTCTGAGAGAAAATTTACATAACCTTGTCCAACCTTCACCCCGCTCCCCGTCATGAACCCCAAGCTCACAGGTTGTGAAACTGAGATGCACCGTGGGTTGATGGTGGGTCTGATCACAGTTTCTCCATCCCAGCCTGAATAGGTTTCTGTCTCCATGGCAGGTTTGAGGTCCCCCAGCCAGTGCTCCACATGGGGACAAGGGGCAGTTCCATTTTGTTGTGCAACAGCTCATAAATCCAGGAATTACAAACAAAGGGGATTCTGTTACAGGTAAATACCATTTGAAATACAATCTCTGTGAGGGCTTTATGTTTGTCATTAATTTTATAAATTGTTGCAGTAATTAACAGGGCATAAAATAGGCTTCCTACCCCATCCAGGAAGGCCTTCCTGAATGCTCCATTGTCAGATGTGCCCTCAGGATCTCAGAGTGGCGGTGCCCTGGGTGATGCTGGGTGTGGGATGAGGGTGGGAGCACCTTAACACTGGGAAAAACACCTCCATTCATGGGTGGTAGTTTAATGAGTTTATTTTAGGTGGCTTAGAAAATGACACAGAGATTTACCTCCCAGGCCCTCCCCTCCATAAATTAGAATGAGGCCTGTGGCCTGGGAGACAATTAGGACCTTCCCCTGCATTTAAATCAGAAGCTGGGCAATGAGAACAGTTTTCTCCCTTGCTGTGAATGTATCGATTTGGGGGATTTTCCCCACTTTTTTCCACTTGTTTTCTTTCTTTCTGGGAAAACTGTCAAGAGCTGTATGGAAAATAAAAACCCCAATTCATGAACACAGTTTGGATTTCTTTCTGGAACATAGTACCTTCTTAAAGTCTTAAATGACTCACAAAATTAATTCTGAGCCCTCCTGTTCCTGCCACCCTGAAGGACGCTGTCTCCCTCCATCCAGTTTGCAGTTTGTCAGGAAACAAGCCGGTAAATGTGATGTCCTTGGTACTCCCTCCTCACTACCTTTTAATTCAGCAATGTTTCAGGTGGATAAAAAGTATAACTAGTATAAATAATACTTGTGAACTTACTACCTGACTGGAAATATAAAACATTACAGACAAAGTGAAGCCCCCGGGCTCTTCTCTCATTTTTTAATTACATGTTCTGTGGGGGATTTTAGCAAGAAAGTGTCATGGTTAGATGAGATTTTAGGGAGCTTACTCCAACTGTGGTATAAATGGGGGTAACTAAGACTAGACACAAACAGACCAGCTTAGAACAGCGTGCACCCTGTCTCTACAAAAAATACAAAAAGTTAGCTGGGTGTGGTGGCAGGCAACTGTAATCCCAACTTCTTGGGAGACTGAAGCAGAGAACTGCTTGAACCTGGGAGACAGAGGTTGCAGTGAGCCGAGATAGCACCACTGCACTCCAGCCTGGGCCACAGAGCGAAACTTCGTCTCAAAAAAAAAAAAGGTGTTCAATGATCCAGGCCAAAGATAATAACATTTCAGGTCCTGCTCTTCACCCCTTAATGCTAAGCATGAAAAATCAATGGGCAAATAAAATTTCTGAGTAATAATGGCAACTAACACTTGTCTCTCCTTCAATTTACCCTGTATTTTTCAAACATCACCAAATCCTCTCCATTGCCTTTTATTTCATCTCCATTTTACAGATACGAAAAGCGAAGCTCAAGGCAGTTTAATAATTTTCCCAGGATCATAATGCTGGGGTTGAGTCCTTGATAATGCCTCTATAGCATTTTCCCTTGACCCTGAAATCAACGCAGGGCCTAGGACAGAACCTTGCTCATAAATAGTCTGTGCTCCATAAACGCTCAGTGGATAAATGAATTGCTCCTACCATACTTCTATTCTTTTAGTATTTAATCATATACAGCCCAGTGTCATTTCTGGCATTTACTTAAATAATTAACAATACTATATTTCCAAACTTGGTAGTAAGCTCCTTGAAAGAGGGGTCATGTTTCTTACCTTTTGGCACAAAGTAGAAATTCAAGATTATAATGATATAACAGACATATAGACTTCCACAATCAAAAGAGGTATTTGAGGCCATCCAGTTAAATTCCTTCATTTTACAGATGGGGAAACCAAGACTTAGAGGGGAGAAAATGACAACGCAAGGCTCATAGAGTACGTTGGAATTGTGTGCACATGTAGCTCAGCCACTTCCACCCAGATTCCTCAACCAGCCCATACTTAGAATCCCTCCTATGTGCCAGCCTTCAGGATGGGCAATGGAATACCATTAAGCAATGAGACACTATCCTTGCCACAGTGCTCATGCACAGTCCTGGGGTCACGGGGGCTTAATGGACAACTTCTTTGTATAAAGCCGTATCATAGAAGAAAATATGGAAGAGGCAGGAGCATACGGAGAAGGGAGAACCCATGCCCTAATCAATGACATTCAGATTCAATTTTTCACATTGTGTCAATAAAATAGAACATGTTTGGTAGAAAAATTTGACTGTTTAGCCATTGAGACACCAGATGTGAGCCACTGATCTTCCTAAAGAGGCAGACAGGTAAAAGAGTGCCCATCCATTATTCTGCACTGCTCACCATAATTCAGGGTCAAAGATCATGGCAACTGCTTATGCCATAGAAGCATCTTGGAAGCACAAGACTCTATACAGCATTAAAAACATGCATAGGATTCACCTACCTGATACTGACCATAGAGCTTACACTCCACCTGTTCAATTGTTGAATGGTCACCTTCTAAACACAAATCTGGAGTCACTAATGTCAAAAATGTCCCTGGTCCTAATCCAGTCTTTACACTTCTAGGAATCTGCTCTGAAGAAATAGTGGTTAGTCTTGAAAAGACACAGACATCCACTGAGCCACAGTTTATAATGAAGAACTGATATGATAATAATAAGAAACATTTGTTAACTTATTATTTAGGTCACATATCAGGCACTGTGTTAATGTACCTATAAATGTTATCTTAATCTCATCAGTTTCACTATCAATTCTATAAAAAGGCCATTATTGTATTTATTTTCCAGTTGAGGAGATTGAGGCTCAGAAAGGGTAATTATTTCATCTTTGTTTGGTCAGAAATCGAGCTTAAGTGATGGAGATATAATTCCTGTTCCAGGGCCAGTGATCTTACACACTAGGCTCCAAATCAAACAGCAGAACAGGTTAGTAAATTTTGGTGTTAAATGTAATGTCATCCAATTTTTTTAAGTGATGTTTACAAAAATTGCCTACAGAATCCACATCGAATAAAAAAGTGAAAGCAATTTAAAATTACACCTTTGACAACTATGGTTACATGTTTGTAAACACACACGTATACACACACACCTCAAAAGAATATAAACCAAAATGTGACCAGTGGTTGTGGTAAGGTAATAAGACTAGGGTGATTATTTTATTTTGGGTCTCAATTTTTCAAACATTTTAGAATCTCATAGTAAATTATTTTGATCATAGGAAGAGCATATTTTTATATTTATTGCTAATTCTAATAACTGTCTACCCTCCCATTAATCATCTGTTAATCTTCTGCCAGAAACATCTACCAATGAGCAATGAAGAATATTAATTTTCAAACCCTTTGCTGAAAAATTCTTGGTCTTAAAGGCAGAAAAGAAACAAATAGAAATAGAATTGGTGCATTTATATGTCATTCAGTCTCATCATTTTTTTTTCTTAACCTCAGCCTCTCCCAGAAACAAGACAAAGAGAGCAAAAATTTCATGAAATCTCCAATTTGGTAGGAAAGGGTAATTATCTAGTTGTCTAAAAGCTGTCTAGTCTATTCCACATCTAATACAAAAATCCCCAAAATAGAACTCTTATTGAATGTCCTTGTATTAGTCTATTCTTGCATCATTATAAAGAACTACCTGAGCCTGGGTAATTTAAAAGAAAAGACTTTTAATTGACTCAGTTCTGCAGGCTGTACAGGAAATTTACAATCATGGCAGAAGACAAAGGGGAAGCAAGCACCTCTTACATAGCCAGAGAAAGAGGAAGAGAGAAGGGGGAGATGCCAGATAGTTTTAAACAACCAGACCTCATGAGAACTCACTATTACCAGAACTGCAAGGGAGAAATCTTCCCCCATGGTTCAATCACCTCCCACCAAGAGCACCACCCCCAACACTGGGGATTGCAATTCAACATGAGATTTAGGTGAGGACACAGATCCAAACCGTATCAACCCCTGTTGTTGTAGCACTTGCTGATGTTGGGAGACAATTTTCTATGGGTCTTTCATGTTTCCAAATATCTTATAAGCAGAGGCACCAGCTATCATTTCAAAGATCTTTGTAGAGCAAATAGCCTCAGAAGATAGAAACAGTGGACCCCCCAGGAGCAGTGGACTGGTTTGTTTGCTGTCCTGCATAATAAAGCTAATGTCTCTCCCCAGGACAAGGGTCTTGTGGGTTTGCTTGCAACACACTATAAAAGATTTGGGTTTCCTAAGCTCTAGGTTTCTCAGCTAGCTGTGAAGCAAGCACATTGGAAATGCAGCACACATCTGCAGTACTTTGCAACACTTTTTGGGACTTAGAGGACAAGAGAAAATACACACAAACATGAAGCTTATGCCATTTTCTGTGCTATGAGTAATAAAGCCCTTTGCCTCTGACCCAGGAGTCACCTGTCTTCTACCAGCACCCATGAAACTGTAGCAGGCTACCTTGTTAGCTTGGAAGCAGGATAAAGTCTCAGATTCTTCACAGTTCTTTACAACTGCTTTTTAAGACAACCTATGATTTCACATGCATTTATGTGCTATTCCTACATGACATGTAAAGTTCCTTTTTAATATTTTTTGTTTTTGCTAGTGTGGATTTAAGGTAGAGTAGAGTTAAAGCTTTTCAGAACTTACTTTTAGCTGTATGGTGACCATATGGCCTGGTCTGTCCCACATCATCATTCTATTTATGACTAATGTCCCAATATAACTATTAATAATACCCTTGTTCATTCTCAAAAGTGTCCCTGCTTGGATGATAAATTATACAGACATTCTAATTAAAGAGAACTGTGGTGGCAAGTTTAATAACCAGAGGTAAAGTCTAAGGGCAAGAGACCACATATTGTTGTAATATCTTTCTACGAAAACATTAAGATACAAGGTAAGCCTCTATGCTCCAACAGAAAAATTCTACAGCACGGGAAAGTTATTTAACCTCCTTGTGCCTTGGTTTCTTTTTCTGTAACATGGGGATAATAATGGTACTGACCTCATAATGTTATTGTAAGATTAAATCAGTTAGTATGGTAAATATAAAATACTTGAAACAATGCCCAAGCATGTAGTAAATATGTTAGCTATTACTATTTGCATTCATGATCACTATCATCTTTATTTTTACTTATTTATTTATTTATTTGGAGACAGAGTCTCGCTCTGTCATCCAGGCTGGAGTGCAATGGCATGATCTTGGCTCACTGCAGCCTCTGCCTCCTGGGTTCAAGTGATTCTCCTGCCTCAGCCTCCTGAGTAGCTGGGACTACAGGCACGTACCACCATGCCCAGCTAATTTTTGTATTTTTAGTAGAGATGGGGTCTCACTATGTTGGCCAGGATGGTCTCGATCTCCTGACCTCGTGATCCACCCGTATTGGCCTCCCAAAGTGCTGGGACTACAGGCGTGAACTATCATCTTTGTATACCACAAGAGCCATGATTTTTTTGACCATTTGTGAGCGCCCAAAGATCTACTTCAAGCATTCCGAAGACCACATAGAGCCCTGAGTAGTTATTCATCTCATACCCTAGATTTCAAGCAAGACTATACCCCCTCAAATCTAGGTTGGCAGCTCATTTGGATTCTACAGCAGTGTCACAGAACTGTCCAATACATAATAAATGATCATGAATGAAATAAAAACAACCTTTTTCTAAATTTGTATATGGCTCATGATTCCAAACTTTTATCATTTTGTGTATATATGTGTATGTGTGTGGGTGTGTGTGAGGGGGGTATATATGTATACTTATATTTTGCTAAGGCCCCTATTCCATATCTAAGAGGGAAAGGAGCTGCTATTAATATTTATACTCAGGTAATGGTTATAAGCCAGAACAGGGCAGGGCACACCAGGTCATATGATACGATTCATGGGGTCTTTGACTCTTCAGACAAAATAAAGCTCCCAAAAGGCAGCACTTACTATAAGAAGAAGGAAGAGAAGTTGGAGGAGGAAGAGGAAAAGAAGAAAGAAGGAAGAAAATAAATTTGAAAAAATAAGTTAAAAGAAATCTACAACTCAACTCAGAGTAACACTCACCAAGACACAGAACAGGCTGTCTTAGAAGTTAGTCACTCAGTAAACTCCTTTGGGGTGTTGGGGATGGGAGGAGAGGGTCATCTCTCCCACTGTAAAATGCCAGTGCCATGGTTAGACAACTTAATAGCAGGGTAGCATTTCAGTTACAAATCAAGAACTGTTTCAGTAAGGTCTCTTCAAACTCTGGTGGGTTAGCCTGTAGGGGAGTCTCTGAATCTGTGCACTCTATAAAAAGCAGGACAGTTTTATGGCCCTGGGGTTCAATAAATGTTAAAACGCCAAAGGTGGCAATATACCAAGTATGCAAAATATCCTGAAGGGTCTTAAATCTCAGAGCAGCATGACTTGTATTGAGATTGTCTTCGAGTCTTGACATGCACAATGAACGGCGCAATACGCCCTCCGCTCGGCATCAAGTAAGAAGTGATGAGCATGTCAAATATGAAATATTCTCCTTTTTAAAATTAATTTGTTTTATCAGGACCCCTGAGCTGCCTTGCACACTCCAAATGAGTGTCGTGTCCTCTTTGTAAGAAGAACAATCGCAAATGATGAGACCATTTATAAAACAGTGATCTTCCTGATGTAGCTCTGAGGGCCAGATCTGCTGTTCATGGCCAGCCCTGCAGGGTATTTGTTCCTTCTGAGAAGTTCTGGTCAGACTAAGCACAGATTTCCTGTGTATTTGTCACTTTTGGTTCCCTTAACCAGAAAGGCTGCAAGATTTTCTTAATCAGGAGAAATAATAATAACAGTATGACTGCCAATACTCTTGTGTCTACCATTTACCGTCCCTTGCTATGTGTTAGATGCCATGTTAAATTGGTGGCAGTATTTATGGCCATTGGGTCCTCCGGGATGCAGAGACCGAGATGAGTTAGGAATGCAAATGGTATATTGAGGGCAATGTTTGTAAAATTGAAAAGGGAGAGAAGTCAGAATTGGACAGAGAAAGGCTTCAGACTGAGATGCTGATCTGATACCTGGGAAACCACAGCGAGAGGAAGCAGGATTATTTCCTGGGAGGCCGTAAGTCACTGTTCTTCTGGCTTTAGTTTCCTGCTTCACAATTTTCCTACGGTTTACCCAGAAACCAATAACAAGGGCGGGTCCCTCGTGATATGTACCGAGCTTGACTTCTTACAGAGCTCTGGTATCTGGTGGCTCTCACATTCTAGGACTTTTAGTGACTTTCTTGGGATTTGAAAGACAGAGCCCATACGAGTACTCAGATTCCCCACTCAAGGCACTCCTGCCATTCAATATATGGTGTCAATCCAGGGGTAATCAGCCTGCCTTCCGTTTCCCCATCAAGCTCAAGCAGAAGTCTAATTGCAGTTAATACCTGTAATTTGAGGATGAAGCTATAAATGAGATCCAGCCAGAGTAGGTGGGGTTGGGGATGGGAGGCCATCAGACCAGCCAGGATGGCATCTGAACAACAGAAGCTGGTGTTCTTGCATGTGAATAGACTCAGGTCGTAGGGACACAGGTGACTTCCTTCAGTTGCTGCTAGAGAAGGCCTATGTGCAGGTGTGGGCTGGGTAACCTCCCATCAGTTAAGCCTCTGCATACCCTCAGTCCTAATCCTGCCATCCCCACCTGTGAGCTCCTTAAATGTGCATACAGACATCCTAAGGGGTGTCTGGCTGCAAAATCTTGCCAGAGAAGCAAAATTGGTTTGGACTCTTCTTCCCTAAATGTTACCTCACTCTGGAGGTCCAGACAACCAGAGACACTTTAGTATTTTTGTTTACCAAAAAATAAATTGAGGTTTTCTGGCTCTAGAGTTCATGCTCTTACCCATTATACAGTATTGCCATCTGTATCAGTTAGATTCCAATAAGGAGAGAGTAACTTGATTTGAATAGGGAAAGCTTAGGATAAATAATTATTAACTAGTAACAGTGGTATCAAAAAAACTAGATCCAATTTATGTTCTGAGCTCTGTCTATCATATAATGCTACAGAGAGAATCATTAGCAAGACATGCAAGTTTGTATATTCCTAAGATATTACTAAGAAGGTCCTCTGTGCTAGGTTCTGTGCAGAGGTGTTGGAAACTCACTGATAAAAAACACAGGAGCAGCTCCTGCCCTCACATAGTTCAGGGTCTGTAAGAAACGGCCTCATATCTTACAGTGAAGAATTGAGAAACACCAACCCAGACGAACTAAGTGGGAACCAGTCAAATCACCTGGAATGCCTGCTAAAAAGGGACTGGCACACCTGAACCCAAATCAAATAAATCTAAACTTTGGTGCTCCAAGACCACATAACAGTAACACCGTAATCTGATGAACTGAGTTAAAGGAAAGCAGAAGTCTAGGAAAGCCTTCTAAAAGGCTCCTAAGAACTCACCATGATTGTATGAGAGCCAGGTGCCAGATGCGGTGCTGAGCATTCAGGATGCATCTCTCTTTTTAATCCTCCAGCAGCGTGATGGTCTTCGTATGTGTTAACAGGTTTAATCCTCATGCTAACCTTTTGAGTTAACATCATCATCCTTATTTTATACCTATAAGGAAAATGAGGCAAAGAGTAGTTAAGTCATTTGTCAAGGCCACACAGGTGGTAAGTAGCAGAGTGTTTTATCATTTTACCGTGTTGTTATCCAACCTGGCATGCAGAGAGTCCATGGGAATTTTGCCATCACACCGCTTGCCTCTCTCTGCCCTTCTGCCCATTGTGCAGCCTCCTCCTCTGACTGGCTGAAGGAATCGCATGTGCAAAGACCCAGAGGTAAGAAAAGGCACAGACCATTCAAGGTGGCTTGGGGAACCTAATGTGCTAATCCATGAGGCTAGACTATAAATGCTTAAGGTCCAGAGGATATTGCATACCGCAAAACCTGGACCCAACAGGCTAATGCTTTGAACCTCTGTTTAGCCCTTTTGACCTGCCTAAAAAATGTACTCTTTCATGCCCTGTACTGAGTGTTTCCATCCTTGCCTAAACCACAACCATGGCATAAAGACACCTAAGAATCTGAAATGAGGAAACCAGCAACACTCACCTTCAGTATCCTTCAAACAATCCCCAAATGCAGGGACATCCAGCTCAAAACCCTGCAGTCTGTCTCCTATTCTGTGTCATCTGTCTGCCCAAGCCCACCCTTCTGATACAGCAACCTGTGATCAAACCCAGTTTTGTACCTTTCCCCCTGCCACCAAGATCAACTTTTGCTGAGTCCTTCTTCTGCTCACTGAGCTATTAGTTGACTAATTAATACAATTCATTCATTCCTTGACAATGACAAATGCCAAGCAGATGGTAAAGAAGAAAAAGCTTATGGTTTGGGTCAGGAGAAATGGATTCAAGTCTTGGCTCAGCTGTTGACTAGCTCTCTGAGCCTCAGTTGCCTCATCTGTAAAACAGGGTAATACCCACCCACATAGAGTTGCGGAGAGGTGGAAGTAAGATCGTGTCAGTGAAAAGTTTTTGAAAACTCTCCCCAGAAAAGATTTCTATAAATGTGAAGTTGGCCGTTTAACACTGTCTGGCCCATTAAACCTCCCACTGAGGCTAAATGAGGGTGGGGGCAGGTTTGAAACTTTTTTAAGTTTATCTGAGTCTGTGGTCATGTGTGTTGGCTCTGGAATCAGAATCCCCTGCACCTGATTCAGTCTCTGCCACATACTACCTGTGAGACCGAAGACAATTTGATTAATTTTACTGTCTTAGTTTTCCCATCTGTAAAATAGGCATAATAACACCTAGCTCTGAGGCTCTTGTGAGAATTAAATGCAATATTGCAAGTAAGGTCATTAGTGTAGTGCTTTTTATACAATAAATGCTAAATAAACATGAGTGAATTTTTAAAAATCCTCACAACCTACACAGGGTGTGTTATTATCTATGTCTTACAGATGTATCAACTCAGGCCCACACAGATGAAAGTTTCAACCAAGGATACTCAGGGAGTGGATGACGTTGATGAGCTTTGAACCCAGGTCTGTGGAATGTGAATGTGCTCCTATACTGCCTGCCCTACTGTCTCTCAAGCTTGGCCAACAGCTTCTCATGTGGAATCCTCCACGAGCTCATTGGTAACATGATCTCTTAGTTAGGCCAGAGCCTAAATCCTGTCCTCTAGAGAAAGAATGAGATGGAGACAGGATTCCTCTGAGCAGCAGAGAAGCAGGTGAGGGCAGCAAGAAGATGGGCAGGGCTGTGGAAAGCTCAGAACTGAGTGTGGGAAGAGCAGCCTCAGTCAGAACACGCAGCAGAGAGAGGGGAGGCAGCACTGGAAGGGGCATCAGAAGCAGGAACGGCATGAGCCTGCAGAGGCCAGAGGCCCGGGCTGGCCTCCCTTGCTATCTCCCTCTGTGTCTAGAGGGACCCTGGTGTTTTATAAGGCTTCAACCTAAATGAAAGAAAAACTGAATTAGGAGGCTCATTTCTTCTGCCCAGTGAACAGCTCAGTCCCCATTGGGAAGGACAGAACATGCCACACACAGAAAGCTCTGGCATCCCAAAGGGACAGCACCCAACCCCTGTTCCTGCATTAGTACCACTGATCCCACCCCTTGGGGCAGGATATTCGAACCCTCTCCTGGGTTGCCAAGGCTAAGCTTTGGGAGAGTCCTTAGAAATCATCAACTGGAACCCTTGGCTTTTAGGTGAAGAAACTGAGGCCAAAGGTGGAAAAGTATGTGAAGAGAAATAGCCAGCTCTGCAGGCCTTGAAGGGATATTCCAATCCTTTCCCACCTAATTCATTCATTCAACAGCCAGTTATGAAGATACAGGTGCTGTGCTTACAATTAGAAGCCAGAAGCTATCAACTAACAGCCCAAAGTCATGATTTTTTGATCCACTAGAATATTTTTAATTTTTAAATTAATTGACATCTTAAAATCACCAGATTTTTCATAAATAACCAGGTATTTGTCTTCTATTTAAAAATTAGACCTGGATACATGTTCACCTGGGCCTGAGAACATTTTATCCTGCACTCACTGCTCAGCCTCACACCTGGCATCCATCCCATGGCACACTACCCTACCCTCGCTGCATGGGTTCATGCATCAGAAATGTACTTTGCTCTCTTATATGGTTCGTAACAAGTGTTTCTTCCTCTAAAGCAGCACTTCTTAGACTTAAATGTGCATGTGAACCACCTGATTATGATTCTGATTCTGTAGATCTGGGTGGACCAAACCTAACAAGCTCCCAAGGGACACCAGAGCAGCCACTCCAGCCTGGGAGCACACTTGGAGGAGCAAGGCTCCGAAGAATGTCCAGCTCTCTTAAACCTGGCTTGTACATACGCCTTGACACCCTTCACTCATCTTGTTTGTCTAACTTCAACCTCTCTGTAAGAGGGCTCAATTTAGGTATTCCCTCCTCCAAGGAGCTTTCCCTGATTGCCCATCGTAGGTTCAGCTCAGGCCTTGACTCTCACAACACTTGGTGCTTCCTTCTGTCCCAGGTAAACGATCTAATATGATACAGTGTGATGTTTTCCTCACTCAATTCTTGGAACAGGGACTTCACCACTGTTACTCCCTTACCTCCATAGTGTAGGCACTTTAAAATATGTGTGTGAATGAGGGTCTCTGAACTCTGCCTCCTTATTCATTCATGTAGCCCACTGTGGGGGACTTGCCTCAGACCTTAGTGGAATAGAACTAAATTCAAATCTTTAACAGCTGTCAGTGAACTTTGCACAGACTGTCTGAGTTCTTCAAATCTAGCTTCATTTTATCTGTAAAATGAGTATTAAAGTATATACTTCTCAAGTCTTCTCTAAGCATGGAATTAAATCCTACATCTAGCCCAGTGCCTGGCACACGGTAGAAGATGAATAATGCACATTACAATTCACCTCCTGGCTTGTGAGGCCCTGGGTGCTGAAAGGCTGTGGGGAAAAAAGCAAAGGCTGATCAGAGCAAGACTTCTCAAGGCTTTCCTGAAGATGCCTGCAAACTGGGAAGCCACTTCCTCCTCTGATCACAGACAGGACCCAGGTAGGAAGGTGAGTGGCTGCAGTCTTAGAGCAGTAGAAGCAACAGGTGGGTGTAGACCTTGACCTTCTCGTTTCCCCCTGTCTGTTAGATTTGTGATTTCAGACATACCTTTCCCAAGCCTCTCCTGAACTGCTTTTGGAGGGCCTTTTTTCTCTCCTCCTCTTTTTCCTCCCCTCTTCCTGCATACCTCCCTGCAATCATCAAAGCTAATCTTGGCTCAGGTAACAAGGTGTGTGTTAGGTCCAGGGTGACGACTATGCCTAATGTCATGCTCAGGGTTAGGTTCCAGCTCACACTGAGGTTCTAAGGGAGTGGGTAGATGGTGATCGCTGAAAAAACACTTTGGTGGGGGGGCGTAAACAGGTGAAATGTAGTTAATTCAGAAGCTCTCTCATCAGCAGCTTACACTGGCTCTCTCACACTGCTTCGAGTCAGCTGCTTGCTCTGGCTGCTCCCACACATACCTGCATGGCTGGCTCTCCCTGGTCTTCATGGTCAGCAGCTTAACTCTTTGTCCCTGGGCACAAGCCCATTCCTGGCTCCCCACTGTCCATCTGCCAGACGGTCATTCTCCTTTACAGGGGTCAGTAGCTTCGCTCTCAGTCTGGGTGGCAGCACCTGCACAAGAGCCATGTTGAGCCATGCCGAGGAGTGTCTGAACAGTGTCAGCAGGGCAGTTAATGCTCCAAGCCAGGCGATGAGCTTACACAAACAGGTTATATAACAAGTGAAGTGTGTGCCTGCATCCTAAGCTTGCTCAGTCACTCTGGCTTGGATATCCACCTCGGCCTATTCCTTGACCAAAGCACATCCATGTACCTTACAGTGTGCCAGCAAGGGCCAGAGAGCCAGAAATTCAGGTATCCATTTCTATCTTTGCTCCTTGCAATCTGTGTGCCTTTAACTTTTTCAAGCTTCATGTATTAGTTATCTATTTCTGAATAACAAATTACTCCAAAATTTAGCAACTTGGGACAGCATTCATTATCTAACATGATATTGACGCATCCAGAATCTAGGAGCAGCTAGGCTGGATGGTTCTGGCTCAGGGTCTCCCATGAGGTTGCAGTTACCCGAAGGTTTGATGGCAGCTCAAAGACCTGCTTTCTCAACGGCTGACTCAGATGGCTGCTGGTGGGAGGCCTCAGTTCCTTGCCATGTCCCCACAACATGGCAGCTGGCTTCCCCCAGGGCAAGTGATCAAGAGAAAGCAAGAGGAACTAACACAGAAAAGTAGTATTTATAACCTAATATTGGAAGTGACATACCATCACTTTGGCCATACACCACTGGTCCCACCCAGGGACAGTGTGGGAGGGGACTGCACAATGGAGTGAGTGTCAGGAGGCAGGACCACTGGGAACCATCTTGGAGGCTGACAACCTATTATGGCCTCCCTCCAGGCAGTCCTACCTGACCATCCCCTCACAGAGATAAGGCCTGTGTGTGCCCTTCCCATGGTACTTCACAGATTCTGTCAGCAAGAGCCATCAGAACTAGGGGGAGGGAGGCTAGAAGCAGGGCAGGGAGGAGGGAGACAGGAGGGTGAGTTCTTAGAGACTAAATAGACAGGCCTTGAGAAGACATTCAGGCTGAGGATCATCTGCCAAAGAGCAGCCACGGCACATGCTCCCCACACAGTTTATTTAGCTTTTCCAGCTCCACGCAAAAGTAAGAATTCTTGACCTTGTTAAGCCTCAGTTTTCCCGTATGCACAAGAGAGAGGTAAGTTACTTGCCCAAAGTCACAGCAGAGAGCCTATGCCAGGGCTGGAATTCAAACCCAGACCTCTCTGATGCCTGCAGCTTTGCCTCTTAGAGAGAAAGCTGCCTGGGCCAGCAAGCTGAGAACTGAGCCTGGAGATCAGGGCGACAGGTAAGAGGGGTAAGGCCTTGAGTGCCCACCTAAAGAGGTGGGCTTTTTTTTGATGTGGACTTATTGATGTTTCAAAAAGATCATTCTGGCAGAAGCACAGAAATGAGTGGATGGGGAGAAACTGGATCAATGGTTCTCAAAGTGTGGCCCCAGACCATGGCTTCATCTGGGAGCTTGTTAGAAATGCTCAGTCTCATCCCACCACAAACCCACTAAATCAGAAACCCTGGGAGTGGGGCCCATCAGTCTGTTTTCACAAGACCTGCAGGTAATTCTGATGTTCCCTAAGGGTTGAGAACCACTGGACTGGAGGTCACATAACCAGCTAAGGGTTTATTTAAATACTTTGAAGAAAAAAAAAATGATAGAAGCATAAACCAGAACAATGCTGATATTAAATTACTAGCTTTAACCTGGGCAGCAAAGTGAGACCCCCTAACTCAACAAACAACAGCAACAACAAAACAGAATGTGGTGACATGCACCTATAGTCCCCAGTACTCAATAGACTGAAGTGGGAGGATCCCTTGAGTCCAGGAGTTCAAGACTGCAGTGAGCTATGATCACACCACTCACTCCACCTGGACAACAGAGTGAGACCCTATCTTTAAATAAATAGATAGACTTTGTGTCTTATTTCATTTCAATTTCCATTAAATCATGTATAAATTATCAGCAATAATCTTGAAGTATATAAATGATGATTCCCATTTTTCAGATGGGGAAACTGGGATTCAAAGAATATTATAGCAAAGGTCACATATCTACAGGATGACATTGCAATTTTTCACCAAACAGGGACACTTTTGAAAGGGAAAGGAGATGCTAAAATTCATTCCACAGGGTCAGTAGGGCTGAAGTGGGGCTGTAATGAACAAACCAGGATAGACAATCAGCTTTCATGTAAACTGAGACAGCTGGAATGAAATCCAGGACCATAAGTCTCCAAGTCTCCAGTGTCTGTGCCCATCCTTAATCTCCCCCTCAGAATCTGCTTTCTTTGCTCAGCCAAGAGAAATGAGGGGGTTGGGGGGCCAAGGGTTTTGGATGCTGCCTACCAGAGTTTCTCCTGGAGGACTGAGAGAGATGGGAGGGAGTGACACAATTTTGGTCCATCTGCTACTTGTTTAGGTCTGGGCAACCTGACCTGTTTTTACTTCATCTCTAGTCTGGAGCATAAGCAACATGTCACAGTTTTATTGGGAAATGTTACAAAGGTCAGAGCCAAAGGGAGCATGTAAGGCTGCCCTGGGCCCTTCTGGAACTCTCTCCAGAAGCAGCTATGGGCTTTGATGTGCTCCAGCCTCACTCGAGGGCCTTGCCAAGATGTCCCTGGTTCTCCTGGAGGCAGAGGCCACCACTACTAACCTGAGAGTATTTGAGCACTCCATAGTTTGCAAATGCTTTTACATCTCCTTCTCAGCAACTATATCCTTAGGCCTCACACCTGCCTATAAAGAAGGAGTTGAAGTTTCCCATTTGGCAGATGAAGGACCTGGGGCTGAAAGGAGCAAAGCAACTTACACAAAAGTCACCAGGCAGTGCATGGCTGCCCAGCTTGTCTTTCTTTTGTAAGTGTCTACTCTACCATTTATTAATGTAGAAATAGGAAAGCTTGTCAATTTGCTTGAAAGGGAATAATACTGAACTCATACCATCTTTCCTTCCATTTTTAAGATAAAAAATATTAGGAGTTAGTCTTTAATGGTTAGTTTAACTTTTTTTTATCTCAGTTTATTGAGATACAAAAAGGGAAATGTATTGAGATGCAAAACTGGAATTCAGTCGAAATTCTTCTGATTCCAAGGGCATTATGCAGTCCAGAGAGCTAAAGCTATGACAGTGCCTGAGAA
Organism: Callithrix jacchus; assembly: GCF_049354715.1. Taxonomy (NCBI): domain Eukaryota; kingdom Metazoa; phylum Chordata; class Mammalia; order Primates; family Cebidae; genus Callithrix; species Callithrix jacchus. Next base: position 92,637,057 of record NC_133508.1, on the reverse strand, counting down.
ACTGATGATAGCATCGTTTTCACGCCTACCACATGTTAGGGACCAGCTGGGCACAGAACATTTGTTACCTTATTCAATTCCCTCTTTTCAGATGAGAAACCTGAGGTTTCAGAAATCTGAAGAGGGGCTAATGACTTCCCGGAGAGCACAAATCTAATGAGTGGTATAGCCAAGATTCAAACTCTGTCTGATTCCAAACTCAAGGCCACACGAGGAGGGCAACATTAGAACAATCCAGTTCAATTCTATGTCTTTGGTCTTGTTAACATTTCTCCAGGGTCAAATCCTATGCAAGGGACAAGAAGAAAAACTAAAGATTCTTCCACACCCTCTCCTCTCTCTTCAAACCTCCAACACCTCCTCCTTCTTCCTCTCACTTAGCTAATGGCCTTGCTTGCTCTTGTCACAGAAAACAGATGCATTTCAAAGCTAACTTCCACACACTCATGCATTCTCTCCAATCCCCACCCTGCATTCGGGCCTGTGTGCCCTGCCTTCCCTCCCATCACTACAGATGGTCTGTCCTGCTGCCACATGAGGTCAGTTCTGCCATGGATGGTCTAGACTTCCCCTGCCACTTTGCAAGGACATAAGTGGAGTAATTGACACCTTCTCTCCTACACTATCAAATTTTGCCTTTCCCTTTCCCACCAACATGTGAATACATTGTGTCTTTCCCACGTTTACAAAACCCAGACTCAACTCTTCATGCCCCTCCAGCCACTGCCCCCCTTCCCTGCTCCCCTTTTTAGAAAAACTCAAACAAGTTTCTGTCTTTTCCCTGTCCCACTTTCTTCCCTCTGATTTCACCTAGGCCCTCTCCAGTCATGTTTCCACTCCATATTCCATGGAAACAACTTTGTCAAGGTCACCAATGACTTTTATGTTGCTAAACCCACTAGTCAATTGCTTCGACCCAACAGCACTTTTGACATGGTTGATTATCTTTTCTTCTTGATACTTTCTTCAGCTTCCAACATTTTCTTTATTCCCCTCCTATATCACTGATGGCTCCTTTTCAGTCTCTTCTGATGGTTCCTTCTTTTCTCCCTTTCTCCTAAAGTTGGAGGACCAGCAGCCTCTTTAAATCTCTTCTCTTCTCTCTCTCGGATGGATGGATGGATGGATGGATGGATGGATGGATGGATGGAGGGATGTGAAGACTGCTAGATACTTTGTGATCTCTTCCACATCCAGTTTTATAAATTTATATATCATATGCTGAAAACTTCTAAATATATATGTCTACCCAAGCCCTCTCTCCTAAATCCCTGACTCACATAACTCTCTACTCAACAACTACATTTAGATATATGATAGGTAGTTTTGACTCCTAATATGAGCTCTGCATCTTCTTCCCAAGCCCTACTTAACTTCCACTTCTGTTCATCCACGTTGAGGGCAATGCTAACCTTCTAGTTAGACAAGCAACAGCTTAGGGTCATCCCTGACTTCTCTCTTTCTCCCATATCCTGCATCCAATCTGTTAGGAAACTGTACTGGGTTTACCTTCAAAACAGATCCTGAATCTGACCACTTCGTTATCATTCCAATCTGAAGCATCATCATCTTGAGCCCGGTTTATCCATCAGCTTCCTAACTGATACTAGGAGACGCATTACCTGTTGCCAGCACTATCCCTGACAGTCTATTCTCAACAGAGCTACTAGAATGATCCATTTAAAAAATAAGATGGGTGAGTTATTTCTTGATTCAGAATTCTCCATGCACTCCTCATTTTGATCAGAGCAAAAGCTACAGTTTTAACAATGGATTATAGTTTCTACATGTCTGGATGCCCTGTCGCCACTCTGACTTCACCACTGCTGCTGTCCTCCCCACCCCAGCCACACAGGCCTCCTAGGCATTGTCTGTCTACCTGGAACTTTTTTTTTTTTTTTTAACTGAGTTTCGCTCTTGTTACCCAGGCCGGAGCGCAATGGCGCAACCACGGCTCACGGCAACCTCCGCCTCCTGGGTTCAGGCAATTCTCCTGCCTCAGCCTCCTGAGTAGCTGGGATTACAGGCACGCGCCACCATGCCCAGCTAATTTTTTGTATTTTTAGTAGAGACCGAGTTTCACCATGTTGACCAGGATGGCCTCGAATCTTGACCTCATGATCCACCCGCCTCAGCCTTCCAAAGTGCTGGGATTACAGGCGTGAGCCACTGCGCCTGGCCCTGGAACTTTTTTTTCTAAGATATATGCATGGTTTCCTCCTTCAAGCCTCTGGTCAAAAGATAACTTCTCTAAAACTGTAATAATAACTGCCCTGCCCCCAGCACACCCAGTCCCCCTAACCAGCTCTATTTCTCTCACAGAACTTCATATTTTAGAAAGTACTCTATACTTTAGTTTTTTATTAGGTTTATTGTTGATTGTCTATCTTCCCCCATTACAACGTAAGTTCCAGGACAGCAGAGCTTTTTCTCGCTTTTGTTTACTGACATAGCCCAAATACCTAGAACAATGCCTAGCACACAGGTGCTTAAGAAATATTTGTTGAATGAATGAGTGAGAAAGGAATGTCTCTTCCCTGAAGGATTCTGCAGTCTACTACGGAGGCTTTGGGACAGGCACCACCCATGTTGCCACATTCCCTTAAATCCCTCCCCTCGCTGTCCTTCTCATTTCCTCAAACTCCTGCTTCACAATGGCTCTGCCACTCTTTGGCAGGGCTGCATCTGGAAATTTGTCATCCCTTGGACTTGCAAGATCTTTATAAATAACCCCAATAACCTCTATTTCTTGAGCAATAATTATGCATAGTAATGTGCTAGGTATTTTAAGTATATTATTTCTCATCTTCACAGCACCACTAGAAGGGCAATTTAAAGTTTCAACTTCAACATTTGTAAATGGAGATAATGAATACCTGCAGAGCTTGTTCTGATTCACAATTTAGAGAATGATAGAGCTGTGACCCGGAACTGGATTCACTGGCCCCCAAAGCCTATGTTGTTTTCACTCCTGCCCTGCTAGGGAGAGAGAGAACTCTGTGGCTAAACAGCTTCCAACTTCTTATCCTACTTCGCTCCCTTTCTTTTTCCAAATCCATGCTCCTTCCTGTAATTATCACCCTAGGAGCATGGACTCTGGAGCTGCATTCTCTGAGTTCAAGCCCTGGCTTCATCACTTACTTGATGTGTACCTTTGGGAAAATTACTTACCTCCCCTACTTCTCACTTTCCTCATCTGCAAAATGTGGATATTAACAATACCCATCTCAGGAGGATATGTGTGGATGAAATTAGTTAACACCTTTATCACACTTAAAATGATACCTGGCATGTTGTAGGATTAGTAAATGCCGCAGTTGTTTGTTATTTGTTATTGTCATTATGATCCCACCTGAGTGACAAGATTAGTCATACAGAAAGAGGAAAGGAATTATAAAGCACTGGAAGGAAACATTTCAAAATATTCAAAGATATTGTCCCTCGGAGTGAGATTACTGATGATTTTTACCTTCTTTATAATTCTGTACACTTTCTGCATTTTCTGCATTTATGGGCTGAATTATATTACCTCTGCATCAAAATTCACATGTTTAAGACCTGAACCCAATACTTCAGAATGTGACTGTATTTGGAGACAGAGTTTTTTTAAAGAGGTGAGTAAATTAAAATGAGGCTAATAGGGTAGGCCCTAAAGCAATCTGACTGTTGTCCTTATTATGGAGGGAATTTGGACGTACAGAGAGAGACATCAGGAATGTGCACACACAGAGGAAAGATTATGTGAGGGCACAGCAAGGAGGCAGCCATCGGCAAGCCAAGGAGAGAGACCTCAGACAAAGCTAATCCTAATGGCACCTTGATCTTGGACTTCTAGTCTCCAAAACTACAAGAAAATGAACTTCCATTGTTTAAGCCACCCAATCTACCGTGTTTGTTATAACAACTTAAGTAGACTAATCTACTATACTTTCTAAATTATCTATAATGAATATGTAGTATTTTCTTTCAAAAATCCACTTTTCTGGATGAGTTCATGTCCTTTGCAGGAACATGGATAAAGCTGGAAATCATCATTCTCAGCAAACTAATATAAGAACAGAAAACCAAACACCACATGTTCTCACTCATAAGTGGGAGTTGAACAATGAGAACGCCTGGACACAGGGATGGGAGCATCAAACACTGGGGCCTGATGGGGGATGGGGGCTAAGGGAGGGATAACATTAGGAGAAATACCTAATGTAGGCGACAGGGTGATGGCTGCTGCAAACCACCATGACACGTGTATAACTACGTAACAACCCTGTACATTCTGCACGTGTACCCCAGAACGTAAAGTATACTTTTTTAAAATCCTCTTTTCCTAGGTCTACAAAAATAGAAAGAGCTAATGATGAAAGAAAGGTGGATGGGGCCTAGACACTAAAGGACCTCAGGTCACCTATACTTACAAGATTCATGCATACAAATATACATCTGGCATACACATTCCCACACATTCATCCTCACTCACTAAGGAAAGAAATGGGAAACTTTAATATGACATAGGCAATCATGCTGTTGCCTTGAGTCCGTTTTATTAATGGAGCCTCATTTTCCTCATCAATAAAAGGGGGTAATACTGAAACCTCCCAGGGGGGCATACTGTGAAAAACAAAGGGGGTCAGGAGCAGGAAAGCCTTCTGTAAGTGACAAGACAACCCAGATGTGAAGAACTACGATTCTTGGGAGATGCCAGAGAGCACTTGTTTTTATTTTGAGGATGACGACAACAAAGTAGAAGACAGAGAGGTCCAACCCTGGGGAAACCTCCCATCGATCACACGCCCTGCAAGTTCTGCACATTAGCTTTCTCTTCCTCCCATCTTGTATTGGCAAAGTCCTCCAGACTCCTTATACATGTACTTAGCCACTTCATGCAGTGTGGTAATAAGGGAGAAGTTTTCACTTTTTTAGCTAAATCACAAACCCTTAAGATATTCATGAGCCTGAATCTCTATTGAATAGTATTGAAGACAGACATTCAGCCATAAAACAGAATGACAGACATAGGTCTTGCAATGTGTGCCTTTTCTGATCTTCAGTTTTCCTTCCCATACAATAGGAGCTGACGCTAAGCCCCATGCAGCTCACTCAGCAGTCCCTGAGACTCAGTGAGACCCAGGAGCTGGCTGTGCTCATAAATTATGTTTCCAAATACCAGGGGCATTTGTAATCATTAGAGAACATGCACAACGGTTATAATGGCAAACTGTGTCCTTTACATTATCCCAGAGGAGGTCTAACAGTAGGTGGCATGGGGGAAGGATTAAGAGATAAACTACAAGCTTCCTATTAAAAACAGAGGATGATTGTTCTCAGCTAACTAATACAGGAACAGAAAATCAAATACCGCATGTTCTCACCCATTAGGGGGAGTTGAACAATGAGAACACATGGACACAGGGAAGGGAACATCATACACCAGGACCTGTCAGAGGGTGGGGAACAAGCGAAGGGAGAGCATTAGGACAATTACCTAATGCATGTGGGGCTTAAAATCTAGATGATGGGTTGATAGGTACAGCAAACCCCATGGCACATGTATACCTATGTAACAAACATGCACTTTCCACTCATGTATCCCAGAACTTAAAGAAAAATAAAAATTAAAAAAACAGAGGATGCCACCTGGTATATGAGGTACTACTCTCCCTCTCACACTCATGGCAGACTTATCTAATTGACCACAGAGCTCTCCTAGGGTCACAAGGACCAGTGTGATTGTTACAGAAGAGAAGACATGGATGAAAAAGGCAATTACCAGAATAGGAATAAGCTCAAAGAGGAAACCATGGTCAAGAGTTTTGTTGTTTTTGTTTTGTTTTGTTTTGTTTTTGTGACAGAGCCTCACTCTGTCACCCAGGCTAGAGTGTAGTGGTATGATCTTGGCTCACTGCAACCTCCACCTCCAGGGTTCAAGCTATTCTGCTACCTCAGCCTCCAGAGTAGCTGGGATTACAGGAGCCCACCACTATGCCTGGCCAACTTTTTGTATTGTTTAGTAGAGAAGGGGTTTCACCATGTTGGCCAGGCCGGTTTCAAACTCCTGACCTCAAGTGATCCACCTGCCTTGGTTTCCCAAAGTGCTGGGATTACAGGCATGAGCCACTGCCCAACCAATCAAGATTTATATGATGCCAAGTCATGAGTCTGCTGGCCTAGATAATGCCACTTGTATCTGGTCCAGGGAGAGAATTATTTTCTAAATTTGGATCTATGCTCAGCCTGGGTGTAGACATTAAGGAGCTTCAGATTGGCCTTTTGAAATTCTTTCTGGACCAAGGACATACATCAATCATTCAATCAGTCTCCATACAGGAAAATTACAGTGATACAGGGCAGGGGCAGAGTTATAGTTTACTCTACCACCACCATCACTAGCAATAGCAACCACTACTGGTACATAAGCTATCTATTGCTGTATAGTAAATTGCCCCCAAACTTAACAGCTTAAAACAATAAATACTTATCATCTCACTTGATTTCTAAAAGTCAGCAATCCAGGAGCAGCTCAGCTGAGTGGCCACGGCTCAGGGTCTCTCATGAGGTTGCAGTCAAGATGTCAACTGGGGCTGCAATCATCTGAAGATGTGATTGGGACTAGAGAATCTGCTTCCACGGTAGCTCACTCATAAAGCTATTAACAAGGGACCTCAGTTTCTTCACATTTACACCTCTTCATAGGGCTGCTTGAGTGTCCTTACAACATGGTAGCTGGCTTCCTGCAGAGCAAGAGCAAGGTGGAAGCTGTGATCCTTTTATGACCTAACTTTGGAAGGGTAATTAAGCTTCACATATTAGAGGGATAGTGTCAGAATTTTGTAGATCTATTTTAAAATCACCAAAACCATCACCAGAAATGCCTCTGAAACACAGTGGGAACTGGGAAGGGGAAGGTATGACAGACAGGTAAAATGCTCTACCTCAACCGGCTTCTGTGTTCAAGACACAAAGTGTTTGGCATCCATGTAGTACACTTAGTGTGTGACTGCTAGCAGATGGATGCTACATTGTATGTTTTCAAGCCAGAAGAGACCTTCTAGATTCTCTATCCAAACTTTTTTTTTTTTTTTTTTTGAGACCAAGTCTTACTCTGTCTCCAGGCTGGAGTGCAGTGGTGCAATCTCAGCTCACTGCAACCTCCGCCTGGGTTCAAGTGATTCTTCTGCCTCAGCCTCCTGAGTAGCTGGGACCACAGGCATGTGCCACCATGTCCGGCTAATTTTTGTATTTTTAGTAGAGACAGGGTTTCACTATGGCCAGGATGGTCTCGATCTCTTGACCTCGTGATCCGCCCACGTCGGCCTCCCAAAGTGCTGGGATTACAAGCGTGAGCCACCATGCCCGGCCCAAACTTTTAATTTTGCAAAAAGGAAGTCTGAGGCCCACAGAGGAGCTATGATTCTCCCAGTTTAAGTTACCCTGATTTCCTGACTCTGGGGCCACAATATTTCTGTGTAGTTCTTGCAGCGCTGCTTGTAAAAGGGCTTTTTCCAAGATTAGGTTGAGATGCCTTAAGAAGAAAATGAGTTCCAGAGAGGATGATTTCAGGGAAAACAGAGACAAAATGAACTTTGGAGATTCTCAGGACCTGCTGAGGCCAGCTTCTGGCCTTGAGATGAGCTGCGCTCATTCTAGGGGATGGCCAAGAGTGAGGCTGGCCAGGAGAAGTGAAAATAGGCCCAGCTGCCTCAATCCACACCTCACAGTAGCCAGGGCAGTAATTGTTTCTTAATGTTTAACATTAACCAGAAACCCCTGCCATGTGGCCAGTTCTTAAGAGCTCAGGAACACAGGGATTGGCTCAAGCCAAGACCTTAAAATGACAAAGAAAACAGACAAAGGTAGCTGAGAGAATTTTTTACATTGTTTTCCAGGTTGTTTATTATATATTTTATACATTTTATGCATCTTTATACTCTAACAATTTGACATGCTCACAGCACTTTATGGTTTTAATTACATAAGTTATGTAGGATATGTTTATATCTCAGATCTTATCTAACCTTCCTAAGGACCCTGGGAAAGTAACAAAAGTAACCGTTATTTTTTGTTTGCTGAGGCGTATCAGCAGAGGGGAGGAGCCCACGGCTCTGGAATCAGACTGCCAGGGCTCAAATATTACCTCTACCGTGTACTAACTGTGTGACGTTGGGGAGAAACATTTGACTTCTCTATGTCTCGGTTTCTTTTTTTTTTTTTTTTTTTTTCGAGACGGAGTTTCGCTCTTGTTACCCAGGCTGGAGTGCGATGGGGCGATCTTGGCTCACTGCAACCTCCACCTCCTGGGTTCAGGCAATTCTCTTGCCTCAGCCTCCTGAGTAGCTGGGATTACAGGCACGTGCCACCATGCCCAGCTAATTTTTTGTATTTTTAGTAGAGATGGGGTTTCACCATGTTGACCAGGATGGTCTTGATCTCTTGATTTCGTGACCCTTGACCCGCCTTGGCCTCCCAAAGTGCTGGGATTACAGGCTTGAGCCACCGCGCCTGGCCTGTCTCGGTTTCTTGATTGGTAAAATGTAAGTGATAATAGTACCTGACTCGAGATTATTGGGAGAGGTGAAGAAGTGAATATTTGTAGAACACAATAGCGCCTGGTTTATTCTCCAAACTTTGTGTGGCCATTAGTCACTACTGATACTAAATGCTTTAGGTCACACATGGTCTCTAGGGCATGAAGGGATAGGTATTGCAGTTCAGACTTGCCCAAGACCATACGGTAATCTGGCCAAATTTCCAAACCCAGGAATTTGGACTAGAAGATCTCCGAGGCATCATTCAAGTAGTTATCCTCAGAAGGTTGGGTGTAAACTGTAAACAAATATGCAGAATCAGTCCTTCTTTTATTCCATTTAATTCAAGAAGATCTGGATGGGGAGATTACATAGTTTAATATAAACACATGTTTAATCTCCACAACAGTCCTAGGAGATTGGTATGTACACTGTTATCCCCATTTTACAGATGAAGAAAGTGAAGCACAGAGAGTCAAGTTGATACAACTGTAAACTGCAGAGCCAAGTTCTGACCTGGGCATGCTGGCTCCAGAGGCCACTGTGCTTACCTGCCTCACTGCATCCTAACTGAAGGGTTTCCTTGTGGTGACACTGATTGAAACATTAGATGAAACGAAATCCTTATGGAAATCGATCGGCAGCAACGGGCTTGATTCTCCATTGTATACTGAGCCATCTAGATTCTTTTAGCAACCTCCGTTAGTGCCATCTGTGTTCCGTATTCCAAGCATAGGGCTGGGGAACACTGGCATTAGAGTCAGAAAAGCCACATGATATATTTTTTCATGCACCTAACGGCCCACTGTCCCTGAATTTGCCGCACACACTCCTGCTTTTATGCCTTTCCCTGTGTTCATCTTTCTGCTGGAATGTGCTGTGCCCACATCTTAATTGGAAGAATGCCTTCTCCTATAAGGTCACCCCCTCTGTGAAGTCTTCTCTGATTTTCCAGGCTTCCAAGAGTTGTTCCATCTTCTGTGATTCCTCAGATTTTGCACTTTCTTGTAGCATTTATTGATAGGTTCACAGTGCTTCATAGTAACACATGTCCTCTTTTTCCATGACCTTTCAACAAAGTGTGACCTGAGGGCAGAAACTGAGTTTTCTTCAACTTTCAGCCTGCAGTGCCAAGGAGAGGACAGGTTCATGGTAGAGGTTTAATAAGCATGAACTGATCAATTAAATGAATGAAAGCCCTTTTCTTGATAGGGTTTCTGTGATTCTATGTGATATTTTTCTCCAGAACATGTGGTTTTCAGGCCAGAGTATGGCTTTCCCACTACGTCTGTTGTAAACAGCTCTGTGAGAGTTTGGCTTCCTGGAATTTTGCTGCATTTTCCTTATAATTATATCCCAATTCTTTCCTATTTGTTTGATACCTCATAATTCCCTGCCTTCTTCCTTGTCTAAGAGTTGCAGGCTGTGCCCTGATTGCCACACTGTTCTAGTCTGGATTGATCTCCTCTCATCAGACAGGCCCTGTTGGCAGCAATTTCTGTTTGGGGGCAGTTTCCTGAAATTTCAGCCTAGGCCAGATCACAGGCTTTGGACTTTATCACTTATTTGGTAAGTGAACATTCTATTTCACTTTGCTAAACTTCCGTTTCCTCATCTGTAGAATGGGATCACTTCTATCTTCCTCCATAGGATGCTGTGAGGATTTAATAAGTTGTAAACTACTACGCAAAATACTAGCACATCTTAGGCACTTAATAAATGCTCTACCTTTCCTTATGCAGACAAGATATGCTTTTCCCTGTAATGCACTGCATTCCCCATAAAAACAGGGATAAGAATACTTACTGTGCACGGTTATGAGAAATAAAGTCCATAGAATGGTTTCAATTATTGTGGATACACACATCCCCGCCCAGTACTCTCTTTGGACACCATGTTATTAAGCAGAAACTTACAAATAGAGATGGTATTTTTCTGTGGCTCAAACCACACTGCACTGCACCTATTTGTTATACATAGCACAATGGATGAACAAGTGCTATGGGAACAAGCATGGGAGAAGAGTGATGAGCTCTCCTTGGGGAGGTGGGCAGGGCAGACGTCAGGAGGACAAGACTTGCAGGGACAGAAAGATGGGGAAGGAACAAAGCAGCCCTCCCTCCTCAGACCTCAAGACTGAGAGAGGAGACAGGTCTAAGAGTAGGGACTCGGAACTCAGTCCAGCCTGAGGAAAGTAAATGTAAGACAATAAAAAGGAGGCTTTGAGTCAGAAAACCAAGGCTAAGTTCTGGCACCATTCACTAGCTAACCAACTTTGGGCAAGTTTGTGAGCCCCTTTCCTCATCTGTAAAATGGGTTGGATAATCACAGCTTGTACCATATAAGAGTTTACATCAAAATTACACAAGGTAATATATATGGACACAGTTTAAACTACAACAAGGTGTGCCATTGGGAGAAAGTCTTTTAATAATCTTGTAGTCTGTTTTCAATCTTCAAGCCTCTAGGTCACCTGCCAAACCACTTTGCCAAGAATTCCTTAAGATGCCATCTAAAATGCTTTGCCCAAATCCAAAGATTCTAGGAAGCTTTGGTAAGAAGATTGGCAACCAGGGTATCTTCCAGTGCTTGTTCAGGAGAATCTTATCTTAAACCATCCTTGCTGTTTTCAATACTGACTATGTAAGACCAGAAGGGGAAGAAATCATAGAATACAGTCCATCATTCCATATCCAGAGAGGCTTGGTTCCAAGAACCACCCACAGATACCAAAATATACAGATGTTCAAATCCCTTATATAGAATGGCACAGTATTTGCATATAATCTATGCACATCCTCCTGTATACTGTAAAGCATCTCTAGATTACTTATAATGCCTAATGAAGTGTAAATGTTATGTAAATGGTTGTTATTCACTATTAGTTGTTTATTTGTATTTTATGGTTATATTGGTTTTGTGTTGTTTTTTTCCGAATATTTTTTATTTGTTGTTGGTCTAATCCTCAGATGAGAAACCTGTGGATATGGAGGGATGACTGTAATTAATAAGGCACACAATTATCATTCTCTTTATCATAAATTATCACTTCAAATACTAACATTATCAAATTATTATTTTTGTTCTCTTGGCCATAAAAGCTAATCTTTTGTATTTTTAATTTGGATGTGGGCTCTTGACAGGTGGGGTCATGTGTAAATGAAATTGTATTTGAACATCCACACATGTTGCATACAGAACCTTGGAGCCGTGCCCAGGCAATTCTTTCATGTGCTGCCATCCAAGAGGAGGTCTCATTTAAAACTAACAACCAATATTCCTTCACCCTCCAAGTGTAAACAGAACTCTGATCCCAGAACTTGCTATTGTGCATCTCTGGTGGGCATTAGCCCATGTTGAATAATTTATCATGACTGGTGGTCACAGTGTTAGAAAAAAAACACTTTTCTGTCCCCAAACCCTCAAAATAAGAGTAGACATTCAATAAATGAAATATGATATACACTTTACAAACTTTTCTTTGATTTTCATAATGCCACCACAAAGTAGGTATTATTGTACCCATTTTACAGGTGAGAATGTTGGTAGGGTCATCTTGAAGTAACTTTGGGCATCAATAGAGGCAGAACCAAGAGAATGGGCTAGAAGTCTATCATCACAACTCAGCAAATATTGTTTCAGTGCCTACCATGTAAAAAGTCACTTTAAGGCCAGGCATGGTGGCTCACACCTGTAAGAGAAAATTGATTCCACTTTGGTAGGCTGAAGCCAGCAAATCACTTGGGTCCAGGAGTTCCAAACCAGCATGGGCAACATGGCAAAACCCCATCTCTACTAAAAATACAAAAATTAACCAGGTGTGGTGGTGCACCTGCAATCCCAGCAACTTGGGAGGCTTAGGCATGAGAATTGCTTGAACTCAGGAGATGGAGGCTGCAGTGAGCCAAGATTATGCCACTGCCCTCCAGCCTGGGCAACAGAGGGAGACTCAAAAAACCAAAGTCACTTTATTAAGATTGAAGATATGAGGATGAACAAAACAGGTTTAGTCACTGCACTTGTGGAACTCACAGCTTGGAGGTTCATCAGATTTACAATCACTTCTTTGTAGTGTAAGGAAGATAGGTAGCATACTGGGAGAGGAGTTGAACTGGGTTGAGATGGTAAAGAGAGGTAGGGTAGTCGCAGTAGAGCAGGAGTAAGGAGTAAAACAGGGTCTGGGGAGTTTAGAAGGTAGAACTTTGCATGCAGAGGGAGCAGAGGGGTGCAATTCAGGGGAAGGGGGAGAGTAAAAGAGAAGCAGCAGGGAGGGGGTGGATCAAGAGGATGGGGAGCTGGGCAGAGCTATTCAGGGGCTCCAGCTCCATCCTGACAACTCCAAAGGGCATCTTCAAGGTCTTTTCTGGGACAGACATGCACAGATTAATGTGCCCCAACTTGCCTCTTACCCCCATTTATCCTCCTTACTGCAACCTCAGTGGACATAATGCAATTCATTGCAAGGTGGTCCATGGTCCAAGTCAGGAATGTTGGTGCCGGGTGTGGGCTATGACACTGGAGATGGGGAAGAGTGGATGAATTCAGAGGTCCTGAGGAGGCAGCAGGACTCTGGAGCCACAGAAAAGCCCCAGCCCCCTGCTGCCAGGGCACCGATAAGGGATGCTATGGAGATGAGGAATGAAGATCAAGGGAAAAGCAAGAGAGACTCCCAAGCCAGGATGTCGACTTGAATTACATTGTTTGCCAAGGTATACTTTTTTCTTTTCTTGTTCTTTCCTTTTCTTTTTTCAATCAGATGCATATTATATAAACTATTCTCTTTTAAAAGTTTATATGGGACCATAACCCTGTTTTATATATGGGAAAAGGCTGACTCCCTGTGGGTTTTCCATATTTTCATATTACCATAATTCAAACAATGTGATGAATCGACTTGCTGTAATTTCTGAAGCTGGACTGAGAGAAGCTGAGTTTTATGGAGACTTTATTGAGCTGTGCCCTGGGGCTGGGGGCAGTCCTTGGAGAAAAGGGTTTTTGAGGGTGGGATTTACATACTGTTCACTGTGTGCCAGGGCAGTCATCCCTCCAGAAATTAACATGAATGTTTTTTGGCATATGAGAAACACTTAGGGGTTAAGTGACTTGCCCATGGACACCCAGCTGTTAGGTGGTAGAATCTGCTAACTCCAAGTCCAGCACTCCTTCCCTGATGGGGTGCCCCTCCAGGAACAGACAACACAAACTAGTGGACCTGGCTCTGAGGAAGCAGAAGCCTCCTGGGGTATTTTTTCTGTCTCTCCAGCTTTTCCGCACTGTTTGTTTAACCTGAATGGGTCTCTTCACTGTGCCTAAGCATCCCCTTCTCCAGTCACACAAAGGAGCAAGCAGGGGCTGCTCCCCTTACAATCAATTTTCTCTTCTGACAAAGACGTTCCCAAGCTGGCAGACAGAGCATCAGGGTTCTAGCCCTAACTCCAGGCCCCGTGTTCCTTCTTCCACTCCCCACTGCTTCAGTTAGATAATTCAACTGATGAACAAGGGAGTCATGTGTTCAATCTAAGAGTCTCTTCCACATCTAAACAGATAAGAGGGAATATTCAAATCATATACTCTTGAAGGCTGGGGGGATTTGATCTTTCTTTTCTGGAATAGGTCAGCATTCCTATCCCATTTTACTCATGAAAAAATTAAATTTGGGAAATGTGGGTAATTTGCCTGGGATATTTAGTAACACGGTCAGGATTTGAACCCAGGTTTCAGATGTAAGAGTCCCCAGTACAGTCTTCAGCAATAGTAGGTATTCAAAATGTCTATTCCCTTGCATGCTTCCAAATCTCTGCTGATCCCTGCCCTTCTCTGGAAAGTAGACACCTACCAGCATTTTCCCAGCATGAAAATGTTCCCTGGATACCTGTGCCTTCATCTCAAAGGTGTGCCATAAGTACACCTCTAAGGAATTAACAAGCCCACGTGTGGCATAGCGGAGAGAGAAGGCTGCACTAAGGTGTCATAAAGGACTTTGGTAGAACTTTACAGGAGTGAGCCCTCTGGCTGGGCAGGGTACAGGAGTAAGGTAGAGGGTGGGGGTAGAAAGCTGAGCAGATCGGAGAGGTAGGCAGTCAGCCCTGCTGGAGAAAGAGGAGCTAAGAGAAAGCCACAGCCTCCATGGGAGAGTGCTGAGCTCAGATCCTGGTGCCGGGACTCACCGTGTGATCCAGGGCAAGTTCCTTCCCTCATGAAGCTTATCTATGCATTAACAAATCTGCATGTAAGAAAATGGTCTAAAAACAGAAATGAGAAAGGGAAGAGGCAGGAGAAGAGGAAGAACAGATTGTTTCAATCTGCTCAGGTTCATAGTGAGGCCAGTAGCTCATCTCCATTCCCCGCCTCCTTCCACCCTGCACCCTCCTGCCCCCACACTGACCATGCACACTCAATAGTTGTGCATAGGCTGTTCTTGCTAACAGAAAAGGTTTTTATTATCTTCTCTGCCTGGATAATTCATAATCCATCTTTCAGGTCTCAGGTCATGTCACCTCCTCCATGATGTCTTCCTTGACTCCTCTCTCACCTCTACCCACCCTCAAACATGTACTCCTTTGAGTTTTAACAGCACTGTATACACCCCAGGGAAGGCATCTGTTACCTTGTTATCATTGTGGTAGTACTATTACTAATGGCATAAAGGTGCTATTTAAGGAACACTTTATTGTTTTTTTGGCCAGACACAGTGTTAGGGTCTTTTTACAAATTATGTATCATTTAGATTTCATCACTATGCCATAAATTAGGTATTATCTTCCCAACTTTAAAAGTAAGGTAACTGAGGCTCTAAGGGATTGGCGGTTTTACTACTGTGTAACTCAGGCAAGGGGCAATGCCTGTATTCAGGGCCAGGTCTGATTTCTTTATACTTCCTTACTGTTCAACCTGAACAAAGAAGTAATAATTGGCAATGAATGAAATGATGCATTAAGTCACAATGGACAAGGCGGGGCTTAAGTGTGAAGCATGGCTTTAAGCAAGCATCCCAGAACATCCCCACCCAGGTATAAAAACAGACCTTGGCCAGGCACGGTGGCTCATACCTGTAATCTCAACACTTTGGGAGGCCAAGGTGGGCAGATCACCTGAGGTCGGGACTTTAAGACCAGCCTGACCAACATGGAGAAACCCTGTCTCTACAAAAAACACAAAATTAGCCTGGTGTGGTGGTGCATGCCTATAATCCCAGCAATTTGGGAGGCTGAGGCAGGAGAATCGCTTGAACCTGGGAGGCGGAAGTTGCAGTGAGCCAAGATCGCACCATTGCACTCCAGCCTGGACAACGAGCCAGACTCCATCTTGAAAAAAAATAAAGACCTTAAGGATCATGTAAGTTAACCATAAGGAAAGATCTAGAAGGTCATGGGCTGGCCTTAGGCACAGAGATGTCTTTGGCACCTGTCCAGATGTATTTCCCAACTTCTGGTGGGTGATCCTTTTCAAACCCCTACTTCCCAGAGCTCTGTGTTAGAGACTGGCCTATTTTTCTTCCCTGCAATAGAAACCTTTCCGTCTGTCCTTAGAGACAGAAGGAGCACCAAGCCTCTGTATTTCTTGGTTGTGCTCTCCCAATTAAGCAAAGAAGCCAACCGAAGACTCCTTGAGACAAACTAATTGCATCTTAACAGGCTCTGTGCCTGCCAGCTTTGGCCTAGATTCAGATTTTATAGGTCACTTAGCCCCATACCCAGGGTTTATGATGGAAACACTGACAAAGCTTCACTGATAAGGCTGCAGAGGGCCCAGGAGACCAGAAAACCTAGTAATTTTCCAGAGTCTAAACCCAGCCTCTACTCTAGGGGCCCTTCACTAAGCAGGATTCTGAAGCGTCAGCCAAGAGGACCCTGGCACAGGGCTGTTCGTTTCCACTCCAATGCACTCCAGAAATTTGGTAGGATACCTTGCTGGGATTTTTAATGACAAGTTTCTCCTTTGGCATCACCTGGTATCCAATTAGTTTTCCCATTCTTTGGGATGCTCAATCATTCATTCATTTGTTCAATCATTCATCAAATTCTGAGCTCCTCTGCCAGGCTGTGCTGGACACTAAAAAGAAGTACTACTTGGGTGATTAATTTTAAATGCTGCTCTATTAAGGTCACTCCACTCAGCCAGGTATTCATTGAATGACTTGTCAAGGCTCACAGTTCCCATCAAGCCTGCCATGTGGGACTTTGTGCACTGCACAATTCACATAGACTATGATCCCGTCAACTACTCTCTGGTAGATAACAGAAAATAGAGAAGAATTAAAAGAAAACAGAAAATGAAAATATCATCTATTCAGTCTATTATAGAAGAAAGAACATTCAAAATAAACAAGGCCGCTGGGTCATACAGCAATTCCCTAGCTCTTAAAGAAATTTACAATTTGTCTCTAAAACAGAAAAACAAAATCAGATATATCATTCCTTTGTTTAAACAAGGCTTCTCAACCTTGGCACTGTTGATGCTTTTGGCCAGATCTTTTCTTTGTTGTAGGAAGGCTGTCCTGTGCCTTGTAGAAGGCTTAGCAGCACTCTTGGCCTCTACCCATGAGATATCAGTAGCAACTTCCACCTCACCATTGTGACAAGAAAAAAATGTCCCCAGATGTTGCCAAACGTCTCAGCCGAAGGTGGATAGAGAAGGGGCAAATAGTCCTTAGTTAAGAGTCAATGGTTTAAAATAAACTTTTCTCCCTTTCTAGACCTTATCACCCTCTGAGCGAAGTTTAAGACACAGGTTTTCACGCTGCTTATCGATCCAGCCTCATCACATGTGCCATACCTTTGCCCATGTACTTTCCCCTGCATGCAAACATCAGCCCCACCCCCCCACCCCCAATCTCACTTGGTTTACTCTCCTTGTCCGGCAAGACTCAGCTTGGGTCCCCTAACTCGTGAAGCCCATGTGGACCCATCCCTTCTCCCTCAGCAATTGAATCAGCCCCTCTGTGGAATCCTTGGCATCTCTCTACACAACACTTAGACTCCTGGGAGTATCAACTCTTGTGAAATTATTTGCTGATTTGGGGGCAGTAACTATGTATCCATAGCACTTAGCAAAGTCCTGGCTCAGAGACATTTATTTAGAAATTGTTCTATCTTATTCAAGTTGAATGAAGGATTAAAAAATAAAATAAAAGCCTACACCCTCCACCAGCATGCCCTGCAGAATTATCTATGACTTTTGGCCAGAGAGCCAGTGCTCTCGACTCCATTGCTAACCAGCTTTCTGATTACCAAGTCTGTTTGGCTCTCTAGTCTGCCTCAGTTTCCTTATATGTAAATCAGGAGTCTCTTTGATCTTTCTCTCTCATGATTATTTTAAGGCACAAATGAGTTATTCTATGACCCCTTAGTAAATTTCCATTCATTGTATGAATGTGAGGGGTTATGATACTGCCAAATAATAAGATCCTTGAAAGCATAAATGTTGAACTGAAACAAATATATTTGAAGAATTCTTCTTTCTTTATATGAAAAGTTGGCCATATCCTGAATGTAAAGAGTATTTTATTTGTCTGGATTTTTTTTCTTTCCTTCAAAAAATAAGGCTTACCATTTGCTGATACCTACCTACCAAGACTCTTAGTATTTCAATTAAGGAATGTTTTACTTCTCCCTGGACTGGAATTCTAAGAGTTTCTTTAATTTCTTTGAAGTAGGTCACACCTTTAACTGGAGGACATTTTTCTACCAGACATGCAGCCCATAGAATCTTCAGTTTAAACAATTTTGTAGAATGATAATAATTAGAATAGAAAACTTTAGAAGAGGAGCTGCTTCTAAAGACATTTCAAAGACAAAAAAAAATGCATTTGGTTTAAGAAAATCAAGTTGAAAGACATCTTTTAAAAATTTAGTGCCATTATGGGTTGAATTGTCTCCCATAAGAAAAGATACGTGAGGTTCTAACCTCTGATACCCGTGAGTGTGACCTTATTTAGAAATAGTCTTTGTAGATATAACAGTTAAGATTAAGTCATACTGTTTAGGATAGGCCATAATATAATGGACATCCTTATAGGACAAGGAGAAGAGACACAGACCCAGGGGAGAAAGCCATCCGAAGACAGAGCCAGAGGTTGGAGTCATGCAGCTACAAACCAAGGGACATCAGGGATTACTGGCAACCACCAGAAGAGAGGCCTGCGGCAGATTCATCATCAGTACCTCCAAACAGAACCAGCCTTGCCAAAAGCTGGATTTTGGACTTCTAGTCTTCAGACTTATGAGAACCACACACAGTGGCTCATACCTGTAATTTCAGAACTTTGGGACACCAAAGTAGGAGAATCACTTGAGCCCAGGAGTTGGAGTCCAGCCTGGGCAACATGATGAAACTTCATCTCTACAAGATAAATATGTTGAAAAATTAGCCAGATGTGGTGGTATGCACCTGTAGTCCCAGCTATTTGAGAGGCTAAGGTGGAATGATGACTTAAGTCCAGGAGGTCAAGGCTGCAGTGAGCCATGATCATGCCACTGCACTTCAGCTGGGTGACAGAGCAAGGTCCTGTCTCTAAAATATATATATATATATATATATGAGAAAATAAATTTCTGCTGTTTTAAGCCAACCAGTCTGTGATATTTTGTTTTGTTGGGGCAGTCCGAGGAAACTAACACAAACACTCTAGCCTAAATCATGAAGTGTTTCCTCAAATGAAGTCTTCCTTTACCCACAGTCTATTACAAAATCTAGACAGAAAAACAGACAATAACAACAGATTGGGAGCCCCCACCCCTCAAGATGGGAAGCATTTAAAGAGTACATACTGCTTTTGACCCACTCTGTGTCTTCAGCACCTGCGATCACGAGAACACAGAGCAAGTGCTCAGTAAACCCTGGTTTTCTGAACAAAATTGAAGCAAGCCCCAGGAGACTCATAGAGCCTTAGGTTGGGGCTGATCCAGGAGAATAATCATTTTTCTGCAGTTACAAAGAGACAAAGTAAAATGTATGCCCTGAAGGAGAGTTCTGAAACCCAGTCTAGAGAATATTTCTAGGCAATGGCGCTGGCAATTAGTATGCCAGGTGCTAAGAAAATAGGAATAGTGAGGAAAGTGGGTCAGAACCTGCCAACCAGAAGTTGCCTTGATGATCACACAGATGAAGCACCCCACCCTGGAGTGCACAGACATGAACACTCTGGGAGTCTAGTAGCTATTACTTAGTTTTTTGGCTGCTCAGTATTCGATCCCTATTCCTATTAGGGAGGAGTCTTTATATACACTATTAGTAGACACAGTGCCCTCCTTATTACTGTCACAACTGAAGATGAAAGATGTTCTATAAGTGCACGCCTTAGAAGCCACAGCACAAACACATAACCTAGTCCCACCTCTCAGGCATGAAAGCAAAGGATACAAAGTTGAAGGAGTAGTTAGATTTATTCACGGCAGGCACAATTGATTCCAAGTATGAGGAGTCACAGTGAGTAGGGAGTGATGTGAGGCCAACTGCCATCTACCCAGACTCATGTCTTTGCCTAGTAGCATAACAAGTACAGCAATACTGCTGTCCTCTTTCCCATTCCCCACTGATTTTTTTTTTTTTTTTTTTTTTTTTTGTGAGACAGGGTCTCACTCTGTCACCCAGACTGGAGTGCAGTGGTATGATCTCGGTTCACTGCAACCTCTGCCTCCCAGGTTCAAGCGATTCTCCTGCCTCAGCCTCCTGAGTAGCTGAGATTACAGGTGCCCACCACCATGCCCCACTAATTTTTGTAGTTTTTTTAGTAAATTTGAGGCTTCACCATGTTGGATAGGCTGGTCTCAAACTCCTGACCTCAGGTGATCCACCCATCTCAGCCTCCCAACGTGCTGGGAATACAGGTGTGAGCGACCAGCTCAGCCACCACTGATTTTTTTTCATGAGAAGTATGATATATGTGATTATCAAGTTTTAGGGGAAGAAATTAGACTACTACTTCCTTCTCTTTTTTTGACTGGTCTGCCTAAAGGAACGCACAGATTTTACTTCTCCATGCCATGAGTTGACTGTGGCAGGTTCTAGCTACAGGACAAGACCTGTCATGGTTCTGCTATGCCAATAACCAGGAGGAAGTGAAAATTCAGGAATGAGATATAAGCAAACCCACTTGGCCTCAGATCTAAAGCCACGTTCTCCAACCAGCATTTTGAATAATAAATGCAATGTTTTAATATATGATTACTCTTTCTGTCTCTCAATGGGCTTTAAGCTTAAAATGGGAAGAATGTTATTTATTGGGTCCCAGGGAACTCAGAGGGGGAATTCTAGGCACTAATGTCATCACCAGTGTTTGACAGTTGACAGATGATACTGATTTTGAAGAAAGAGAATTAGGAGGTATCTCCAACACAAACTGCTATTCTAAATTTGTTCCTTACAAGAAGTAAATTATCAGTATCTGACTTGGTAGACAGTGACTGGAATTTTTCTATACCAAGTAACAGAAAACGCTGGCAGAAGTTTGCTTTTACCTAGGAGAAACAGTATACAATGGAAGAATAGATACAACCGTTCTGTCTCAAGGAAGTATCAAAACTCCTGGTGTGTGCCGTAGCTTAAGCCACAGGGACCTTGACCATATTCCTCTCCCAGGTGGCAGAACGTCAGTTCACTATATCAATTGCCTTATGTTGTCAGGACCAAAACATAGGAAACAGCAAGCACCATAGATAATTTTGGTAGGATACATGCAAGCCATAAATCCTACAGAAAAAAAAAAATCCTATGAAAATGTAGAGACTTAATTTCTGTGAATTCCATGAGTGCCAGCATTTGAAGGCATTTTGCAATAGGCACTCAAAAATGAATGTTAAGGTACCTTGTGCTTCTGCCACTTAGAAAGAGGGACAATAATTGCTGAGCCTTGGAATTTTGGTGGCAACATATACTACACTTATATATGCCATGTTAACCCATTTGGGGAGTAAACTACCAGCTTTGAGCGGAGTACTCACTAGAAAGGGATCTTGGCCTAGCCCAGGCTGTAATGCAGTCAGTGGTGCAGCTCGTATATGATGACCCAGCAGATCCAAGAGTGTTTCTTAGAATGCTGTCCAGCACCTACAGCAAGCCTCCAAACAAGAATCACAATAAAAAGCCCTTGAAGTCTAAGGGCAAATCTGGGACCTATTTGGCAAATGATTATGCCCCTTTTATAAAGCACCTTTTGGATTGCTACTGGGCCCTTTTGGCAACTGAATAACTGAAAGAGGGACACAAGATAAGCCCTCACCCCAAGCTGGACACCATGAACTGAGTGTTAGGTCTTCCACCTGGCCAGAAAGTTGGCCGAGCCCAGCAGCAGGCCATCACCATGAAAATAGCACCTGTGGGACCAAGCTTACAGGTTCTTATGGCACAAGCAAGTGTCATAGGCAGCCTGCTCACACTCCCGCAATGCCCACTCCTGACATAATTCATCTCGTTCAGCAACACATATGTACAGCTACATGGGGTGACACCTCATACTGGTGGACTGAGACAGAAACTACCCAGAAACCATAGAGAAGGGATATTTGCACAGGAAGCAAAACTTCAGTCAGTACCTTTTTAAGTCCATTTTGCGATGCATGGAAGGAAAAGAGGGAAGAAGAAAGGCAGACAATGGCTTTGTGCTCATGGGATTCTTTTGGTTTTAGAATAAGGCCATGAACAGAAGCTACTGTACTCATGAAATAGTGTCCTGGTGAGTTAAAGAATAATTACCCATGTCAGCAGGTAACATCTCACAAGATGGAGTATTATCCTGCAGAAAGTAATGAATACTCTGAATGGGGGAATGATGTTTTTTCTCATAGCCAGAATAAAGCATCCAGAACCAAGGGACAAAAGAAAGATTTGCACTTCTCATGCCCCACTTATAACTTTTGCTTTCCATTCCTACAATTTGGGGATCTGTTAGTTCAGTGACTTGGGAGAAGCTATGCTTTGGGGAGGAATGCTTCCACAAAGGGGCATAACAACCATCACACTGAACTGGACCTTCAGGTCACGTCAGACTCCTTTATGTCCCTGAGAAAACAGGCCAAGAAGAGGCCATCACCAAGCTGACCATGGTTTATGATCCTGATTGCCAAAGAAAAACAGGATTGCCAACTATGGGAGCAGGCAGAAGTAAGATGAAACTTAGGGACCCCCCTCCACCAGTGGCTCCTACTTCTGCCATATCTAGCAGTAAAATCAGTGGAAAACCTCTTCAGCCCAATACACACCAAGGGCTCACATCCCTCAAAACTAAACTTTGGGGCACCCACCAGGGTGACCAGTGAAGGGCTCGCTGAAGGCAAAAACAAAGCCAAACATTGAAATGAAATAATAAAGAGAAGCCACAAACACCAGTCATGGAGAAATGAAGGCCATAGTCTCTGTCTCCTTCCTTCCTGATAGTGTCAAGTGTTTCTATATTTTACTGCCGTTTCCTCTTCTTTCCTCTCCATTTGCCCCACTATTACATATGTGGCTAATGGTAACAGTGAACTTTACAATTAATCCTTGGGCTTGAGAAATAACTAGAGGCATAGTAGGGCTACAGTAACTGGTCAGGCTTTTGTTTTTGTTCTTTTGGGAGAGGCTGATACCATTTCAGTTGTAAGAAAAATATGTATGTGTGTGTGTATGTGTTCGATAAGCAGATATAGAGAGATTTGTGTGGAGGTGGGACATTCAAAGAAGTAGGCAAAGGAGGATGTTTGTTAGCTCTTCTTGGCTGTGCAGCCACATCTCAATTAGTTGGAGGGAAACCCCACAGTGAGGAGCAGCCTACCGTCTCTATCAAAGCCTGAGTGGTGGGGAAACCCTCCCTCTTCCCTGCCCCAGCTGCCAACAAATTTGCCCAGGTGAGTGAGGATTGGGGTTCACTCACAGCCGCTGTCCATGGTGAGGGCACCATGGATGATCAACCTAGCCATCTTCCAAAAGGTGAAGGTTTGCTTCTTGCTCTTTGTCTCCCTGATCATTCTGTCTAGTTCTGAAATCTGAACCTCTAGAATCTGCTGAATCTGGAACCTCTAAAATACCCTTCCAACAATTTTGTGGAGGATAGAAACTAATTTCCATTGCTTGGAACTGAGAACCTTGCTGAAAGTAGTGTGACTGTAAGTACATGGTTGATCTAGATTCACTTGAAGGGTCCTGAGTAGAGCAGATGATGAAAAGAAGGTTTTAAGTACTATTTACAATAGCAAAGCCATGTAACAAACCTAAGTGCCCACCAACGTTGATTAGGTAAAGAAAATGTGATACACATATGGAATACTCCACAGCCATGAAACAGAGAGAAAGCATGTCCTCTGCACCAACATGGATGGAGCCGGAGGGCATTATCCTATGTGAAGTAACTCAGAAGCAAAAAATCAAATATCGCAAGTTCTCACTTGTAAGTGGGAGCTAAACAAAGAGGACAAAAGATGGGGACACAGACAGAAACATGCCCATAAACATGGACATAAAGATGGGAGAAAAATAGACTCTAGGGACTCTAAAGGGAAGAAAGCAGGAGGAGGGGGATGGTTGGAAAATTACCTACTGGGTACAATGTCCAATATTTGAGTGATGGGTACACTAGAAGCCCAGTCCCCACTATTATGCATGTAATGCTCATGTAACAAACAGGCACATGTATGCCTGAATCTCAAATAAAAAATAAATAAGGAAAGACTTTAATAGATATTAATTGGCATTATGTTCTAGCCATTGTGGGAAGAGGCTGGCCCCTTCACATGCATGCAAAATCTCATTTTACCCAATACAACCCTATGAAGTCAATAGTATTCCTGCACCCATTTTAAAGATGAGAAAACTGTGGCACAGAAGGGTTAAGTAACTTTTGCAAGTCACACAGCTAGAATGTAGAGGTGTGTGTACGAGTGTGTTAAGGTCAGGGGCTTCGGAGAAGACCCAACTCCATGAAGGGTCCCATCATCTGCATCTCCTGGAATCTCATCTGACCTCTGCTCTCCTTCCTTTCAGGAGAATGCCTTCTCCAAGCAGCTATTTTTATGGGAACCAAAGGATACTGATCAGTAGCAAGGTTTGACCAGGTGGTCCTGGCTTGAGGAAGATAAGAAGCCTTTCCTTCACATGGGTCTAAGGAGCTCACCATTTTTCTCAACATCTGACCTGACAACTGGTTTCCCAGCATTGGCCCCAAGAAATACACCTGCCATCTCCACCTGGATTCTCCAGCCCTTAAAGCCACAGCATTCCATCTTCTTTCCCCAGCAAGATGTATGGGATAACCTGTTTGCAGCATCCTCAAAAGTCCTTGCAGGTAGGAGCACCTGAGGGAGAGGAAAAGACAGGCCATGCCCAGCTCCAGTGAGTAACATACGTGTAAGTATTTAGGCTGGCTGAGGGTGGCAATCAGGACCCCTGTTTTTAAGGAAGCCTTCCCAGGGTTTTACAGTGCAGGGTTCCTTGTCATCCTCAAGGATTTCTTTACTCCTAACCCTGAAAAAACCCTAAGGGAAGAACTTCAAAGCTGCTTTCTCATTATAAATCTCACAGCCTGGGGAAATTCTGCTCACCCAAGTAAAACCCCACATTGGGGACTCATCAGGAGGTTTCTGAGGTTTCCCTGGCTTTATTGGATAGTCTTCTCCCAACACCCCTTGGGGTTCTTGTTCAGTGAGCTTACTTAGCCGGGTTGTACGTTCTATCATTCTATCCAAATACTGCTTACCCGTTCTATCATTCTATCCAAATACTGTTTCTCCTTAGGCACTTCCCCTGAAACATCACATCTCCAGGAAGCCTCCCTCAGACTGGATGGGTTCCCCAAAGCACGTTGCCCTTATCTCTAAAACAGCACAGGTACATCCTGATGGTTAATATTGTCAACTTGATTGGATTGAAGGATGCAAAGTATTGATCCTGGGTGTGTCTGTGAGGGTGTTGCCAAGGAGATGAACATTTGAGTCAGTGACTGGGAGAGGCAGACCACCTTCATTCTGGGTGGGCACCATCTAATCAGCTGCCAGCATGACTAGGATAAAGCAGGCAGATGAATGTGGAAGAGCTAGACTTGCTGAGTCTTCTGGCCTCTATCTTTCTCCCATGCTGGATGCTTCCTGCCCTCAAACATCACACTCCAAGTTCTTCAGCTTTTGGACTCTTGGACTTACACCAGTGGTTTTCCAGGGGCTCTTGGGCCTTTGGCCACAGACTGAAGGCTACATGGTCGGCTTCCCTGCTTTTGAGGTTGTGGGACTTGGACTGATCCACCACTGGCTTCCTTGCTCCTAAACTTGCAAACACCCTATTGTGGAGTGTTACCTCGTGATCATGTGAACCAACTCTCCTTACTATACTCTCTTTCCTATATACGTAGATCCTATTAGTTTTGTCCCTGTAGGGAACCCTGACTAACACATACATCCTTGAGTGCCTAAGGTCTTCTAGCCCAGCAGTTCTCTATGGGGGCAATTACTGAAACTTTGGGCAACTTCTGGAGACATTTGTGGTTGTCACAAATAAGCAGGGTGCTACTGGCATCTGATGGGAAGAGGCCAGGGATGCTGCTAAACATCCTGCAGTGCACAGGACACTCCCCACAACAAAGAATAATCTGGCCCCAAATGTCACTAGCAGGGCTGGTTTCATGGGCGGCCACATGAGCAGCAGACAGGAACCAGCTCTCAGAAAGGATCTGCATTTGTTTAATGCTATGCTAGTGCCGTGTTGAAATTCTTAGCAACTGTTGAACAAAGGTCTCCGTATCTTTGTCTGGTACTGGGTCCCACAAACTGTGCAACTTGTCCTGGCCAAGAGTGTAGAGGTTGAGAAACCCTGTTCTTGTCCTATAACAGGGGTGTCAAAATGAAGATGTTATCCTGCCCTCAAGGAGCCATTATCCAGTGATGGAGAAGGAATTGTGTATTTCCCTGTCTGTGTGCTGGGACAGGGAAGCTTGGAGGAGGGAGTGCCTGACCCAGCTTGGAGCTAATTCCTGAGAGATGAGTAGGAGTTAACCACACAGAGAGGAGAGGAGAAAAAGGGTCCAAAGAAAGATACAGCATGTTCAAAGGCACCAGACCCTAAGAAGGTCAAGCCTGTGTCAGGGACTCCAGGAAGTTCTGTACAGCCAGAAGACAGAGCATGGCAAAATAAGAAACCAGGCTGGAAGGCTGGTAGGAGTCAGGTCTCAATCACATCAAGGAGGTTTTGAAGGATCTTAAGTAAAGTAGCAACACAATTAGATTTCGTTTGGGAAAGACAATCAGAGGTGATATGGCAAACAGATGGGAGGATGATACATTGAACAGGGAGCCCAGGTTAAAACTGGAACAGTAAAAGAACTAAGAAATGCTAGAGCTGAATGCAGTAAGGCCCCACAAATTACGTAGCCAGTCTAGCAGCAGTACAGCAGGGAGGGAGAAATTGACTCAAAAGATAAAGAGGTAGGTTACTGAATGGATACCATGTTTATTTTTATTAGCTTTTTACTATATCTTTTCTTTTGAGATGGAATCTCGCTGCTGTTACCATGGGCTGGAGTACAATGGCACAATCACAACTCACTGCAACCTCCCCCTCCAGGTTCTAGCAATTATCCTGGCTCAGCCTCCCAAGTAGCTGAGATTACAGGTGTCTGCCACCACGCCCAGCTAATTTTTGTATTTTTAGTAGAGACGGGGTTTCACTATGTTGGCCAGGCTGGTCTCAAGCTCCTGACCTCAGGTGATCTACCTGCCTCAGCCTCCCAAAGTGCTGGGATTATAGGCATGAGCCACCACACCCGGCCTTACTGTCTCTTTTTATCCTAACAACAGATTTACAAGGAACATGGCATTTTCTTCATTTTATCATTGAGGCAATTGATGCTGAGGAGATTAAATAACTTGACAAAAGTCACCCAGCTGGTTAGTGGCAGAGCCGGCATCTGAAGGTAGGCATGTCTGAAGCCAATGCCATGCCTATGTCTTTCCACAAAGCCCCACAGCAAACTCTGAAGCACACTGCGATCCAGCAGGTGACTGAGTGAGAACACGCTGAGACCCGGGCCAGCTGCTCTCTGCCTCACTCTGTTCCTCCAGCCTGTGGCCCACTTCGGAGCCCACAAGGGGTTGTATGCCAAACTTCTCACTTTCTAGTGTCAAGTTGCTTTCTTGGCACATAGTAGATAATTAATAACAAATAAAGAAAGAGAAAAACTGTGGCAGAAATGTGAAAAGACTCAAATCATTTGTCATCCAGTATCACTAAGAATCAAAGAAAAGCAAATTAAAATCCTAACAAAATACCATCTCTGCCTATCAAATTGACTGGAGGCAAGTCATTGGGTACAATCTTTCTGAAAAGTGATGTGGCATTATATTTCAAGGGTTTTTTTTTAATCATACCCTTTGCTGAATACTTGATTATTGTTTTAAAGACCTGGTTTAAAATGTATGGACAAAGATATTCATCTCAACCTCCTTCACAATTTTTTTTTTCAAAAAAAAGGAGGAGGGGGCAATTTTCCAAAATCTTACAAATGAGTAATGACATAAATTCAAATGTTGAAATATTAATTTTGCAGAATTTTTAGTGACATGGAAAATTTACCACACTAGAACACTAAGGGAAAAAAGAATTTCATGAATACATACAATTGTATTACAGTAAACTCCTCATTCTGCATAGACAGAGTTTCCAGCTAGACCTTAAGCCATGTTTACCCTTGGGATTGAGATATGTCTGGAAATGGCAAGTGGAATGATGGGATGAACCTGGTGGAATTATCCTGGGAGAGAAGTCATTATCTGGAGACAAGAGACCAGGAAGACAAGCTTAACCCAGACACAAAGCTTCATACACAGGCAGGGTGGGGTCATTCTGAGGAAGACAAGGTACCTATCCCTTAGTTCGTGGGGAGCTCAGAATATATCTGAGCCCACTTGGGCTGCTGTTCAGATTATCTGTTCCTGTATAACAAACTACCCCAAATTTTCATGACTTAAAACACCAATTTATTATTTTCATTCATGGCTCTCTGAGCTAACTCAGCAAGGCAGTTCTCACTCAGGATCTCTTAGGTGGCTGCTTGGGCTAGAGTCATCTGAGGGCTCTGTCTATCCAGGATGACACACTCACATGACTGCCAGTGGGTGCTGACTGTCCCTGCAGAGGGACTTTCAAAAGGAGTGCCGGCCAGGCGCAGTGGCTCACACCTGTAATCCCAGCACTTTGGGAGGCCAAGGTGGGCAGATCACTAGAGGTCAGGAATTCAAGACCAGCCTGGCCAACATAGTGAAGCACTGTCTCTACTAAAAATACAAAAAATGAGCCAGGCGTGGTGACAGGTGCCTGTAATCTCAGCTACTTGGAAGGCTGCAGCAGGAAAATGGCTTGAACCCAAAGGCGGAGGTTGCAGTGAGCCAAGATCACACCACTGCACATCAGCCTGGGCAACAAGAGTGGAACTCCATCTCAAAAGAAAAAGGAGTGCCTACACATGGCTATATGTGGACTCTCCATAGGAAGTGACCCAAGAATGAGCATTCCAAGAGACCCAGGAGGAATGGCAAGCCTTCTTACAACCTCACCTCAGAGAGCCTAGAACATCTTTTTGGATGCATCTTTTTGGATGCATCTTTTTGGTAAAGTAAGTCGCTAAGACCAGCCCAGAGTCAAAGCGTAGGGGATTCAATTCCATCTCCTGATGTGAGGAGCTACAAGCCCAAGCTTGGAGGGAAGAGCTGGCGAGGGGCAGCCCTCCCTTGAGACTATTTACCACAACCATTTTCTATAAAGAGCTCTGAAAACATTGCTACATAAGAAAAAAGCAGACCTGACTGTACCCCAAAGTACAAGGCAACAGAGGCTGAGACTCGCCGCTCTACAAGGGAGCCCAGCCTGGCTTTGCTGCCCTACAGAATCCAAAAAGCATAACTGTGTTTCTATACCCGGAGGAAGGCTCCAGGTAACTAGGAGGGGCAAGAGTACCCGGCAGCTGTAAGATATGACAGTGCCCAGTAGAAAAGGTTTCATGGTGGGCCTGACCACAACGGCAAAGCACATTCAGAGGTATGGAGGCCTCAGAGTAGACCTCACTGTAAGGACCACAGCTGTGAAAGTGAAGGAGATAGACAAGTAGCTCCAGGGTTCATCCGCGAAATCCCTTAGAACTTCCGGAAATAACTCAGCAGGCCTTTGTAAGAGGAGTTGGACAAGAGACCTATAATTCCACATAGAGATAAAAGCCAGCAAAATATAAATTATGACTATTAATATCACCTTCCCATTTTTTATGCCAGCTTGATGCAAACAGGTTACATGACTTAATATATGAACATATGTTTCTATGAACACAAATGTAAACATACACACCTATGCCCACACACACATAAATGTGCTTGGGGAAAGAATGGAAGAGGTGCATTACCATGTTAATTCTGCTGTCTCTGATGTCCTTGATATCAGGACAGTGTTTTTGACTCTTTATATATTTTCTGTATGTTCTCAATTCTCTATGATAAATATAGTGCTTATATAACTAGAAATAAGGATATTTTTTAAAGAAAAGTATACATCCTATCTTTAATGATGGTGCTTGTTCAAATGAGGTCATGAGGGAAGGTTTTCCCTGCCCCAGCCTAGGCTCTGAACACAGCAAGCTTGACAACCCAGGATATCTACAAGAGCTATGGACTCCACTGGGGCCCAGGAGCGCCATGAGCATAGCAGCTCAGTAGCCACTAGGTAAGGATGTTCAGAGTGATACCAGGTGAGCACCCACCAGCGTGTCCTCCCCAGGGTTACCATACTAGGCCATTAGAAGTTGTGTTGTGTTCACATATACATCACAGAAGTTATCCATCCATGTCAGAAAAGGAGGAAGAAGGAAGGCATTTCTCTTCCTAAAATGTGTGAGCTGGCTGTCTGCTAATTCTTGCTTTCTATCACTACCTGAAATAGACTGAATTGTGCCTCCCACCCCTGAATTCCTATGCTGAAGCCTTGATCATCCTTAAGGAGCAAGGTAGTAGAAAGATCAAAATTGGAGTTGGATATGGTGGAGGAAAACCTTTGAGAGAAAAGGCCATCCTCTACCAGCTACAATAAACCCTGGGACACTTCTCTGCCACTGAGGCTGGGAAGCCAGGGCAGTCAGCATGCCAAAGGCCCATGTATTAGCCAGCCATCAGGCCTGAGAAAGAGCTCTCAGTGCAGGGGTACTGAGAGTCTCTCCTCAGGCTGGCCACAGGCTCTCAGTTGGTTCAACGGCAATAGGAGAAAGATGACAAAATTCAGGTGCCCACCAGGAGCCAAGCACAATTTCCCTGTTAGAGAGCTGTATCCACCAGGAAAACCAAGTTCACGAACACATTAAAAAAATTCAAAAGAAAGGCTTTAGTAAAGGACTGGGGAGGTGTGGACAGAGATAAGGCAACGAATAAGAAATCAGTAAGACTGAAGATGTGACTGAATTCCTGCCATCTCATGATAAAATTTGAATGGATAAGGAGTTGAGTTGCTTTTTATGGAGGAGCAAAGTAAGCTGATTCTTGAGACGGACTGGACTCTTGGTAAAGATGCTGTGAACATTGTTGAAATACCGAAAAAGGACTGAAAATATAACACAAACTTAGTTGATAAAGGAGTAGCAGAGTTTGAGAAGACTGACTCCGATTTTGAAAGAAGTTCTATTGCAGGCAAAGTGCTATCAAGCAGCATTGCACGCTACAGAAAAATCTTCATGAAAGAAAGAATTGATCCATGTGGCAAACTCACCGTGGTCTTATTTTAAGAAATTTCCATAGCCAATCCAGCCTTCCCCTGTCACCACTGCGATCGGCAGGCCTTCAACATCAAGACAAGAGCCTCTTCCTGCTAAAGGCTGAGACGCTTCTTAGCATATTTAGCAGTAAAGTATTTTTAAATTAAAGTAAACAAACAAAAAAGAAATCATCAGACTACCACAGAAACCCAACACCACCCCGAGGGCTCAAGAAAGCGGGGCAGGTGAGAAGACAGGGAAGCCATGAAAACTGGGTTCCCATGTAGGAGGGCCCACACATGGATAAAAATGAATGAAATACTTCCAGAAGTGTGATGGGGAAGATAAGAAATAGCCCAGACCTCTTGCTTCCCACTCCCCAACCTACCAGTACTTTCCATGGGCCAAACACAATGAGAGGTCAGTCAGCAAGGAACCCCAGGTAATGCAATCAACCTTCCAGACACAGAGCACAGCCAAAGGGGGTCAAAAACTCTGCTGAGGCTGGTCCAAGTGCAATGGTGTTTACAGCGAATCGATCACAACCATTACAGATTCCTTTGTTTCTTCTCCACTCCCACTGCTTCTCTTGACAAGCCTTTAAAAAAATACTGATTTCGAAGCAAATGGGATATTACTCACATCCATAAGTATTATTATTATCCCAAGTTTATGGATAAGAAAAGTGAGGCAGAGAAGTTAGGTATTTGTTCTACATCATCTAAACACCCTGTTAAAGTTTCTAGAAGTCACCCAGACATGGAAAGTCTGTTTATTGTAACAGACAAGTCAACAGCATGGCAAGCACCAGCAGGCAAGTGTTATACATGATGAGAGCACACAGCCGGGGAACAGAACGATGCCAAAAATGACAGTGTTGGGAAGGAGGGGAGTTGACAGAGAGACTTCCCAGAAAAGATGATTCCTGAGCAGAGTCTTGAATGAATGTGAAATAGCAAAAAAGTTCAATTCAGTTCAGCCCTGTGCCTTTCTCTGCGGCTAACAAGCTAGAGATGGGGAGATGCATTCCTAGAAAATCTCTACGGACTACCTCTTTCTTCCTGTACCAGCTACGAGCACTTGTTGCACTCCAGGCACTCCTTCTCATCCATCTTTGCATCCCCAGAGCTAAGCTGTGAGAAATAAATGCCAGTATGATTCTATAAGAGGCAATGCTAAGGAATATTTAAGATTTCAGACTGCATCAAACCAACCTGGGCTTGTATCCTGAACCTACTACTTGTTTACCAATGGAGCAACTTTCTACGACTCTTTTTCTGAATCTACAAAAGGGGCATCCTGGTAGTAGAACCTACTTCACTGCAGTGTTGTGAGAATTAAATGAGGTAATGCATATAAAGACCTTAGCATCATAAATTATTATGATTGCTGTAATTATATGATTTTACTTATTAGCAATCATGATTTCTATAAGCTAATAGAAATTCCATAATCTAATAGAAATTCTAATAGAAGAAAGCAGTTCACCATACACAGTTGATGGAAGACTCCCCAGAAAAGTGAGTGTTTGAACTGGACCTTGAAAGATAAATCGGAGTCCTCCATGCAGAGGGAAGGAAGGCTTTCCAGGAAAAAAAAAAAAAGCATAGGCAAGGTCATGGAGGCCCTTCTTCCTATACCATCTATGAGAGTTTGACACATTCCAGGCACTTCAGCTCATCCATCTTTGCATCCCCAGAGCTAACCTGTGAGAAATAAATACCATTTTTATTCTACAGAAGGCAGTATTGGGAAGTGTTTAAGATTTCAGGCTCTGCTAGGGCCTTCAGTGTGACTGGGGTATATGATATAACAGTAAGAATGAAGAGGAAGTAGCAATAGGGCTCAAGCATAGCCAAGAGACATTCAAAACATCCAACCCATTTTTTAAAAAACCAATGCAAGCTTCCTCTCCTTCCAAAAGCCTTTCATGAGCATCTTATGATGCAGTAACCCTTATCTCTTCCAAATATCAATAGTGTCCTGGTTCCAAACCACTACTTAATTAAAAAAATATATATATAATTATCCTCAAGATTCTTTTGGGTGATTTTTTTCTCTCTAGCTTTCTAATTCTCATGTATTACTCCTGGCCAACAGTACCTGCTAGATCTTTAGGAGACTTTCGTATTGGTTAATTGGTTGATAACTCTTGATTGTTCTTCTTTTTTTCTCTGAACTAAGTAAAAAGAATAGCCCCTCTCAGTCAATGGTGAATGACTTATCAAAGCATTTCAAAGTGGCCTCTGCAGCTCCTAGTGGCCAAGCTCAAGACACGAGCCCGGCTGTTTCTATCTGTAACCCCCACTCAGCATTGTCCCCTGTCTTCCCTTCACTTCTCTAGACAGGGACACAGATGCCCTGTCTCTCTACCAGACTGACATCTAGTAGAAACCATGAAAATAACTAATATTATTTTCATTTTTATTGGCAACTGCTTCACTTTTAGGACCCCAAGACATCAATCAGTCCCATTTCTACAACAGAGGATTTTCTCACTTTTATTATTTTTAATCAAAGTAATGGAAGTGTGAGAAAGCTGTAGATTGTTCTTCCTCAGGAGATTTGCAAAAGTAGAAGAGTAGTCTCTGCTGGGAATTTGTTTCTGGGTGGCCTGGCCAAAACACAGGGAACAGGGGAACCGGAACTGTTGTTCTATGCCAGTCAATTCCATGATTCCAAGGAGAACCATCCTCTACCGACAATCATTTTAATAGAACTCACACAAGACTTCAGGTCAATTACATGACTGCCGGCATGAAGGAGAGCTAGCTTCTTCAACTGAAAATGGTTCCCCAACCTGGTGGTTCCTCAACGTCCCCACCAGAACGTTAAGTGCCTTGCCTTAAGTACTTCTTACAGTCAGACACATGTAGTTTTTCATCAGGAAAAGAACTGATTTGGAAAAGAACCGGCTGGAATTAGAGCATCTACAACAAAATTTCATTATTTACAAAACTCCATCACTGGACAGCTGTTTACTGAAGTTGAAACTTTCTGGGAAGTAAGAGTTCAAAGACAGACAACTATAAATATTCTTAATAGAATGGAAGAAATTATCTATTAATTTATTGATTTTTTTATTTATAAATTCGTAAGCATAGCATATTCTGAAAGAAATATTCTGTTGCCTATTCATAAAGCATCATTCTAGATTAGAATAGTCAATTTGGATTAACCTGGGTTAATTGAGCTCAGGGTTCCGGCTAGTCATACATTTCAGGATGCCATCTCCATCCCCGACTTTCCAGGATCCAGTCACAACATTCAGCGTTTTATATTGCAATCGCCTATTTTCCTATCTCTTTATTCCTGAGCAGACAGCAAGTATTATAGCCCCATTTAGGTCATCAGTGTGGACCTAGCACCTGTACAGTGCCTTGCACATAGTAGTTTTTTAGCAAATTTTGGCCAAATGGCAGAAGAAAAGAGATTTGAAGTATTTATTCATATATTTATTTATTCACTTATTCAATACCTAGCAATACCTGGAAAGAACTTTTATCTGGGGATTTTATAAACAGAACAAAAATAATACACTGAGAATGCTAATGTCACACATGAGGGGACTGGCTCTGCCAAGTCGGATGAGTCACAGACAGACCAGTGAATGAGTAGATACCAGTGCGTGGGTGATTGGAACTAGATGAGTGGACTGATGAGTAGACAAAACAAACTACAAAGACTTGCAACAGAATTCCAAGACTAATTTTCAGCTTCCTACAGGTATGGCTGAGGAAATTATTTCATCCCTTTCTGGTTTAGATCCTTCTTTTTCTTTTCACTGTCTTGTGATGAAACTGCTCTCTTAGATGAAAATCATCTCTGTCTATCACAATCTACCTGCCGTCCATAAATTTGTCACATCTGCTCTCCATCTTATATCTTCAATCTCTTCCTCTTTACTCACTGTTTTTATAAATGTGGTCAAGATTCTCTCTTCTTAAATTTAAAACCCTTCAATTGATTCCATATTCCTAGAAAGTTTCTTCCTAATCTCTCTCCTTTCTTTCATACCTGCAATTCCTATAATGCCATCTTTATTCACTGCTGTTACTTCACCTCTTAACCACTCCTTGGGTCACCAAAATGTGGTTTCTGTACCCACCATCTTCTTGAGACTGCTGTTACCAGTGTTATTTGCTAATGCTAATAGCAAATAATCTCAGTTCTTATTTTTCCTGAAGCTCTGCTGCTGCTGACCACAGTCTCTTCTGGACTTCAATTGTGTTATTCTCATAGGGCTTTTCCCCCACCCTTTTAGACTCAACTTTTCATGTCTTGATCCTTAACTGCTAAGCCTCCTCAAGGCTCTCCCTTCAGTAACTCCCAGCTCTTCTTTCCTCAAAAACTATTAATAATTCTACTTGGACTCATCCATATCCATATCTTTAAAAACTATCCATGTGCTTGTGACTCAAAAACAGTCTCTCCAACCTAGAGCCTTCTCCTAAGCACCAAACCTGTGTATGGAGCTGCCTGTTTGATATCTTCACCTGGATGTGCCAGAAGCAGCTCAAATCCAGCATGTTTTAAATTGAGCTTGGCATTTCCTCCAAACTCTGCTCCTCCCCCATGTTCTCATTCCAGGGAACGTCACCTCCGTCCACTCAGGCATTCATACCAAAAACGTGGTCATAATTGTTGGCGCCTGTAATCACATGACACAGTCTTCTTGCCTGCTGTACAGACAAAACCAACTCACTGAGACCATAGTTTTGCAATAGAGAAAGAGTTTAATTAATGCAGAGCTAGCCAAGTAGAAGAACTAGAGTTATTACTTAAATCAGTCTCCCCAAGAACTCAGAGGCTAGAGCTTATATAGATAATGTGGTAGTCAGGAGGCTACAGAATGAGTGCTGCTAATTGGTTGGAGATGCAATCAGAGGGGTGTGGAAATGATTCTTGTACACTGTGTTCACCTCCTGGTAGGGTTGAGTCATGAGTCATGAGTCTTGGGTCCAGGTAGCGGCAGTCAGTTGTGAGAATGTAAAAGTCTGAAAAACATCTCAAAAGACTAATCTTAGGTTTTCCATTAGTGATGTTATCTATAGGAGCAATTGGAAATCACAAATCTTGTGACCTCTGGCCACATGATTCCTGAGCAGCAAGGGATTATAGAAACACAAGTTAGTAGGCAATGGCTGGTTATTGCTTAACTACACCTGCTTTTTAGCAGAAATCACATCCTTCCTATAATCTTAATCCTGTGGCCTTTCATTAGTCTTACAAAGGCAGTTTCAGTCCCTGAACAAGATGGTCAATTTTAGAGAGGGACTATTATCATTGTTTCTTTAAAGTTAAGCTATAAGCTAAATTCTTTTCATGGTTAGCTTAGCCTACACCGAGGAATAAGTGAGGACAGCTACGCTGTGAGGCAAGCAAGACGGAATCAGCCATGCTAGACTTCTCTTGCTGTCATAATCTTTGCAAAGACAGTTTCAGTCTTTCATCTTCACTTGTCACTAAGATCTGTCCATTCTACTTCCTTAAAATGTGTTAATTCCATCCAATTCTCTGCATCCATTTATCTGCTGCCTTAATTCAGGCCACCATCATCTCTGGGCTAGATTAATATAGCCTTCAAGCTGGTCTTATCCACAGTTTTTTATTTTCTCCTTTGGAACTAAAGGGGAAGGAAAAACAATTTTCTCTTTACTTTTTATAGTTCTTGATTAGAATGGGTCTCTGTAACAAAAAACAGATCAACAAGAGAAACCGAAATTTTACAACATGTATATCTCCTGTATACATGGGAGAGACCCAGAAAAATGAGTGAATATTAATCAGGTGGCTTTGAATGTGGGCTTAAATATTATGGTCTGTTGAAACAAAGACTGCTAGGGGGAAGGCTGGTTATGGGGAGATGCCCAGGGAAACAGGAAGCAAGGATAAGGTTTGCTAAGGTTTGTTACGCAGGTTTATAAGTCAGTGCCTTCACTATGGGTAACAGTCTCTAGTGTTTTAGACACATGTTTCTCTCTTGGTACAGAGAGGGAGACACCTTTATAAAGAGAGATTTTCTTTCCCTTACAAAGGGATAATTTCTACTGTGTTTTCAGAGGGTGTCTGCAATTTCACAAAATAATCAGCTCAAAATAATCCTTATGCCAGAGAGGCATATTTTGATCTCCTATGGTCATATTTTGGGGTGTCACATATTCTTCTTTTACACAAGCACACACAAAGACTGAAAAGTATTCATGTTCTCTCTTATCTTGAGCCCAAATCATTTCAGACTCTTCTGAAGACTTCAGGGCAAGTTCAAAGTCCCCAGCCTGCCCTTCAAGGCCCCGTCAGCACCACCTCCAGCCCCACCTCTGACCCTTCATCTATACATCCCAGTCTGTTTGTAGTCCCAGAGCTCTTGACTTCTCTTTCCCTGGGCCTTTGCCTGTGATAGCCCTTCAGCCTACAGTACGTTTCTCTTTCTCCTTCTACACTTCGCAAACTTCAACCCATTTTTAAACGTAGCTCAGATACTGCTTTTTCGGGAGGTCTTCTCTGACTCTCAGACTGAATAAAGGGCTGTCTATGTGTTTTTATGATTTAACCCTACTGGGGGCTTCCCCTCCATAATGTGCCAAAAGCAATGGGCAACTTGACGGTTTTTAATTCAGTGTACCTACCCAAGTACATGTAAAGCATTTAGCAAATTTCTTGTCAATAAGTAAATGACTGATGGGTGGGAGGAAGGAAAGAAGGAAGGAAGGAAACAATAGCTGGGTGAATGAAATCATCTGTAACTCTTAATTTCATTCCACATTACGTATCTATAATGCCCTCTAGTGACTGATGGGTTAACTGTAGGTTTTAGAAGCTACTGGGCCAATTGGCAGATAGGTATTGAGTACCTAATAACAGAAATGCTCAGTGCTGACTGACCACTATATGAACTCACTGTTTAGTAGGGCAACAGCACATATACCAAGGAATCACCGTACCCTGGCTACTATGTAAAGCAAACAGCCAAATAAAGTTGCAACAGCAGGAGTTTGGGAATCAACAGACCAAGCTGGGCACATTTTCTAGCTTCTCTAGGCCTCATTTTCTCATCTATAAAAACGGGGTCATAACACCTATTTCTCAGGGTTGCTGGAAGAATTAAAAGAGAAAGTGTTTGCACCAAGCATGTGCTTGGTTACTTACGGAGTAGGCCCTCAACAAAAGCTACCTTCTTTCCTCTTTGCCTGCCTTGCTCTCTCATGATTCTGCAGCTCCCCCTGGGACCTATTAAAACTGAATTGAAATCAGGGAAAAGCACCTCCATCCATGCCTGCAGAGCCAGTACACCTTAGTTGGTAGAAATGCACACCCTTTCCTCTGAAATCTAGGTGGAAAAATAATAAAAATTAATAAAGAAAGAAATGCACACCCTTGGTTCTAAAAGGCTGGTGTCTCCCAGGGAGTCCACATGGTACACAGGGACGTTGGTCCTGGGAACTGGACCCCGTCTTCTCCACAGGCAGCAAGTTGGGTTTGTATGTTTCTGAAGCATTGCTCTCCTTCTTAAACTAACCAGTATTAGGAATCCTGATATTGGACCACATTGTTTTCTTACAGCATCTGGAGATGATCATGGAATTCTCTTCTTCCAAGCCTTTGTTTGCTGCCCATAGGCTAGGAATACAACTCCAACTCCTTAGCATGACATGCAAAGTCCTCTGAGGCCTGGACTCTCCTCTCCCTCTGGATCCTCTATTCCAACTATACTGAGCCTTTATATGAACTATGGTCCCCAAAACAACTTTTTTTTTTTTTTTTAGCACCTCTGAGCCTCCTTTATGCTATTCCCACTGTCTGGAATACTGTCTCCTGTTCAGTGCCTGGCAAAGTCATCTTCATGTTCCAAGGACCAGCCCAAGCCCTTGAGCAGATCCCCCAAGTCAGAGGCAGAAATAATGAAGAGGAAGGTGCTGAGCAGTGTGGAACGGGCTGGCCAAGCAGCTTGGCTGTTCACCTAGTCATTTGTTCAATGAAAGTGCTGTGCCTCAGTGCCTGGCTCTGCATGCAGCTCAGAATTACTCTAGTGAACAAGTAGGGTTGGTCCTTGGCCTTATGGTGCTCATGGTGCAATGGAGGAACCAGGTAAATAATCATACAAATAAATAAATGAGTGTACCCTGTGGAAAGTGCTAGAAGGGAAAAGTTCATGGCTCCATGACAGCAGTATCTAATAAATATTAGTGGTCAGGAAATGGTATTCATGCTGAGACGAGGAAGATGCTGAGCCACAGGAAGGATGGAGGGAAGGGAGTTCCAGGCAGAGGGAACAGTATGTATGCCAAGTTCCCACGGCAGGAAGGAGTTTGGATGTTCAAAGGGCTAGAAGGCGGCAGGGGTGGCAGAGGGACATAAAATGAGGCTGGTAGGGTAGCCATGGGCCACATCATTTAGGACTCAGGAGCAGAGCCTGTGGAAAAGAAAATAATGGGAACCAGAAAGGGAAGTCAGAGGCAGGTCTTGAATGCCACACTGAAAAGTTTGTGCTTTATCATTGAGGTACAAGAAGCCAAGACAGGATTTTGGCATGTCATTTTAGAGATAAAAAAAAAAAAAAGTAACCAAAAGCATGCGTGTCTGATGAAGGGAAATGGTCCAGCCTGGAAAGAGTTAACCTCTTCCTGCCCTCGATATCTTCATAAGCCCAAGCACTCTGCAAAATAATAAGCTATCGTTTATCGGCAAGATTCTGCAAGGTAGCATTTAAAACTGAAAAAGGGCAATAAATCAGGCACATATAATATAAACCCTGAAGTATAGTAATTCTTCTTTTAATGCAACATCTGGTATAAATAGTGCAATTTGCAAGGGGGAGGGGACAGTGGGTGCTATGCAGAGCTTTCATTATTGTGCAAGCAGCACTTAAAGCCCCCGTTTCCCTCCCATCTTTCCAGCAACACTGAGGACTTAAAAAAAAAACAAAAAAGCATGATTATTATTCCCTCGGCTGGCCAAAAGGGGAGTCAAGTTAATTATAGACTTGTTTTCCAGTTATTAATTAAACCCCAGCTAAACATAAAAACACAAGGGAAGTGCCATTTCCCGCTCCGTGCTTCTAGCCTCTTTCAGCTAAGGAGTTGACGTTCTTGCCTTTGCTGTCCACCCCATGTCCTGTTTCCTCTGTGGATTTTCTCAGGAGGGCCCCAGGGCCTTTGCCTTGTGTGCAAACAAAATCTTATTTTTAGCTGGGAAGGAACACAAAATTGAAAGCTCTAAAACAGCAGGGGGACAATAGAAGGAAGCTTACAGACACTGACCAGTCAGTGGCACCCAGGGTTCTGGGGCTGCCACACCCTCCTGCTCCTCCCAGGTCTGCAAGCCTCCTCAGTCTTCTTTAGGAAGTCCCCAGCTTCACCTGCACACTTCCTGTGAGGCAGCTCTATAGAGGGAGTGATCAGAAGGAAGAGCTCTGTGGTATTTGGAAGCGATCTCCAAACCTGCCCCCCTTACCAGTGCCATGACATGGAGCAAGTTACTTCACCTTTCTATGCCCAGTTACCGCCTCTCTAAAATGGAGACAGGAATAGCACCTACCTAGGTGTGCTATGGGCATTAAATGAGATAAGGCTGATCAATTAATTAGGCTGGCACATGATTGTTAATAAATATTAACCTCCTTTCCCTCATTCCTCCACTCCTCTGGAAAGGCAGGCTTCACAGCTGAATATCCCACATAAATATCCAATTCTAGAAGGTGCACCTGTGAACTTGGTACATCTCAAAACACTTCTAGCTTCTATTTCCTTATCTCTAAAATGGGAGCCCAGCATCCACTGAGATCCTTGGGAGAATTAAATTAGATAGCAGGAGCAGCCCAATGCTTGGCTCTGACCAGATACTTAATATACATCAGTTATTGAATTATCTGAGAACAATCCTCAGTATACTTAAAGAAGTGATTATCAAACCAGTGTCTGTGGCATAAGGAGAGATTAAAGTGCATCATACCAAATTAGCCTCATTTCCCACTAGAGTTGAGATACTCCATTTACAGATCAAGAACATTCCGTAGATGTTCCACAAAGACATAATAGAATTTGCCAGATTTGTTGGCAAAATAAACCTAGACCATCAACCTATCCTCCTTGAAATCCTCCAGCAGGTAGGTTCTCTACCTGTCCATAGAGGCTGTGGCCATTGCTGTCTGTTTTGTAATGGCCATTACTGCCATTACCCATGCTGTTTCTTGGACAGGAAGAGCCAAGAACAGAGCTGACCACCAGTGAGTTCCTCAAAACAAGATTTCTCAATGTTACCAGTCACATGGATGAAAATAGAAAGCCTTCCAGGGAAACTTGCAGCTTAAACAAAACTTGAGGGAATAGTGCATGTGACTTCCAGACTCCAAATGCAGCATGTCCTGTTTGTCCCTGTACTGCCCTAGCAAGCTACCGACTGCTGACTGAGTTCCAAAACTTCCCGATCCTGCCTCTTAGAGCAGGTATGGATGGCGTGGCAGAGGCTGCACTGACACTGGCTCTGCAACTTGGGTTCATGCCCTCCGTTGGCATCACTCAATTCCATTCACTTATTCTTCTCATTTCTATTCAGTTTTAGATTTATTGTTCCTGTTTCTTGTTTCCACTTCCCACTCACCTCCTAGTGGGAGTCATTAGACTCAGATTCAAGTCCTAGTGCTGCTGCCAAGATGCCAATAACATTGATGCTGGAGACACAGTGGTAAACAAGACCTGCGAGATCTCTACAGGAAGACAGAGGGCAAACACATACTTACACA
Source organism: Callithrix jacchus (assembly GCF_049354715.1). Classification (NCBI taxonomy): domain Eukaryota; kingdom Metazoa; phylum Chordata; class Mammalia; order Primates; family Cebidae; genus Callithrix; species Callithrix jacchus. Next base: position 92,595,113 of record NC_133508.1, on the reverse strand, counting down.
AATAGTTATTTAATTGCACTTTCACTAAGCATGGGTGCTAAAAGAATATATAACAGACAAACTAGCTCTAATGTCCTATTTGGCCTCCTAAAATCCTTCCCATGAATAGTGCACAAATTGTTGTACTCATTTCGAAGAGAAAAGTGAAGCCAGAGAAGTCATATAATAGATTCAACACAGAACTATTGTGGAAGAAAGAAAAAGAGAGAGTTAGGGAGACAGGAGAAAAGGGAAGACAAGACATCTGTAAAGTGTATTTTCATATACATGAAAAGGCAACAACAACTATCATTCCCATATGCTGGGATACCAAGCTTGAACTTCCACTGAATATGTGAAGAGTCACTTACACTAGCATTTCCATATCGGTTTCCTGTTTTCTAGCCTTCTGTGGGACAGGAAGAGATAAGGATATGGGAAGTGATGTCTCACAGAAGAGACCAACCCTACATTCTGTTGCCTGCCAACATTCTGTTGCCTGTCTTTATATGTCAATTGCTAACATGAACAAATTATTCAATCTCTCCAACTGTTATAGTTTGCAAGAATTGGACAATAGCTGGGATTACTATCAGCATTAAATAAAACAACACATATGCAGCCTGACACATACTAGGTGCTTAGGCAATAGCAAGACTTCTCCTTCCTTTTCCTTACTTCCCTTCCCCTCCCTCTGGAGAGGTCTTCATTTCACAAGAAGATGAATCAGCATTCTAGGAACCTGGCAGGAGTTGCTGTGAGAGGCATGCCCTGCCCTGTCAGTATGTGGCTTTGGTCTTGGCTCCAGGACTTAAAATAAAAAAGGAAATATGACTGGCATGCCCCTCACTCCTAATTTCCCATTTGCTGTTCATGCTTTACCAAGTGCATGAAGGGCAGAGCATTCTGAGGATGATGGGGAAGGGAGGGAAGAAAGAGCAGTAGAGGAAGATTTCATAGTTTTGCTTTGCAGCTCCGAGAGCTTATGACCAGTTTAATAAGAAAATATCTTTTTATTCTCCAAAAGTTGAACCGAGATGAATTTGTGGTTCTTCTAAGTTGTTTTTTATATTTTAAGAGAACTGCAAATGTGTCACTGCAGTTCTCCTTAAACAGAAAAGCCTGGGTCCTGAATCCAAAGTGGATCTTGAATTTTCATATTCCAAAGTTTTAAAACTCCAAAGTCTGCAGAATTGCTACATCTCTCAGGACCTCCACATGTAAAACTGATTATAGAACTTACTTTGGAAGAAGCTTCACTTCCCCTGAAACACTGGCACGCTTCTTCCTGGTGACAAGAAAGACATGTCTCAATCCCTACTCTGTGCCCAGCTTTTTGCTATGCACCAGGTGGCTGGGAATGGGATGAATATGACAGTGGCAACGTTGCCTGTGAAACTCACAGATGACCATCTGAAGATCAAATGTGGCAGGTTGGAACAGTAAGAGAGACATAAACCCATTCACAGGGAAGTAATGTTTATTACTAAGTAGCTACAATGTGTTGGGTGCTTTCACACTGTTGGGTCTTCCCTTTCATTGTGTATGTTGGCCTTCCCAATGATACTTTGGAGTAGGAATTTCCAGACACATGAACAGGGAGAGGTTACTTACACGTTTATTGTATATGAGGATACTAGAACCCTAAGACCGTAAGTGGCAGAGCTGCAATTCAAACTCAGGTCTGATTCCAGACTCCATTCTTATCTGGCTGTCACATAGCCACCAAAGGGAAGGAGAAAGTGAGGCCACAAATAGCTAAGATTGTTAGAGTGGGCAAAAGAACTCAAAAGACACAGCAAGAATGGAGAAATTTATTACTGGGGCAAACAGCACCTTATTTTCATAAATTACAACCTAGTAGATTAATGGTCCCCATGTCCTCAAGAAAAGATTAAGAATATGGGCAGGATCCTCCACTGAAATAGGCAGAGAAGCATGTAATTGGTTTTAGAAAGACTTCCATCCAAAATCATTAAATCAAGTTTTGGCACATGAAAGAGTAAGCTTCAGTTATTGGAAAATGTACTTAGGTGACACAGCTCATTTCCTGATGAAGCCAGATTAATGGGATATTACCAAACCTAATTCCTCCAGAAGTAAATGACTCACCTCTCCTCCTGCTGGGCTGCCTGGAGCTTTCCATGTGCTTGGCCTCCTGCCCTTTCTGAAAATCCAAATACTGGGATGGGAAGCTCAGCCATAAGAGAGAAGTAAAAGACTCAATCCTGTTTGTTCTTTATCTCCCAGTTCTCCACCTAATTAGGTCTTAAACTAAGTGCCGTCTGAATAGCCAAATTAACTCCCCCTCCCACCAAGTTGTGGATATCGTTATTTGAAGGAAGCCTGGGAAGGTTAAAATGGTCAGATGAGCTGGGGCTTGGAAAGAACACAATTAGAGAAGTATAAAGGAGTTCTGGGGTGAACCTCTCAGAATGGGCACAGAGCATGAGGTTGTGTCTGTGCAGATGTTCACAAAATAATGTTATCCACTACAAAGGAACACTTGATAATCAGATGGTCAAGACATCCTATCCTGTGGCTAGGTTGTTTCTTTCCCTGGCCAACCTGATGCTTAGTCAATGGGCTCATGAACATGATGGCCATAATTACAGGGATGGACATTAGCAATGCTGGAGTTAGGTCAGCTTTGGTGAGAAGTCTATGTTACTGAACCCAGGACGAGTGTCTGTCCAACCCATCAGCACAGACCAATGCTGAGCCTAGGGTATTACATCATTTCCAAGGAAGGTATTCAGCCTCTGATTTGATCAGACACCTTGAATCATGTAGGGGACAATGATTTATCCTCGCTGGAAAAGGTGCCAATATATATACAGATTTGAATTCCCTGACCACAGTGTTCCTACAACACCACCATCTAAAGACATAAGAACACCTTATTCTCCATCATAAAATCCTGCACAACATTGCTTATGATGAAGGAGTTCACCTATATGAAAGAAGTGGATGGTCTTATGACCATGAATCTTCCCATGAACTTTATCACTCAGAAGCAGACAGTCTAATAGAATGGTAGAATGACCTATTGAAGAGTCAGTTATGGTGCTTGCTAGAAAACAATACTTGTAAAGTTGGGGTGCTATGCTACAAGATGCAATATACGTTCTGAACTAGATCATGTTTGATATCATTTTTCTATGGCCAGAATTCTTGGGTGTGAGAACCGAGAAATGAAATGAGCTGCCTGCACCATTAACTCTAATAACCCCTTCACAAAAACTATACTCCCATCCTGCAAATTTGAGCTCTGCTGGCCTAGAGGCCCTAGTTTTCAAGGGAAAAAAATGTTTTCTCTGGGGGACAGAATGGTTCATTGAACTGGAAGTCAAGATTGCCAACTGCTGATTGGTGTATCTCATACCACTGAACCAACATGACTAATGATCAAAGTTGATGGAAGACTATAAAAAGCTAATACATTCAGAGCTACTAAGGGTTTAAACCCTCTAGGGATGAAGGTTAGGATCACATATTCAGATAAAAAAACCATGACCACATATACAGCCTGACACACATACAGCCTGAGGTACTAAATGAGAGCAAAGAAATGTAAATTTAGCAGTCAAATGATGGTCTTTATATAATCATGCACTTGCAATCAGTTGCAGAAATGAGAAAGATTACAACCAACAACCAGCCATTTTCAGTATTCTCCATTCCTCTCCAGCTTCAATAAAATCCAAGTGCATTCATCTGGCCAGTAGAAACTAGATTCAAGATACACTGGAAAAGAGATTTTTCTCTTTTCAGCTTCTCTAGTAGTAGATAGCTTTAGCTTCTATTAAGATTAATACAGAAAGAATGAGAGAATTAAGACTCTGGGAAGCCATGAAAAGTGACAAATGTCTCTTAAAATATATATTTCACATCTAACATGAATAAGGCAATATTTGAATTGCATTTGGAGATTAGGTAAGGAGTGAGGCAAGTGGCTATGAGGGAAATAGCCCTTGTATCAGTAACAGCCTATGCAGTGATTCAGAGCTGTTCTGAGAATGCCAATAATGCCATGAATGTGGGATGTAAAGTGGGGAAGGTGAGGAAAGTGGGGGAAAATATGGTTGCCTACAGTGAAAAAATTAGCCAACATTACCACCTATCTTGATGGGCATTAGGACTGTGAGTCAAATCCGAGTCACTCTGGGGTCATGCCCAGTTCCACCACCACAGGTCTTGCTGATTCTCCTTGAAGAATTAAAATTATAATCCCAGCACTTTGGGATACTGAGGCAGTGGATCACTTGAGGTCAGGAGTTCGAGACCAGCCTGACCAACATGGGGAAACCCAGCTCTACTAAAAATATAAAAATTAGTCAGGCGTGGTGGCATGTGCCTGTAATCCCAGCTACTCCAGAGAGTAAGGCAGGAGAATCACTTGAACCCGGGAGGCAGAGGTTGCAGTGAGCTGAGATTGCGCCATTGCACTCCAGACTAGGCAACAAAAGTGAAACTCAGTCTCAAAACAAATAAATAAATAAACAAACCAACACTCAATCGGGACAAAGTCCTGAATATTCTGAGCCTGGATCATTGAAAAGCTGAAAAAGCAATACTGATCATCAGATTTGAATGCTAAGACTTCTCTGAGACACAAGTGTGTGGCCCAAGGAAATCCTGGAGTGCTCACCAGAAAGAAACTCTTGGTCCCACAGCAGCAGGTTTTGCAAAATATTTAGTCCCACTTTTTGGATGCAAGCAAAACCTTGCAACATCCCTATTCGAAGTCCAAAACCAAAAGTTTAATTTCCTTTGTGGGAATAAGAAATGGTCTATCTAAGAATAAAATGTGCTACTGACAAAAGAGAAGGGGAAGGAAAGGTAGTCTAATCTGGTGACTGCTAAAAACAAATCCCAAAACAAAGAATTGGGGAGTAAGGTCTACAGCTGCCTCCCCGGGAAGTCCTATTAATGAGGACAATGGCAGAATTGTTCTCCCATCAGAAAGAAACCTTGCAGTCCCCAACCTGGGAGCCACTCACTGTCTTTTGCTATTTCTTTTCTTGAAATACAATGTATTGGAAATTCTCCCAGATCTCAGCGGGGGGAAAACAAAGGTCTGGCAGTAAAATGAAACACCTAATTAACAGAGAGAACTGTTCCACTGTGGCCGGAGGACTTGATTCAAGACTCCTGACTCCTTGAAGAAAGGAGTGGGAAGAGAGACACCCACAGAGCACTGAGCACCTGTAACTATTGTACTTCTTAAAATTAGTGTGCAGGTTAATTGAGTTCATTAATCAAAGTGCTTAGAAAAGTACATATCATATTATGTAAGTATTAGCCATTGTTACACACATTATCCTTGCAACAACTCTGGGTTAGGAATCAGTACACTCAACTCACTCATAGTTAAATCGAGGAGCGGGAGAGTTAAGCGCTTGCCTAAGTTTTTGCAGCTATAACATGATGGAGCCGGGACTAAAATTCATAGCTCTACAATTTTAAATCTGACGTATTTTCAGAATATTATGCTGCCACCTCCCCCTGTGACAAAAGGGCTTTCTCATCATTTTGTCACTTGCAGCCTCACAAGTTTCACCATTGACTTTGGTCTACTTAGGGTCTGTTTCCTCTGTGTGAACAAATATAGATCAGATGGCGGAGAGGGACTGTGGGGAGAAAGCCCAGAACAAGCAAGCTTTAGAGAGGATACAAAAGGAGCAGGCAAGGGAAAACAGAAGGAAAAGAAAGAGTAAGAAAGGAAACTGCTCCATTTGCATCTATTTATCTGTGTGTTTATAGATTTGTATCCAGCCTTGTTTTAAGGGATTATGCAGCAGGATAACATTGACTCACACTTGGGGCAGCAAGTTTCCAATGAGTCTCCTTGAAGTGTCCCCCCAGTGATGTTTTCAACTTTGATTTATCATTTTTCAAAACAATATAAGGCCTTGGCAACCAGCCTGCTTCTTCCTCCACCACCTGCCTTCTGCAGAAACCATAAAGTAAAGCTAGTAAAATTCTTCATACATAGTAGGTGTTCAAAACTGTAAGATGGCTGCAAAACCAGCAGGTCACCCCAGACAGCTCCCAGTGGATTTGCTAAACTTCCAAAAGTAGCCGTTCCTCTTGGGTTTGTGAAGAATGCATTTGGGCAAACCCTTCCCCTCCTTCTTCTCTCTACCCGCTAAGAAGTCTTATTCCCAGCCAAGATGGCAGGGACTGGTGGGTTTATCCCATTTGCTTGTGTGTTTGTGTGTATATGAGAGCCTTCCCACAGTGAGGCCAGCATATCAGTCCCACCCTTCACCTCCCAGTCCTAAATTGAAACAAGCTGGTTGCAATTGTGTGTGAGCCCAGCTCACACCAGCTGGGCCCTGCTCACAGCTTCAGAAAATGCTGTTTCATGTTCAGATGCAAATAACTATTTCCTCTCTAGAGCATGCCCTGGACTGTGTTCCAATCTGAATGGGGAGGAGAGGGGAGCAGGGGCTCTGGAAAAACATTTGGCCTGGGCTGTCAGGATGAATTATGCTGCCCTGAAGCTTGCCCTGAATTCAGAGTGGTCAGTGCTCTAAGAGAGGTTCGCAGGAGAAGAGTGAAGTCCCCAGAGTCTCCAAGCCACTGTTCCTACACCACATCCCCATGGCCATCCTCTGAGACCAGCACTCGTGGCCTGATCCCAGAGGGCTGCATAGCCTCTGAACTGGTCTTCCCACCTCTAGGAGTGTCCTCTCCAATCCATCCCACACACCTGCTACCAGAGGAATTCAATCATTCATTCATTCAAAAATCAGTTATTAGATACCTACTTTGTGCCAGATGCTGTTATAGGAACAGGGGATACAATAGGACCCAAATGGAGTGGGGGAAACCTCTCCTTGGGAGGTTTATATCCTAATGAGCTTTCTCAAGTATAGTTCTCATCATGTCACTCCCTTGCTCTTACTCAGAAGTCCTCAATGGCTCCCTATAGCAAGCTGAATAAAAACTACACTTGTTAATGCAGACTAGGCCCTCCAGGTTCTGACCTGAATGTGTCCAGTCTTAAGGTTTCATTCTTTACAGTTTATGATCCAGTCAGGAATCTGTTAGAAATCTACCTACACTGTGAGACCCAGCTCCAGTGCCATCATCCATCCACGATTCCTCCTTCCTTCATGTTCTCACGGCACTATCCCAGAAATTCACAGTGAGGAGAAACGGCAGAGATTATCCAAAACTCCAAATTTACATTTCATCAGTCCCATTCTCCCCAGGCCTAATTCTGTGTTAGTACTAATTAATTCATACTGTGGTAAACGTAACTCGGATTACTTGATGGGAGGATTTAAGTAAGATGTATTAAGGGTCTAACATGTGCCACACTCTGTTTCACACTTCTTTTAATCCAGTCTCTATTTTCTCCTATTTACATGTAAGGAAACCAAACTCAGAGAGGTGAGGTAATTTACCCAAAGTCACACAGCTAGGATATAATGGACTATCAATTCAAAGCCGGGTCAAATGGGCTCTGGTTGTTCAGCGGCCATGGTCATTCCTCCCCACTGGGAGCACACAAATCCTCTAGTACACATGTTGTCCTGGGGGGTGCCTATGAAAAGTAACAAGATAAACACTGGGCATGTACCTGAGGCATCCTTTTCACATACTGGTAAGCCATTTAAATACTAGTTGATGTCAATAATATCCACATGAAAACAAACTCAGCTGTTGCATATTATGGAATGGAATTTTAAGATTGCAGGAATTTTAGAGACAAAATGCAAGACTTCCAATCCACTTTACGCCAGAGGAGGGCTGCTATACTCCAACCTCTCAGCTGGTACCCATTCAGTCTCCTGGGCCACGAGGACTACTTGGACAGCAAAGATGTTTTCACTACTGCAATTTCTTACTGAACTGTGTAGGCTGTTCCCTCCTAAGAGCTGGGCCTTGCATGTGGCTGATAGCTTTGACTCGTGATGTCCTAATGATGAGTTGATTCCTCTTGTTTTGTGGCATCTTCATCTGCCAGGCCCTTAGTTGTCTGACCCTAAAGAAAGTGAGAATCTCAGTCATCGTCCCAAGTGATTGGAGAGGTTTACATTGTAGGAGCTGTGATGAGGAGAGGACTCCATGTCCTTCAAATGACTCCATTTTATATAATTGAGGATTGACTCTCGCTGGTATTGACCAAAAGCAAGGCTGGGTTTCCTGAATACAAATAAGTGCTGGAGAACATGTGTTTTTGTTTTTGTTTTAATTATCTGGCAGGAACAACTCAAATATAATATCTAGCACATGAGCCACCACACCCCTCATCTCCCTACCTCCCATGTCCTTGGCAAACTTGGCTAATTAGTCACAAACCTTTCTCTTCTAGATCTGACTTCAGGATCCTTCACAACACAGCAGTTGGGAAGCTGTTACAAATGGCTCAGAGTTGGCACAAGAAACAACTCTGTTTGCCTTCCTTGGTCTAGAGCCCAGTCATTGAATGAAGGGGATGATTTCCATTCTTCTGAGGAGCATGCAATCTCTTTTATAAAACCCTTCTGTGTGTTATTTCACATTCCCTACAGGATAAAATCCACATTTCTTTCCTAATATTTAGGGCCCTTGCACTCTGTCCCAGCCAGACTCCCAGGCTCTGCTTGTGGCATATCCACTCAATGAGCCTGCACTGCTGCCACTAAATACACTTCCACCTGGCCACCTGCACTTCCACTCCTTTGCATACCTGTTCCCTTACCTGGAGCAACTTCCTTCCTGCTTGTTTGGATCAGAGGCTCTGAAACTTAAGGGTACATGGAAAACTGGTTAAATATAGATTGCTGGTTCCCCATACCCAGTTTCTGATTCACTAGGTCTGGGGTGGATCCCAGGAATTTACATTTCTCGTAATTTCCCAGGTGATGCTGGTGCTAATGATCTGGGGGCCACACCTTGGAAACTATGGCTCTAGGTAACTCTGGCCTGCCTTTCAAGCTCAACTCAGGCTTCTCTTCCTCCAGGAAGCCCACCATGACTGGCTCCATTCTATACTGTGTTAAGTACCTCTTATAAGCCCCCACATTCCCCTGTTATTTCCTCTGTGCTAGTACATAAAGGATTGTATAGAAATTGCCTTTCAATCTGTCTATCTCCTCTCAAGTAAAGCTCCTTGAGGATTCTTACTCAACCATGTCTTATTCATCTCCATATATCCTTAGTACTTCACAAGTGCCCCATACATAGTAGAGGCTCACTAAATTTTGTTAAATGAATACAGTGTAAGCACAGGGCAGATGGAACCAAATGTTAAGGAAATGCATGATATAAGAAATAGGAATGTTATCACTGTGTGCCAATCCTTCCTTGCCTGAAATGCTGCCTACAGGTCTCTAAACACCTCCCCTCCATCTTCTATACTGTCTCTGCCACAACTTTGCTTAAAACTCTTCCACAATCCCATATAGGCATCAGAAAAAAAGGCCACATTTCTCATCCTAGCATTCAAAGCCATCAGGTTTGGGCCCTAGCATAATTTTCCACCCTTAGCTCCTTACACATTATTTTCTCAATAATCCAAGACTGCTTTATGCTCCTCTGCTATTTCCCTCACGAAGAAAGCTCTTCATGCTTTTCTACCTGGAAAACTTGTATTGTGCTTCAAGGCACAGATCAAATATCACCATTTCCATGGAGCCTTCCCTGATTATCAGAGGCCTCATGCCTTACTCTCATAGTACGGTATACTTCTCTTTGTGTAACACTTAAACAAGTAAACAAACCTTCTCTCTTACCCAGGAAGCTCTCACTACTAGACTACATGATCCTGAAAGACTGTCAGTTACCTCTATTCTCTGGCTCTTACCAGACACTCTGATCTATGGTAGGGTTTTATAAAAGGGTTTTATGCTCAATGTCTGTTTTATCCATCTGACTTCTACCCTGAGAAATATAAAAGCAAACTTGGGTTTTATGAGCTCCAACCTCCATCAAGATTCCTTTACAATGTCCACCTCAAAAAGATCATTTCACTTATATTAAAACTAGTGCAAATCTCTTTACAACCTGAAAAAAATCTGGCCTTGCTTGTCTAATCCACAAGCCCAGTGAGATCCCTAGCTTCTTTTCAGTGGAACCAAAATATGTGTACATCACCAAATAATCATCAGAAGAAAATATTATGAAATGTGTCCAACAAATGGCCTGGTCTGACTGTTCTTCCCACAGATTTGGGTGAAGAACAGAGGCTCAAGAGATCTTTGCACATCCTCGCTTTTTGCAAAAAGGCATAAATATAATGTAAGGCGAGTCAGAGGTGGGGGGATAGACACAGAAACAGAGAGACCAGGAAAGAGACAAGAAATAAAGAGAAAAGCAAAAGCTAGATGAAAACATGAGAGAAGTTAAAAAGAAAGAGCAAATACAGAGAGGGATAAGAGATGACACAGCTAGAGAAAGAGATGAAGAGACACAGAAAAGAAAGATGGAGAAGAGAGAAGAGACACATTGATGAAAAAAAGAAAAAACACATACAAGTACACATATATAGGTAGATAAGTAACACAGTGAGAAACAGGGAAACAAAGATAGAGAATTAGACTCAAGAGAGACAGACAAAGGCAGCCCACATCACTAAGCTGCTAGACTGTGGAAGCTGGTTCACCATAGGTAGGTACTAATGTTGCATTTTTAAATTAATGTGTAGAGAGAAAGAGATACACAGATGGATAGAGAAGGAGCAGGAGGGAGCTCAAACTTGGTGCCTGCTGTTTTCTCACCACATACGCTACATGCAACGGAAAAATGATAAGTCAGCCAAGAGTATGCACAAGCGTGAGATCTCCAATTTCAGCAACGGCCTTCAAAACCTTAAGGGCTCATCAGGAACAGAATGTCTTCTAGCCCAGCAAGGGCCAGGCCAACTCTGGGAAGAGTCTAAACAGATCATAAAAATCTTTTCTAAGATCAACATGGTAATAAGCTGTTTATTTCATCTTTGATTGGCTCCATGGGGCAGGACAAAGCACACTGCTCAGGGGGTTTGGGTGCCTGGTTTCCCATGTGAGCCTCGTAGCTCACTTGCTCATGCATCAACTTGGCCAGCTCCCCGTCCTCCAGGCCCCAGAGCTCCCGATTATAAAAGGAAGGCTGTGGTGATGGGATGGTAGTTGGACCAAATCACTTCTTTCACCTTCTTGTTAAGTAAAACAACTTTTTTCCTAACAAAATCATGGGCAGACATCTAATATATAAAACCAATTAAAAATTAAAATGAAATTTCTCTGATTCAAAGTTAAATGACAGCTCGTTCAGTTTCCAGGAAAAGCTTCTCTTCCTCTTTTCCTACACCCCCTTGAATCAAATGGTAACTGGGTTCAAGTGCTGTGAGAGTTCGTGCTGCCACTATCAGAGACAACCCTGCTTCTGAGAGTCAACCTAAGAGCAGAAGTGCCTGGGTAGAAGAAACACAGTATAAATGCAACAGATGGTTGCACAGCAAAGTATTGCTTTCAGTGGTGCTGAAAATCTACTTTCTTACTTCATTTTTAATAATTCATAATCCCGAAGGCATTTACAAATGAACACAATGTGCACAGTCACAAGAAATGCTTTGTGATATTAACAATTCAATGGCTTAGAAATTTGTATTTATGATAAATTATTTTATCTAAATCTAAACATTTTAGATGAAACATGAGTGAAGTGTGATGACTTTATAAAAGAGTGACTACATGGGTGTTAAATATTAGAATTTCAATAGTTTTATTTTTATAAAAATATTTAAATATTAATTAAAATTTCAAAAAAATTACATAAGTTTCAGCTTTACTTAAAATTCTAAAAATTTTGGATATTAATTTAAAATAACTTGATTTGCTTTTTGATTTGCATATCTTAGAAAAATAACTTTTCTGAAAAATGTTTTTTATTTTTATATTTATTGATGAAATATCCAAATTATATATGCTTTGAATAGAATTCATTTTATTTTTAATCCTTTAAAATAAATCATTAACAATGATCATAAATTGAGATTATGATAGAAATAGAAAATATAAAGAGAAATATAAAGAAAAGAAAAAAGACTAAAAGGAATAATGAAATAGAAACACTAAAAGACGTAGTCTTCTGAAATAAAAATATATATATTGGAAACTGAAAGTAAGCAGACTTTATTTGCATGCAATACAAAAAGAAACAAAAAAAAGAGAGAGAGAGAGAGAAACTCTTTCAATTCCTATAACTAAAATTAAGGTTAAAAGGCTGGGCACAGTGGCTCACATTTGTTACCTCAACACTTTGAGAAGCTGAGACAGGAGGATCTCTTGAGCTTACAATTTCAAAAACAGCCTGGGCATTTCTGTCTCTACAAAAAAAATAAAACACAATAAAAATAAAATTAAATTAAGACTTTAAAATAGCAAAGCTTCCTACAGTATCCAAAAACACAAGTGATATTGGGTATTGCCATGGGGCTTTAAAGATACTGTTATGTGTCCAATACTTAGCCAAGCATAATTATTGATGCTTTACATGGTACTAAAAGCATAATATTTATAGAACACAATGGAAAATGTTTAGGTTACTTAAAATGATTTTGACATTTGATGCTACAATAGCAGAACTTACAAATTTGACTTTTAAATTATAAGATAATTATTCTCTAGGATGAAGATTTCAAAATGAGAGTTTTAATTTAGTTGTGAATAAAGAGAAAAAAACTAAATTTTTAAAAACAATATTAACTAATACTAATATTACAGTATTCAATAATTGTTGCTCAGCTCCAGTAGTTCCTAACAGATACAGAAGTCATGCTAGGGCTGGGCACGATGACTCACGCCTGTAATCCCATCACTTTGAGAGGCTCAGGTGGGCAGATCACTTAAGGTTGGGAGTTCCAGACCAGCATGACCAACATGGTGAAACCCTGTCTCTACTAAAAATACAAAAGTTAGCCAGGTGTGGTGGCAGGCACCTATAGCCCCAGCCACTCAGGAAGCTGAGGCAGGAGAATTGCTTGAACCTGGGAGGCAGAGGCTGCAATGAGCAGAGATCAGGCCTCTGCACTCCAGCCTGGGCAACAGCGAGAGACTTTATCTCAAAAAAAAAAAAAAAAAAAAAAAGACCTGTTAAACAACCAGAAAACAAATTGAAATTAATGTGTATTGTATTCATATCACAGGTCATAACAAGTACAGGCATTGAAGAACTGAAAAATTCAACTTTTGTTTTAGTCATTGATTTGCTGAGGGTAAGCCTATGATAAAGATGCTAACACTATGAGTAAAGGAAAGGATATACAGCCAGAATTCAGAAGTATTCCTTATTGTATGCATGGTACACATTAATTAATCTGTTATTAGAAGGCTTGCCCTCAGTTGTGCTAATACCAATATCATTCTTTGGAGCAATTCAAAGTTGTAAGATTTTGATGAAACGCATACCATATCTGACCTGTCAACTCTCTCCAATGCAAGATAGGAATGCCAACCATATGCACTGAAGTAATTAGATTTAACTTATTTCAATTTTTACATCAATTTTATCCAGGTATAACTTACTCTCAAATGTTTGAAGTGTACAGACGAGTTGTGACAAAGGTACACACCAGTGTAAACACGACCACAATTAACATATAAACATTTCCATCATCCAGAAAATTCCCCAGTGTGGCTTTGCTGTCAGTCCTGCCTCCCACCACCTATTCCTGGTGCTAGGCAACCACTGATCTGTTTTATGTCACTATGACGATTATGCCTGCTCTAGAATTCCATGTTAAGTGGATTCACATAGCATACTCTTTGGTATTTGTCTTCTTTAACTCAGCCTTCCTTCTTTCACCCAGTTTTTGAGATTTAGCTGTGTTGCAGCATGCATCAGTAATTTGTTCCTTTTTATTGCCGAATACTATTCTGTTTACATGGATATACCACAAGTTTACATGGATATCCATTTGCCTGCTGATGCATATTTAAGTTGTGTCCAATTTGAGACTACTATGAATAAGTATGCTATAAATATTTGTCCCTGTGTATATATGTGCTCATTCCTTTTGGATAAATGACTATGAGTGGAATAGCTGTGTCATATAGTTAGTATTATTACAGGAGTTATTAAAAAATTATTTGGTAAGGCTTTTTCTTTTAATAAAAACAGCTTCCAAAACATGTCTTTTCTAACAGAAAAGCAGCTTGAAAAGCCAGGCCAGCAAGCATTGATATGCAAATGCTGGTGATTAGAAACTAGGTCCACCCAACATGGCAGTTCATGCCCTCTTCTTGTCACCATCTGTGCCAGGTGTCACAGCCACCTCCAGATAACACCATGTGTACAGGATATCATGGCAACCTACATTTGCATATTAAGAGGCTAGGGTGGGAGGGCCAATTTTGTCCCTGGGCTATGTGAATGACACAACTGGTCACATCAATTCCCTGGGCCCTGTGCAAATCAAACACTGCCTCTTCCAACCTTCTAATATAACCAACTGCTTTCCGCCACATGCCAAGGGTTTCTCTCCATTCAGAGCACCCCCTCCCTCTGTATGGGGGGAGCCTTTCTTTTTCTTTCTTGCCTCTTAAACTTCCCACTCCTTAAAATCACTCCACGTGTGTACATGTCATCTAACAGGTGTGAGACCAAGGACCCTGATGTTTCCCCAGTCATTGGAGCTATATCAGTATGTTCTCAACTCTCTAAGAAACTGCCAAATTCTTTGTACTATTTTTCCATTCCCTCTAGCAGTCTAGGAGATTTTTAGCTGTTCCACATTTACCAAATCTTAGTATGGTCAATCTTTTTCATTCTAGCCATTCTTGTTGGTGTTTAATGGAATTGCACTGTGATTTTAAAGTCTATTTTCTTTCTGACTAATTATGTTGGACATATGTTCATATGCTTCTTGGCCCATTGTTTATCTTCATCTGTGTAGTACCTATTCAAATCTCTTTACTGTTTTTCACTGGACTGTTTGACTTATTGATTGTTGAATCTCTTTATTTTTTGTTTCAGTATCACAAAAACATCAAGTAAAGCTCTTTATATATTCTTGTTACTAGTCTTTAAAAGGTGTATCTATTATAAATACTTTCTCTCAACTGTGGCCTGAGCTTTTATTTTCATAACATTTTACTTTGAAAAGCAGAAATTTTTACTTCTAATGAAATAACATGTATCAACTATTTTCTTTCGTGATTCATGGTTCTATGCCCTAAGAAGTTTTATTTCCAACATTATAATGTTTTATAGGTTTTGCTTTTACATTTAGATCTATGACTGATTTCCAGTTAATTTTTGTGAGATGTGAGGTAAGAGTCAAGGTTCATATTTTTTCAAATGGATACCCAGTTCCAGCACCATCTGTTGTAAACACAATCCTTTCCCCATTGGATTACCTTGGCACCTTGGTCAAAAAGCAATTGACCCTATATTTTTTGGTCTCTCTCTGGCCTCTACTGTTTCATTAATCTAAATTTCTGCCTCTACACCAATAGCACTCTGTCTTGATTACTGCGTGTATTAGTTTGTTCTCTCCTTGCTATAAAGAAATGCCTGAGACTGGGTAATTTATAAGACAAAGAGGTTTAGTTGGCTTAGGGTTCCACAGGCTTTACAGGAAGCATGGCAGCATCTGCTTCTGGGGGGCCTCAAGGAGCTTTTTACTCATGGGAGAAGGTGAAGCTGGAGCAGGTTCCTTACATGGCAGGAGTAACCAAGGGTGGGGAGGTATAGGTGCTGTGCACTTTTCAACAACCAGATCTCTTGAGCACTCATTCACAAGAGCAGCACCAAAAGGATGGTGCTAACATATTCATGAGAAACCACCCCCCTGATCCATCACCTCCCACCAGGCCCCACTGCCAATAATGGGGATTACAAATTCAACATGAGATTTGGTGAGTACACAGATCCAAGCCATATCACTGCAATTTTTTAAATTTTAACTTATACTTTATTTTAACTAAAGTATTTAAAATACATTTATGAAGGATGAAAATTTTTTTAAATTATACTTTAAGTTCTGCGGTACATGTGCCACTGCAATTTTATAGTATAGCTTGATAACCGGTTCTGTAAGTCATCCAACTTTATTTTTTGTCAAAAACGTTTCAGCTATTTCAGGTCCTTTGTGTTTCCACGTAAATTTTAGAATCACTTGTCAGTTTCTACAAAAAGCTTCCTGATATTTTGGGGGACAATCTCATTGTATCTGTAGATCAATTTGGGAGAGAAATGACATCTTTAAAATATCACCTTCTAATTACTGAGCATGGCATACCACTTTACTACTTTAAGTCAATTTCTCTCATTAGCTTTTGTGGTTTTCACATATCTTAATAAACTTACTCTATTTGATGTGTTTTGATATTACTTTGCATTGTGTTAATTTTATTTCCCAATTGTTCTTTGCTATAAATAGAAGTAAAATTGACTTACGTATATTAAAGTTGTATCCAATGGCCTTACTAAATTCACCTAGTTCTAGCAGTGTTTTATAGTTTCCTTGGGATTCTCTACATATATGATCATGTCACCAACAAATAAAGGTAATTTTACTTCTTCTTTTCCAAGTACTTTTTTTTCTCTTGTTTTATTGACTGTCTAGGATATCTAGTTACTACTGAGTAGAACTGGTGAAAATGGACATCCTTAAATGTAGAGAAAAAAGATTTATTCTCAGCACTAAGTTTGAGATCAATCATAGGTAGGAAGCTTCCTTCTATTCTTAGATTACTGAGAAATGTAATCATAAATTAATATTTAATGTTATCAAATACTTTTTCTCTAGCTATTGCGATGATCATGGTGTATTTTATTCTATTAATATCATTTTGTTGCATAACTGAATTTCAGATGTGAAACTAAAATTATATTCCTGAGATAAACACAGGATATTGCTTGATATTATTTGCTAATGTTTTGCTAGCATTTTGTATCTATGTTTCTGAGGGATGTTATTCTTGGATTTTCTTATGTTTAATATCTATGTCTGCTTTTTAAATCAGGGTAATGTTAGACTCATAAAAATGAGTAAGGGAGTATTCCATTTTCCTCTGGAAAGGTTTGTGCAGGATTGGTATTATTTCTTTCTTAAATGTTTGCAAAGTGCCTTCCCATTCATCATCTTCATAGTACAGACAACTAAAAATAAATAGGGGTGTCATGGCATTTGCCCAAGTTCACACGTTGGTGAGAAGTGGAGCTACGTGTCTAACCTTTGACCCTCTAGAAACCTCCTATGATTAAGTAGAAGCAAATCAACTTAAGACCTCTGGGTTGGACATAGGTTTTTCAATGACAGTATTCTAAAAAGGCATCAGAAAAAATGAGTATTATCAACCAGAGACATTACCAAAAGAAAGAAAAAATACACAGGAAGAATCTGGGATTTGAAGGCTTGCACATCTGGTTTGGAATCCCAGTTCTGCCATTAGTAACAAAAAGTCACACTGCTTGGACATACGTGATTTTCATCTGTTTAATTACTTTCTGCCTCAGAAGGATGTTATTGGGTCAGTACAAAAGTAATTGTGGGTTTTGCCATTACTTTTTTTTTTGAGACAGAGTCTCACTTCATAACCCAGGCTGGAGCACAATAGTGTGATTTCAGCTCACTGCAACCTCTGCCTCCCAGATTTAAGCAATTCTCCTGCCTCAGCCTCCCAAATAGCTAGGATTACAGGCATATACCACCATGCCTGGCTAATTTTTGTATTTTTAGTAGAGATGGGGTTTCACCATTTTGGCCAGGCTGATCTCAAACTCCTGACCTCAAATGATTCACCCACCTCGGCCTCCCAAAGTGCTGGAATTACAGGTGTTAGCCACCACACCTGGCCTTTTACTTTCCGTGAAGACAGGAGCTGTCATTATTGTTCATCAGCAGATTCTCAGCAGTCAGCCTAGTGCCTGGTGCATAGCAGGTTTTCACAAATATCCATTGAATATATATCCCCATCAACATAAGCCTCTTCTCCCCTCTGAGCCTCAGCTTAGCCATTTGCAAAATGGGCATAATAATAACAAGGTTGAAAGACAGACTTAAATTAAAAAGGCAATTCTAACTTCTCAACGAAAGGTAGTTTTCCTATGTGCCTTTCTCAGTGTTTTGTCATCTCACAGGTTCACTCTGAAATGTGTGTTCTCTAGAAGGCTGGCTGGAACAAAGACAGGAATAGTTGTCTGGGTGGTGCAATCATTTCTGAGCTGCACAGACACAGTATGACACAGCAATGAAAAATGGCATTGCTATTCAGACTTGAAACCAACATCTCTCATTTTTAATGTTCTGCCAATAGACATCTCAGCCTCTTCAAAGGACTCAGTATCCCATCCATATTGCCCCACTTAGCGATGGTGTTTTTTAAAGAAATAAACATTTCTGCTTGCTGAGAAAAAGCAAAAAGAGATTTAGTAAATACACAATCATTTGATGAAGATTCATGCAGGGCTCCAAGCTGACTGCTCAAGATGAGTTCATTGTGGACAAAAATAGAGCATTTAGGCCCTCCTTACGCTGGCCCTTCTTTATCTGTCCAATCGAAAGAGGCAGCAAATTGGAATGGGAGAGACCAGGCTACAGAGTCAGTCTGATCTAATTTCAACTCCAGTTCCATTACTTATAGACACATAACTTAGAAAGTATCCTATGCAAGCTTCAATTTCCTCATCTATAAATGAAGTACATATGAAGTGGCTAGAAAAGTGTCTGGCTGGTAGCAGGTACCAAATAAATATCTTGCAGTGAAGAGATCTATATCTACATTGATTGGGAATCTACTGTGTGCCAGGCACTGTTCTAGACACCGGGGATGCAAAGAGGAACACGATCTCACTCTTGAGGAGGTCACTGTTGAGGGAAGCAAACAAATGCATCAGCTGCCTATTCTCAGTGATATCAATGAGTCCAAATGAGATGGAGCCAACACAGCTAGGAGAGCGAGGGGAAGGGCTCTGGGGGAAAGCATCACCTGAGCTAAATCTATCAGGGTGAAAAGTAGAAGCATTCCAGGCTGTGATAAGAACACAGCCAAAAAGCTGGGAACTCTGGGATAGCACAGTGATATAAGAACCAGGCAAAAAGGTGAGCTGGTGAGTGGCAGGGGTCAAAGCTAGAAAGTAGGAATAGTCAGGTCATGAGGAGTCTTCATGCCACTTCAAATTGTATTTGCTTTCTAGGGCTGTCGTAACCGAGTACCACAAAGTGAGTGGCTCAAAATGACAGAAACTTATTCTGGCACAGCTATAGAGACCAGAGGTTCAAATTCAAGGTGTCAGCAAGTTTGGTTCCTTCTAGAGACTCTGAGAGAGAAACTGTTCCATGCCTCTCTCCTAAGCTCTATGAGCATTACTCCAGCCTCTGCCTTCATCTTTACGTGGCAACTCCCAGTGTTTCTGGGTGTCTAAATTTCTCTATTCATTAAGGACATCAGTCATTGGATTAGGGACCCACACCACTTTGCGGTCAGTTCTTCTTAGGGTGATCTCATCTGCAAAGACCCTTTTTCAAATAAGATCATATTCACAGTTACTAGTGGCTAAGACTCGAGCTTTTCATTTTGGGGGACACAGTTTAACACACAACACAAGACAATAAGAGTGATAAGAGTTTTATGTAGTAAGGTCCTTTAGACTCTGGTGGTAAGAATTGATGACTAGAGCCCTCTTCCTTTGGTTCTGTTGCTTTGGTCACTAGGAAGCTCGAGTCAAATGGGTAGTGTGCACACGTGCACACAAACACACACACACACTCTCACATCTTTTTTTTGGCACATGTACAGGGTACTACAATTTGTATTTCATTCATGAGCATTATTTCTGGTTCCCTCTTGCATTTTCTATCTTTATGTGTCAAAGTCCTAACGGGAAACAGAGGGGACACTCAAATTAAGGTAATTCAAGAAGGGTTTACTTAAAACGGGGCTATTTACACAGAGGTGTGGGCTGGAGATAGGGGAAGTACAACAGACAGCACAGCATCCAGGGGCCAGTAACCGTCGAGTTTTACCCCTAGTCCCAGGGAATGGAGCAGTTACCTGTCTATAAAGAGAGAATTTTCCTGAAAAGGCCAACCTGAGAGAATTTATGTCCTCTAAGGCAGGACACAGCCTGCCCAAAGTGACCTCATGACCTCACCCCCTCCTCCCTCTGATCTCCTGCTGGTGCTCCTCATGGCCAAAGCCAATAAGAATCTAGCTGTTAACCACCCGGTCAGTGCCCCAGGGAAGATGGCAGGATGGCAGGTGGACAAGACCCCCCAGCAAGTCTTCAAAAGAACATAATACCCCAAAGTATGGCATCTTGACACACAGAGGACTTTAAGCTGGGGGAAATTAAGAAAACTGCAAAAATAAGATGGTCTCTCTGACCTCTGGCCTTTCTATGCTGAAGCAGGCCATAAAAGAATTATCTGGCCTACCTCCCCTAAAAGCAGGTCGCAAGACCCTCATTCCAGAAGTATCCTGCCCTATCCCCAGAGGCCAAGAAGAATCTGAACCAATAAGCCTCGCTAAATTCCCCCTAATTTCGCATCCTCACATGTTACATTTCTGTCCTTCAGTCAAGCTTCTGCATGTCTGTCCAGCTTTCCCTGGATCTTTGGGCCTTTATTTCCAAAGGCTCCTCAGTCATGTAAAACTATATTAAGCAAATTAGTTACACTTTTCTCTAGTTAAACTGTCTTTGTCACTGGGATATCAGTCATAAATCTTGCAATAGGTTGGGGAAAAAAATCTTTTCTCCCCTACACCTTTCATTTCGATTTTCTTTTATTTTTTATATTCTCTGTATTTGAGTCAGCAATCTCAAATCCTTCCTTTTTAGAATAAAAAGGGGAATAGCCACTCAAAAGTACATAAAGCAGAGGCAGAATTTCCTGTCCCTTTTACCACAGTGCTGTCGTTGGGAGTTTGTAAGCTGCATGTGACAACCAGTTGCACCACCCACTCAGGTCACCCTGAGCGGTCATAGCAGGCTGACCCACTATGGGATCAGAGCCCTTTGCGCACAGTCCTCTGGCCACTCAGCATGTTACATAAATTCCTGGCAGGCTCCCTATTTCCAGAGCTTTCCAAGGACATGCTTGCAGCAAGAGTCATCCTGGCACCAAGCACTTCTGACAGATGTTGCAAACTGCCGCGTGGAAGGTCCAGATGGTATATTGAAGAGGGCGAAGTGAGCCTCAGGAAGGTACACAGGCTCTTCCTCTCACATGGAGAACATACCAAATAATCCTGTGCACATGCTGAGAAGATCATTTTTCCTCCCTGAGCCCCAGGTTGCTTCTGGGGTATTTGGATTCAAGCACAGAATGTCAGCACTGCAGAGGACTCTAGAGCCCAACTCGTCCAAGCCCTTGGTAATACAGATGCATGGACTAAGGACCAGAGGGCAGCAGGGTAATAGTGTGTCACAGCTGGGGTTTGATGAGTGACGACTCTCTTCCTGGTAATGTGCTATGTTTATTTACTCACAGTCCTACTCCTCACAGATGTGCTGAGTACCTGCTGCAAGCAGGGTACCATGCTAAGAAATGGAGATTCATCTGGGGACAAGGCTGGCTTTATCCTGCCCTCATGGAGTCTACAGAATTATATGCTTTTGGCATCCTACCACTAATCCTTACCACAAGGCTGCAAGGTGTGATAGGAGACCATGGGTCTTGGAGACCAAAGAGACCCAGCCCACATATCATTCTTTCTTAAGAACTAGAAAAATGAGGTTGCCCTCTGTGAGTTAAATATAAACACTGCATCATTTATAATGGAGCATCATTGTCACTGGAAAGAGGTAGAAAGGCACCTAGACTTGGAGGCCTTGATTGTAACCTGCATGAAGACACTAATTTTGTTGTTGTTGTTGAGAAAGAGTCTTGCTCTATTGCCCAGGCTGGAGTGCAGTGCCGTGATCCTGGCTCACCATAACCTCAGCCTCCCAGGTTCAAGCAATTCTCCTGCCTCAGTCTCCTGAGTAGCTGGGACTACAGATGCGTGCCACCACGCCCGGGTAATTTTTTGTATTTTAGGAGACAGTGTTTCACCGTGTTAGCCAGGATGGTCTCAATCTCCTGACCTCGTGATCTGCCCACCTCGGCCTCCCAAAGTGCTGGGATTACAGGCATGAGCCACCGCACCCAGCCAACAATACTAATATTTTTAAAAAAGAAAACAGCTTCCATCTGAAGAGGCTTGGGTCAGGCATGGAGACAGAGAAAATGGATAATAAAAGCTTTGTTTAGAAAAAGGTCAGCATCTAGCATTAGCACTCCAACTCTCCTGTGGGTGTTTTGCCTATTTTCATCGAAGAAAATAGGGAGGAAAGCCTGTTTTTCTCACCTTTAGGGAAAATTGAATTTTCTTTTCAAATTGGTGCTCTGACAACTAACTGATTCCATCAAACAAGGTTGGACTGAGCTGGCAGGCCCTAGGCTGTGACCCACATTGCCTTATGATGTAGACTCACTTTGGAGGGCTGTCCCAAGAGATATCTCATGCCGCCAGAAGAGAAATGCATTCGCCTATGAACTTCAGGGGCCTTACTGTCAAGTAAACCTAGTTCAAGCCCTGGCTCCACCATTTAAAGCTCTGTGACTTTGAGCAAGCCACTTGTTCATCAGGAGTCTCAGTTTTCTCATCTATACATAACAGGAATGATTATAATCCTTACCATGATTCTATGAGGTGGCAGCAATTGACATTATAAATAAGAAGGGTTAACTAAACCCTTACATATAATAAATACTCAATTATTGCTGTTTTAATCATTGTAATAATATTGATGTATTATTACATATTAAGTACTGAATAATGGTTATTAGTATTAATAGCAAAGCCATTTACATTACTCACTTGTTCACAGCAATAAATTATGGTTTTTGCCAGACATCATGATTTTAAATCAATATTTTAAGTTTCTTTTCTGCATCTAAAGGTGAATACACATTCCTCAGGAAAATAGGAGAAAGTACAGAAAAGAGTAGAGAGAAAAATAAAAAACAACCATAATCTCACAATCCAGAGAATACCACAGTTAGCATGTCAGCGTATTTCTTGCCAATGTTTTTTCTGTGTGTGTGTGTGTCTGTGCATCTGTAGAGAAAGAGGTAAATTTTATGTAAATAACATCATACTTTACATATGTGACCCTTGGCCAAAGAAAATAATTCTGTAACATTCTGTCTTTGCACCATAGTTTATAAAGCCATTCTCTTATTGTTAGGCTTTGGAAGTTTCCCCCAAATATTTTTGCTCTTCTAAATTATGCCATAATGAGATTCTTCATATAGAAATCTTTTCCACCTCTCATAATTTCCTGAAGGAGAAAATTATCCTGGTAAAATTTTTAAATCAAAGGATATAAATTTCTTTAAGTCTGTAACACATTTTGTCAAATTAGGGTTATAAAATACCATTTTGCCTTCAGCATAATATGAATAATTCCCTTTTAAATCTTTCACCTCATAGGTAAAAATAGCTTTTTTTCTATTTTATTGCCTGAATTACTATTTAGTTTGATAGTTATTATTGTTTCTTTTTCTGAGAATTGTATATTCACATCTTTGACACACTTTTCTCCCACATTTTACCATGTTCTTATCACTATGCATGAGCTTTTTATATAAAGATATCTTTAAAATATCACACGTGGTGGCTCACACCTCTAATCCCAGCACTTTGGGAGGCCGAGGCAGGTGGATTGCCTGAGCTCAGGAGTTTGCAACCAGCCTGGGCAACACAGAGAAACCCTGTCTCCACTAAAAAAAATACAAAACTTAGCCTGGCGTGGTGGCACGTGCCTGTAGTCAAAGCTGAGGCAAGAGAATTGATTGAATCCAGGAGGCGGAGGTTGCAGTGAGCTGAGATCACACCGCTGTACTCCAGCCTGGATGACAGAGCAAGACTCCATCTCAAAAAAAAAAATCACACCTGTGGCAAATAAATTTCACAGTGTATTGTTTGACTTTTAATTTTTAATGCTATTTTGACATACAAGTTTTAAATTTTATATAGTTTGAGAATTTAATAAAAATTATAATTAGCCTGGTAGCAGTGGCTCACACCTGTAATCCCAGCACTTTGGGAGGCTGAGACGGGTGATCACTTAAGGCCAGGAGTTTGAGACCAGCCTGGCCAACATGGTGAAATCCTGTCTCTACTAAAAATACAAAAATTGGTGCGTACCTGTACTCCCAGCTACTTGGAAGGTTGAGACAGGAAGATCACTTGAACCCAGGAGGCAGAGGTTGCAGCAAGCCGAGCTCACGCCACTGCACTCTAGCCTGGGTGACAGATTGAGACTCTGTCTCAAAAAAATTAATATTAACACTGATCTCATATATACAGCCAACTCCAACTCCAACTCCAAACTCTTAAACCTTACAACATTCAAGAAAACTCAGAAGGACTAGCTATCTCCTGCATACTTAAACTAATGGTATAAAGCAAAAGCTATCATGTGTATTGATGATTTCCTGAAACTGGGTTGGTAATAGTTCATTATATTGTTCTCTCTTGTTTGAGGGTTTTTAAATTTCCCATAATAAACAGTCTAACAAATCATTTTGTCCTCTCGACTCCTTGGTCACGCATGCAATGCCTTATATGACTTGTTTTCTGCTGCCTGTCAAGCTTCACAAACAGTCCTCATTTATGAACTTGGACAATTTTGAAATCACTGTAAGCTACAGTCACCTCCTCTCCTAAAAAACAACACAAAACAAAGAAGTAAAAATACCTCAAACTTGAAGGACTGTTGACAGGAGGAAATAAATGAATACATATCTAGCCTAGAACGTGGTACCTGGCACACAGCAAGCATTCAACAAAGATTTTCTTTTATTATCATTGTTACTATTATTATTTCAATTTCTTTATGTGAAACTTCCTTGCTTCCAGATCAGAAGCTGACCCTGGCTGATGAAGCAGAAGAAATGTTTATTTCAAAGATTTTGGGAGGGCTAGAAGACCAGCTCAAGACAAGGCTTAGGAATGATGCCAGAAGCCTGGCCTGAGGAGAAACCTCTGCGGCTGCTGCAGCCCCGCAGAGCACAGCTGGAAACAGAACCTGTCTACACCAGGGTGGATGCCCTGTAACACACCATGAACCAGTTAGAAAGAGTAGTGGAGACAGAAGGACTTAAATGTCCAGTTTTCTCTGCTCTCAGCCTGCATCTCAGCTAATCAGAGATTTTGACTTCATGCGGTAACCCAAACCAACAACTCAACAACAGCAAAACCCCCACAAATAATCCTATTAAAAAATAGGCAAATGACATGAATATACATTTGGCTATTAAAAGGAATAAAATCATGTCTTTTGCAGCAACATGGATAGAACCAAAGGTCTTTATCTTAAGCAAAACAAGTCAGACCCAGAAAGATAAATATTGCACATTTTCACTCATAAGTGGAAGCTAAATAACATGTACAAATGGATTTAGAGTATGGAATGATAAGCAATGGAGACTCTGAAGGCTGAGGGGCTAGAAGAGGGGTGGATGATGAGAGATTACATAATGGATGCATCATATGGTATCCAGGAGATAGAAATCCTGAAAGCCCTGAGTTTAACCCTACACAATCTATGCATGTAACAAAATTGGACTTGTACCCCATAAATTTATTCAAAATTTTTAAAATCTTTATTCCTGAGGGATCTGGGTCCATCAATGGTATTACCCATATAAAGATGTAGTAGCTTTATTTTTTTCTTAATTCCTAAACATTTTTTTCATAAATGTAGAAGACACCATAGAGAGGCATCTGAATTCCAGATATATACTCCCACCTACCTAATTACGTTAGAAATTTTGCTAGCCCCTGCTAATCAGAATTAATCACCCTAGAAAGCAAAGTGACTTTCTCTTTTGGCTTGTTTGTCATAGGCATGAAGGACTCTGAAATAGACCTGTGGCAGTTCAGCCTCCTACCCTATGGAACCACTGTTGTGTGGACAAATGAGAGGATGCCTCATCTGGGAACTGAGACCTCCACCTGAACCCAGAATCACAGGGAAAGAGCGAAATTTTCACAAATGGGGCATTAGAGTATAGCCAGATGGGTCTCCCACATTTACTCTTGATTCCCACACTGAGGCATTCTGTCAGTGAGAAAAACTGCACTGTATATGGTCACTGTTCAGAGCACAGATTACATCCTCAGGAACAGCACTCCAACCTTGTGACAGGTGCTGTCAACAAATCATCAGTAAACCATCTTACCGTTTGTTAAAACTATGGGCCACACAGTAAGCCCAGTCCAATCTTCTTGGCACTTAGATTATTCAGCATCATGTCATAAATCAGTGATTCATTGGTCATCAATTTATTTATAATATAAATAAAGTACATTATCAATCAGATTGGCAGACTTGACAATTCCAAAACAAAATGTAAATACAGAAATCCTTCATGACACTGAAGTTCAGAAAAAAGACCTTAATCAGATTGGCAGATTTGGCAATTTCTTTTCTTTTCTTTTTACATACCTTAAGTTCTGGGATACATGTGCAGATGTGCAGGTTTGTTACATAGATATACATGTGCCACGGTGGTTTGCTGCACCCATTAACCTGTCATCTACATTAGGTATCTCTCCTAAAGCTATCTGTCCCCCTGCCCCCACCTCCGCCTCCCAACAGGCCCCAGTGTGTGATGTTCTCCTCCCTGCGTCCATGTATTCTCATTGTTAACTCCCACTTATGAGTGAGAACATGTGGTGTTTGGTTTTCTGTTCCTGCGTTAGTTTGCTGAGAATTATGGTTTCCAGATTCATTCATGTCCCTTAAAAGGACATGAACTTATTCATTTTTATGGCTGCATAGGATTCCATGGTGTACATGTGACACATTTTCCTTATCCAGTCTATCATTAATGGGCATTTGGGTTGGTTTCAAGTCTTTGCTATTGACAATAGAGCTGCAATACACATACATGTGCATGTGTTTTTATAGTAGAATAATTTACAATCCTTTGGGTATATTCTAGATCCTTGAGTAATCACCACACTGTCTTCCACAATGGCTGAACTAATTTACACTCCCACCAACAGTGTAAAAGGATTCCTACTTCTCCACATCCTCTCCAGCATCTGTTGTCTCCTGACTTTTTAATGATCACTATTCTAACTGGAATGAGATGGTATCTCATTGTGATTTTGATTTGCACTTCTCTAGTGACCAGTGACGATGAGCTTTTTTTCATATGTTTGTTGGCTACATAAATGTCTTCTTTTGAGAAGTATCTGCTCATATCCTTTGCTCACTTTTTGATGGGGTTGTTTTTTTCTTGTAAATTTGTTAAAGTTATTTGTAGATTCTGGATATTAGCCCTTTGTCAGATGGATAGATTGCAAAACTTTTCTCCCATTCTGTAAGTTGCCTGCTCACTCTGATAATAGTTTCTTTGGCTGTGCAGAAGCTCTTTAGTTTAATTAGATCCCATTTGTCAATTTTGGCTTTTGTTGCCATTGCTTTTGGTGTTTTTATCATGAAGTCTTTGCCCGTGCCTATGTCCTGAACGGTATTACCAAGGTTTTATTCTGGGGTTTTTATGGCTTTGGGTCTTACATTTGAGTCTTTAATTCCATTTTGAGTTACTTTATGTGTAAGGGATAAGGAAGGGGTCCAGTTTCAGTTTTCTGCCTGTAACTAGCCAGTTTTCCCAACCCCATTTATTGAATAGGGAATCCTTTCCCCATTGCATATTTTTGTCAGGTTTGTCAAAGATTAGAGGTTGTAGATGTGTGGTGTTATTTCTGAGCCTCTGCTCTGTTTCATTGGTCTATATATCTGTTTTGTACCCATACCATGCTGATTTGGTTACCGTAGCCTTATAATATAAAATCAGGTAGCATGATGCCTCCAGCTTTGTTCTTTTGGCTTAGGATTGTATTGGCTATACAGGCTCTTTTTTGGTTCCATATGAAATTTAAAGTAGTTTTTTCCAATTCTGTGAAAAAAGTCAATGGTAGCTTGATGGGGATGGCATTGAATCTATAAATTACTTTGGTCAATTTAGCCATTTTCATGACTGATTCTTCCCATCCATGAACATGGAATGTTTTTCCATTTATTTGTGTCCTCTCAAATTTCCTTGAGCAGTGGTTTGTAGTTCTCCTTGAAAAGGTTCTTCACATTTCTTGTAAGTTGTATTACTAGGTATTTTATTCTCTTTGTAGCAATTGTGAATGGGAGTTCACTCATGGTTTGGATTTCTGTTTGTCTATTATTGGTGTATAGGAATGCTTGTGATTTTTACGCAATGATTTTGTACCCTGAGACTTTGCTGAAGTTGCTGATCAGCTTATGGAGTTTTCGGGCTAAGATGACAAGGTTTTTTAAATAGACAATCATGTCATCTGCAAACAGAAACAATTTGACTTCCTCTCTATTTATTTCTCTTGCCTGATTACCCTGACCAGAACTTCCAATACTATGTTGAATAGGAGTGGTGAGAGAGGGCATACTTGACTTGTGTCAGTTTTCAAAGGGAATGCTTCCAGCTTTTTCCCATTCAATGTGATATTGGCTGTGGGTTTGTCATAAATAGCTCTTATTATTTTGAGATATGTTCCATCAATACCTATTTTATGGAGAAGTTTTAGCATGAAGAGGTGTTGAATTTTATCAAAGGCTTTTTCTGCATCTATTGAGATAATCATGTGGTTTTTGTCATTGGTTCTGTGTATGTGATGAATTACGTTTATTGATTTGCATATCTTGAACCTGCCTTGCATCCCAAGGATGAAGCCAACTTGATCGTGGTCAATAAGTTTTTGATGCGCTGCTGGATTTGGTTTGCCAGTATTTTATTGAGGATTTTTGCATTGATGTTCATCAGGGACACTGGCCTGAAATTTTCTTGAATTTTGTTATGCCTCTGCCAGGTTTTGGTGTCAGGATGATGCTGGCCTCATAAAATGAGTTAGGGAAGAATCCCTCTTTTTCTATTGTTTGGGATAGTTTCAGAAGGAATGATACCAGCTCCTCTTTGTACCTCTGGTAGAATTTGGCTGTGAATACATCTGGACCTATGCTTTTTTCACTGCCTCAATTTCAGAACTTGTTATTGGTCTCTTCATGGATTTGACTTCTTCCTGGTTTAGTCTTGGGAGGGTGTATGTGTCCAGGAATTTATCCATTTCTTCTTGATTTTCTAGTTTATTTGCATAGAGGTGTTTATAGTATTCTCTGATGGTAGTTTGTATTTCTGTGGGATCAGTGGTGATATCCTCTTTATCATTTTTTATTGTGTCTATTTGATTCTTCTCTCTTTTCTTCTTTATTAGTCTGGCTAATTGTCTATCTATTTTGTTAATCTTTTCAAAAAACTAGCTCCCATATTCATTGATTTTTTTGAAGGGTTTTTTGTCTCTACCTTTTTCAGTTCTGCTCTGATTATTATTTTTTGTTTTCTGCTAGCTTTTGAATTTGTTTGCTCTTGCTTCTCTAGTTCTTTTAATTGTGATATTAGGGTGTTGATTTTAGATCTTTCCTGCTTTCTCCTGAGGGCATTTAGTGCTATAAATTTCCTTCTACACACTGCTTTAGTGTGTCCCAGAGATTCTAGTACATTGTGTCTTTGTTCTTATTGGCTCCAAAGAACTTATTTATCTCTGCCTTAATTTCATTATTTACCCAGCAGTCATTCAGGAGCAGGTTGTTCAGTTTCCATGTAGTTGTGTGGTTTTGAGTGAGTTACTTAATCCTGAGTTCTAATTTGATTGCACTGTGGTCTGAGAGACTGTTATGATTTCTATTCTTTTACAGTTGCTAAGGAGTGTTTTACCTCCAATTATGTGCTCAATTTTAGAATTAAGTGCTATGTGGTGCTGAGAAGAATGCATATTCTGTGATTTGAGATGAAGAGTTCTGTAGATGTCAATTAGGTCCACTTGATCCAGAGCCGAGTTCAAGTCCTGAATATCCTTGTTAATTTTCTGTCTCACTGATCTGTCTAATATTGACAGTGGTGTGTTAAAGTCTTCCACTATTATTCTGTGGGAGTCTAAGTCTCTTTGTAGGTCTCTAAGAACTTGCTTTATGAATCTGGGTGCTCTTGTATTGGGTGCATATATATTTAGGATAGTTAGCTCTTCTTCTTGCATTGATACCTTTACCATTATGTAATGCCCTTCTTTGTCTTTTTTGATCTTTGTTGGTTTAAAGTATATTTTATCAGAGACTAGGATTACAACCCCTGCTTTTCTCTCTCTCTCTCTCTCTCTCTCTCTCTCTCTCTGTCTCTCTCTCTCTCTCTCTCTCTCTCTCTCTCTCTTTCCCTCTCTCTCTCTCTTTTTCTCTTTCTCTCTCTCTGCTTGGTAAATATTCCTCTATCTCTTTATTTTGAGCCTATACGTGTCTTTGCACAAGATGGGTCTCCTGAATACAGCACACCAATGGATCTTGACTGTTTATCCAATCTACCAGTCTATGTCTTTTAATAGGGGCATTTAGTCCATATACATTTAAGGTTAATATTGTTATGTGTTAATTTGATCCTGTCCTCATAACGCTAACTGGTTATTTTGCACATTAGTCGATGTATTTTCTTCATAGTGTTGTTGGTTTTTATATTTAGGTATTTTTTTGCAGTGTCTGGTACCAGCTTTTCTTTTTCATATTTAGTGCTTCTTTTAAGAGCTCTTGTAAGGGAGGCCTGGTGATAATGAAAATCTCTCAGCGTTTGCTTGTCCATAAAGGAGTTTTTTTCTCCTTCACTTATGAAGCTTACTTTGGCTAGATATTAAACTCTGGGTTGAAAAAAATTGTTTTAATAATGTTGACTATTGGACCCCACTCTCTTCTGGCTTGTAGGGCTTCTGCAGAGAGATCCACTGTTAGTCTGATGGGCTTCCCTTTGTGGGTATCCCGACCTTTCCCTCTGGCTGCCCTTAACATTTTTTCCTTCATTTCATCCTTGATGAATCTGGTGATTATGTGTCTTGGGGTTGTTCTTCTTGAGGTGTTCTCTGTATTTCCTGAATTTGACTGTTGGCCTGTCTTGCTAGGTTGGGGAAGTTTACCTGGATAATATCCTGAAGTGTGTTTTCCAACTTGGCTCCATTCTCCCTGTCACTTTCAGGTACACCAATCATTCATAGGTTTGGTCTTTTCACACAGTCCCATATTTCTTGATGACTTTGTTCATTCCTTTTCATTCTTTTGTCTCTAATCTTGTCTTTACATTTTGTTTCATTAAGCTGATCTTCAATCTCTGATATCCTTTCTTCCACTTGATTGATTCAGCTATTGATACTTGTGTATGCTTCACAAAGTTTTCACGCTGTGTTTTTCAGCTCTATCAGGTCATTTATGTTCTTCTCTAAACTGGTTATTCTATTTAGCAGTTCTTATAACCTTTCATCAAAGTTCTTAGCTTCCTTGCATTGGGTTAGGACATGCTCCTTTAGCTCAGGGGAGTTTGTTATTACCCATCTTCTGAAGCCTACTTCTGTCAACTTATTAAATTTATTCTCCATCCAGTTTTGTTTCCTTGCTGGCAATGAGTTGTGATCCTTTGGCGGAGAAGAGGCATTCTGGTTTTTGGAGTTTTCAGCAGTTTTTCACAGGTTTTTTTCCTCATTTTAATGGATTTATCTACCTTTGATCTTTGATGCTGATGACCTTTGGATGGGGTTTTTGCATGGGTGTCCTTTTTGTTAATGTTGATGTTACTGTTTTCTGTTTCTTTGTTTTCCATCTGTCAGGCCTCTCTTCTACAGGTCTGCTGGGGTTTACTGGAAGTCTACTCCAGTCCCTGTTTGCCTGGGTATCACCAGTAGAGGCTGCAGAACAGCAAAGTTTGCTGACCGCTCCTTCCTCTGGAAGCTTCGTTCCAGAGGGGCTTCCACCAAATGCCATCCAGAGGTATTTTGTATGAGGTGTCTATTGACCCCTGCTGGGAGGTGTCTCCCAGTCAGGAGGCATGGGTGTCAGGAACCCACTTAAGGAAGAAGTCTGTCCCTTAGCAGAGTTCAAGTACTGTGCTGGGAGATCTGCTGCTCTCTTCAGAGTAAGCAGGAAGGAATGTTTAAGTCTGCTGAAGCTGCAGCCACAGTCGCCCCTTCACCCAGGTGCTCCTGTTCTAGGGAGATGGAAGTTTTACCTATTAAGCCCCTGACTAGGGCTACTGCCTTTCTTTCAGAGATGCCCTGCCCAGAGAAG
The DNA here is from genome assembly GCF_049354715.1 of Callithrix jacchus. NCBI lineage: Eukaryota > Metazoa > Chordata > Mammalia > Primates > Cebidae > Callithrix > Callithrix jacchus. Next base: position 92,563,031 of record NC_133508.1, on the reverse strand, counting down.
AGGAATCCAGAGAAGCAGTCTGGTGACAGTGGCTTTGCAGTGCTGGGGTAGGCTCTGCCCATTCTGAACTTCGAGCATCTTTGTTTACACTGTGAGGGGAAAATGACCTACTCAAGCCTCAGTGATGGCAGACGCCCCTCCCCCCACCAACTTCTAGCATCACAGGTCAACTTCGGACTGCTGTACTGGGAGCAAGAATTTCAAGCCAGTGGATCTTAGCTTGCTGGGCTCTATGGGAGTGGAATCCCTAAGTAAGACCACTTGGCTCCCTGACTTCAGCCCCCTTTCCAGGGGAGTGAATGGTTCTGTCTCACTGGGATTCCAGGTGACACTGAGTTTCAAAAAATAAACCTCCTGCAGCTAGCTTGTTGTCTGCCCAAATGACTGCCCAGTTTTTTTTGCTTGAAATCCAGGTGGTATAGGATCCCAAGGGAATCTCCTGATCTATAGGTTGCAAAAACTATGGGAAAAGCATAGTTTCTGAGCTGGATAGCACTGCCCCACACACCATAGTCCCTCATGGCTTCCCTTGGCTAAGGGAGAGAGTTCCCCAAACCCTTGCACTTCCTGGGCAAGGTGATGCCCCACCCTGCTTTGGCTTGCCCTCTTTGGGCTGCACCCACTGTCTAATGAGTCCCAATGAGATGAGCCAGGTATCTCAGTTAGAAATGCAAAAATCACCTCCCTTCTGTGTTGGTCTCACTGGGAGCTGCAGACTGGAGCTGTTCGTATTCAGCCATCTTGCCAGATTTCCCCCACCCTGCAATTTCAAAACAAAATGTAAATGCAGAAATCCTTCATGACACTGAAATTGAGACAAAGACCCTAACTGGTGATGTCCCTTCCCAGGCATCATGGCCTTCAGGGGTTTCATTTAGGGGTGCTGCTGGCTGCCCTGCCCAACAACTGGAACACTGGGGAGCCCAACTCCAGGCTGACTGAGAGTTCTGGTGTAGCTAGCTCTTTTCCCTCAAAATCCTAATCACTGCACTCCAGTGCGTCCCAATGTAGGAATAAACAAACATGTTTGACCACAAAATCTATATTTTCTAACCTCAGGTGGGAAGGAACATGCCTAGCAGAAAGGTATGATCCAACACACAACTGGGGAAACACTGCTATATAGAAACCCAGAGCTGAGGCCAGAGTCTTACTTGAACTGTCAACCATGCAGAGCTGTTCTGAGAATTCGAATAAATAACAGATAGGAAGTTTGTGTCACAAAGCACATATTCAGTATGCACCCTTGTGAAAATATGTGCCCTCCAGCACTTCTAAATCTTGCTAGTGGGTGAGTAGGCTGGGTGTTAATGTAGCCATTTCACAGATAAAGAAACTGGGATTTAGAGAGGTTAAATTACATGGTAATAGGTCACAGCTAGGAAGTGAGAGCTGCCACGGCGGGAATTGACCTTGGCCTTTGGGCTCCAATTTCAATTATCCTGACTCACTACTTCCCAAAACAGTTAGCCTTGGTCTGGTGTTACTCACTCCACAAGCTAACATTTTACAAACCCTGAATCACAGCTTCCCCTCCTCTTGGGCTGCACCAGCATAGAGCACCCTCCATCACGGGTTCAGATCCCACCCTCTTCTGAGGCCCTTTATGGGAATGCACAAAGCCCAGACTTCCAGGAACAAAGTGAGTAGGTAAGGCGTCTATGCTGACCTGGCCTGACACCATCAAGGGACCCAACCAGCGTGAGCTGGAGAAATTTTGCAAGTTGAGATCGCAGATGTGTGCCAAGGACCACAACAGAAAGATAATATTTGAAGGGTGAAAGGTTCTCCAAAAAACGTAAAATCCTTGGAGTGAGTGAGTGCCTGAAGTTCTTGAGGCATGACTCATGCTGGGTGGACCAGGACACCAGCTGTAGATAGCGGGTAAAAGAGGTAGCAAAATATTAACAGCAGAATGTCAGAGCTAGGAGGGATCTAGGAGACTGACATTTCTGAGGTTACACAGCAAATAAGGGGCAGCACTGAGACCTGAACCCAGATGCTCTTATTTATTCATTCATTCACTATTTACTGAGCACTTACTACAGGCCTGGAGGGAGATTAGGTACTAAGAATACAGTGGTAAATGAAATAAGCAGGCTTTCTGTCTTCCCTAGAGCTGACTTACCAGCAGGGAGGAAAGATAATCGAACAGACAATTATTGAAAATGATGAGAAGTGCTCTGATAGGGTAGTACAGAGGAAAGTGGTCTCATTCATCTGGCATCAAGAAAAACCTCCTGGAGCAATTCATGGCTCAGTTTAGAGCTAAAGACTAAAAAGAATTAACCCAGTGGAAGGGGATTTGGTAGAAGGGGAACACTCTAGTTAAAGGAATTTCTACATTCCAGGCACAGACTAGACCCTTATTTTGAAGCTGCATACAATATGGGTGCTCCCACACTCAAGAAGCCTATGGTGCCCAAAGGAGCACAAGGAGGGACCATTCATCCGCCAAAAGGAGGTGACAGCACCCGACTTGGATTTTAAAGGATAAGTGGGACTTTAATAAACACAGAAAAAGGAGACGAATATTTCAAAGCCAAAGAGATAGTGTGGGTAAAGGCAAAGAAGAAGAGGAGCCTGTGCCAGGAATTGACCTTCCTGGAGGAGGTCAATAAATGTTTGTCTCAGTGGCTGTCAGTGAAATCCCCCCAGCTGCAGATTCTTAAGAGCCATTGCTTCAGTACGGCACAAAGAAGGGGAGGCCCCGCATCACTGTCCACACTTGCTGCCCCATGCTGTCCCGTGGCCGGCACAGCCACAGCAGCCTAGCAGCTAGCATCCATGAGCTCCCTGACATTCCCAACCCTAAAGACCCCGGTGGGCCAGGAAATAGAAGAAACACAATCTTCAAGGAATTAATATCCCATGATAATGACATAAACGGAGCAGATATGATGTCTAACAGAGGGATGAAAATCCTAATGTCCCATCCAGGCTCACAGATAACAAACATTAAAGAAAGCAGTGCTAAAGATCAACAGCCTCAGTGATTGATTAGTGAAAATCAGGATGGTACTTTCTTGGGGACATAAAGACAGTGCTCCTTCTAGTTCATGCCTCCCTTCGCAAGGGCTGAAAGGGGAGAGTTGAACTAACCCACATGCTCATCTCTGGAGGCTTTGAGACTGTGGTCTAGGACACTCTTGAGCCCTCCACGCAACAGCCAAGGCATTTAAAAGAGACTGCTAGAAGAACAAACTGCAGCATTTGTATCTTGCGGTGCATTCCTGTGTGCCAACCTCCGTGATAGAACATTTATGAGCTGTGCTTGGTACAAAATATTGTGCCCAACCACTACAAAGGTGGAATGCTGAATTTCAGACTTTTTAAATAAATATTTTCTGGACTTGTTTGCAAGTTGAGATTGCAGTTTATTTTTTAACTCAAATGCTATGCTTATTATACTGAAGAATTTAGTTTTAAATAAAAATTTGAATTGTACTTAAAACAGTAATAATTACTAAGATTTACTGAATGCTAAGTTTAGGTGATCTAAACACAGCACTGCTAATGTTTACAACACCCCTGAGAGATAACTCTCCCCCTGTACCCCCAGTTTCTCGATGAATTCTGGAGGGGCTTAGAAATGGGTCTCTTGTTCCAAAGCCCATGCTTTTTCCATTAAGCAGCACAGGATGAGGAGGTGGGTGGACTCTTGCCTGGGATGCAGGAACTGCCTGGTTACCTGACATATACAGCACAGAATGGGAGCAGTGAGGGATGCACCCAGAAAGGGAGGTGGATGCCTACTCTGAGCCTGCATGATCCCATGGAAGATGTTGCAGAAACTACAAAGAGGAAGGGCAGGACCTCTTCCCAAAGAGCCGACAGACCCAGAACCCAACTTCGAGTTTGAATCTGAGAGCTCCCTTTAGAGAAGGACTAACAGCTCTCTTTCTCAACCCTGCAGACACAGTGCTAATGACAGTAGAATAAACCATTCCTGCCCTGTGCTCCCACATTGTCTCCAACCCTGATCAGACTATATTGGGATAATCTGTTTTCTTGTCTTGTGGACCCTGGTTCTTTCCAACTGCTCCTCTCCTGATTTCAAATAGTTCAATAATAGAGACATGAGCGCGTGGTTCTGGAGCCCTAACGACTGCCTCAGGTCAGGATGTCAGCCAAGGACGCGTATGTCTCCCTTGTTCCAGAAATCCCCACTTTAGGTCAGCTAAGCCTCTTAGTTTACATTTCTGCATCTGTACATAAGTGGACAGCACTACTCTGGGGAATACGGGAAAGGGTGGAACAGCTGGTTCTAGGAGCTAGTCAGTACCCACTCAGCTGTAGAAACTGACTATTAAAATTTTATAACCCAACATTTCACATAGGGCAGAAGCCCTGTGTGAGAATTATAGTGTGCTCCTGAATAAGATTCACTGAGGCATTTCTGTATTCATTTACCTGTGGTGCTTTAAGCCTTGTACTGGACCCTGGGGACGAGGCAGATGTGGGTCATAGTTAAGATTTTTCTAACTTCCTTTTTCCTTTCAAGCAGTTTAACAGCTTTCTGCCCCAGTGTCCAGAGCTCCCCTACCTCAGTATTATCCGCAGTATCATCGGCAGTTTTGCTTACCTTTACTGAGTACTTACCATGCACGTAAGCACAGGTAAGCTCATGTAGCATGCACATAAGACCAGATGCGGTATCCTGTGCTAAGAGCTTCCTACTATTTGTCTTATTTGATCTTTACTACAACCATGAGCTAGATAGTATTGTTAGGCCATGTTACAGATAAGGAAACTGAAGCACGCCTATTCATTCATTGCACAAATATCTAATTGAAAACCTATTCAAAGTACAAAATAGTCCTTTGGGGAAAAGAGAAAGGAAAATTAATGAACATTTATTGAGTATCTACTACTGGTCAGGAACTATATGTTTTCCAAATGTTACCTCATGTAATCCTTCCAACAACACTGGGAAATGGGTTTTAATTTCCCCATTTTTACTAATGTGCCTGGGATTCTGCAGATTAAACCCCCTTCCAATGGAACTGAAGTTCTAATCATGGAAGAAAACAATTGGGGTAACATGGGAAATTCATGAATTGGCGTAAATACTAAGAAGGAAAAGTGTGCGGAGATGGGGATAGAGTAGGGTTGGGGAGGAGGGGAGGGAGGGAGGAAGGGATGGCTTCTGAAGAGGGGAGGCCAGCCAGCAGGATGGGGATGGAGGGAGGGGCGAGTCCTCTGAGGCTCCAGGTGGAGGGCAGCCCACACCCAGAGCACTTGCTGTTCACATTTCCATCTCCCCCACCAATCAGTGGGTCCAACCTCTGGGATTTATTCGGGGGCAAGATTGGCACTAGGGTTTTTTCCAAGGGCAGTTCACCCTGCTGCTTACAAAACCTGTTGAAAAGGCCTCTGTGGCGCATCCAAGGCAAAGCAGAAAAGCCTGCTCCATGTGGCAGGAGCTCCGGAAGTTGTGATCCTCGCCTACTAGAGGCCTTGACAGTCAGCTGGATATGCAGCCACAGCATAACCACCTTCAGGGCCCAGGAAACTGTCTTCCCGAAACACCTGCCCCGCTGTGGTCCTCTCACAGAATGGAAGATCGCCTACAAAGATCATAATGGCCTTTCACATCTTATCGGTTGCCACTGTGGGTTGGAAACTCCTGGGGATCAGCGGGGGGTGGGGGGCACACCTTACTTATTTCTGTATCCCTAGTTCCTAATCCTGGGCCTCACATTAAGTAGATGCCTAATAAATGTTTGTTGAAAGAAATGGAATATTCACCCTGAGAGTAAGCCAAAATTTCCTTCTCTGAAACTCTACTTTTTAATTTTTTTTATTTATATAAAATCCCCCTCTTTGGGGACTTAAAAAAAAATTATTCCAAACATCAACCTTTATGGGAAAAGGAAGGAAGGAGTGCGGGGATGGAATTAAACATTTACTCAGCACTTACTAAGTGTCAAGCCTTCATGGTTTCTAAATGTTATCTTACTTAATCCTCCTAGCAACCTTCTGAAGTAGTTACTGTTTATGGATGCAGAAATAATCTCAAGCAGTCCTCGGTTATGATTCTGGCTCTGCCATTTGATACTGGGTGCCCCCGGTGTCTCTCTAGCCTCTAGTCTTTTCAGTTGACTGCTCTGCTTCTGCCGGGGTTGGAAGACAGCAATTACATCGCTTCCAAGCCTCTTCTTCCTCATTTCCAGGCTAAAACATCTCCAATTACTTTTGACACCTCTCATGGTGCAATAGTGAAGAGTGGCTTTGGAATCATGACAACCAGGATCCAACCATATTAGATCATCTGTGCACAAGTGACTTAACCTTTCTGATTGTTGGTATTCTATCTGTGTGACATGGGACACTTATGATACCATCCCATTGAGTTGTTATAAAGATTAAATAATATAACAAACGTAAGCACGTAGCACTCTGGGGTAGGAGTAGAAAGGGGGTGATTTTTTTTCTTCCCATTGGTCACAGCCAATCTCCCTGTAACAAAAGACAGGTTCACAAGATAAAAACATAACAAATGTATTTGATCATTGCTTCACATGATGTGGGATCCTTCAGAATGGAGACCCTAATGTACAGGGAAAACTACCTATGTTCATGCTCAGGTCCAGTGAAGAACAAACAGAAAAGTGCAGAACTGTGATTGGACAAAAGGGTGTGATCTAATATGGATCAACTGAGCAAGGAAACACAGCAAGGCCTTTCTGCTCAGATTCTTCCTGGCCCCTCTGTGCAGATTTACTTCCTCCTGGGTATAGGGCAGGACCCTTTCTGAAATAGGGGTCTTATGACTTGCAATCAAACAAGATAGGTCAGAGAATTTCTTCATGGCCAGTTCTTACACAGAAAAGCACGGAAAAGTTAGAGGAGTATTTTTAGGTTTTATGGTTGGCTTTGGGAAAAGGGGATCTGGTTTCTATAATCCACCTTGAAGAATAGGAATGCTAGTTTCTATGGCTAGCCTCAGGGAAGAATGAGAGATGAGAAATAGGAGGGTGGCAGAAGGTTGGAGAAAAACTTTGATCTGAAGCTGTTTCCAAGGATTTCACTTTTGGGGATCAATTTCTGGGCTCCAACACTGGCACACAGTAGGTCCTTAAAGGACACTGCTGCTAAAAGTTAGGAACATCTCTGCCACCATTTCAACTGAATTCAGGCCACTTTGTTTATGACCCTACTCCCTTTATGTGACATTCAGGACTGGACATTATCTGGGCCCCTTGTTTTCCAGGGGACATTGTAATCTGCCCTCCAGCCCAAATCCTGCCTCTTGAGAAGAAGTAAAGAACCAGAGCATGTGAACAGGGCTGCGGTCACACCACTTCCAGAAACCCATGCAAGCTATGCTGAGAAATCACAACTCAGGAACTGGTGATAAATACACTAGTGTTTACTCTGAGTATGAGAGGAAAGACAACAGTCTGATCCAAGCACTTAGACTTTCATCACATTAACTGCTTCAGAATAACCATCAGGAAAATCTTTTCCCTCTCAGGAGGGTTGGTGTTTATTGCATCCAGGAACAGCTCACCATCCTGTAGTACCTTGTTAAATCTCGCACTTTTTTTTAACATTTAAATGTTTCTAAAATTGAAATGCAACTGATAATCAATGTACAATAATAATAATCAGTGAAATAGTGCCAAGAATTCCCCCTTCCTAAAAGCTATAATCAATTTGATGGTGAACCTTAAAACAGAGGAGGCTACCATTGATTGAGCACCTACTGTTTACTATCTGCTTGACCCAATGCTCAGAATTTTAACTTTTTTTTTCCATTTTAGTATTTTTTTCTCTTTATTAAAAAATCATCACTGAAAACCCTTTAAAAACAGCTGCAACTAAAGTATCCCCAAGAACCCCAGTCTAAGGGGAGTTTAAAGAGCCCCTTTAGATTCTAAGGACCCATAACTCAATTGGAACCTCAATTTCCATAATTGCAAAAACAAAAGCAAACTCTACCCACATCACTACCAGGTATTTCTGAGACTCCCAGGTCAGCTTACATACTCTCGGTGGCCCCCTGTCCTTCCAGACTTCTGCTCTAAGCTTCTCTCCCACTCATTTTTGCCCATTCAAGCTTCGCCGAGCTGCCATAGCATCTTACCAGGTCTTCCCACATGTAGATATTGGCCTGCCCCTAACTCCCCAAAGCACAGGAAATACCAAACCAGAGTATATAACCAACTCTACTCAAGTCCTAAGGGGACTACAAAGGCACTATAATAGAAGAAAACAGTGGATAACAGGTGGGCTCATCCCAAAGACCAAGAGACTTTGCTCAAGCGACCCCCATCTTCAGCCACGGCAGGGTGGCATCTTGCCCAGTCCGTGCTAACCTCACATTAGAGAACTCCCTCTGACCTCCTCTCTCCTCCAGGTTTCAGGACTCTAATCTTCTGCTGTGGGCACTGTCCAAGGAAGCCCAAAATTTTGGTACTATATTAATTAATATAATACTAGCTGCTCTCAGGGCAAAACCTTGAAATATCAAAAGCTTAAAAGAACAGTTCTACTTTTGGAAAATCTGGTCAGTCTGTAAAGTCCAGTCACAGAGCTCTGCTCCACACAGTGACGGAGGGACCCAGACTCATAGACGATCTGCTGCCTTCTAGAGGGCAGCCAGTTTGCCCTTGGCATCAATATCCAGTCTGCAAACAAGAAAAGAAAAGGAATTATATGTAGAAGGTTTTCTGTGGGCCATCCCTGCAAGTGGCACATGAAATTCCCACCCATGTTTCACTGACTGAAACACAGGGCCATGCCTCATTGCAAGAAAGACTGGGACATGTAGGTCATCTGTGCCCAAGAGAAAAAGAAAGCAGATTTGCAGAGTGGCAGAACAACTAGCCGCTCAGCCATGAGCAGCACCCTAGCTCGCTCTCGTTCTCCATATCCAGGAGAACAGCACCTGCTAGTTGACTGTGCACAACACCTCACTGCTTCAGCCTTTCCTTTCGGACTAACTTCTGGCCATGACCTCTCATAACCAAAATTCTATTTAAATATTTGTCCTAAATGATAAATCTCTCCAAAAAAATAAATCATTCTGCCAACACTAGAATTCATACATATTTGCTATTATGTTTTTGTGTATTTGTGTCCCCCTACATAGAAAAAAAAAGTTTAAAGAAATCGCTCATAATCTTACAACTCTATTCATTTTCGTGTGTTTCCTGCCTTTATGTTTCCATACGCTTAAATCTTTGCAACCTTCAAGGTCTCATTCAAACGATTTCCCTTCCCTGAACCTGAGGCTCAGAGAGGTTAAAGAACTTGCTCAAGGTCACATGACTAGGAAACAGTAGAGCCAAAGTTTTAACCTTGTTGTAATCCCAGGGCTAGGGCTCTTGCCAGCACCCCATGCTATTTGTAAGCTTAATAACTTGCCTGAATTCACCCAGTGACTGAGTCATGCTGGGACTCAGGTGAGAGGTGGAATGTAAATAAACCTGGATCTATCCATTAGGTCCCAAAGCCTGTGCTTTGGTCACCATGTGAAACAGGAACATTTCAGTTGAAATGGTGGGGAAGATGTTTAAAACCTTCAGCAGCAGCATCTTTTAAGGACCTACTGTGTGCCAGTGTTTGGCTCAGAAATTGATCCCCTAAAGGGAAGTCCTCAGAAGCAGCCTTGGATTAGTTTCTCTCTGACCTTCTCCTGCCCTCTTGTCTCTCATCCCTCATCTCTCAAAACCCTCCCCTGTGCTGCTAGCCTGCTCCTAAATGCAAGCTTAGTGGATGTAATGAGATTCACAAGGGGGTTTAGGGCTGCCAGCAAAGCTGCAGGAAATGACATGAATCAACCCTATCCATGATTTGGCCCCCACAAAATGACTTGCAACGTGACCAGTTCAAGAGAAACTACCCGGAGTGGGATCTATGACAAGGTGTCATGCTCCTTGTAATTTCCCCTGACCTTTCACTTACCCCTGTCTACTGTATGCTAATTATCTGTATCCAAAGTATAAAGTGACCCATCTATGATGTGCCTTATCCTCCTTATTAGAGCCTCATTTTCCAGAAGGCAGGAGCCATGTTTGATTCCTCTTCGCTAGGGCAAGGCCTGTCCCATAATAATTGTTTAACTCTCTCCCACCCAAACAAGCAGACAACTATTGGATAGTCAAATTAGGAGTCATCTAAAAGACTTCTGGTCCAGAACACCGTCCAATTCACAATCCCCTTCCTATTTTACATCGTGACCAAAGCACAGATCTGGGGGCCTAATAGATAGGTCGAGGTTTACAATTCACCTCCACCACTGGGTAGCTTCAGACAAGTTATAAGCTTATCTTCCTGTGAAACCTTGATTAGTGAATGCAGCACACATTTGATAAGGAGTATTGATCATATTGCTGTTAGTATTATCACTACTATTGTTATTATTCACCTTCTGACTTCTTCAAATTATTTATTGTAGAGAGAAGCGAACAAAACCTCTAAGGCCTGAGAACAAAAAGGAGGTAGGATTTTGAGTGGCTTCTTGTGACCTTCAGAGAGCAGAGTGGGTAAGTACACTTTAGGGGAAATCTTGACCCTTCTAAAAATCCCATTAAATCTAAACACACATCTGTTAGCACACACCAAGCATGCAGTCTCTGCTTTCACCCAGAATTGAGTAGTACAAGAAGAAATATTATATCCAGTAACTCATATGGAACTATTTATCCCCAATCACTTTGTGCTTTTCCTTAAACTTTTCCATAATCTTTGGTTTCAAAGTCCATTTCAGAACAACTGAATTTTCTTGCAAAGTAAATTCCCCTACCCCCACCAAAAAAAAAAAAAAAAAAAAAAAAAGATTGTTTTAGGAAAATCTCCTCGGGGCATAGAGACTATGAGTTTCCAAACTTTCTTTCCCCCATTCTTCTTTTTTCCTTCAAATAAAAATTGCCCAGGAAACCAAGATTCATTAACAGTGATGGGGAACAAAATATAACTGAGTTGAAAGGAGTTTGTGGCTTACTGCTAAGCAACAAACTTACAAAAAGTCTTTTAGGGAAGTCATATAGAATCAGAGAATATGGGGACTGAGAAGGCACTAAGAAATTATATCATTCCAATCTCCTCATTTGGAGGTGTAGATACTGAGATCCACAAGAGAGAAATTAATTAACCAAAATGATATAGCAAGTCAGCCAAAGAACTGAGACTTGAATTCAGGTCTCCTAAATCTCAGGTCCTCGAGAAAGCAGAGCCTGAGGCAGAGATTAAGCTATTAATGCTTTACTTGGCAGGGTGCAAACCCAGGCAGTGAGAGTGAAGACAAAGGGAAGTGATGAAGGAAAGGTAGGAAGTGATGAGAAGCAGTGAAGAGTATTCTTGCACCAGCTCCCATTTCACTGAGACACAGCACAACTACCAGCAAGCAGATTACTCAGCACTCAGACCTTCTCAAGAGCTGCAAGGAGAAATTGCACCTCTAGGTTGGAGATCTAGAAACTGCATCATCCCTGACCAATGACAGATGGTGAGCTGGTGGATAAACAACCCCCAACTTTCCTCATCCCCCACCCCAAGTTGGGATAATTTAGGCATTTCCTGGGATAATATTGGGCACATACACTGGTTCCTGGATTGAGTGACCAATGCACTTCAATTTGCCTGGAATTTTTCTGGATTTTGTACCTAAAGTCCCTGCAAACTATAACAGTTGGACACACTATACCAGAGGATGCCAGCATAACTCAGCTCTGGTTGTTCACTGGGTAACACACTTGAAAACACAATTTTTACTGGATCCTATCCATTTCTGTCTCACTTTCCTACGGGTGTTTCCTGGGATCATTACCCAATTAAAAACTACTTGCATTTCCACCTTTGTCTCAGAGTCTGCTTATACTATGTACAAGTGTCTGGTACATAGTATGCTCTAAGTAAATGTCATAAGTAATCACATTATAGCAACATGAAGTCTTCTCTCTGTTTCTTTCCATTGCTTTGGAAACTTGAGCAAAGTCATGGTCACATGAGCCCAGTCTGCTACACATACACACACACATACACACACACACACACGCAGACAAACCCTCAGTACCCAGTCAGTCAGCAGTGTGAAGGGGAGTATAAATCTGGTTCTGCCCACCACAGGCAGCAGAGTAGTGCCTGAGATATTTAGCTGGGGTCTACTTGGTCCAGGTATGTGTATATAACATTATCGCACTGCCACAATAAGTAAGAACTCTTGTCACTCAAATGAACCTGTTGAGAATGACTAAACTACTCATATAATAGAAAAGTATATGCAATTTACAATATAGTTCATTTATGTTCTATTTGTGTTTAATAGTGCAGAGGCAATATTTCTTCACATGTGATAGAGTAAGCCTCTGAACTACATCCAAGACAGATTAGAAGAAGTGGTTCGTTCAAAATGAATGCTGATTCCAGGGTTCCACCACTCCTACCGAGTGCTGCTGGAGTGAGGTCTGCAAGCCTATTAAACAGTCACTCCAAATGATTCCTGAGCACATTAAACTTTGAGAGCTCCTTCCCTAACAATTGACAGGCTATGTTAACATTCACTTCTCACTGAGGAGCCAGTGAACATTCTTCTCCAGTCTTAGTTGGACCAATGCTCCACCTTATTATGACTGCTCCCTTTCTGAGAGCACCTTGCAGCTCTTGTCCTATGCTTGCCTAAGCTGGCACAGTCACTTTCTAGGAGGGCTGTGTTTTTTACTGTCTGCTTCAGAATTTGTTAAGGTTCACTGTAAGTGCACAACTTTATCCACCATGTGGCCCAGGGTACATGCACACTGCTCAAGACAAATTCTTTCAGCTCCCACTTTGCCAGGTTCCTCTGACCTGGACCTCTGTGCCTGCCTACACTGGGTGCAGAAAAGGGTGAAGACATAGGCCATTGTGCCTGGGCTGCCATGATAGAAGAATGTTTTGTTCTACTCCCTTCAGTATTTAGAGAAGTTCATCTCTAGGACAATGTGGAAATGGATTTTCCCCACTAGGTAGGACTCTAAGGCCCTGACCATTTCTGCATGATGCCACCAACTCCCCTCTCTCAGATGCAACACCTCCAGTGTTCCTGATCAATCAACCCCTTCAACCAAGGGGTCTCCTCACATATTTCCTTGTGTGCACATAGGTTTCCTCCACCACCCCATGAATGCTTTAAGGCCAAGGGTCATGTCCATGGGCCTTTAGTCAAGAGTAACAAATCCAAATCCTGGCTCATAAATGAAGTTCCAATGATATTTATTGAATGAATGGTCAATTTCTTTTTTTGTGTGTTTTATTTTTTAGAGGCAGTGTCACTCTGTTGCCCAGGGTGGAGAGTAGTGGCATAATTATAGCTCACTGCAAACTCAACCTTTGGGGCTCAGGTGATTCTGCCACGTCAGCCACACAAACAGCTGGGACTACAGGTGCATGCCATCATGTCTGGCCTAAATGGTCTACTTTGATGCCATTATCTTAATTTTCTTCATGGAACTTACCATTATCTAACATTATTGCTTATTGGCATAGTCATTTATTGCCTACCTACATACATATACACACAAATTAAATCCTTTACTAGTGTCATAGGCTGAACTATGTCCCTCATGCCCAAATTCATATGTTGAAGTCCTAACCCCTAGTACCTCAGAATGTGACCTTATCTGAAAATAGGAACACTGCAAATGTAATCAGTGCAGATAAAGTCATTAGAGTGAGACTTAATCCAATATAACTGGTGTCTTTATAAGTAGAGGAAAGACCATGTGAAGCCAGAGGGAGAAGATGACCATCCACAAGCCAAGGAAATAGGTCTCAGAAGAAACCAACTCTTCTAACACCTTCCAGCCTCCAGAATTGTGAGAACACAAATTTCTCTTGTTCAGGCCACCCAGTCTGTGGTATTTTGTTACAGCAGCCCTAGCAGACTAATACAATAATGTGTCTGCCTTGGCTACCATGTATCCCAGCACCCAGAAAAGTTCCTGCCACACAACAGATTCCTAGTAAATAATTTTCAAGTGAACACTTTGAATGCACAATTTGTTGTTTTTCACAAATGCATATGCTGTTTCATACATCTGAGCCTTTGCATATGCTGTTCCTCATCCCAAAACACTCATCCCCGTTCCCTGTAATCTGCCCCAATCCAGCCAAAGAAATCTTATTTTTCCTTCAGAACTCAGTTCAGGCCAGGTGCAGTGGCCTAGGCCTATAAACCAAGCACTTTGGGAGACCAAGGCAGGAGGATCACTTGAGTCCAGGAGTTCAAAACCGGCCTGGGCAACATAGTGAGACCTTGTCTCTATAAAACATTTAAAATTGCTGCGCACAATGGTGAGCACCTATAGTCCCAGCTGCTGGTGGGGGCTGAGGCAGGCAGATCACTTCACCACAGGAGATCAAGACTGCAGTGAACCATGACTATGCCACTATTCTCCAGCCTGAGTGACAGAGTGAGACTCTACCTCAAAACAAAACAAAACAAAATAAAACAAAACAAAAAAATCTCAGCTCAGTCTCATATTCTCTGTGAGATGTGCCACTGGACAAAATTGGTCACTCTCTTCTCTGTGCTGTTCTGAACTAACTGTAACTTCTAGTCTTCGTTTATTTTCTGCTGCTGTAACAGAATACTACAGAATGGGTAAGTTATAAAGGAATGTATTTTTTACAGTTCTGGAGGTTGAAAGTCTAATATTAAGGTGCTGGCATCTGGTTGGGGCCCTTTTGCTACAACATAAGATAGTAGAGGGCACTGCACAGTGAGAGAGAGATCTCACTTTTATAACAAAACCACTCCCAGTAAAATGGAATTAATTCATTCACACAGGACAAAACTCCCATTACCTAATCACTTCTTAAAGGTCCTATATGCAAAAGATTTCTACAAGGAAAACCACAAAACGCTGCTGAAAGAAAGCATAGACAACAGAAATAAATGAAAACTCATCACATGCTCATGGATGGGTAAAATCAAAATATGAAAATGACCATACTGCCAAAAGGAATCTACAAATTCCCATCAAAATGTGAATTCCCATCAAAATACCACCATCATTCTTCACAGAAATAGGAAAAAGAATTCTAAAATTCATATGGAACCAAAAAAGAGCCCACACAGCTAAAGCAAGACTAAGCAAAAGGAACAAATCTGGAGGCATCATATTACCTGACTTCAAACTATACTATAAGGCCACAGTCACCAAAACAGCACGGTACCAATATAAATAGGTACATATAAACCAACAGAACAGAATACAGAACCCAGAGATAAACCCAAATACTTATAGCCAACTGATCTTTGACAAAGCACACAAAAACATGAAGTGGGGAAATGACACCTTATTCAACAAATTTGTGCTGGAATAATTGGCAAGCCACATATAGAAGAATAAAACTGGATCCTCATCTCTCACTTTACACAAAAATCAACTCAAGATGGATCAAAGAGTTAAATCTAAAACCTGAAATTATAAAAATTCTAGAGGATAACATTGGAAAAATCCTTCAAGACATTGGCTTAGACAAAACTTCATGACCAAGAACCCAAAAGCAAATGAAACAAAAACAAAGACAAATAAATGAGACACAATTAAACTAAAAAATTTCTGCACAGCAAGAACAATCAGCAGCTTAAACAGACAGCCCACAGAATGGGAGAAAATCTTCACAATCTACAGATCCAACAAGGGACTAATATCCAGAACCTACAAGGAACTCAAGCAAATCAGCAAGAAAAAAAAAAAAAATCACATCAAAAATTGGGCTAAGGACATGAATAGACAATTCCCAAAAGAAGATATACAAATGGCCAACAAACATATGAAAAAATGCTCAATATCACTAATTATTAGGGAGATGCAAATCAAAACCACATTGTGATGCCACCTTACTCCTGCAAGAATATTCATAATCCAAAAATCAAAAATAATAGATGTTGGCACGGATTCGATGAACAGGGAACACTTCTACACTGCTGGTGGGAATGAAAACTAGCACAACCTCTATGGAAAACAGTGTGGAGATTCCTTAAAGAACTAAAAGTAGAACTACCATTTGATCTAGAAATCCCACTACTGGGTATCTACTCAGAGGAAAAGAAGTCATTACATGAAAAAGGCTTTTGTATATGCATGTTTATAGCAGCACAATTCACAATTGTAAAAATATGGAACCAGTCCAAATGCCCATCAATCAGTGAGTGGATAAAGAAATTGTGGTATATATCACAATTCTACTCAGCCATGAAAAGGAACGAAATAATGGCATTGACAGCAACCTGGATAGAATTAGAGACCATTATTCTATGTGAAGTAACTCAGGAATGGAAAACCAAACCTTGTATGTTCTCACTCATAAGTGGGAACTAAGCTATGAGGAGACAAAGGCATAAGAATGATACAGTGGACTTAGGGAACTCGGGAAAGGGTGGGATTGGGTGTGAGGAATAAAAGACTACACACTGGGTACAGTGTGTACTGCTTGGGTGATGGGTGTCCCAAAATATCAGAAATCATCACTAAAGAACTTATTCATGTAACTAAACACCACCTGTTCCCCAAAAATCTATTGAATTTTTTTTAAAAAAAGGTCCTACCTCATAATATTTTTATATGGCAATCAAATTCCAATGTGAGTTTTGGAGGGGACATTCAAACCATACCACTGCTAGACCACAAACGTGACCTCAGAAACCATCTTTATCTCTAATCCCTGCCATCTAGCCCAGGAACTGGCATGGAGTAAGTGATTAGTAATTGAACCACCAGGCCCTCTTAATCTAGGCAGTATGTAGACAGTTTCTGTCTGCAAGCGACTTATCTACTAATGGGGGACAGATCCATAAATACACATGTCTGGTACATACTAGGTATTCAACTAATACTTACTGTATTTAAACTAGTTTACCAAATTGTTGTCATCATGTAACATTATTTTGCTTACTTAGAATGCCCACTCTGCCCTTCCCTTCCAAACTAATGAGCCCCGTTTTTCAAGGTAAAACTAAAGCCTAACTCTTTTTAAATGCCTTACCTGACTATTGCCAAACTCACTGAGTCGCTAGAATTATAGCATTTTGGAATATGCTTTCCTATAAAGAACATTAAGCTAGCCCAAACCTGTGACCTAGTACAACTCTTCTATCCTGGACCCCCAGACACATCATGACTCTGAAGCCTGTACTGACCTAGCCTGGGAGGCCCACTCGGCCCCAGAAGGGTTAATGGTAAGTCAGTCTGGGTATCCCAGCCTGCATTTTGCCTTAAGGAACAAAATCTGCCTATAAAGAAAACACTGACTAGAACCATCTGCTCTCCCCTGTAGCTTGAAAGAAGCTGCATATAGACTCCCTAATCCTTTTTCTCTCCCCTCAGCCAGAAATGAATTTCATTTGGAGGCAAAATGAGGGGGGCTGTGAGGGAAAGAGAGCAGAGAGAGGTAGGCCAGACACATCTGGACAGCTTTTCTTTGTAAATTCAGAAGACTGCAGGGAATCACTTTCTCCCCTTGACAAAGGAAATGGTCCACGGGCAGGAATTGATGACTTGGAAATCTCATGCAGGTGAAGAGGTTATAGTGCCTGGAGCTCTTTGAGGCTTAGAAAAAATAAAGGGCAAATAATCTAAATGGGGCAGCTCTTTATGGGACCAGAATCCCCATTACCAACACGAGTCAGAAGAGAGAGCAGTCCTGGAGACTTGGCATCTTCAACAGTCCAGGGTCTCCACGGTCTGTTCACCTATTCATCCATTCAGTTATTCAGCAGGAATATATTAAGATACACTTAAGATTCTTTGCTGGGCAGTATGTTTGGTGCTATGGAAATAGCCACGGGCTTGGATTCACCTTCATCTCTAACAACCATGTGAGGAAAATGGTCACATAAGAAATAATATACAGACCATCAGTAACAAAGCAATCATCTGAAACAAGGACAGATGGGGTAGTAAGTACTATAAAGTAGGTATTTTTAAAAACTATTCACTGTTAACTTGACTTTAAAGGAGGGGATGGTGACAAAGACCATCGCCTTGACCAAACTTGAGTAAAGTTCCTCTAAATCCTCTTCCAAACTAGGTCTCCAACTTGGGCTTCAGTGACTGTCTTTGTATAGTCCATTTGCAGCAAGAATGCTGAGTCAGTTCAGAGAATATCCCCTCCCCCCTTGATATCTTCAATATCTGATCAAATTCCTCAACCTCTACCATCCTGCACCCTTCTTATCTGATCACCTGGCCTGCCTTCAGCAAGAATCCTGTCAAGTCAGGTTAGTCAGAATCCCCCTTACTCCTGATCTTTTGTCTTGGTAATTTTCCATCTACTGACCCTGACTCTGCTCCTGGGCTGTAAATCCTTCTCTTCCATATTGTATTCTGGATTGAGCCCAGTTCTATACTGAGATCTCCTTTCCCCTCTTGCAATAGTTCCTGAATAAAAATCTGTTTTACTACTTTAGCTTATGTCCAGCTCTAGTTTTTTTTAACAGTGGTGTTAAAAGATATACTTGGGCACATTAAAATTTTAAAGAGTTTATTTGAGCATTAAGAAATTTGTGAATTGGGCAGCACCAGACCACAAGTGATTCAGCACTCCACTGGGGGTAGAGGCATTCACAGAAGCAAGACCGAACATTTTTTTAATTGTTTAAAGTGCAAAATCTTTAGTTAAAGGTTAGTTGGTAGTTACTGATTGATTAAACTTAAGTTTTGTTTTACAGTCTACATGGAGATGGATTTTAGTGTGATTATATAGGAACTGAGCTGTCTCAGCCTAATGAATCCCCAAGTAATTATGGCAACAGTGGTATGAGACAAAGCTTTGAAAAATAGAAGATAACCATATGTCCTCCAACATATGACCATGTAGTTTTGGGAGTATATACTCCCCAGTCTGAGGAGCAGAGCATGTTGGCAATGAAGAACCAATCAAAGTTTTAATCAGAAGAAGACATGAAGCTTTCACTTCTAGCTGCACCCTACAAAATCCCAGAGCTCTCTTCTCCAACGAGTAAGAAAATACAGATGGAGAGAGGCAGAAAACATAACTATTGGGTACCAAGCTTAATACCTGGGTGGTGAAATAATCTGCACAACAAACCTCCATGACACAAGTTTACCTGTATAACAAACCTTCACATGTACCCGTGAACCTAAAATAAAAGTTACAAAAAAAGAAAATACATGTAGAGAATATGGTTTACTCTTCCGCAAATGGACACCTAGCCAGAGCTAACATGTATGAGGTCACTTATCCACTATGCAATACGTATTCCCCCTCTCTTTTGCCACGACCACAACTTATTGGGGATCTTGTCTAATGAAATGAACAAATACTTCATTCTCAGAGGATCTCAGTCATCGGTGGTCCTGTTCCTGTAAGGGTATAATAGTCTCCTGTAACTCTTTACAACAATGTATGTAATATGACAAAACTAGGGAAATATTCCATTCATATTCTCCTCTGCCCATCATGTAGCCCAAACACTCTCCACTCAATGGTTAAGGTCAACTACACCAGCCAAACATTTTTTTTCCTTTTGTTTACCTCTTGGCTCCATGAGCTTAAAGTGGCCTGGGCGTCACCATGACTTCCAATTCAGTAGACTTACCGTTTGCCCCAGTGGGATTATTCCTTCCTTGGGTACTTCCTAGGGTTCAGCAGACCACAGAACCACAAGTCAAGAAGCAACATTTTGAGCATGGATCATTAGGTTCAGTCACAAGAGGCACCACACAACCTCTGCCACTTAGTTCCTAAATCTATGGTCACACACTACATTCTGAGAAACAATACCCTGTACTTACAATCAATTACCTCCCATCTGTTGTCATATCTAAATCTTCAATGGCATTCCACTCTCCTATAAGGTTAGCTGGAGAATAGATTATTATCATGATAATATGTCCACTGCCTTTTTTATTATACTGTACATACCAGGGACTTAGAGTTGTACAATAAGGCTAGAAAACTGGGCATTAGCAGGGAAAGGAGTCTTTGACTGAAAGATCCATAGAGTCCATGCACAGAATATATATCACTTGTAATTGCCTCATATCCTTTCGGTTCATCTTCAGTTCCACTTAATACTGGGACAATGGCCTGTGGGTTTAGCTTGGTGGCAGTTTGACACCTTTGTTGCACCATCTATCTTGGGCTTGCCCTGGGACTTCTCTGATATTGTGGTGTCCATTTAGTACAGCACAGGCAAGCCTGTAAATAAGAGGAAAACAGCACTTCAGGGGGCAACCCATAGAGGCAATGGGCAAATGTTTTCCTTTTCCAACACTTGGGTGGGTAATTCTGAAGCTGTCAGAGGGTCCAGCGGGATAAAATGCTCATTCCCCACAGTAGTGGCCAGCTCAATAATTCAAACGTCTATTAGCTTTCCCTTTCCTGTTTTCTTCTTTCCAGACCTCGACCCATTTTCCCTGGGATCACAACCTAAAATCAACAACCAGTCCACAAACTCTTGTCTGTGGATCTACTTTTTGGGAGAAGCTAATCTAAGAGAGTTGCTCTAGGAAGTGATCCTGGAAATCAGACTTTCCAGGTGGAAATCTGGAACAGGCCAGATGGCAATCAAGAGCCCATTGCTGGTGGGGAGTTGGGTGGTAATTATCCCTGGCAGGCAATAGCATCACTTGTCCTGGGACTGTTGTGCAGAAGGCTGGGGATGCTGAATGAGATAGGGTGATGGTAATTATAAGGATTGCAGATGTGGCTAGCTGTGGTTAATGGTTTTAGAAGCCTCCATAAGAGGGAAAAAAAAAGACAGCCCAGTTAGCCAACTACTAACTCAAAATTTGCTATAAAAGTCTCAGCCTCCATAGCAACTGAGATGGTTCTTTGAAGCTTAGACACAAATTTGGCCTATAGTAAATGAGGAAGAGGTATAAAAACTGCCTGAGCAGAATGCGGAGGATTCAGAAGGCTCAAGAAGGTAGGAATATTAGAGTGGTGTTTTTATATTAAACCATACAGCATCTTATCTTACCACAGATATGTCAAGTCCTATTGTTTATGTGGTTCAAACTAATTGAGTGAAGAGCCACCTGGACTACCTTTTGGAACAGCTATAGATTTTTTTAATCTGAGCCTCTCTTAAGGCTGCCAATCACCTGGAAAATAGGTGAGTGCAATACACTCAAATGTGGTATCAACTGATTTCAAATTTCTAGGAGACTCACTGTTATGGACCAAATGTTTGTGCTCCCCCAAAATTCATAAATTCATGAAGACCTATCCTCCAATGTGATGGTATTAGCAGGTAGGATCTTAGAAGGTGATTTAGTTTATGACGGTGAGGCCCTCATAAATGGGATTAGTGCCCTTGTAAACAAAGCCTAAGAGAGCTATCTAGCCCTCTTTCTATCATGTGAGAATTCAAAAAGAAGTTGGGCGTCCACTTCTAGAAAAGAGCCCTCACCAGAATCTGACCATAGTAGCACCCTGATGTCAACCTTCTACCCTCCAGAACTGTGAGGAATAAATGATTGTTGTTTAAGCCACCCCATCAATGTTAATTTGTTACAATACCACAAACTGACTAAGACAACACTTAATATCATACTTCCTTCTTGGTGGAAGGAATAACAAGAGAGACCATTTTGTCATTTTTGGGAGAGATCCCTGACATGTTTTAAATCAGGGGTCAGCAAACAAAAGTCTTCAAGCCAAATCAAACCCACAGCCTGTTTCTATAAATAAAAGTTTGTTAAAACACAGCCGTGCTCATTGGTTTGCATATTGTCCATGACTGCTTTTGTACTATAATAGCAGAATTGGCTAATTCCAATAGAGACCATGTATCCAAAGCTAAAATTATTTCCTATTTGTCCTTTTACAGAAAAAGTTTGCTAACTCTGTTCTAGATCACTGAAGCTATACAGAACTTGATTTAAAAGTATGTGTTGCTCGCTCTCTGCACACATGTATCTAGCCAAACAACTAAGGAATCTCTTATTTCCAGGTCTTACCTACATAATGTCATCAATCTAGTGGACAACAAGCATGACATCCTGTAAGATGGTGAGACCATCAAAATCTTGTACAATAGATTCTAGCACAGATCTGAGAATTTACAAATCCTTGAATTAGTAAATGAGAGCAATTTGCCTCTGATATTTGCTGTGATTCAGAGTGGAGAAAAAAAAGCACTCGTTGCCTGCTCAATAGCTGCATATCCATTGTCAAGGGCTGTATTGCTTATGTCCAGAAGGAGAACACATCTGAAAAGGCAGCTCCAATTGAAGTCTCCACCTAATTAAATTTATAATAAGTCATTATCATCTCAAGGATCCTTTTACCCTGACAAATGATAAATCAAGTGGAGAAGGGTGAGGAACCCCCTGCTGTGTCTTTAAAGTCTTTGATGGTCGTGACAGGGTCTTCAGCTATCCTTGGAAATGCAATATTGCTTTTAATTTTTTTTTTTTTTTTTTGCATAACTGGTGAATGTTAATGGCTTTGGTGGAGTCCTTCCCCATAGTAGACCTTACCATGGATCAGAAAGCTGTGTGGTAGTTCTTTTCATTCCAGCTATACATCCAGACTGGGGTAATAATGATAAGGAGATTTATTGCTCTGTTGCCTTTCTGTGACAGAAATTCAAGTGGGATCATTTATCTCCTGGCCTGCAGAAGTCCTCCTCACTTCCCATTTTAAATGGTGAACTACAGTGCAGTTCTGAATCCTTAGTTTTAGCTTGGAGCCAGAATCCAACAGAATTTCAAAAGGTTAGCCATCTCTTTCCTTGGGGTACAATTTCTGGGTTTTCGATAGTAGCAGGTTCTTTTGGAGAGGACTGAACAGATATTCACAAGGATATATAGGTGTATATGTAGCCAGGTCCATTTTGTCAAGGGTTCCAGGCCACCTCCCTTCCACTCTGGGGCTCAGGAACCATGTGGTCTGAGTCAAATGAAAGACTGGAGAAAGGTGATGGGTGGTGTGTTGGCTCAAGTCAGTGACTGCCTCACCCTTGCCAAAGTTACAATCTAGCAGAAAAGACAAAAATTACACATGGAAATGTTTAATGCCTAATGGCATTATGAGGCATCATGCAATGAATACAGGGTACTATGAGAGCATGAAATAGGGGAATCTGCTTCCAAGAAAGCTTCCATACAATCTAAAGGATAAATAGCTGACAAATCAGGGTACAAAAAGCATGGCATTACACACTGAACTTTCTTTTTTAAATTAGATGTTTATATGTTAAAGTGTCCCTCTTCTCAGTCTGGGGCACATCATTTACATTCTGGGAACTGATCAGAGTACAATATGATTGTTTACATGCAATATGCACATATACATACATCTTGAAATGTCCAAAAGGGCCCATAATAAAGTCAATTCATGGGTATCTCTGCAAGGTAGGTTATAAGCAGGGCTTATTTTCCTTACAGCTAGCTCTCTATGTAATTATTTTCTACACACACATAAAAGCAGGCATTTTTTTTTTTTACTAAGAACAAAGTGACTCATTTGTTTTCTTAAAGAGATAGAAGGACCTGCATCAATTTTTCAAGCTGTTTGATCTCTTAACTCTCATTTCCAGCAGAATCTAGCTGTGCAACAGTCTCTGCACCACACCTGTAGCTATAGACTTTCAGAAAAGCAATCTAAAGCCCTGGGAGCAGTGAGCGGTCTCAGACTTGCCAAGGACTGCAGCATTTAGGACCCAGTCCTGAGCCAAGAACAGGAGCTCTGACAACACAGAGACCCTCAGCATTCTGACACATTTGGCACTGGCTGCTGCCTGGGCAGTGTGAGTCCTGGGACCAAGTACCTCTATGAGAGTCAGACCGTCAGAGTCCCCATCATGTTCCACCCTCACTGAGAAAACTGAGGCAAACTGTATTTATCAAAACTTTCCTTGACTTCAGATAGAACAAGTGGTTGGGTCAACAGCTTAACCACCTTTGCACTGAGGATCATGAAAACATGTTGAATTCTTTCCCCAACATTTTGGGTTTGTCAAAACTCTCAGTCATGCTTGGTCAATTAATTCTAAATGCATATGGCTTTAAAAAAGCAGAGGGAAAGCAAATGGGATCCTTATGTTTTTGATTCATTCACACCTAATTTAGCCAGATGTGGGGGAAGGGTACCAGATGCTCAGCATTTAGCTGTGATCACGGAGTATTCCATCAAAGCAGGAGCTTGACAGAGACCTGAGTGCCAACAGACAGCCAGAACAACTGGATCCTCATTCAGTCTTTTCTATGCACCTTCTCTTTGCTAGGCCTGGGCACTGCAGGCCCAGAGATAGGTCAGAGATTAATGCATAGGCAGAAAACTCCTGAAAAGAGTCAGGACTGGGATAGAAGCTGTGTGGGCTATAGTGAGACCTTAAAGAGGAAGGAGTCAGTTCTGCCTGGAGTATAAGGAGAGCCTTCATAGATAATAATGTGGGTGCACACCATGTACTAAGTACTTGTTATGTATATTAGTTTCATAGGGCTACCTTAACAAATACCACAAACTGGGTGGCTTAAAACAATGGCATCTTGTTCTTTCACAGTTCAGAAGGCCAGAAATCTAGGTGTCAGCAAGGCTGGTTCCTCCTGGAGGCTCCGAGGGAGAATCTTCTCCATGCTTCTCTCCTAACTTTTGCTGGATCCTGGCAATCCTCAGCATTCCTTGACTTGTAGCTGCATTACCCCAATCTCTGCCTTCTTCATCACGGCCATCACTTCTGTTTCTGTGTGTCTCTTCCTTTTATATGGATGTAAGGATATCAGTCACTGGGTTTAGGGAATATCCTAAATCCAGTATGATTTCATGTCAAGATCTTTTTCCCAAACAAGTTTACTTTTACAAGTACTGGGGCTAGAACTTGACCACATCTTTTTGGAGGACACAGTTTAACACAGCACACCACATTTCAGCCCTTTGTGTACAATATATGATCTGATTCTTATAACAACCCTGATATGGTTTGGCTGTGTCCCCACCCAAATCTCACTTTGAATTGTAATAATCCCCACATGTCAATGGCCGGGCCAGGTGAAGATAATTGAATCATAGGGGCAGATTCCCCCATACTGTTCTTGTGATAGTGAATAAGTCTCACGAGATCTGATGGTTTTTTAAAGGGAATTTCCCCTGAACACACTCTCTTGCCTGCCACCATGTAAGATGTGACCACATAAGAAAGTGAGCTCCTTCACTTCCCTCTATGATTGTGAAGCCTCCCCAGCCATGTGGAACTATGAGTCAATTAAACCTCTTTCCTTTATAAATTACTCAGTCTCAGGTATGTCTTTATTAGCAGTGTGAGAACTGACTAATACAAACCCTATGAGGCAGGTACTATCATCAGCCCATGATATGGTTTAGCTGTGTCCCCACCCAAATTTCATCTTGAATTGTAGTTTCTGTAATCCCCATGTGTTGTGGAAGGGACCTGGAAGGAGGTAATCGAATCATGAAGGCAGTTGCCTTCATGCTGTTCTCATGATCATGAGTGAGTCCTCAAAAGAACTGATAGTTTTATAAGGGGCTTTTCCCCTTTTTTGCTTGGCACTTCTCCTTGCTGCCACCATGTGAAGAAAGATTTATTTGCTTCCCCTTCTACTAGGATCGGAAGTTTCCTGAGGCCTCCTTAGCCCTGGGGAAGTGAGTCAGTTAAATCTCTTCCCTTTATAAATTATTCAGCATCAGGGCATGTCCTTATAGCAGCATGAGAACAGACTAATACAGCCCCATTTTACAGGTGAGGAAAAAAAACTCAAAGAAGTAAACAGCTTGCCAAAGTTCATGAACCCAGAAAGTGGAAAAGCAGAGTTTGAACACAGGTCAGGCAGCCTCCAAAACCCTGTTTTTAGGACAATTTGGCAGCTTCTTGCAAAGCAAAATCTAGTCTTCTTACATAATCTAGGAATTATGCTTCTAGATATTTACTCAAATGAGACAAAAATTTATAATCACACAAAAGCCTGCACATGAATGTTTACAGCAGCTCTATTCTAACTGCTAAAACATGGAAGCAAGCAAGATATCCTTCAATAGATGAATGAATAGACAAGCTTTGGTACATCTGCATAATGGAAAATTAAGCAAGGATAAAAAGAAATAAGTTACCACGACACGAAAAGACATAAAGGAACCATAAATGCATGCTGCTAAGTAAAAGAAGACAGTCCAAAAGGCTACATGGTGTATGATTCCAACTATATGATATTCTGGAAAAGGCAAAACCATGGAGACAGTACAAAAAAAAAAATCAGTAGTTGTTCTGGGGGAGGGAGGGATACATAGGGGGAGCACAGAGAACTTTTTAGAGCACTGAAACTCTTCTATAATAGCGGACACATGTCCTTATACATCTGTAAAAACTCTAGAGCTGTACACAAAAAGTGAACCTTAATGTAAACTGTGGACTTTAGTTAATACTAATGTTTCATCACAAATGTGTGATGCACCAGTGCAAGATGCTAATAATAGGATAAACTGTGTGTGTCATGAGGGGGTATATAAGGGAACCCCATACTTTCTGCCTGAGTTTTCTGTAAACTTCACGCTGTTCTAACAAAGTCTATTCATTGTAAATAAATAAATAGGGAGCCCACCAAGAGCCAGCCTAGGGGAGTACTGAGAAAATTGAAGGGGGAAAACACCTGCCAAGAAATGAAAGAACTGAAAAACCAACAGGAAAAGATGAGATTGCTGTTCCTCCCTGCTCCTTCCCACTGGACACTGAGGTATGCTGTCATCAGCTTTGTCAGGTTTTCAGTAATGATTAGATCAATATTTGTTTGTCTGTTTCTCAGTTCCAGGACTCCCTGCTGGAAGCCAGATGTGCAGATATAAATAAGATGTAGCGTTAGTTCTCAACTAGCTCACATTATTGAAGAGGCATCAGACACAAAGCATAGAGTACAATGAAATGAAATGATCCTTGGGTGGCTCTGAGGGCAGAGGGGGGATCCCGGGACATCAGCTTCTAAACTTGGGGCCGAATTCAAATGGGGCAATTAACAAAAATATGGCCTGAGTCCAAACCCAATGTGACCCTCTGCTCTCCAGGACACAGTGTAGGGGAGAGGATTTGGCAAGGTAAGGGGACCAGTGAGCTGGGACAGGTGCCTGAACACAACTGGTGATTCAGTTCCTACAGCCCACGTGCTGCCCACAGGCGTTTCGCAGGGAGCCAGAATCAATGGGGGCTGTGTGAATGTCAGCCCCATTTATTCTCTGTGCCAGGACAATGGACCACAGCCACACCAAGCTCCTTCCCCATGATGCCCTTCTCCCTGCCTTGCCTTCCCTTTTCTCTTTCCTTATCCTACTCTCCTTAGAAAACATGTTATCACTTCTCACTTGGATGAAGCAGGTGCAGCAAGCACCAAGGGAAGACATTGCTGTTGTGGCTCTTGGCTTTCATTCTCATTTGGTGGTTGGCCTCACTCCCAGTATGGCAGCCCAGTGGCTCTTTGCAGACCTTGGGAAATAGAAAGGAAACCCAGCACAGTCCACTGACTTTGGCTTCCATACTCATGTCTATCCAGATTCTCTAATGGCCACTAAGCCCCTTCCTGCTTAGTTGGTGAAACTGACCATGAGAAGTGGAAAGTGCTGACTTACATCCTCAGAGGTCAGCATCTCCTGTCTCTTGTGTCTCCAGCTAACCCAGTGTCTGGCACACAGCAGACAGTGCAGCTGTGACTCTACAGCAGTTCAGTCTAGGTGCTGGGACACCTGTCTCTCTGACCTTCTTTCTTCCTCCTCCCTTTCCCAAGAACACTCTATCTCCTTGCCCCAATGAACCAACTTGCCCTGTTCCCTAGACAGGCCACACCCTTGCATTCCCCCAGGACTTTGCTCTTGCTCCTTCCTCTGCCAGGAATGCCTTGCTTCACTTTCACACCACTACTTATCCTTTAAGAACCAGCTAAACTGTTAGCTCTTCTAGAAATTCTTCCCCAACTCTCCCAGCGTGACTCAATCCTGTGTGTTTCCAAAGCTCTTTCTTCTTAGGTAGAATGAAGCACTTTGCATAGCATCTGTTTTCATCCCTGTCTCTCCCAAAGACTCATTGCTTCCTTTCTATTTCCCCAGCATGAAGCAGTATAAAAGGCAAACAGTAGGTGCTCAGCAATGCTTATGGGATGGATTCATGGGCAGGAGGCCGTTAAATGTTATTTCATTTCAAGATTATGGACACCATCAGAGCAGATGGAAACCATTTGGGAAATTCAGCTCTTCCTCTCTGGCATCATGCTCTCTAGCCCAAGCTCCACCTTCTCACTGTCTTTCCTGAGGCTGAAACAGCCTACAAGGGCAACGATGCCCACTCTAGGAGAGTGGTGGCCTCTTTCCTAGAAACCAGCTCTCTTTCATGTTTCCCATCGCTGATTTGATTTCCAACTTTGGCCCCCTTTGGTCTAATGACAGCCATGATTTCTGGAAGCTGCTTTCCCTCCAAGGGAGATAGAAAACGGAATGTTCATGCATCATTTACTCATCCAGCATTAGAGAACACTGGGCTGCAATGGAACACAGTGATGAATCAGACCCAAGCTCTGCCCATGAGGAGCTCAGATTCAAATGGGGATGGCAGATAAGTGAATGAATACTCCAAATACAGTGTGGTTCAGGGTGAAAAAGAGGAACTTACAGGACAGGGAGTGAGGAAGGGTGGGTGCATGTGGGAAGACCAACCAAAGAAAGGACATAGAGCCAGGCTTGCGTTGTTCAAGAAAGACTTCTTGGCAGAAGCAATGCCTAAGCTGCAGTCTTAAGCACATGACAAGATAGGATCTTAGACCATTTTAGATCCTGACCCCTGAGTTATCTGGGACATGCAGGACAATGTCAACAATGACGATAAGATGCTATCATAAAAGAACCCCAAGAACTCGCAGTATCTATAGGCAGGAGAGGCCCATGGCAGAAAGTTCTTCAACGGCTACCTGGGTTTCTGCTGCCCCTGATGCTGGTATAATTCAGGCCCCCCAGCTCAGAGGTTCTGGATTCAAAGATCTCTAGTTATTGGCCATATTTCCTATTTTCAGTCACTTGAAAAGGCCAGACCATATAGTCCTCGTCAGATGTAGCCCTGTGTTTCAGAATCAGGTTAGGCAGGAGAGTCAATCTACTGGGGACCTTGGGCAAGCCCTTAACCTAGCCCCAGTGTCCTGATTTGTAGAAAAAGGATGGTAATAGTATTCCCCTTATGAATTTTTAAGGATAAAATGAGATAAAGTATATAAACCTCATCTTTCAAGCCTCTTTTCCTCACCTTAATTACACCAAGCTTTTTCTTCCCTTCTCATATGTCTTCCCTTGGCTGGAAAGTCCTACCTCAGTTTGTTTAGATAGCACCTACTCATCTTTCAGATCTCCCCCTGAAGTCACTCCTCAGGAGAACTTCCCTGATGCCTCAAACCCAAGTACCTTCCATCACAGAGGCTCATGGTACCCAGAATTTTTTTACATTGTACTCAGTGAATGTGAACATTGAACAGGTCATTACATCTTTGCCAGCACACTGTAAGGCCAGAGACTTATCTATCTTATTCAGTGCTTTATCTCCAACTAACCCACAGTGTCTGGCACAAAGAAGATGCTTGATAAACATCTATTGAATGAATGCATAAAGCAAATAAATGAGAACTCAATGTTTAATAGGTATTACCAATACTATATGCTCAGTCTACCACTTACTAGCTACATGACTTTGTTGCCTCATCTATAAAATGGGAAGAATAAATATTCAAAATGATCCTGCAATGTAAGTGTTGACCTAATGTAGATAAAATCCTTATCTCATAGGAGACGCCCAACACGTGACAGTGACTATTCTCATCTTAAGGTCAAAGCAGAACTAGAACCTCCATTTCTGAACCCAGGGAGACCTTTTTCCCATGTTTCCAAAGGTCAGAAAAGTATTGTGGGATCTTTGTTCCCACATTACCACGTACCTTCAAAAAGAGACCTAAAGGGAACACTCTGGCCATGGCTATGCCAGGCATGCTGTCTTGACAACTGTGGCCATCCTGGCTTGGGGGCTGGGGCAGATGTGCACACTCCTGCTTCTGACTGGAACAAAAAGGCAGAGGGAACACTGCCAATGCCTTTGTGCAGATTCATCATTTTCAGTGCTCATTCTTCACATGTGTTTTCAATCTCACACAAAACATGGACTTCTGCTTTCCATTACCTTTGTTTCATTTTAGAATATAATGTTTTTTATAGCCTGGGGAAGGGAGGAAGTAAGCAAGCAAGTGAGCGTTGTGAGCTGATACGATTTTTATTTTTCCATCAGAACAAAAAGGGAAAGGAAAAGCCAAGAAACCAGGGATTGCAGAACTGCCTTGGGCTCCTTCAAGTCAATCATTCATTCCTCAAGCACTTATTGAGCACCTACTCTGCATGCAGAGAGATGGAATAAAGCAATGACTAGCACACGGTTTCTGCAGTCAAGTAATCTGCAATAAGCAGATAAACTGACTCACAGCACATAGTACAAGACAGGTTTTTCTTCTGGAAGGGAAGAGAAGAAAGCAGGGAAAAGAGAAAGGTTAGGAAAAACATGAAGAAAGAATAAAAGGAAGGTAGAAAAGATGGGAGGGAGTGAAGAAAAGAAAAAAGGGACAGGAAAAAGAAGGCATGGAAAGAACACATATTCATCACTATGTGCCAGGCACTATGCTAAGAATCTTACATCTTGTATTTTATTTAGCCCTCATAACTTCCCATTAAGGAGAACCCACTTACCATTTTACAGGTGAGAAAACAGAGGCTTAGGTAATACTCAGGGTCTCACAGCTGGGAGCACAATCTGGAGGCCACTGAGCTCCTTGCCTGACCTCTTCACACAAAGGTATTACCAACTCAGCTCTGCTCTGAGGGAAAACCCTCCTTCTAAGATGTATGAGGAGCCCAACACCTGGTTATTCCACTGGCTCCTCAAAAGCCTCCCGGAAACACAGCGAGTTAAAATGGACGGACTTAGAGATCATCTGATCAAACCCACCTGAGGAGACACACATTCAGAAACAGGTGGAGACTTGCCTGAGGTCTTGTGGTGAGTACAGGAGACCTGGGGCCCAGTCCTCCCCGCTGGAGCCCATGGGGAAGTCAGCGATGCCAACAGCTAGGGCATTTAATTGCTTCCAGACCAGGGAAGACTGCAGTCCACCCTCCTGGCTGAAGCATTCCCAGGTCTGCTGAGCAGGAAGGTTTGTTTTGGCAGAAAGCTGGGTGCTGTCCAGCTCGATAATCATTTGTGTTAACACGCTATTATGTGTGTCGTTAACAGACTTGGCAACTGGGACTTGGCTTTTTCTTCCCTTATATTTTCTTTTTATTTTCCAAAGACAGAAAAATAAAATGCAACCCCCATGTATGAATCAGAAAGACCAAGATTCCCAGCCACACAGGTGCTTGCAAACTCCGCCTGGAAGAAGAACCTTTACCGAAAGCATGTCACTGCTCAGCAAGTATCTCATGGCTTTGTTCTTGAAGGAGGCTCCATCTGACATCATGGCTGGGGTTTGTTCCTCCTGACCAGGGCTCACACATCCAGCCTTTCCTATCATGGCACACAAGTGCCCTCTCTGCCAGCATAGCTCATGGAATGGAAAATGTCAGGGCTATGGAGCCAAACAGACCTGAGATAAAAGACTGGCTCCACCATGTTGTGGCTTTTGATAACTTGATGAAGAGATTTAACCTCTCTGAACCTCAGTTTCCTCATCTGGAAAGTGGGTTTAACAATGAGATAGTATATCATTCTTCCCTTTATTTATGCCATGCTTGGCAATTCATCTATTAAAAAATGGGAAAGATAAGGAGGGTTAAAAGATAATGTTGCACTCCTGATATTTAATAGGACTTGAATATAATGTACTCAGAGTATAATGCTAATCAGACACAGGCCTTGCCTTCCAAAGGGGAGCCCAATATAAAGAAATTTAATCCCTTTATTATTCCACAAATACAC
The DNA here is from genome assembly GCF_049354715.1 of Callithrix jacchus. Classification (NCBI taxonomy): domain Eukaryota; kingdom Metazoa; phylum Chordata; class Mammalia; order Primates; family Cebidae; genus Callithrix; species Callithrix jacchus. Next base: position 92,531,131 of record NC_133508.1, on the reverse strand, counting down.
TGTAAGGTGTTCTTCCCAAGTCCAAAGTTAAGACCCTGGTTCAAGCCACCATGTTCTCTCACCTTGACAAGTGCAACTACCTTCTTTAAAATATATATATAATATCTATTGTAATATATATATATAAAACACTTCACAAATTTGTGTGTAATCCTTGCACAAGGGCCCTGCTAATCTTCTCTGTATAGTTCCAATTTTAGTATATGGCTGCAAAGTGATACTGCAATTATCTTCTAACTGGTCTCCAAGTTCCCTCTCTTGCTCCTCCAGTCTGTTCTCAGCAGAGAAGCCACCATGATCCTTTCAAAACACCAGTCTGATCATATCATGCCACTCCTAAAAACCTCCCAATGGCTTCCCATTAAACTTAGGGGGAAAAAAATCTAAATTCCTTCCTTAGCCTAGAAGATCTAATGATCTGGGACCTGTCTGTCTCACTACACTCCTCACTCATTCTGCTCCAGCCACCCCAGTCTGCTTGCTCTTCCTTGAGCACACCTAGAAAGTTCCCACTTCTGATTCTTTGTTTTCTCTCTTAGAATGATGCTTCCCCAGGTGTCTTCCCAGCTCCCTCCCTTACTTTATTCACATCTCTGCTCAAATGTCATAACAAAGAGGCACACTATCGGAAATAGCATCCCCATTGCTTACAATGCCCTTACTTTGCTTTAGAGAAAGATCCATCACTTTCTAAATTATATTATATACCTGTTTGCCTGTGTTCAGCCTCTCTCACAAGAAAATAAATGTCCAAACAGCAGAGATTTTGGAACACTGCATTGCATGTTCTATGTACTCAGTAGACATTTATTGGGTAACTGAATTAACACAGAAATTAACACACACTATGTGCCAAGCACTATACTAAGCACTAGTGAGACCAACTGGACAGAGTTCCTCCCTTCTAGTCAATGAGGGAGTTGACAGAAGGAAGCCCCATAGGAACCCTGAGGAGGTACCTGTTCCAGCTACAGAAGATCAGACCCAGGGAATCATTTCAAAAGAAAAATATTTTTAAACCATGCCTTGAAGAATGAGTCAGGGTAGCCAGGTAAAGATGGGAAAATTAGAGGGAAGGAGAGGGGATTCTAGATAGAGGAGACATTATGAGAAAAAGGATAAAGGAAAGAAAAATCTTGGTGTGTTTTTAAAACCACAAACATTTTTATTTTGCTGGGGCTATGTGTATGTGAGGGTGTTTGGGGTGAATGCCGAAAACAAGAGATGAAATTGGAAACAGGAAAAGGAAGAGATTATGGAAGGACTTCGATGTCAGTTGGGGATAATAGATCTTATCTGCTAACAGGAAGTCATTAAAGAAGAGTAACATGGTCAGTTTTACAAAGTTCATTCTGACCAGAGGGTAGAGAATAGATTTGAGGGATGTATAGGTGTGAAGTACACAGATAAGGTAGCTAATAATACAATAACAATAAAAATTAGAAGAGAAAAAATATTTGCTATCTATAACTACAACCTTCTCATAAACAGGACATATGTATTAAATGGGAGAGGCACCTTTTTGTTCTGCTAAGAATTTCATGGATTTTGATTATACAGATTAGAGGGCAGAAGCTGTGGCCTCTGCATGACAAAAGAAAATAAATCCCAGAGAATCTCAGTGGGGAAAAATAGGAGCAAAGGAAAGAGGAGAAAGAAAGAGAAGCCAGCAAAATAATGTGATGCTAGTGACTAATCAGGGTGAATTTCCAATGAGAAAAATCCAGAAGCAAAGGAGCTTTTAAAAACAGGAGTTTGTGTTTATGATTTTAAGTTGTTTGCTAAAAAAATAGGAGTTCTACTTCATGATATGATGGAATCATTGGTATGAATTCCCTCCCACCATTAAAACTGAACAAAATATAGAAGGCAACAGTTTTCTGGCATTGGACAATAGGCAACACATGACTGTGATCCCTGAAAGGAGGTAAGCTCGCAAGGTGAGCCCCACAATTGCCCCAGCTCTCTGGGAATGGTTTCCCACACTGCAGAGCAGAGAGCAGAAGTATAAGCAGAGCACAGTAGTTCTGATGAGCTGATGAGGCTGAAGCCAGAGTTCAGAGCAGCTGACATGACTACAATCTGTAGGGCATGGCACCGGAGGGGAGCGAACTGCACAGACAGGGGTCCCCAGAAGCCCGTATATGGGTGCCCTATGGAGTCCTTCACTGAGAGCTAGGCTATGCCTTCTCAGGGTGAGAGTACACAGGCTCACACAATGTAGCTAGAACAGGATAGGTAACAGAACAGAGATGCTAGAAGTTGAACAGTGCTAGAAAACAGAGGAGATACAATCCAACCGGAGTGAAGAAATCTTATTCATATTAAATCTCCAACGGAGAGACCAAAATGGTGAAAATTTAAGAATAAGAACCACAGACTAGAATAAGGCATACTTTTAATGAGCACTGTTCAATATAACTTGCTACAATAGTATTAATGTCATCTGTACTGTCCAAAGTGACAACCACTAGCAACAGGTGGCTATTGAGCACTTGAAATATAACCAGTGCAACTAAGAAAATTATTTTCAACTATTTTATTTAATATAATTTAAATCACTACATGTGGCTGCCATGTTATAGAGCACAGCTTTAGATATACCCTAACAAAGCTTAAAACCAGATCTTCACAAAATTCACAAGGAACACAGTTTGAGGTTGATCCCATTAAATTAGAGGAGCATGGGAAAGACATGGGCTTTCCACAGATCCTGCCTATCAAGGCATAAAAATGAGCCTACAGAAATTTAAGGTGATAAAACATTAATTGAACACCTTACTGTCCACTAGAATAAAAATTATCATTTTTTCAGAGGAAGATAACAGAATCAAAAATCTCTATAACTATTACCAACATTCAGTACAATCAAAAATTAGTAGATATACAAAGAATGGAAAAACATGACTCCTAGTCAAGAAACCAATCCAAGATATCCTAGATGTTGGATAGAGCAGACAATTACTCTAAAGTACAAGTTCTAAATATTTTTAAATAATTATGGGAAGATGCTCTTAAGGGAACAAATAGGAGATCTAAGCAGAGATACTGAAGCTATAAAAAAGAACTAGAACTGAAATGTACAATAATTAAAATTTTTTTAATTGACAGGATCAATGGACTTAACACAAATTGGGGAGGCAAAAGGGTAATGAACTTGAATATAAGCCAATAGAAATTAGCCAATCTAAAGGAAACAATAGAAAAAGAGTGGAGAAAAATGAACACAATCTCAGGGATCTTCAAAACTATGGCAAATGGTCAAAATACATGTAATAATAGTGCCAGAAGGAGGAAAATAAAAATGGGTAAGAAACCATTTGAAAAAATAATAGCTGAAACATTTCCATATTTAATAAAATTTATGGATTCAAAATACTCAGTGAAAACCAAGTAAGATAAATACAAAAAAAAAAGCACAAGCACACATAGAGGTGTCAGGGTCTAACTATGAAAACAAGTCTTGAAAGCAGTCAGAACACAAAGATATGTTTATGCAGATGCTCCTTGACTTATGATGAAGTTATGTCCCAATAAACCCATCATAAGTTGAAAATATTGTAGTTCAAAAATTCATTTAATACACCTAACCTACTGAATATCACAGCTTAGCCTAACCTACATAAACATGCTCAGAATAATTATCTTAGCCTGCAGTTTACAAAATCATCCAACACAACAACCATTTTATGATAAAACATTGAACATGTCATATAATTTATTGAATACATACTGAAAGTAAACACAGGATGGTCGTACAAATACTTAAAGTACAGTTTCTACTGAATACATTGCTTACTATTATTAAGTCAAAAGATCATAAGTCAAACCAACAGGGACTGTCTGCACAGAAAACAGTGAAACCTTATAAGCCAGAAAGGATTGAGTCCTATCTTCAGCCTCCTTAAACAGAATAACTGTCAGCCAAGAATTTTGATCCAGAAAAACTAAGTTTCATAAATGAAAGAGAAATAAAGTCATTTTCAGACAAATGCTGAGAAACTTTGTCACTACCAGACCTGCCCTGCAAGAAATGTTAAAAGGAGTTCTAAATCTTAAAACAAAAGCTTGGGCCGGGCGCGGTGGCTCAAGCCTGTAATCCTAGCACTTTGGGAGGCCGAGGCAGGTGGTCAAGAGATTGAGACCATCCTGGTCAATATGGTGAAACCCCGTCTCTACTAAAAAATACAAAAAATTAGCTGGGCATGGTGGCACGTGCCTGTAATCCCAGCTACTTGGGAGGCTGAGGCAGGAGAATTGCCTGAACCCAGGAGGCAGAGGTTGCGATGAGCCGAGATCACGCCATTGCACTCCAGCCTGGGTAACAAGAGCGAAACTCTGTCTCAAAAAAAAAAAAAAAAAAAAAAAGCTTGACATGCACCTGAATAGAAGGTCTTGAAAGCATAAAATTCACAGGGACTATAAAATAACACAAGGAAGAAAACAAAGTATCTAGGTAACAATCAACATGATGGCTAGAACATTACCAGACATCTGAATATTCACTTTGATCATAAATGGCCCAAATATTCCACTTAAAAGATCCAGATTGGCAGAATAGATTTAAAAATTACAAATAAAATATCTGCTGTCTTCAAGAGACTTGCCTAGCATATAAGGATTCATATAAATTCAAGGTAAAAGGATAGAAAAGGGTATTCCATGTAAATGGAAACCAAAAGGGAACAGGAGTGGCTATTCTTATGTCAGATAAAATAAACTTTAAAGCAACAACAGTTAAAAAAAAAAAAGAAGAAGATCATTATGTAATTACAAAAGGATCAATCCAACAATCCTTAAAATATATGCACCTAACTCTGGAGCTCCTAGAGTCATTTAAAACAATACTACTATACCTAAGAAATGAGATAGATAGCAACTCAGTAATACTGAGGACATCAACACTCCATTGAAAGTAATAGATAGAGTATCAAAACATAAAGTTAACACAGAAACAACAGACTTAAACTACACTCTAGATCAAATGGACCTAACAAATATTTGCAGAACATTCTACCCAAGAACTGCAGGATATACATTTTTCTCATCAGCACGTGGAACTTTCACCAAGATAGACTATATAACAGGCCACAAAACAAGTCTCAATACATTTTTAACAATTGAAATAATATCAAGTATCTTCTCAGACCACAGTATAATCAAACTAAAAATCAATTCCAAAAGGAACCCCCAAAACCATACAAATACATGGAAATTAAGAAATCTGCTCCTGAATGATTTTTAGGTTAGCAATGAAATCAAGATAGAAATTTTAAAATTCTTTGAAATAAATAATAGTGACACTGGTTATCAAAATCTCTGAGATACAGCAAAAGCAGTGCTAAGAGGAAAGTTTATAGCATTAAGTGCCTACATCAAAAAGTCTGAAAGATCACAATTGACAACCTAATGTCACACCTCAAGGAACTGGACAAACAAGAACAACCCAAACCCAAAGCTAGCAGAAGAAAAGATATAATAAATGGGAGCTAAACGATGAAGACACAGGGACACATAGAGGGGAACAACACACACTGAGGCCTTTAAGAGGATGAAGGGTGGGAGGAGGGAGAGGATCAGGAAAAATAACTAATAGGTACTGCGTCTAATATGTGGGTAATAAAATAATGTATACAATAGGGCCGGGCGCGGTGGCTCAAGCCTGTAATCCCAGCACTTTGAAGGCTGAGGCAGGTGGATCACAAGGTCAAGAGATAGAGACCATCCTGGTCAACATGGTGAAACCCCATCTCTACTAAAAATACAAAAAATTAGCTGGGCTCAGTGGTGTGTGCCTGTAATCCCAGCTACTTAGGAGGCTGAGGCAGGAGAATTGCCTGAACCCAGGAGGCGGAGGTTGCGGTGAGCTGAGATCGCGCCATTGCACTCCAGCCTGGGTATCAAGAGCGAAACTCCGTCTCAAAATAAATAAATAAATAATGTATACAATAAACCCCCAAGACACAAATTTATCTATGTAACAAACCTGCACTTGTACCCCCGAACTTAAAATAAAAGTTAAAAATAAAGAAAAGAAAGAACAAAGCAGAACTAAACGAAATTGAGACCAAAAAATAGTCAAAAGATTGATGAAACAAAAAGTTGGTTTTTTGAAAAGATAAATGAAATGAATGGAACATTAGCTAGATTAACCAAAAAAAGAAGAGAGAAGATTCAAATAAATTCAGTTAGAAATGAAAATAGAGACATTACAACCAACAACACAGAAATACAAAAGAGCATTCAAGACTACTATGAATTCCTCTATGCACACAAACTAAGCAATCTAAAGAAAGTGGATACATTCCTGGAAACATACAACCCTTTTAGATTAAATCAGGAAGAAATGGAAACCATGAACAGATCAGTAACAATCAGGGAGACTGAATCAGTAATACCAAAAAAAACCACAAAAAACACGCTAACAACAACAAAAAAAATAGCCCAGGGCCAAATGGATTCACAGCTGAATTATACCAGACAAAGAATGAGCACCAATCTTACTGAAACTATTCCAAAAAGTTAAGAGGAAATTCTCTCTAACTCTATGAGCCAGTATCACCTTAGATCCAAACCAGGAAAATACATTAAAAAGAAAACTAAAGACCAATATTCCTAATGAACATAGATGCAAAAATCCTCAACCAAATATTAGCTAACTGAATCCAATAGCGTATCAAAAAGATCATACACCATGATCAAATGGTTTTCACCCCAGAGATGCAAGGTGGTCTAATACACAAATCAACAAATGGGATTCAGCACATAAACAGAATTAAAAACAAAAACCATATGACCATCTCAATAGATGCAGAGAAAGCATTCAATAAAATCCGGCATCCATTGATGATAGAAACCTTCAACAAACTAGGCATAGAAGGAACATACTTCAAAATAATAAAAGCCACATATTACAAACCCACAGTCAACATCACACTGAATGGGGAAAAGTTGAAAGCATTTCCTGACAACTGGAACAAGACAAGGATGCCCACTTTCACCACTTCTATTCAACATTTTTTAAAACTTTTTCTATAGCATTCATTACCTTCTAATGTACTATAAAAATTATTTATTTATTTTGCTTATCTCCAGTACCCCTTGCTAGAATATAAAGGCAGCGGCATTAAATTTTGTCCATTTTGTTCATTGCTGTGTCCAAGTGCCTAGAACAGTGCTTGGCAACAGAGGGTACTCAATATGTTAGAAAGAAAGAGAGGTGGGGAGGGAAGGAGAGAAGGAGGGAAGGAGCGGGGGAGGGAAGGAGGAAGGAGGGAGGGAGGGAGGGAGGGAGGGAGGGAGGGACGGAAAGAAGGAAGGAAAGAAGGAAGGGAGGAGGGAGGGAGGAAGGAAAGAAGGAAGGGAGGAGGGAGGGAAAGAAGGAAGGAAAAAAGGAAGAGAGGAGGGAGGGAGGAAGGAAGGAAAAAAGGAAGGGAGGAGGAAGGGAGGGAAAGAAGGAAGGAAAAAAGGAAGAGAAGAGGGAAGGAGGAAGGAAGGAAAGAAGGAAGGGAGGAGGGAGGAAGGAAGGGAAGAGGGAGGGAGGGAGGAAGGAAGAAAAAGAGGGAGAGAAACATAGTCATTTTCACAGTTTCTGGCAAGTAGTAAGCCTTTAGTAAATGGCAGCTTTTATTACTAGATATGGAAAATAAAGCCTAGAAAGAAGAAAAAAATGACTTGATCAAGAGCCACAGAAAGTTGTTGATGGGGCCGATACTAGGCCCCAGGTTCCCGAATTTGTGCCATACAGCAGGCCCTCAATAAATACTCACCATTTTTATTATTTTACTCCTTGGCAAAATATGTATGCGGTAAACACTTGCTTTCATTTTATGTTTAACGCTTTGACTTCCTATTATGTGTCCAGTACTTTCACATTTAATATGCATAACGGTTCTTTGAGGTGAGGATGTTACTTTAATTGTAATCATGAGAACTCTGTGCTCAGAGAGGTCAAGTAGCTTCCCAAGGTCACACAGCTGGTAAGTGGTAGAGTCAGAATTCATCTCCAGATCGGTGATTTCAAGTCCAGTGGTCTTTTCCTCATAATACAGGAGGTGGGTGTGGCAAAAGGTGCCAACAGCTTGGAATGAAATTCATCACGCCCTCCCAAATCCAAACCCCCCTCCACTTAGCCTCAGGCAGGTTTTCATCTCTGCCTTGACCTTAAGAGAAACCTGCTGGCACTGTGGCGTCTGTCTTTGAAAATCAGCTGCCTGTTTTTCAGACTCATAAACTGCCTGTAAGAAGTGTTTCATTATTCTGTCCAAGCGACATCAAATACCTGAAGTATATTTCATGAAAGTTCCCCTTCAGACGCAGGCCACAGGGTAGGTAACATTTCTGTCTCCAGGAAACCCCTGAAATCCACCTTTTGGATTATTCCACTTGAGACAAATTAGAAGTGAAAGCGGCTGCCTGTACTCTTTCATGTTCAAGGGCAGCCGGGTGTTGTGGGCTGCCAGGCACCAAAGAATTCTTTATTCTTCCGTCACAGGGGAAATTGAGGAAAGTAAACACCGCACTTTCCACTCCTACATCAGTCATGGGAGCACTGAGTGGAAGCTCAGAAAGTGTCATTCCAAGGGAGAAAGCTACTGAAAGGGCTGGCACTCTCACATCCAGAGCTGGCCTCCGTCAAAACTACAGATTAGATGGAGATAAGTGTTGTCCTGTAATGATCTGAGAGTCAGGGATCGTCGATGCATAACCCAGCTTAGCCGTTACATTGCCCTGTGCCCCTCGCTACTCCGTCACCAGGTGATCTGTCACTAAAATCCTTACTAGGTCCATCATGCTGTGACTTGCATTGACCAATACACTCAAGTCACTCAAACTAGTAAATCTATACAAATGAAAAATGAATTAATATACAGTCGGTTGCTAAGCTTGATAAGCCAAAAGCTTCTCAAGTCTATCAGTTGATTTTTCACTTTGACACCAAACCTCTCTCAATCCCTAGTGTGTGTCAAGCAAACACCATTCTCCCCAGCAGTTTACAGTCAAGCACCACATAATGATATTTTGGTCCATGACGGACAGTGTATATGCAAGTGGTCCCACAAGATTACAATACTGTATTTTTACTGTGCCTTTTCTATGTTTAGATACAGAAATACATACCATGGGGTTACAAGTGCCTACAGCATTCAGCACAGTGCTGTGCTGTCCAGGCCTGTAGCCTAGGAGCACTAGGCTATACCACATAGCCTAGGTGTGTAGCAGGTGTCACCAGCTAGCTTTGTGTAGGTACAGTCTGATGTTCGCACTGCCATGAACTCGCCTAAGGAAGCATGGCTCAGAGCGCATTCCTGTCATTAATCGATACATGGCTGTCTATGTTAATTGCCTTCCCTAAGGAAGTGGTGAAGCCAGCACAGGCAGAGGTTATGAGAGAAGATCCTGGGTGCTGCCCTCACAAAGCTGGCAACAGTCCTGGAGGGAGCGCAGCTAACATTGATTGAAGGAGTTCTCCCTGCCGGGCACATGTATGTCACTGTATTCATACCTTGGAATAACCCTAACAGGTGAGTATTGTTATTCCTACACTAAAGTAGGGAAACCGGGACCTGAGATCATACAGCTCTTAAGTGATGATGTTGGATTCAAATTCAGTTCCATTTTTCCAGGCTGTACTTGCTTCACACTTGGCCAAGCCTCTGATAATACTGGGGGGAAAGCCAGACACTCCAAAAGAGCACCACTACCTCCAACTGAGGGGTCTGGGGAGGCTTCCTGGAAGAGAGGGCATTTCTGAATTGGGCCTGAGGCCAGTCAGGATTTGGACATTCGATCCCATCACACTTGTATACCCATGCATGGACACACAGTCACAAACACATGTGTGCACACTCACACACACATGTACACACACACTCGCAAGTACACATACTCATATGTGTGTGCACACATTTATACACTCACACATGCGCGCACACACACACACACACACACACAGAGTCACACATTTCTGTGTGGATTCAGGGTAGCCCACAGCCACTGGCCGGGCTGGAAGAATGTGTGTACACACTGGAAAGAGAGCTGTTATTTTAGTGCTGGCGACCCTCCAGTCATGAAACTGGGGGGTCCTAGCACAGTTACTTCTTTTTCCACCAGCAGAAAACATCTGTCCAGTGAAAATTACATTCACTAAGAGATCAGCAGCATACCTACCAGAGCCCCGCAGCCCTCCCCGCCCAGCCTTCCCGTCAGCAGAGGCCACTGCTGGCGCTCGGGTGGCATGGACTGTGCATCTGCAGGCTCTTAGCAGCCTGCACTGGTAAGAAAGAGTGTGTCCTCTGACAGGACACCTTTAGAACTACGAAAATGGTGTTCAGGACTCTCATCAACAGAACTTGAACTCCAATAGTCTCTGGGTCACCCTTACCTGGCACCTACTTGTAAGTCACCAAAACAGAATGCCACCCTCATTTCACAGAATTCAAAACACGGTAGGAGGAAAGAAGTGTAAAGAGGAGTAAATTTTCAAAGACCCTAATGTGTCCCAGCACTGTGCAAGGTGCCCACTCTTTCTCTCTCTCCCTCTAACAGACTACCCGGGCACTAGGCCCTCTGCATACTTGCCCACCACTTTTCTGTGCCTATGGGAGATCAGAGAAGCAGCGTGTTGTCCTGGAAACAGCTCTGGTTTTGGAGTACTGAATCCAAGATCATGCAGGTAAACAGCTAGAACTGAGTCAGAATGCAGAGTGTGGGACTGCAAGGTATTTGTCCCTTACATCCTTACCCACAGCAAGTAGTCCTGGTTGACTGTGATATCAAGAATATTTAAGGTGCAGTGGAAAGATAAACAGCATTTAGATTGGGAAAGACTTTGAAAGCCAGGATGATGAAGTTGAGCTTATTCAGAAATCACTAGGGAGCCACTGAAGGTTCTCGAGAGGGAGGGCTTATCGGGTTCGCATGTTGGAGATTCAAATATGACCCATTTTAAACGACACACACATGGAATCTGTAACACAAAAATCACTTTTCAACTCTGGATACCACATGGGTGCTAGTTTACAGAGAGGTCCCCCAAGAGACTGACCTGATCAGCAGACATTGTGAATCATCCTTGTGGGGACTGTGAACAGCCAGCACCCAGCCCACAGGTACAACCAACGGATGCTGAAAGGACTGAGCACATACAAATTTGGGAACTACCCACACCATGCCCCTCTCCCAGAAGCAGGGCCCATATCTACTCCTGGAACAGATTTCTCTGAGACAAGGAAAGAAAGGTACCTGGACCCTAGAATGAGCATGGTTCATGACCTGGAGCAACTTATGTCCCCTCTGGGACCCCTTTCACTCCTGTGTAGACCCAGCAGTCTGGTCATATTTGACCAGGTGTTCCTTTTAAGAATAAGCAGGAGTCACAGCCTGCTCTGTGCCAGGCTTCATGTTAACTCTGTCGTACCATTTCTCTTGTCCCTGGCTTTCATGGACTGGGATTTCCTATGGGAAGGAGACATGGCTGATGTATCTTTACAACTCAGTGTGGGCTCCGGAGTTATACTCTGAGTTCAAGTCCAAACTTCCCCAATTACTAGCCATGTGACTTTGGGCAAGTGACTTTACGCCATAGTCCCTTGCTTTGTCTCCAAAATAGTAATAATAATTGCCCAACTTGTAGGGTATTTGAGAGCAAATGACTTAAACCTTAAGGTACTTAGGGCAGATCAAGGGCGGGCACATGGTCAACAGCTGACAACTGTTAGCTATTGGTAACATGAATTGGAGCCATATGTCAAGAGAGCTACTCTAAAGGACCAGTAAGAGTGCTGTGCAGCCTTGGAAGGGGGCAGGCGGGAAGGTCTAGGCCCATCTTACAGGGTGGGGGCATTTGATCCAGTCAAGCTCGAAGGCTAAAATGTGCTTGGAGCCCAGGAAAGGCTCCTGGAACAGTGGAGGGCAGTGCATGGGGAAAGACAGATGGGTCCCAAGTTATGAACGATATCATAAAACAGACTAACGATTTAGACCTTATCCAGAGGCAATGGGATCCATCCAAGGGTTTTCAGTAAGAACTGACTGGTCAGACTTAGAGAGGGGACTCCAGCAACAGAAAAAGAATGACCTAGAAGAGACGTCACAGTGGCAGTTAGACCAGACCCACCAGGAGAGAGCTAACAAGGCTGGGTGGGGCAATGGTGGAAAGGAAGAAAGGAGAGGCATCTTCGAGCCCCACAGACAGACTTCAGTGAGGAGTGAGGAGGAGTTCACGGGGTCTCTCAGCTCCCTTCAGCTCTGACATTCTGGGACTGTAGAATTCCTCCAAGACCCTCCACATGGCCACAGCTGGGCCGCGTGCACACTTTGAGGATCTTGTTCCAGTTCCTTGGAGCTCATGAAGCAAAAAGCTTCCCTGGGGGGAGGTTAGAAGGCTCTTCATTGGCTGTGCTGTTTCCTCCCATCTCTCTTCAAAAAGTCAGGGGAATTACAATCAAAACTGGAGCCAGGCCTGGCCAGGGACAAGGAGGGGCGGAGGCCACGCTCTAAATCCAAGGGGATCTGCAAACCCACCAGACAGCTCCATGCTCTCAGCTTCCATCAATCACAGCCATGGCCTCCATCCCAACTGCGTGCAGCAATCTCTGCTGTAAACATTCTGTTTGCCGCTCCAAGAGGTTCATCATACTTGGAGAGGCTCTGCCACAAAGCATGCTGGGACCTTGATGAGGTTGGACCCAGGGAGGATGAGGCAGCAGACTTAGGGTGATAAACAAGTAAGAGATGCAGTCCCTTCTGGAGAAAGTATGCCAAAGGAACAAAGCAGAAGGGAGCTTTTATTGAGGGCTTTCTCCTGGCTGGGTGCTTTGTAGGTATCCTCTCAGTCCATCGCCCCAACAACCTAGCAAGAGAGCTTTTGTTATTATCATTTTGCCAATGATAAAATTGAAAATTAGAATGTTAAATTATTTGCCTAATTTCCACAGGTATTAAATGGCATGCATGAATTCCAAGCCAAATTCATTAGCCTCCAAAACCTATGCATTCATTTCTTTATTTATTCATCCAACAAAAATATAACATGGGCCTACTATGTGCGAGGCACTGTATCAGAGACCAGAGATCCAAGACACGTATATTTCTTACCCATTTCATGGGAGAGACAAACAATATCAAGGTACTAAATGAACAAGGTAACTCCAAGTGGTGATAAAATGTGAAGCACGTAAAATAAGGTGAGCCGATCTAGAGCCAGGCTGTTTACATGCGGCCTAGATTCCAAATTTTGCCCATGGTCTGTCTTTGTCTGGAACTGAAAGCTAAGAATGGTTTTTACAGGTTTAAAGGATTGTAAAGCAAACAAAAGAAAATATGCAACAGAGACAGCATATGTCTCACAAAGTCTAAAATATTTACCATCTGAGCAGACAGAGGTTGCCAGCCCCTAGTCGAGAAACTGAAGGGGCATCCTTGGTAGTGGATAGCAGAGAGGAAGGAGGGGAGGCTCCCAGGCCCATTGACAAGCCTTGGTGAGGAAGCAGGGCAAAAAGGATTGGTAGAGTTACAGGTTCTCTCAGGGAAGAGATTCATGTGGAGGCGACTTTGAACTGAGACCTAATGATGGAAAAGAACCCCCAGATGAAGAGACCCAGAGAATGAGAATTCCAGGTAGAAGGAACAGTAAAAGAATGCCCAAGGCTCTAAGATAGAAACAAGCTTAGCATGTTCAACAAACCAAAAGAAGACCAATGTTTCTTGAGTGCAGAAAACCACAGGGAAAGTGCTACCAGCTGAGTGCAGGGGCAAGCAGGAAGCAGGTGACATAAGACTTTCTGGTCCAAGATGAGGAGTGTCCTTTCCACTAGGCCCTGCCCTGTGGTGTGGCAAAACCACATGAGAATCTAGCGGATGTCAGTCTGACTGGGGTGTCAGTATGTCAGTATCACAATCTAGCGGTTCAAGCACAGTCATCAGAATCTGGGTGCAAGAGACACCTGAGTCAAACAGGTGGTAGCAGCAACTCCCAGATGATGTAGTTATTTACCTTAGGACCGTCCCCAGTGGCCAGAGGGTACCAGGAAGATGCTCCAGGATCAACAGGGTTTCAGAAGCTTGGCAGGATGTCAGGAATCTTGCCAAACAAACTGGGATTCAAGGTAAGGCTTGAGCTCCAACAGGAAACGGCGAAATAAATACAACAAACCACGAATGACAGATGATGTGATGGAGGTGATGGTTAAAAACAGAGACTTCCTGAGCATTTGGCTACCCTGGTCTTACCACTCCACATCAAACACTGGGACCATGCCACATATACTGGCCTCCTGCCCACCACGTATGCCCTATCCTGGTCAAGCAGGGCTCAGGAAATGAGTGGGGCCGATCCAGGGAGAGGAGGGCAACAGCGACTCCTCCTGGAAGGAGCTGCAAAGGTAGGTGCTGGTAAAACTGTGCAGAAAATGAGTTTGCATGGCATCCGAGGTATAGCCATCTGTGCAAGCACGCTACAGGGGACTTATCCACATTCTCAGGTAAATTCTCATGCGGTCTGCTTGCCCAACTCCTGGCCATGGGGAGGGAGAGGAGAGAATCATCCGTGTGAATCGACTGTAATATTTTGTACTTTGGCGACCACTGAGTTTAAAATGGCTGTTCGCCTAAGCATGTCCCCAGGCAACATGTGTACTGTAACTTGATTTTTTAAAGACTTTTTTTTTCTTAATATAAGAGCAACACATGTTCCTTTCAGGGACATCAGAAAATACAGAGAAACCGAAAGGAAGAAAATAAAACACATTCATCCATCCACCAAAAGACAGTCATTGTTAATGCCTTGATGTTTATTTTTCCAAGTTTTTCTTTGTGCATATGTAGTTTATTACACCAAAGCAACCCAAATATCCTCAGGATCTCACCGGTTGTGGGCTCACCTGAGGTATGACTAATGGTTATACTGCTGATCTGATGGCTTCCACCTGCCTGTTATCAGCTTCCCAACCACCTGTCAAGGGCCCTCCCTCATAACCCTGGACATCTTTAGGGGGCTCACACACTCTCCAATGCCAGTCCATGCCTTGCCTAGGCCTCTGTTCCTGCTCATCTGCAAGTTGCCCTTTTTGCTATCCCAGCTGAGCTGGGAGGGGCAAATTGGGATTAAGCACCTACTAAATGTGACATGCATCACAGTGTGAACCACACTGCACAAAGATTCCAGTTAATGCAGTTTGAGTCCTGAAGGGACAGTCTAATGAGAGACAGGCACAGACAGAAATGACCCTGATGTGAGACAGGGCATATGCTCCTTGTCATAAGTGGTCACGGGGAGTGTTCTTGGGGAACACGATGCTGGGCTTCAAGGAGGAGGTACCATTTTTCATGGACCTGCAGGATGGCTGGGATTGTATTCAGGAGGGAGGAGAAAGACAGGCAAGCGAGCTAGAAGGGCCAGGGTAAGGGTATGGGACCTGGGAGGTGAGGGCCTTGGGGGAGCATGCAGGGGCCTGATCGTGCAGAACAGAGAGAGTGAAAGGAGAGAGTGGCAAGAAACAAACATAGAAAAATGCACTGGGACCAGGCCAAAAAGCAAATCAGGGCCACTGATGAGATCATGGTCAGGAGGGGCAGAATGGAAAATTCAAGAGGAAAACTCAGTTTTGTGAGTATAGTCCTTAAATAAATTGTTCTTGAAAATTAATTTGTTTCCACTAACTCATTGTCCTTATGCCAAATTTGATCATCATATGAGCATAGAAAAATACACTAAATACATTTTTATGATCCTAAAGCTGACGATATTGACTTTGATCTGCAATGAATATTTTAAAATAAAATCATATACTTTCAATCTACCCAATATTTCAGTGGTCATTTTTCCTCATTTAGACAGAAAAGTCATGACTATTCCATGTCTATGTCTAGGAAAGATGTACTCTTGGCACTTCAGCACATGCCCTTCCTTGTTACCATCCCACCTCGGGGCCTTTGCACCTGCTATTCCCACTGCCTGGAATGGTGTTTCCATTTCCACTGCACCAACCCCTTTGCATCTTTCACAGTTCAGCTCGGCCGTCACTTTCTTTAACTCTCAAATGGTGGGTTAGGTCTCCCTATCTACATTCTTGTGGTGGTCAGTCTTTCTTATTAACACTTACCATTAAAATTAAATAACTTAATGGTACACTCGGATGTGAGGGTGATCTGGCTGTGACAGTTGTCACTCCATTGATTGCCAGTGTTGATTTGGCTGATCTAGCTGGCTAGGTAGGTGTCCCCTTCCTCCCTCACCGCTCCATGTTCATCCCTCCTGAAAAGGCATCCTCAGTCAAAGAGGACGACCATGTCCAATAGAGGAAGACTGGCCTTCAGTCAAGGGTATATGGTAGCTGCACTCCCCTGCTAGAATCTTCATACTTAATGGCATACTCATGCACAGGTGATTAAAAACAAGCAGTCAAGGCCTGCATCCCCAACTTGAATGGAAGCTCAATGAGGGCAGAAGCTCTTTGTGTCCAAAGTGTCTTTGCGCATGGAGATAATCATTAGGCATTTCTCAAGTGAATGAATGTCACTCCCTTTCCAATTATGATTCCAAGAAGTTTTTGATAATTCCGACATTTTTAAAAAATATATGTTTTCTCAGAACAACTATCAGGTAAATTTTTACAACAGTGATCCCTTATTTTTATCTGTATTTGATTTTTCATAATCTCCTTGCTTCTAGAAAGAATGTAAAGGAAATGTATGTACAAAACAGACCTGAGAAGCTTTAAAATTTAAGTGGGCCCATACTTGATGTATAAAGTGATTTAAATCCATGATCTCTGCCTGGACTGCTGGGCAAGGGCTGAAGCCCAGATGATTCCTTTTCCCTATACAGTTTGCAAATGTGCTTCTTCTTTTAGGTGGGCATCCCCAGTGGTTCACCTTAAAGCTACATGAGGAAGGGGCCAGGGCTTCACTAACACCAGGTCCAGTGAGTTATAAAAGCATGCCATCAGTTCAAATATTTGAGATGAATTATTGCCTCAAAAGCCTTGTGAGAGGTTAATTATCCCCAGTTAGATGAGGAAACTTAGGCCCAGAGAAGTGAATGACTTTGCCCAAATCACAAACTGAAGAAATGGAACAAAAGTGGGCTTTTCTGGGGAACTAAGACCAGATGTTTACTGCTCTCCGCTGTCTCCTATTGGCATGGAGAAGAAAGAGGGAGCCTCTCTGGGTTTGCTCCAGAAACCAGCCCTGTGTTCCCATAGTGGGCCAGAGGCACCAGGCATCCTGGCATGCCTACCCTGCCAGGTCCCCCTTGCCTTTTGTCTCCCTGCCATCCCACCCCACCCCACCAGATCCTCAGGATGTCTAGTTGCTCCCGTTTATGAGCTAATAACTAGAATCCAAGATTTGGAGCATGGGTTTGAGGGCCAGCAGGACCAGGCTCCCTGGACACGCTGCGTGGCCTCATCTTTTCAGCCCAGTGCCTTGCCACCTGCCCTCTGAGTTATAGGTGCAGCACTGGGAGAGCACCAGAGATAGGCAGAGCTCAGCACCAATCCACACTGTGTGTCTTCACAAAAGGGCCTGTTTCCTTCTCTTAGACAGAAGCAGGATATTAGTGGCTTTGCTAGGACATTGTGAAATTGAAACAAGATTCTAAGTTAGGCACTCAGAAAATGTCCACGTCCCTTGCTTCCCTTTCTGTTTTTGCTGGCAGTGTCGGCAGTGACTGAAATATTGATTGCTCTTCTGCCTTGCTTCTTGGCAGGGGACTTACGGCTGATTTTCTAGCAGTGAAGTCATTGGATGCTGAGCCAGGAGGATGAGTAACTGCCTCTCTCCTGCTGAACTTCATCTTCTACAGGTGTCCGAGGCAGAGGCAGCTCAGGCTCCTCAGCCCAACCCCGAATCAGGCCCTCACACCCAGCACGTGCTATGAGCTAACAAAGCAATCATAGCCAATGGTGGCTATAAATCCCAGTGTTTATAAAGTCTTTGTGTACCTCTAAACTCGAATAACCTCAAGTCCCCTGGGACTGGAGGAAAACAAGCTACAATTGTTGTTTACTCATCAAAAGCGCATTCTTCCGAGGAATGAGGAGGCCAGGACACAGATGTCACTCAGTAAATCACCCAGTGGCAACTGGGGAATGGTTGCAACAGTGAAAAAAATCTGATCAAATAGTGCTTTTACATGAGATGAAGGAGAGAGCAGAGCTTCAAACAAAGAAATCAGCCGGGACAGGAGTAAAGCCCAGAAGATTCCTTTTATCTGTACTTTCTGCAGATGTGCTTCTTTGGGGTGGGCATTCCACGTGGTCCCCTGAAAGCTACATGAAGAAGGGCTAGAGCTTTGTTAACACCAGATTCAGTGAATCATAAAAGCATACTATTGGTTCAAGTCTTTGGGATTACTTGTTCTTTTGGAGAAGATGGAGAAAAAATAGTCTGTTATCCAACCAACAGATGGGGCCAACATGGCAAGGATAGGAGCAGGCTGGGCTTCAGAGAGCTCACCCCAGGTACAGGCATCCTAGTTATCAGGTCTAAGGCAACAAGCCGGCTCAGAGACAGCCTCCCCAGGTAGGTATTGTATGCTGAGTCCTGCTGGCTCTACATAGGCTTGGCTCAGGGCCTGCTGGGGTGAAATTCTAGAGTGCTAGAAGGAGTGGGGATGTCAGAGAGGAAGTGTACTTTGAGAGAATATCTGGTGACACGATCAACCCCTTCACAAGTAAACTGAGGCCACAAGCAGAGAAGAATGACAGCCCATCTTGCTATTCATTTGATTCGTATTACTCGAAATGTACAATTGCAGGCCTCTTGAATTTCAGTGCAGTGCCATTTTTTCTGAGCTCTACTCATAATAGAATTTAGGGGTTGTCAGAGCCTGAATCTAATTCTGTTATGACAAATGTGTGAGCTATATGATGCCAAATTTCCTGCCCCCAACTCATATAGCTGGAGTTAGTATGTATCTACAGATTTGTTTCTCTCCAAATGGCTTTCCCAACTCTTTCTGCTGAGCATGCATAGCTCCTTGGTTTTCTTTTCTTTTTTTTTTTTTTTGAGACAGTGTCTTGCTCTGTCGCCAGGTGCCAGGCTGGAGTGCAATGGCATGATCTCAGCTCACTGCAATCTCCGCCTCCTGGGTTCAAGCAATTCTCCTGCCTCAGCCTCCCAAGTAGTTGGGACTACAGGTGTGCACCACCACGCCCAGCTAATTTTCATATTTTTTAGTAGAGACAGGGTTTCACCATGTTCACCAAGATGGTCTCAATCTCTTGACCTCATGATCCACCCACCTCGGCCTCCCAAAGTGCTGAGATTACAGGTGTGAGCCACTGTGCCCAGCTCAGTTTTCTTTTAAGAGAAGGAATGCACTGCTCCATTCTATGAGATCTAAGTGGGGCTATTAGTCAGTGCTCTACCCACTTAGCCACAGGATTGGGGGCATGTGACCTGGGTCTAGCCAATCAAAACATTGTCTCTTCTGGCCTCAGTGATTGGCTTGGATATGGACAAGGTCAAACATAGCCAAAGCTAGCCAATCAGAAACCACTCCAGGAGTTGTCTACCAAAGTTAACTGGGAGGCCAAGCTTAATAATCTTCATAATCTGAGAAGCCTTTGCTTCAAAATCAGACGTTTCAGTAGTTGAACTATTAACTACAAACCTAGAATGCCTTTACAGCTGCCTGCCACTATACCACACATTTGAAGAAGCCACTCATGTGAAAGCCTAGAAGAGAAAGGAAGGAATTGGACCTCTCAAGAGAGGTTCAAGCCAACATCATAACTATGATGACTTTCTCAGTTAGGAGATATTAGCAAAATAATTACATAGCTTTGCCAAAGTTAATTTATAGGTTAGAACCCTTTCTATCTTCAGGACATATCCATTTCAATTAGGCTTCCAAGATGCTACATCACCTATCACAGATCTCCTTCACTTTCATGACCACACCCTAATAATTGTTTCCTTAAGGAGCTCATTAGTACTTCACATTATCTCCCTGATATTAACAACACACAAACACGATGGTATGAACTATTTTACCTGCTATCTTAATTTTAATTGGTCTTTCATCATTATGTATATTATATATAATAGATGAAATTAATAACACCTCTCTTACCATCAAAACTATAGGATACCAATGATACTGAAGCAATGAATACACAGATTTCAAAGACCTAAAGCTTGATTCCTACACAATTCCTACAACAGACTTAAAACCAGTGGCTACTTGAAGTTGATAATCAACTGTGGCTACTCAAAGTTGATAATCAACTTCCCCATAGAAGTATCAATTTGTCTCAATTTCATCAGAAGATGTTCTATATTCATGAGCTGTACCATCATTAGGCCTAAAGGCAGATGCAATCTCAGGACTTTTAAACCAAGCAACCTTGAAATCTGCATGGCCAGGTCTTTACCAGGGTCAATCCTCAGAAATCTACAGATCTAATCACAGCTTCCTACCCATTGTTCTTAACTGGTAACCCTAAAGCACTTTGAAAATTGAGCAACATCTGTATTATAATATCACTGTAGAGCTAATTAACATTAATCTTTTAAAGACTGAAGGTTATGATCCTTCCTCTGAAATGCCCCAACTAGACACATCCACATGATCTATTACTATTATATCCATAATCCTATCACTTTTTATTTTACTTCAACTAAAAATTTCAAACTTCACCTATCCAATAAATTCAACACCAAAAACTTTTGAAACACAGAAACATGAAACCCTTTGAGAAAAGTTTAATTGGCCCACAGTTCTGCAGGCCTTACAGGAAACATGTTGCTGGCATCTGCTCAGCTTCTAGGGAGGCCTCAGAAAGCTTCCAATCATGATGGAAGGTAAAGGGGGAGCAGACCTGTCACATGGTGAAAATGGGAGCAAGAGAATGAGAATGGAGTTGGATGGCAGGGGGGTGCCAAACACTTTTACATGACCAGATCTCATGAGAACTCACTATTACAAAGATAGCACCAAGCCGCAAGGGACCCCTATAACCCAGAAACCTCCCACTAGGCTCCACCTCCAGCACTGGGGATTACAGTTCAATATGTGATTTGGACAGAGACAAATAGCCATATCACTTGCAGTCCTAATATTGTTAATTCCTCACAAAGCTCTTCATTGGAGAGCCCAGATACAGTCTCATGCTTCCCAACAAAATATTCCTAGTCATTGACATGTTCATATGATGAAACTAATTGACCTTCACAGATTCTAATCCAATGCTTTCATTTGGCAACTAAGAAGACAGAGGTTCAGAGAAGGAAAAGTATTTGCACAAGGTCATGGTCAGCTGGATTCATGCCCCTACTTATCATTTGCTATGCCTTGATCAATCTATTGTCCAGTTAAAAGACCTGCTGCCAAAAATTGAATGATAGATCATGCAAAGCTCTGCATCATGAGTCAGGATTTAGACCCTCTCCACTTAGTCCCCAGCACCTTAGCTGTATTCCTGTACAGCCCTGAAGCATCTCAGTGTGAGATCTCATGTGCCCTGTCAGTACACAGTCTTTTTTTTTTTTTCCCTTTAGACAGGGTCTGGCTCTGTTGCCCAAGCTAGAGTGCAGTGGTGTAATTTTGCTCACTGCAAATTCCACCTCTTGGGCTCAAGCCATCCTCCCACGTCAGCCTCCCAAGTAGCTGGGATTACAGATGCATGCCACCACACCCAGCTAATATTTGTATTTTTTGTAGAGATAGGTTTTCGCCATGTCACCCAGACTGGTCTCAAACTCCTGAGCTCAAGTGATCTGCCTGTCTCAGCTTCCCAAAGTGCTGGGATTACAGGTGCGAGCCACGGCACCCTCAGAATATAGTCTTGTGGGAGACTCTGAAGAAAGCTTCCAGTGTTGGCATTAAAGGAATAAAGAGAGGTCCATTTTACTTCCACTTTTCTTGCCAACAAGACCAGCTCCACAGAAGATCCTTCTCTAATGCATACTCATTCATCTGGCTCCCTCATGCTTCATGGCCTCAGAGCTGAATCCTTGATTCAGAGGTGCTCTGACCAAAGGACAATGTTCCTCTCCTTCAATTCAGGTGCTGTACTTCTTTGTTTAATACTTTAAGTTCTGGGGTACAAGTGCAGAATGTGCAGGTTTGTTACATAGGTATACATGTGCCATGGTGGTTTGCTGCACCCATTAACCCATGATCTACATTAGGTATTTCTCCTAATGCTATCCCTCCCCCCAGCCCTCTACCCCTGACAGGCCCGGTATGCAATGTTCCCCTCCCTGTGTCTGTGTGTTCTCATTGTTCAATTCCCACTAATGTGTGAAAATATGCTGTATTTGGCTTTCTGTTCTTGTGTTTGTTTGCTGAGAATGATGGTTTCCAGCTTCATCTTTGTTCCTGCAAAAGATAGTAACTTATCCTTTTTTATGGCTGCATAGTATTCCACAGTGTATATGTGCCACATTTTCTTTATCCAGTCTATCCTTGATGGGCATTTGAGTTGGTTCCAAGACTTTGTTATTGTGAACAGTACGACAATAAACATACATGTGCATGTGTCTTTATAGTAGAATAATGTATAATCCTTTGGGTATATACCCAGTAATGGGATTGCTGGGTCAACTGGTATTTCTAGTTGTAGATCTAAACCACCACACTGTCTTCCACAATGGTTAAACTAATTTTAATTTACACTCCCACCACCAGTGTAAAAGCCCTATTTCTTCCACATCCTCTCCAGCATCTGTTGTTTCCTGTCTTTTTAATGATCACCACTCTAACTGGCGTGAGATGGTATCTCAATGTGGTTTTGATTTGCTTTTCTCTTATGACAAGTGATGATGAGATTTTTTTTTTATGTTTCTTGGCCACATAAATGTCTTCTTTGGGGAAGTGTCTGTTCATATCCTTTGCCCACTTTTTGATGAGATTTTTTTTGTTATTTTCTTGTAAATTTGTTTAAGTTCTTTGTGGATTCTGGATATTAGCCCTTTGTCAAAACTTTCCTCTTATTCTGAAGGTTGCCTGTTCACTCTGATGATAGTTTCCTTTGCTGTGCAGAAGCTCTTTAGTTTAATTAGATCCCATTTGTCAGTTTTGGCTTTTGTTGCCATTGCTTTCAGTGTTTTTGTCATGAGGTCTTAGCTCATGCCTGTGTCCTCAATGGTGTTACCTACGTTTCCTTCTAGGGTTTCTATGGTTTTAGGTCTTACATTTAAGTCTTTAGTCCATTTTGAGTTACTTTTTGTAAGGAAGGGATCCAGTTTCAGCTTTCTGCATATGGCTAGCCAGTTTTCCCAACACCATTTATTAAATAGGGAATTCTTTCCCCATTGCATGTTTTTGTCAGGTTTGTCAAAGATCAGATGGTTGTAGATGTGTGGTGTTATTTCTGAAGCCTCTTTTCTGTTCCATTGGTCTGTATGTCTGTTTTGGTGCCAGTACCATGCTGTTTCTGTTACTGTAGCCTTGTAGTAAAGCCAGGTAGCTTGATGCCTCCAGCTTTGTTGTTTTTGCTTAGGATTGTTTTGGCTATTCAGGCTTTTTTTTTTTTTTTGGTGGCGGGGGGGATCTCATATGAAATTTAAAGTAGTTTTTTTCCAGTTCTGTGAAGAGAGTCAAGGTAGCTTGATGGGGATTGCATTGAATCTATAAATTTCTTTGGGAAGTATGGCCATTTTCACAATATTGATTCTTCCTGTCAATGAGCATGGAATGTTTTTCCATCTGTTTGTGTCCTCTCTTATTTCCTTGGGATCGGTTTGTAGTTCTCCTCAAAGAGGTCCTTCATATACCCTTTTAAGTTGTATTCCTAGGTATTTTATTCTCTTTGTAGCAATAGTCAATGGGAGTTCATTCATGATGTGGCTCTCTGTTTGTCTATTACTGGTGTATAGAAATGTTTGTGATTTTTGCATATTGATTTTGTATCCTGAGATTTTGCTGAAGTTGCTTATCAGCTTAAGGAGATTTTGGGCTGAGATGATGGGGTTTTCTAAATATACAGTCATATCATCCTCAAACAGAGACAATTTGACTTCCTCTTTTCCAATTTGAATACGCTTTATTTCTTTCTCCTGCCTGACTGCGCTGGCCAGAACTGCCAATACTATGTTGAATAGGAGTGGTGAAAGAGGGCATCCTTGTCTAGTGCTGGTTTTCAAAGAGAATGCTTCCAGTTTTTGCCCCTTCGGTATGATATTGACTGTGGGTTTGTCATAGATGGCTCCTACTATTTTGAGATGTGTTCTATTAATACCTAGTTTATTGAGAGTTTTTAGCATGAATCGCTGTTGAATTTTGTTGAGGGCCTTTTCTGCATCTATTGAGATAATCGTGTGGTTTTTGTCATTGGTTCTGGGTATGTGATGGATTATGTTTATTGATTTGCATCTGTTGAACCAGACTTGCATCCCAGGGACGAAGCTGACTTGATGTAGTAGATAAGCTTTTCAATGAGGCACTGTACTTCTTTTAGTCCAACCGAAGATAGCATTAGCTTTGGGAGCAACCATATATTGACTGCAAAGAATCAAAAAGAAAGGGGGAAAAGCAATTGAAAGAAGCAAGAATTTTTAGCCTGAAAATTCAGAGAAAGCATACTATTTTCATAAATTTGAAGGATTGTCATGGGTCAGGAAAATTTGATTTCTCTAAGAATTCAAGGAGAGTAATAAGAGTGAACCTCTAAGGGGACAGATTTACAGGTCTAGAAACTGAGGCTTTGAGAGTGTAAATGACTCACTTGCATCCACACAACACATTGTTTACTGAAGAGAAATGTCAACTAAGACCTCCTAAAGAGTCAAATAGCTGGAGACAATTGGGTGAGAGAAACTTTGGTTCAAATTCACTTGCCACCACTTCCTCCCTTGGGCAGAAATTCTCTGAATCTTCTCATCTGCAAATACTAGTGCAAACCTGCTGGGGCTCTTAAAATCAAATGACACTCTGTGGATGACGTGTCTATCATGGGGCTCGGCTCATACTGACACTCAATCAATCTTACTTCTCTCGCCTTTCCCCTTTTCACCACACCACATCATCTCTTCTTTTCCTGTAATTTGAATAGCACAGGATTCACTTTAACCCAGTGTCCAGACTGGGGTTTTCATGCTTTAATTGAAGGACAGTTACACTCAGCTCAACCATTGCCTGGTCCCACAAGAGAATCAAGCCACAACATCAGCAGGAGAGTAGGTGCTCAGAAAGCATCTGGCAGTACTGAAGAATGTGGGAAAATGATGCTTCTGCCACACCCCGCACCTTAGTGGCTGTCTCTGTGAGCACCTCATCCATCACCTCCCCAGCAAAAGCAATTGTCTGCTTCCTCCTGTCACCAAAGCTGGTGCCCCATTTGCCTCAGCCATGCATGCCAAACTGAGTTCCGAGAATATGCTTTGCCAGATCCAACCTCTAAACCTTTGTCTAGACTGTTCTCTCTGGATTTTTTACCTCTCTTTTTCAATAAGGTTAAGGTAAGCATCTTATCCACTCTTCAAAATTTAGATGATTGCACATCATCTTCTGCACACCTTTCCTGTGGTCTCCAGGCTTATTAATCTTAGCTTTGTTTAAAATGAATTGAATTGCCAGGTACAAAAGACTCAGTAAAAACTACCTTTATCATCATTGCCCCCAGCCCATGATCACTGGCTGGCGTGTCATCTGCCTTGGAGGCATAGTTACAGAAGCCTAGAGAGCACTGGAATGGTAACTAAAGAGTGAGTACAGCAGTGTTCTCCCACTTTGGGAGGGGTGGGAGATCCTGCAGTAATTCTATTGTAACAGAGAAACTACACTGCAATAAGTCTTTGTGATTAGAGCAGATGGTGGCTGTCTTTCCAAAGGGTGAAGCATGAGTCGAGCCGGCAGCACACAAAGCCCAGAATATCCTCTTTCCTGGCACTATCCTGCACTGCCTGACTCATGTCGTGAGATGAGTGACTGTACAACCACATTCAATGAAGGGAGGAGGTCTAACTGGGTAAAGGCAACAACCCAACAGGAGACAATTACACAATCGATGAAGAAGATGTGGAGATAAAATGCAGTTGCCTACTCTCCACTATTATTTGCCAAGAAAGGTGAGGGTATGACATGAGTAGAAAATGATGTTCTTTGTTCCAAAATAAATCCCAAGGCAATGGGGTTATGATCAAACAGGCAGTAGAATGAGATGAACATCTAGATTAGATAAAAACCTTTGTGCAAAAGAAAAAGAACAGCAATGATTAGGGAGAAGAGAGAACCTCCTCTTTTACTTAAGACAGGAAACAGCATTTTTCATTTTCCTTGCTATAGTGGCTCATTCGTTTTCATAAAACACAGTTTCTGCAATATGGTGTGTTGATAAGGTTGCTCCATCATGGGAGGACCAACATGAGGCTGACTGTTAACACCAGAACTAGGTCCTCTCTCAAAACCTCTAATGAGTGCCGTTTCTCATGAGGAAACCCTGACACCATATGACACTTCCGTTAAATCTTCTGAAATATTGCAAGGGTATAATTGACAGGTTTTTCAAGTGCCATGACTTTCTTGCCCATGTAAACTCTTTCAGAAAAGCTAGACATAAAAGGATATGGGAGGAGTTAGAGCCACAAAATTCCAGACACCAGTCATGGGAGCCTCTCTCTGTGTCACTACACATTCTTTTCTGAGAATCACAGCCACCGAATGTTATGCACTGTGGTTGAAAGAAATGATCCATTTACCACCATCCGCCCTCCCTCATCCTCTGTGTAAGCTCACAAGAGCAGAGGCTGAAAACAGAAAGGTTGTCTCTGTTCCCTCACACCAGGGACATTACTTGGGACCTGGTAAATAACATGGGCAAGGTAGCCCACATTACCAGAAGTGACCCCTGCCACAGAGATGTGGCCATCCTTTGTCATGTAGATGGAGAACTCCTTGGCCAGCCACTCCATCTATTCAGGCTTTAGCCCTGTGAAACAAGACCTGCCAACTTGGTCAATGATACGTTGCCAGTTGTGGGAAGAATCTTCCTTCTTGAGGTTGAAAACCAGCTGAGTCCACATGCTAATGATGGAGTTGGCCATATTTTCATTTCTTGCAGCCACTGTTTTTACAAATCTGGAGTGTTCAGAATGTAGAGGCAATCCAGGCCTCACTGAGAGGAGGGTTAGAATACATGGGATGGATCAAGATTTTCAACTGGGACTCCACATTCACTTTTGGCTTCATCCACAGCTTTGCAGATCACAGTAAATTCTCCCACATGCTCACCATATATGCCCATGTTTTGGCATATGATTGGCAGGGACAAATGTTAATGCCCTGTTTGATGAAGTGGCACACAGCCCCAGCATCCTTGTTACCATTGCCTCTGGCAAAGCCTCGATAGGCTATGTCAAGGAATGCAAAGAGATTCTTTTTCTTCACCCCATTTCTATTTCCTTCTACTGCTCTGGACAAGGGTCCACTCCCATGGGATTATGGGCCCAGACATGCAGGAGAACACTTTGTGCTACTGTTTTTGAAATGTCCTCCATAGTGCCTAAGAAGTCAAAATCACGAGTCTTGAGGTCATAGTATTGATGACCTTGTGGCTGTGCACCAGCATCCCTGAAGATGGGTGTGTAATTTCCCTAGGATGGTTTGGGCAGAAAGACAGCTCAGCTGAACTTTAAAACTCTTTATAGAAAACTGCTCTGATCCTTAAGGCCCCAGTTCCAGAAACAGTCTGCACAGTGACAAAAAGTCTCTTTTTAACACTTCACTGTTCTCACCCAGGGCTAATTCTGCAGATGTCTCGCAAAATTCAAACAGTACCCCAATGGGCAGGTAGTCTTTGCCCAGATTTTTTGCGGAAGTCTGGGCCTCTGCCTTGTGGATGCTAGATAGCAGATAAAGCTGTCCGTTATTGTCCTGATCGGCACCAACTTCCAGATTCATCTTTTTGCTATCAGTGTCCCTCTTACAGGCTTTGGTGACTCCCCAGATAGGATCTGGAAGTCCCATCTCCACATGGGCTCACCAGGAGCCAGCCCTGTTGGAGGCTGCCATGGCAAGTCCCCGTTGGAAGGCAGAGGTGATCCAGGAGAGGAAGCAGCCTGAGTGCAGCAGGGCCATGGTGAACAGCAGATAGCGGCAGAACAGAGCAGAGGGCAAGCAGGCCCCTCCCACTTTTTAAAAGCAGTCAGAACATTAACAGGCAAGGCGGGCTGACCAGTTCAGAAGGCCATACACAGGGACTTCCATTCCTGGGATGAATGTACCAACATGTGGGGAAGAACCTAGGCTAACCAAGCCCATGATGTATAAACCCTGATGCCCTTAAACTATTGGCAATGGAAATGGAAATCCTGTGGGAACCTGAAACCCCTGTGCTCCCACTCTGGCTGGCCTCCTGAGTCATGCTTCATGAGCAGAGGATTGGAACCACAGAGAGCAGCAGCTATAGGATTCAAATGCTCACTGGCATCAGTCTTCCCTCTAAAGAAGTAGTCCCTCAAAGACTAGACAGTCCTGCCCTTGATCAGTTTCATTCCCACTGTTGTAGTCTGCTCACACTGCCATCATGAAATTCCATAGACAGGGTGCTTAAACAACAGAAATGTGTTTCCCACAGTTCTAGAGGCTGAGGAGTCAAAGATGCAGGTGCTGGCTGATGCAGTTCCCTCATGAGGGTTCTCTTACTGGCATGCAGGCAGTTGTCTTCTCACTGTGTCCTCACAAGGCAAAGAGAGACAGAGGAAGAGAGCGAGGTAGGAGTGGGGAGTCTCTGATGGCTTTTTTATAAGACACTGATCTTGTCATGAAGCTTCCACTATCATAACCTATTCACCTCCCAAAGTCCCTATCTACAAATGCTATCACACTGGGAGTTAGGACTTCCATATATAAATTTGAGTCCATAGCACCTGCTCTCTACCAAGAAGCATCTGGGTCTATCTCCTTTGGAGACTGGCCTGAAGGAGAAAACAAGTGGCCCTGTGACTGCCCAGCAGTGCACACAGCAGTCAGAGCAGAGCCTTGGGAGTCACATGGCCTGAGTCTGATTCAGGCTCCAGCATCCTCAGTCGTGTGACCGTAAGCAGCTGTGTCCTTCCTGATCTTCAGTTCAATTTACTTCTGTATAAAATTGCAGTAGTGATACCTACCTCCAGGGCTGTTTTGAATATTAAATGGGATACTGTAAGATGGGCACTTCACACTGTCCTGTCAAAGAATCTGAGCTCAGTAAACAGGAGCTGTTGTTTCCCAGGATCAGGTAGCACACTGATGTCTTGGTTTTCTAGATCTGGAATGCCTCTATTCTGAGCCAAGCTACAGGGAGTGCTGCCTCGGTGACGCATGTTCATTTATGTCCTTTGACTTGCCAACCCTTTTTTAACTGGTGCTTTCTTTTTTAGATATGTTGATGGCCTTCTGGTCTTAAAGTTAGTCAACTTTTCAGAGGGTGGCTCTCGCACATTTGTGTCCAGCATATTTTGATTTACAGTCAAACCCTCAAAAGACAACCTCCCTTCTCTTTCAAAGTCTTTTTGGGCATCTTTTAGCATAATCGTTGAACTGCCTAACAATTCTTAGGAGAGGAAATTCCACAATTTTTGCATCCAATTCCAGCGAAGCTATTTCCTAGTGGTTTTGATAGGGTGAGGCATGAGGTTACAAGTGGGGTTTGGAGGCTGTAAGATGAGCCCTCAGAGGGCTACTTATTGCTATGTACGCTGCCCTCAGTGAGGTTGGGCTGCCCTCCGGGGCTGAACAGCTTGATCTCACTCGGGCACGAATTCGTGTGGTAACAGCAGTAGTGGTAGTAGCAGCAGTTACAGCAGCAGCATGAGATGAGCGTATTTTCAATTCAATTATATATTTTCTGTGAAATGAGCTCATAGGCTCTGAACCGGTAGAAAACCACAGTTTAGCCAGTCTGATCTGTCATATTTGCAGATAAAGATACAGAGAGTCACTCACCCAGCCAGCCAAATTAGGGAAACGAGCCTAGAGAGCACTGAAATGATGAATGCCTTCCATTTCACTGATGGAAAGCAGGGGGCCAAAGAGACTGGTACATTGTAAGAAAACCACAGAGCTAGTCAATGCTAATCTGAAGAACTTTCTGCCCTGGGCGTGACCTATAGCAAAAGAAAGACATTGACAGGGCAGTAGAAATTATTTACCATATTTCCTAAATTTGTGTCAGATTACCTGTCTCTATCACCTGTAGTACATCTTGAGATAATATTTTTATAAACCTGCCAATTATCTTTAAACAACACAGTTGTAGCACTATCATTATGCCTCACTCATAATCTGTTTATTTAATTTTGGTTTAACTGCTATAG
Source organism: Callithrix jacchus (assembly GCF_049354715.1). NCBI lineage: Eukaryota > Metazoa > Chordata > Mammalia > Primates > Cebidae > Callithrix > Callithrix jacchus. The sequence goes on along the minus strand of NC_133508.1, from coordinate 92,500,885 downwards.
TACTGTTTGATTTGAAATTTTAAATCATATTATTTTGCACCAAAAAAATCTAGGATTTTACATTAGACAAAATTACTTTAATTGTTATACTTTTTGCATGCTGAGAAACACGAATTAACAAAATGTTGCTTCAGTGTTAACAGTGCTAATTTGTTATCTGTCACCATTTAAAGTAGATATTTTGTCACCCTGTTTTAATGATAGTTCTTCACTTTTCAATATATCACCACAAACCATAAGACACGAAAGGGTCCTCCATCTCTCCTTTGCTGAAGAGAAGCCTTGGGAATAAGTCCTCAATAAACATGGGTTTGTTGGTAGTGGAAATGATGGTGGCAAAGGTGGGGTGGGGGATTGAAATAGTCTGTGGAATCATTTTTAAATTCTAGAGTGCTATGAGGACGTTAGCTAGCAGTATTATACTCAGATACTGATCCCATTTTGTCCTATAGCTAGATGTAAACATTAAATGATATTAGTGTTTGCAATAGTATATGAAAATATGCAAAGAGAAAAATTTGTAAAATTTCAAATGTCTAAACCCAATTAAGCATTTTTCCCTGGAATGCTACGTTTCTTAAGCTTTTCTCCCTGTGCCTCCCTCACTGCCAATTTTGCATCCCAGGATGGCGCATGATTGGGAGTAACAGTAAATGGAGACAGAAAGACAGGCACAGATGGACGGTAGGAACAGTTGAAAGTGAACCCGCCTGCTTTAGAGAGCTGTTCCCAGGCAATGGGTGGCAAGGCATTCTGGTACGTGCGTAGATGTTCCAGTCCAATGCCGTGGTTCTACATTGAGGTCAGCATCAGTTATTTCTCAATCCCATTCCATCAATGCTGTGGCAAGAGAAAATTCCTCCCAGAGACCTCCAAATTATTCATGAAAATGCATTCCTTCCCAGCTGTTGCAACTTTATGTCTTATTTTGCATTTGCGAGTATTTTGATGAGAAGGAGGTTGGTTAAATCAAGCACTACTGGAAAGCCACCATCATAACCCAGAAACTCCTCATTCTCAACATTAAGAACTCTGCCCAGCCTTCCCTTGGTTTTAACCCAGCTAATGACATGGATTTGGTGTTTCTGGTTAGCCTGATGGTAAAAGCTCTTGTAGGAAGCCTTGTTTTTTACTTTGCCACCAACTCTCTTCCAAACCAGATATATTAATACAAGAGGTGACTGGTGAAGCTTTTTCCAGTCTTGTGATTTTTTTTTTTTTTTTTTTGAGACGGAATTTCGCTGTTGTTACCCAGACTGGAGTGCAATGGCACAATCTCGGCTCTCCGCAACCTCCACCTCCTGGGTTCAAGCAATTCTCCTGCCTCAGCCTCCTGAGTAGCTGGGACTACAGGTGCGCACCACCATGCCCAGCTAATTTTTTTGTATTTTTAGTAGAGACGGGGTTTCACCTTGTTGACCAGGATGCTCTCGATCTCTTGACCTCGTGATCCACCCGCCTCGGCCTCCCAAAGTACTGGGAATTATAGGCATGAGCCGGCCTCAGTCATGTGATTTCTTCAGAGCTCATCCAGTCAGAAAATCTTGGTGCAAACCTACCATGTTCCAGTCCATAGGTTGGCCCTGAGATTCAAAGATAATTAGCACCCCCATCCACAGTTCTTCTAATGCCTTGGAAGCCTTATCTTGTTTATGGCCTCTGTCTTATTCTGTATTTTAATGATGAACAGCTGGTCAACATCATCTATATGATAATTCATCATTCAATCATTTATTCCTCTTTTTATGCACAAAAGTTTGTCCCTAGATGATCCTCAATGATGGATTTCTATTGGAATTCAGTTCAATATCCAGATGTGTGAGTGTGTTTAGAAGAGTCACCAGACCCTTGGAACCAAACTTGTTTTAACTTGATTCAACTATAAAGACCTTTCTGAGACCCGCTCAAGTTTAATATTGCTTCCCTGAGGCTTGTCTGTTCTCCAGTGCCTCTTATCATAGGTCCTTCCAAGCCACCTGTTACAGCTGACCCAGTTTCACTACCCAAGAACTGGAGAGTCATTTCCTGTTTTAAGTACTGGAAGAGATTTTAATAAGATGATACAGAGCAGCTGTTTTCTCAAGCCACAGAAAGTAGAACAAAAGAAAGAACCCTGGCCAGGAATGAAGAGACTTGGGTTCTTGTCTACTCAGACTTCACCTTGCTAAGTGGCTATCAGGAAGCTTCTTAAGTCTGGACCCATCACAGTTCTCCCTCCAAACCTCACACCCACCCCTTCATCCAATCCTACCCCTTTTTCAGAGTTTTCTTTTCCATGGTTTTTACCCGAGATTTATAAAGGATTGTGGGAGCTAATTCCCACTGTGATGTTATTTTATGACCACGTGAGCCATTATTAGAAGCCAGTAGTTCTAGAAGGGACTTGAGCAAATGCTCCGTTTACACTTTCCTGCTCTAACAACACTTCCATTTCCTGACCACTGATGCTGACTCCAGCACTTTGCTGGAGGTCAGAAAGACAAAGATGAAATAAGGTTGGGATATCAGTACTAAAGGGAGCACTGGGAGTTCAGAGGGGAGCTTAACTCATCCTGAGGGAAACAAGATAAACTTGGTAAGAGATAGCATTGCCTTAGCTGACTCTGGAAAGGAGTGTGTGGATCAGCTAGAAAGAAAGAAATGCTAAGCACAGGGAGCCATGAGCAATTGCACAGAGGTGTGAGTGTCAAAACTAGGAACTTACCAGAAGTGAGAAGTTACTAGAAGGAAAACCTGGGAGGCTGAAGACAGTCAGATAAGGATGACTACGAGAAACAGAGGCGCGTTTCAAAGGCCTTGCAAGCCAAGAATGAGATCACTCCTCAGCCACAACCTTTTAGTGGCTTCCTCTGCACCCAAATTGAGATCCAAATTCCAATTAATACTGAAAACACTGGACTGCTGCCTGCATTTCTTTCTTTTATCAGGTCTCTCAGAGGTTCTTTAGAAAAGTACAAATTTTTCTAATGTAGAGAAGAAGCTTTATCTCCTCTATTTTTAAAGTATGTGGAAATGATATGCAAGTACGTTATTATTTCAGGCAATCAAAAAGTATCAACAACAGTACAACAACCACCTGTATATCTCTCATTTGTATTAAGAATTAAAATATTACAGACATAGTTGATGTCATTCTCCCTAATCTCATTCCATTCCCTGCATCCCAGAGGAAACCACTGTCCTGACGTTATGTGTCATTTTTTTCATATTTTTATATTTCTATCACAGATGTATTCATAAAACAGTAATACTGTTTTTGTGTGTTTTTAAACTTTAACAAATTGCATTGATTCTCCTAATGACTTGCTTCCTTCACTCAACATAGTTTTTGAGATTTACCCAATTGATACATGTAATTGAATTTCATTCATTCTTATAGTATTATATGAATTCAGAAATGCACCACAGCTTATTTTAGCCATTCTCATAGGGATGAACATTTAGGTTATTTTCAAACCAGGTATGGTGGTGTGCACATGGAGTCCCAGTTACCTAGGAGGCCAAGGCAGGAGGATCACTTTAGCCCCAGAGTTCCAGTCCAGTCTGGACAACATACTGAGACCCCATCTCTGAAAATAAAAAAATAGCTTATTTCCAATGTTTTTCAATTATGAACAAGGCTGCCATGAACATTTTTCTCTCTCTCTCTATGCATGTATGTGAGGTTTCTCTGAGAAACGTACCTAAGAGAAGAGTGTCTGGTCATGAGATCTATGCATCTTCAACTTTACTAGCTGTCTTTGTTAGGGCTGCTGTAACAACTTACCGTGGATTGGGTAACTTAAACAGCAAACATTTAGTCCTCACATTCTGGAGACTGGAAGTCCAAGGTCAGGGTGCCAGCAAGATCAGGTTCTAGCGGGGGCTCTCTTTCAAGTTGGATTGCCAGCTTCTCATTGTGTCCTCACATGATGGAAAGAGAGCAAGCTGGGTCTCTGGCTTCTTTTATAAGGACACTAATTCCAATCATGACGGCTCTACCCTCCTGACCTAATCACCTCCCAAAGGTTCCAAATCCCCCACATTGGGGATTAGATTTCAACCTAGGAATTTGGAGGGGGACACAGACATTCAGTCCATTGCACTACCTATTGCCAAAGTTCTCTCCGAAGTGAGTTTACCAATTTAAACTCCTATAGTAGTCTATGAGAATTCCTATGACTCCATATTCTTGTTAATACTTGTTATCGGATTTTTAAATGTTTAGCAATTTTATCTTGGGGATATGAAACGGCACCTCATCATAGTTTCAATCTGCATTTCTTCAATTACTAATGAGGCTGAGCATCTTTTCCTTTTTCTTTTTCTCTTTTCAGACAGGATCTCTCTGTTGCCCAGGCTGGAGTACAGTGGCATAATCTCAGCTGACTGCAGCCTCTGCTTCCCAGGCTCAAGCATTAGTCCTATCAAAGCCTCCTGAGTGGTGGGGACTACAGGCACATGACACCATGCTCAGCTAATTTTTGTTTTGTTTTTTTAATTTTTTTGTAGAGATGAGGTCTCACTATATTGCCCAGGCTGGTCTCAGATTCCTAGGCTCAAGAAGTCCTCCTTCCTCAGCCTCCCAAAGTGCTGAGATTACAGGCATGAGCCACTGAGTTCGGTCATCTTTTCATTTTCACTGGATATGTGAACTGTATGTTTAACACCCTTTGCCGAGTTTTCTATGGGGTTGGTTGTATCTCTCTTAGTGATTTATAGGCATTCTATATATCTCATGGATAAAAATCCTTTTGCATTGCACGTATTAAAAAGAGCTAGAAAGGCCAGGCATGGTGGTTCATGCCTAAAATCCCAGCACTTTGGAAGGTGGGTTACTTGAGGCCAGGAGTTTGAGACCAGCCTGGCCAACTTGGCAAAACCCCTTTTCTACTAAAAATAAAAAAAAAAATTAGCTGAGCGTGGTGGCACATGCCTATAATCTTAGCTACTTAGGGAAGCTGAGGCATGAGAATAGATTGAACCCAGGAGGTGGAGTTTGCAGTGAACCAAGATCATGCAACTGTACTCCAGCCTGAGCAACAGGGTAAGACCCCATCTCAAAAAAAAAAGCTGGAAAGAGGGCCTGAAGGCCACTCAAGGCTGCATGGCAGGTCTGTGGGCTGCCCCTACCATTACTGCCGTTTTGACGATTAGGGCAATTTTTGAATCTCTCTGGGGCTCAGACTCCTCATTCACAAAACTATAATGATAGTAGTTGCCCAGGGGCTATCATGGGAATTAAATGAAATAATGTATGTAAGCTACTTCATATATAAGAATTTGGTAATAATAAAATAACAATAATAACAGCTGACACTTATTGAAGCCTTCTTTATTGGACTAGGCAAAAAGCCGCAAGTGAGGAAGCCAAGCGTTAGACTCCAAAGTCCAGGCTCTTAACCAGGAAAATAAATGGTTGCTATTATTACTGTCCTAATGAAGCAAACGGTTAGCTGAGCATCTAGACGCAGTTCCTACAGCAGACTCTGCGTCCAACTACCCATGTGACCTTGTGCAATTCACACCCCTTCCCTGAGCCACAGTCATTCATTTGCACATTCCTTGGATACACTCTCTGCTTCTACGTTCTTATGCTAAACTGCTGGTGCTGTAGAAATGAGGACGTTTGGGAGCTTCAGTTTCTTCACTTTAAAATGGAGATTAAATACCTACTCAGTTCTAGGGCTGCAATCACAAAGCACCACAAACTGGAGGACTTGAAACAATAGGAATGTATTGTCTCACAGTCCTAGAGGCTAGAAGTCTGAAATCACGGTGTCTACAGTACCGTGTTCCCTCTGAAACCTGTAGTAGAGAATACATCTTTGCCGTTTCCTCGCTTCTGGTGGTGGCCAGCAATCCGTGGTCTTCCTGGCATCTAGCCGCAGTGCTCCAGTCTCTGCCTCTGTCACCTCATGCACTTCTCCCTGTGTGGCTGTGTCTCCATGGGTCTTTTTATAAGAACACTAGTCACGTTGGATTAAGGGCCCACCCTTCTCCAATATAACCTCATCTTAATTAATACATCCACAATGACACTATTTCTAAATAAGTTCACATCCTAAGGAACCTGAGATTGGGACATCAATATATTTTTTTGAGGAACACAATTCAGCCCAAAACAACATCCCAGATGGGAAACCTGCATAGGACAGGCCTTCAGGGCCTAAAGTCAACCCAGCATTATCTTCTGTGGCATCACTGGAGCTTTGACCTTCTGGCTCCATAGAAATCAGAAGCCCAAGTCCCAAGAGAAGGGCCATGGTATTTCCCAGAGCAGAGTTTTCTTTGATGCAATCTTCTTTTAAGTTCAGCTAGTGATGGGATATTTTTGATAAAATGGAGGGGAAAGAGGCCATCCTACTCTTTGATCCTGAGAGATTAGGTAAGCAAAGTTTCAAGAGTGTTGTACTAGATTAACGTTCCCTTTTCAGAAAATACAATCCAATTCTAAATGTTATGATAGGCAATAACTTGTCTCTTAAAAAAAGTTCTCAGGAATACAGGAAGGGAAGGAGGCCAGCATTTTTATTTAGAGGCTCCTCTGTGCCAAGCCATATGTGGAATGGTTTTACAAACATCATCCCATTCAGCCCTCGGGATAATTCTTTGATAATTAACCCCCATTTGACAGATAAGGAAGTAGGCTCAGAGAAATTAATTGAATTTTCCCCAAGTCCCACAGGTAAAAAGATGGTGGCATGAAGAGTTAAACCCAGGTTTGTCTGACAATCAAGTTTATAATCTTTCCACTCTGCTAAGTTGTCTATTATCTTATATTAGATCATGTAAATGAAAACTTGAACCATTATATCTGGCAAACAGAGAGTAGTCAAAATACATATATATTCTTCCTTCTTGCAGAGAATGTTTCTGGAATGAATGAGTGACAGTGGATGAACATACCGCACCCCCCGCTGATTCCCCTGTCCTCATGTGAACTCTTCCTCCTCTGAATTCCCAGTACTCTGTTCTCCTCTCTTAAGTGGGACTTACTCCCCTCCCCACCCTCTGCCCTCACCCCAGAGATTATTCCTCAGAGTAGGGATGAGGTCTAACTCATCTTTCATCCCACTTCACCCCAGCCTCCTTCACTGGCCTGATACACACTAGATGCCCAATATCTGTTTGCAAAGCATGAATAAGCAAAAACTCCAGTAAAACACACAGCTCAGTATTAGTTAAAGAGATAAGTTTAAACCAACAGCATCCCTAGGAAATGTAGAAAAAACCTGAGCTGGGACTCAGAAGCTGGCTCCAGACTAGTGTTGTTAACAAATTCATTATGCAAACTTAGTCTTGCCCTGTACATCAAATAAGGGGGCTTGAACTAATGATTTTGAGAGCTCTGCTGATCCTACAGTTTAGGTCTAGATGTTTCCAAAAGTCAGAAGGGGCCGTGGGCTGCAAGGCATCCAGATACCAGTAGGGATCATGCTGTCCAAGGTTGGGAATCCTCTCCTAGTTTCCAGTTTTAGCAAGGCACCTTGCAAATGTCCTCTTGCAAGTTCCAGACAAGAACTTCCCAAAGACAGCTGGAATAAACAACCAAGATCTTTCAGCAGGAAGTCCCTTGCACGCAAGCCTTCCTGGGGCCAAAAAGAATGCCAGAATCTTGATCAAGGGTCCATTCCTTGAAACAAACAGAACTTCTATTCTCCATCCCTTCCAAGAAGAAACCATGATGACAGTTAATGTTTATTGTGTACCAACGATTTGTCCTGCATTGTGTAAGCCCTTTGTGGGCATGACCAAAGTTGATTCTCATGTGAGGCAGATTTGTACTATAATCTACATATAGAAATATAAATTATTATTCTTATGCATATTTTATTCCCCATTTTACGAAGCAAGAAACTGGGGAACCAAAGAGATTAAGGGTCATTTCTAAGATTATCTAGGTATCTCTATACTTCAAAGTCTAGTTTTTATTTTTACTTTTTTTTAATATGAAATACATTCACATGGCACAAAATTCAAAAGGTACAAGGATGTGTGCACTGTTTCTCCTATGCCTGGTCTTCCAGCATCTGCTTTCTTTATGGGAGAGGATCGATACTACCAGCCATTTGCCTATCTTTCAAGAGGTCTTCACTAAGAGAAACCAGTGGTCATGTTTACCCATCAGCGGCATGTGATAGGCAATGTTCTGCACATTTCTTTTTCTAGTTACCAATATCACTAGGCAATCTTGCCGTATCAGTGCATAAATAACTGCCTCATTCTTTGTGTGGCTGGACAGTAGTCCACCATCTAGAAGTGTCATGGTTTATTTTGAAGAACACATATGGGCCCCAATCTTTTAAGCACTGGGCTTTACAGGGAAGTACTAAGAAGCGAGAATGCCCTTTCCTCAAGCCCAGGGTCACTAAACTCTTCTGATCAACTGGCCCTCTATGAGATCTTTACACAAAGACTTTTAGCCTGATTGAAGACTAAATTAAACAACTAAGGTTGAGCACTGTGCATTTGGCACGTTGTAAATGCTCAGTTAGTATGTTAATGTTGGTATGTGTCTTACTATGTGGACTAAGGCAGCTGGAACACTAGAGAGTAGCAGAAGAAAGAATATGCCTTATTTTCCAAGATCTGCAGAGTGATGGAAAGAACAGGACAGATCTGTGTTCAGAACCCAGCTCTGCTACTTACTGTGTATTACACAACACACATAAGTCTTAACAGAGCACTTCTACTCTCTGAGTTCACGATAGGCAAATGGCTGCCAGCTTGCAACTATATTTCACTTGCTCCTTTATAGCTAGGTGTGGCTATGTTCTTATCAATAAATTATGTATGGAAATTATTTTCCCTCCTCTTCTTCTTCCACCTTCCTATGGACTGGAATTCTTATATAGTACTAATAAAACACTTTCAACCACATGGAGGAGGTAACGCTCTAAGGAAAGAGCAAAACTAGAAGGAACTTGGATACCTGAGAAACTCATAGGGTAAGAGTTGCACACAGTCCACTTCATCTGCATGGCTCTAGAGTAGATTGTTACACGACAGTGCAGTCCATGTTGGTCTTGTTTTAGAAATGGGTTTTTGAGGTTTCTACTGGAGCATCTTGACTTTTACCTTAACTAATGGTATGAACTTGAACAAATTACTTGACACCCTTAAGCCTCAATATCCACAGGTCAAAATTCCCCATAAAAAGAAGGCAAACAGAACACCTAACACAGTATTTGATGCATCGTTAAAGCTCATTAAATGGTTATCTGGGCCTTGGTTTTCTCATCTGTAAAATGGGTATATTAGTCATTTCTTTGTGAAACTCAAATAAGACTGAGGACCATACTGTTTACACAGTCAGGACCTAGCTGCCAGCAACCTGAGGTACAGTGTATTTTACACAGATGAGAGGTAGAGGTTTAATCTTCCTTTTTTCCAGGTGAGTTTGGGCAAGTGCCCTGTTTTTGATTCAATGTAGGAGTGCCTCTGGATTTGGGCAAAGGGAACCTCCACCTCTGTAGGGCCAAGGAAGTCAAGGCATGGAGGAGGAAGCCTGCCTAAGGCCTCTAAACACATGATGCCTGCTAACCTAAGCATAAGTGAACCAGAGGCATGTGCTCCCATCACCTTTTTTATGCATATGATTTTAAAGATTAATGAGAGAGGCAGAGAGCAATAAAAGAGAACTGAGTTCTCACGATCACTCTCCACTCATTTCACTCAAATGAAAGCGTTTAAAGGCCAGTTCTTAGAGCTTTTGTGAGCTAGAAATCCCAATGTTTACTAGCTGCCTAATATGCTCCAGGTTGAGTACTTGATGCCTTAGGGATGCTGTCTCCACTGATGGTCACTGTAGCCCTGGGCAGGAGCAGGACATACACTCTTCACTCCTAGTCAAAGGAAGAATTTCAAGATCAGAGCATTGAAGTACCGTGCCTTGCCCAGGGTCACGCAATTAACCTGTAGCTGATCAGGATTTGAATACAGATCTCTCTGTATCCAAAACCTACACTCATTGATTCCATGATTCTAATGTTTATTTAATACCTATTATGTTCACAGCTAGGACAAAGTGCCATGGGGAGTAGCAAGACAAATCATATGTGGATGTTCTATTTTCTGGGTAATATCAAGATGCTTTCCTCACGGAAAGAAATGGAAAGGGTATGAGACCTAGAGTCAGCAACCACGGACTGTGGGTGTCTTTGCCCCTAACTACCTCTGTGTCCTTTTGCACATTCTAACTTCTCTGAGTTTTGTCTTTCTCACCTATAAAATAAAAATAATGCCTGTCCACAAGGACCTCCAGAGTCACTGGGAAGATCAAATAAATGAAATAACAGGCATACAGATGATGTGCCAACTATGAAGCACCAGATAAAGGTGCTTTAGGATGTTCTGGAAACTTCGCTGTGCTGTCACAAATGCTTCATTAATGTCCACAGGGACAGTAAGCCAAGCATATTAGCTCCCTTGGGGAATAAAGGGAGTCAAATGGTGCCTCTTAATAATGTTCCCAGAATGAGAAATCCCAGAAGTTTGCATGCATGGGCATGGGACCCTGTGACCTTTTTTCCAGCCAGCGCCAAGCAGCAAATGTCAACAGCTTCGTGACCTTTCACAAACGCTGTCAGCAACAACCCTTCACATGAGGATGGCACTTTAGAGCTTAGAGTAATTTCACAGCTGCAAATTCTTTGGACTTCCTTGGAGCCCAGCAAAGTAGGCAAGACAATTTGCATAGGAGGAAATTGAGGTGCCAAGTCTCCAAGATATGCTAAAACTTGCCCAGGGACTCACAATTATTAATGAGCAGGGTCTATGCTATACAACTTATATGTCCAGCCAATATCTGGGTCCAAAGTTCTTTGCATTTCCCCATTAAACACCACCTGCAACAAAGGAAATTATATGGCCCCTTTTGGGGTCCAGGTTACAAAGCATCATGGTGAAACCTGCTCATTCATTCATTCATCTAATAAACGCTCACTGAGAATCTGCTCCCTGCCAGATCCTGTGCTGGGCCTCACAGAAAACATGAAGCCAGATGCAGAGCCTGCTCCCAACAGACTCACAGTCGGCTGGGTCACAGAACCAAGTGGTAAGGCATGACTACGCCAGGATTTCACCTAAGCACTCTCTCATTCTCACCACACTGCAAAGTGCATGTTTTTCTCTAAATTTGATGATGGGCCAAGGAAGCTCAGAGAAACTGAGTATCTGACTCACAGTCAATCAGACACTAAGTGACACCGCTGGGATTTGATTACAAGACTGTTAGATGTCGAGCTCAGGCCCTTTCCCCAAGAACACACAGGACTCCTCAAAATATCTTCAATACGGTATATGCAGGATAGAATTATAAGTGCCATGGCACCCATTTGACTTCATTACATGATTTCAAGTCACCAATACAACTAACTTATTTTTCCTTTCCATTTCTTTTTTTCTTTTCTTTTTTAGACAGAGTCTTGCTCTGTCACCCAAACTGGAGTGCAATGGTGCGATCTCAGCTTACTACAACCTCTACCTCCCAGGTTCAAGCAATTCTCATGCCTTAGCCTCCTGAGTAGCTGGGGCTACAGGTGTGCACCACCATGGCCGGCTAATTTTTGTATTTTTTTTTTTTAGTAGAGATTTTTTTTATAGAGATTATAATTTTTGTAGTAGAGATAAGGTTTTACCATGTTGGTCAGGCTGGTCCCAAACTCCTGGCCTCAAGCGATCCGCCTGCCTCAACTCCCAAAGTGCTGGGATTACAGGTATGAGCCACCATACCCAGCCTTTTCCTTTTGATTTCCAGATTGGTAACTTAAAATGATAAAATGATCATCAGGTTAAACATCCTCATTGTGTAGATAAGGGAGCTGAGGACCAGAAAGCACAAAGATCTTGCCTGACATCACACAGCAGTTCAGTATCAGAGCTGGAATTCAAGCAGAGGGTCTGATTTTAAAGCCTCTGCTATTTACACCTCTCTGGGTTCTGGGTGCCTCGCCTTGGGCTTGGCCATTTCACATTCTTTTGAATTTAGAGAATATCATCTGCTTGAGACAGGAACAAGTTACAGTTTATCTTTGTGTCACCAATGTCGGGCATGTAGAATAATGTCCTTAATGAATGTGTGATGGTTTGATGGATGAAACAACAGTGATTATCCCCAATATTCACAAGAAGAAACTGAAGTTCAAATAGATTAGAGTATCTGTCCAAGATTACACATGGCTCACAAGTGGCCACACCAAGATTCAAACCTGGCCATTCTGACTCTGAAAGCCATTATGGGTCTGCCAGCAGGAGGACCTACAGAAGGCACCAGATCCATAGCAACACTGAAAACAGTCACAGTATCCATTCTTAAATGAGCTTTCTTTGCTGTGTCCTCTTAGTGCTAGAAAGAGCCCCGGAGGCAGAGGTTTTGCAGGGAAACCGGATAACTACACTCAGCTGGAAGCCATGACAAGTGTATAGGGAAAAGAAAGACCCATCCCAGCAAGACTCACCTCACAGAGAGGTCTCAGGCCCTGATGGCCAAACTAGTCACACATGTTTTGGAAGTCAGTGAACGGTCTTGCTGGGGGCCAGGAAAATAATCCGTTCTGGGGGTTCTGCCAGACCTGGGGATGAGGCTGCCAGAAGGAGACCAGGCCAGGGGAAGGACAGATGTGGCCAATGCTCTGCCAGAAGCCATGCTGACCCCAGAGAATCAATCCTCTAACCAGAACCATGACTTTATTCCAAGCTCAGAGCATTCTGGTTCCCAGATTAGACCATGAAAAAGTGGTTCCATGTGGCCCTTTAGGCTTGGTCCCTTCCCCAATCCCCAGCACTACCCCCACCTCCAGCCCAGAGTCACAGGCAGCCATTTTGTGTCAACATGAGGATGTTGCTCTTTATTTTCTACTCTTTTGAATGCATAAAAATAGCTCTGCCTGACCCAAATATCCATGTGAACTCTCAAGAAGCTGGGCTTACATGTTTGCACGTCAGGCCCAAAGTAATCCCACATGTGGCTGCTAAAAGTTGTCCTTTACATGACAAGGGGCTGCCTTTCTCAACTTCAGGGATGCTAATGGAAGGAAGAAGTTAGCACACGTGCAACATCTTCCTAAGCTCTTTTAAATGTGTCTTCTTGTTTAACTCGTCATCTTAATTTTGTAGATGAAAAACCTAAGGCTCAGAAACTTATGTGACTAGTTTAAAGTCATTCTTGCACTCAACAAATGTTATCTTGTCCACTAATATGCCTGGTGTAGATTTCTGCAAAGAGGAACCTTATTTTTTTTCTGCTAGATAAAGCAATTCACTAATGGACTTTCTCAGAGTTCCATGAAGTTTCCCAAAGTGCATAAGATAGAAGAGTAATTCAAGGAGAGCTGAAGACACACTTGGGAAAAGTGAGTTATACACACAAATTAACCTGGAAATCACTGATTAAGCAACAATTTCTTAGGAAATCACTAATTAAAGAAACTAAACAACATGGGATGTTCTTGAATACAGGATGTTTCAGAGCTCTTACTCGCCTACAGTATATTTAAATCTCCCAGAGGAGTATCAAGTATAGCCTCTCCCACTGCAACATTTTCCTGAATTTATGATGTAGAGTTCTGAGAAAAACTGTCTGGAAACACTTCTCTAGTATATTGGGTTGAATCATATGAAATTGCCAATATTTGACTGGTTTTGATCTACAAACCATATGGTTTAACCTAATAGGTACAATAGGGGTTTTTCACGTGTTTTGTACCTCCTTTATCACATTTCATAATGTGATGTGACGAATGGGCTATGAACACCTTGAAAGTTACTTGTTATGTAGCCTTGAGGTGCTCGCTGTCAGGGCTGGAAATAGTCCTGGGGTATGGTGGTAAAATTCATGATTGTCCATCTACAACATGGAGCTGCCATGGGAAGCATCCACCTGAGACTAAGTTTCCCAGTCCCTTTATGTCCAGGTAAGTCTGGGGATGAGTGTCCACGATGCAATGTGATTGCAAGGATAGATGTCACTGCCAGGTGAAGGCTGGTAAGAATCAGGTGGGCCTTCCTCACTCTCTTGTTTGCCCGTCTTCTGGCTAAAAAAAAGAGGACTCCAAGGCCCTAGAGGCTGACAGATCCACAAGATGGAAGGGGACACCATCTTTGATCCACCACCTGGTGATAACCTACCTACCAACCAGGAATGCCCACATTGAGTTATTAGGTGAGGGAGAAAGAAACTGATTACCTTAAGCCACTGACATGTGGGCTGAGGGGTTGTTGTTGTAGTCACAAGAGAAAGCATTATCCTAACTACTACAGTAAAATTGGGAGCAGGCAGTGAGAGTGATCATCCAGGACCCTGAAGATGGCAGTAATATAGAGCAAAAGAATGACCAACTTCGACAAAGCCCACACAAAAGAGGGATCATGGTGGGGATGGCCAGGCTCTCACATTTGGAAGCCCATGTAATTTGCAGGACATATACCACGAAGCAAGAGCTGTGCTGATTATGAGTGTTATCGCTCACAATCCTCATCATTTGGTTGAGACGTCTTTGGTATCTCCCTCTCTTGCCCCCATGTCCAGTCGGCCCTCACCAGGTGCCATTGATTCTGTGTCCTCTGGTCTCTGCCTCCATCTTCTCCTTAGCCCTTCTGCCCTAGACACACTGTCTCCTTCAGGATTCCCTAACACCAGTCTCACACCTATCCCTCCACAGCCCCACAGATGAGGATTGCAAAGGGATTTCCTTAACACTGAAAATCTAACCATGTATCTCCCTGTTTAAACTCTTAAGCAGCCCCCAGTATGCTCAGGTTAAGGTTCAGATTGCTCAGCCTGGTAGTGGGACTCTCCAGAGGCTGGCCCTTGCCTCCTTCCCCAGCCTCCCCACTCACAATCAAACCACACCGAACCCAGCAGGTGTGGCTGGTCCCCACTGCAGCCCTATGCACTTCTGTCTTATGGGCCACTACCTCCAAGAATATTAATATTTAAAACTATTACTGGTATAATTTTAAATAATTTGAGCTGTTTTTCTATTTTAGGCAAAATTTAATAATTTCCATTGCCCCTAAAAATCCCCATTTTTCTGATTTGAGAAAAAAAATTAAAACATTTTTCTAAAAAACTAAAACATTCCATGTTCAGAGGGCTTTTTTCCTTCTGATTGTGAAAGACATTAAAACATTGGCTTGGTTCCCTGAAAGTCTCGTGGGCCCAAGGCACTGTGCCTACTGTACCTGGCAGATGAGTCTCCACATGAAAATACTGTGAAATTCCTCCTCCCTTCTTTAAGACTGCCCTGTCTGTGATGTCATCCTTGTCCATAACTTGAGGAAGAACAACCATAGTTGAATGTATTTTCTCTCTCTCCACTACATCCATACAACAGGCAGGTTCACAACACTGGTAAGCATCAGAATCACTGGGGGCTTATGTGCAGATTCACAGCTCTGCTCCTGGAGGCCAAGATTCTTTAAGTCTAGGATAGACCCTGGATTAGCTGGACTTTTACAGTCTCCCAAAGGAGTTCTGAGACAGATCACCTTCCCAAATACCTTGAACCTTGCGAGACCCACTTTGGAAAGTCCCGTGTGTGATGCTGGAACATCACTGTGTCCTCTGTAAGAGTAAAGGCCATGCTCACCTCTGGGTTCTACTGCACAACACTGTGCCTGGTGCCAGTGGGTGCTGAGAAAATACTGAATTGATTTGAGCTGAACAAAGTGGATGAGTTCTTCTCTTCTTCTGTGCTCCACAATTACATCAGGAGGTGACAGTGGAAAGAAGAGCAAACATATACTCTCTCCTCACCATCCTGGGAAAATTAAAATACAGCAAGTTCTCACCCAGAGGACTGAATAAATGAGGCACCGTCTTCTGAGTTGAGCTTATTGAGTGAAGCAGGAAGACGGTGAATTTTGGAGACAGACTAATCAGCGTTTGGGTCTTGACTTCACCTCCTAACTGTGTAGCTGTGATCATATACCCCACATGTTTTATCTTCCACTTCTTTACCAATAAAATAGGAACAGCCACAATGCCATGCATATAGAATGTGCTCAGTGATAAGTCTCTTTCTTCTTTTCACATGAATAGCACAAAAGACACTAGACTTAGAGCTGTGGGACCTGGCTCTTCTATCAGGCTGACTACTCACAGGGCACCTGGCAAGAGCAGGAGCTCCCTCCATACCCCAGACAGGTGGATGCCAGAGCTCTGGCTCCCAGCAAGGTGCTGGCTGTGCTCTCTCTGCCTCTTACTCCAGGAGTGAGATGGTGGTTGTTCTCTGGAGAATGTAACGCCTTTTGCTGTCTCCACTATAGAGAGTGAAGAGTGAAGACCAAATTCTAGACGGACAGAAGAGACTCTTCCCTGCCCGCTAACCTCCACCAGATCACTCCAAAAGAAAGATTTTTGCCCATCAGAGAAGCAAACAGACGGAAGCAATGGGCATGCTAGCCCTGGGCCTATCAGCAAACTGGCCTCCAAACCAGGCAGGCTAAACAGTTGATCTGACAGCCCTCTCTGCTGATTTTTGAAAATAAGACATAAGGGAAAACATCTACCTCCCCGAAGCAAACATCTGCTTTGCAATTTCTGAGGATAGGCCCCCAGAGAGAGCTGTCCCGCTATAAGGGCTCCCAGGAGAAGCCAACAACGCCTGGGGCATGTTCTCATGAAGGAAGGGCCAGTTCCCAGAGATATCCCCAGCTACCCTCCCTCAGGATAATGCTGAGGCCCTCTTTACACACCTGCTCTTCCTTCTCTGGGCCTGGGACAAATCCTGTCTCTGAGGGGCTCATCTCATCACTGATTTCATTTTATGAAATGAGTATTGTTTTATTTGTCTCAGCCCCAGAGTTCTGAGGTTGCCTCACAGCAGTCCCTTCAGTCTACCTACACTCTTCAGCTAAAATAAACTGTGGGGCAAGGGAAACACTAAGAAGTGGTTCTCATATTCTCATACAAAAACCTCACAGGAAGGATGGTTGCTAGAGAGAGAGAAAATATTCCTAATCCACTGAGCATTTTCAAATCATAGAATTATGACATCCAAATGTTCAAAGTAACCATGAACTTCTACCATTTAACTTGACAACCTCCCAAGATTAACCATTGGAGACCACATTGAAGGAGAACTATCCACTAACAATTTACCGTGTATCACAGAAACTGTTGGTTGACTGCCCAATAGCCATTTCCTTCCCATTTTTTCATGGTGACAGCTACACATACACACATATACACACACACACATACACACAACATAGCTAAAAATACAAGGTTCATGTTTTTCCAGCCTTCCTTACAAATAGGAGTAGCCATGTGACTTTGCTCAACTCAATGATACTTTTTTTTAAATACAGGAAGGCTTGTGGAGGAAAATGTTCTCCCCTGATAGAGAGATAAAGAGAGAGATGACACTCTGGCATCTCTGGCCATCCCTTGGCTTCCTGCCTTTGAAAATTGCCATTCAAGCCTGGACATGATGGCTCACACCTATAATCCCAACACTTTGGGAGGCTGAGGCAGAAGGATCACTTGAAGCTGAAGTTCAAGACCATCCAGGGCAACAAAGAGATCTCATCTCTACAATTTTTTTTAATTAGTCAAATGTAGTGGTGTGTGCCTTTAGTCACAGCTACTAGAAAAGCTGAAGTGGGAAGATTCCTTGAGCTCAGAAGTTCGAGGCTGCAGTGAGCTATGATCATGCTACTGTACTTCAGCCTGGTTGACAGAGCAAGACTCTGTCTCTAAAAAAGAGACATTTTAGTACTAAGCTAACGTAGGACTATTTAAATCCCAAGGCAACAAGCCCGAAGACAAAAGCCAGTACTCTACGAAAGAGAAACAGAAGAGTGGAAAAGAACGGGTATTTTTTGCTTGTCGAGCCACTGAACCAGCCTGCAACTGCCTACTTCTTAAAGCCACTGTTAGGCAGGTGTTCTATTCCTTACAGTCAAAAGCATCTTAGCTGATGCCTGACACATGATCACACCCTAGCATAACAACATCTTGGAACATGAAGGGAATGCAGGGGAAGTAGTAATTCCAGGGTTAAAAATAGAAAATAAACGTTTACAAGAACTGGAAAATATATGTGAATGTTTAATATTATCAACATATTCCCTTGTGAATGCCTCTGTTTATAAAATAGAAATGGTAATATCTACTGTATGCTAGGTATTCTAAGGATTAGATGATTTAATACATGCAGAGTAAAGTTAACGAGCCAGGCACACAGCAAGTACTTTCTAATTGTAACTCTCATATTAATCAGTAAAACAAATATAGCTTTCTTTAATAAAAAATACGAGTTTGAGCAGGGCACTAGACTTGGAATCAGAAAACCTGGCTTCTAGACAGATATTTCTCTTTGATCACATATCAATTTTTGTGGCTGTCTTAGGACAATGAAATCTCAGTACAATATATTTTGTGTGTCAAAGAGTGCTGAAAGTTTGATGAATCAGATGAATTTTGAGTTATTGGATGTTGCCAATCCAATAATAAAATAAATGAATCATTGGAAGTCTTAAAAGGCTAAAAAAAAGAAACACTTGTAAATAAAGTGGAACATTTTGGTTATGCAACTAAGTAAGCATCAGGATGTTTTTAAATAATTTCATGTGATATTAGTTTTCTTCTTCTGAAACAATAGCTATACAGTAACAAGTCTCAGCAGAAAAGCAGAGTGGAATAAGATGGGCAGGGAGCTAGAGTGCTTGTGGTGTAGTTTTACTCCCACCACTAACCTACTGATGTGCCTCAGAGAAGTCCTTTCCTACCCCCAGTCTCCTCATTTGTAGATTGAGGGAAAGCGCCTGGAGTTGGGAAGAACAAGTGTCTTTACCCCAGTTTCACTCCTTGGTGTGTGACCTGATAAAGGTCACTTACTTTCTCTGAGCCCTGCTTATATGGTTTGGCTGTGTCTCCACCCAAATCTCACCTTGAATTATAGTTTCCATAATCCCCATGTGTCATGGGAGGGACCCAGTGGGTGGTAACTGAATCATTGGGCAGTTATCACCATGCTGTTCTCATGACAGTGAGTTATCATGAGATCCGATGGTTTTATAATGGGGCTCTTCCCCCTCTTACTCAGCACTTCTTCCTGCCATCATGTGAAGAAGGATGTGTTTGCTTCCCCTTCCATCATGATTGTAAGTTTCCTGAGGCCTCCCTAACCCTGCAGAACTGTGATTCAATCAAAGCTCTTTTCCTTATAAGTTACCCAGTCTTGGGCAGTTCTTTATAGCATCATGAGAATGGACTAATACACCCATCTCTAAAATGGGGATGAAAAAGAAAAGTTTTATAGTTTTTCTATAAAACTCTGAAGGTCAAATGGCAGAATATATGAAAAACATTCTGGCACAGAATAGACCCTTAATATAATATTGTCCAATGTTCTACTGGTCTGTATAGGGCATGGCCTGGAAAATGCAAGGGAACAAAAGAAAGATCATGTTCTTTGTCTCATAAGACCATGCCCCAGAAAGGATGACTTGGGCCCCACCCAGAGGCCAGGGTTCTTGGACAACCTTTAGCATGGGGGACATTTTTTATTAGATTCAGGAAACAAAGACAGTTCATAAGTGTTCCCTGGATTCCAGTGTAAGGAATGTTGAGCAATAAATATGAGGAAGGGGCAAGCTCTGAGAAGCAGACTTCCATAGGACATCTTCAGTGCCTGAGTGTTCATCATCAGAGTTCCCACCGTTAGGAGATCAGGTGGGAGGAAAAGTGATGAAAACATTCACTAATGTACCTACTGTATTAGTCTGTGTTTACATTGCTGATAAAGACATATCCAAGACCAGGAAGAAAAAGAGGTTTAATTAGACTTAAACCTCCACATGGCTACAGAGGCCTCAGAATCATGGCAGGAGGTGAACAGCACTTCTAACATGGTGGCCGCAAGAAAAAATGAGGAAGATGCAAAAGCCAAAACCCCTGATAAAGCCATCAGGTCTCATGAGACATATTCACTACCACAAGAACACTATGGGGGAAACCACCTCTATGATTCAAATTGTCTCCCACCAGGTCCCTCCCACAACATGTGGGAATTATGGGAGTATAATTCAAGATGAGATTTTGGTGGGGACACAGCCAAACCATATCATTCCACCCCTGGCTCCTCAAAGTCTCATGTCCTCACATTTCAAAAGCAATCATGCCTTCCCAAAAGTCCCTCAGAGTCTTAACTCATTTCAGCATTAACCTAAAAGTTCACAGTCCAGCCAGGCATGATGGCTGATTCCTGTAATCCAGGCACTTTGAGAGGTCGAGGTAGGCAGATCATTTGCAGTCTGGATCACCAGACCAACCTGGCCAACATGGTGAAACCCTGTCTCTACTAAAAATACAAAAATTAGCCAGGTGTGGTGGCATGCATCAGTAGTCCTAGCTACTCAGGAGGCTGAGGCAGGAGAATCACATGAACCTAGGAGACAGAGGTTGCAGTGAGCCAAGATCACAGCACTGCATTCCAGCCTAGGCAACAGAATAAAAGACCATCTTAAAAACAAACAAAATGGAAGTCCACAGTTCAAAGTTTCATCTGAGACAAGGCAAGTCCCTTCCACCTATGAGCCTGTAAAATCAAAAGCAAGCTAGTTGCTTAATAGATATAATAGGGATACATGTATTGGATAAATATAACCTTTCCAAATGGGAGAAATTGGCCAAAACAAAGTGGTACAGGGCTGATGCAAGTCTGAAATCCAGTGAGGCAGTCAAATTTTAAAGCTCCAAAATGATCTCCTTTGACACCAGGTCTCACATCCAGGTCACACTAATACAAGAGGGGGGTTCCCATGGTCTTGAGCAGCTCTGCCCCTGTGGCTTTACAAAGTACAGCCTCCTTCCCAGCTGCTTTCACAAGCTGGCATTGAGTGTCTGCAGCATTTCCAGGCAATCAGTACAAGCTGTTGGTAGATCTACCATTCTGAGGCCTGGAGGACAGTGGCCATCTTCTCACAACTCCACTAGGTGGTGCCCCATTAGGAACTCTGCAGGGGGACTCTGACCCCACATTTTCCTTCTGTATTGCCCTAGCAGAGGTTCTCCATGAGGGCCCCACCCCTGCAGCAAACTTTTGCCTGGGCATCCAGGCATTTTCATACCTCTTCTGAAATCTAGGTGGAGGTTCCCAAACCTCAATTCTTGACTTCTGTGTACCCACAGGCTGAACAACATGTGGAGCTGCCAAGGCTTGGGGCTTCCACCCTCTGAAGCCATGACCCAAACTGTATATTGGCCCCTTTTAGCCATGGCTACAGTGTCTGGGACACAGAGCACCAAGTTCCTGGGCTGCACACCAAGTTCATGGGCCCAGCCCATGAAACCACTTTTTCCTCCTGGGCCTCCAGGCCTGTGATGGGAGGGGCGGGGCTGCCATGAAGGTCTCTGACATGGCCTGGAGACATTTTCCCCATGGTCTAGGGCATTATCATTAGGCTTCTTGCTGCTTATGCAAATTTCTATATTCTGCTTTAATTTTTCCCCAGTAAATGGGTTTTTCTTTTCTCTTACATAATCAAGATGTAAATTTTCCAAACTTTTATGCTCTGCTTCCCTTATAAAACTGAATGCCTTTAACAGCACCCAAGTCAACTCTCAAATGCTTTGCTACTTAGAAATTTCTTCTGCTAGATACCCTAAATCATCTCTCTCAAGTTTAAAGTTCCACAAATCTCTAGGGCAGGGGCAAAATGCCACCAGTTTATTTGCTAAAATATAACAAAAGTCACCTTTGCACCATTTCCCAACAAGTGCCTCATCTCCATCTGATACCACCTCGGCCTGGATTTTATTCTCCATATCACTATCAGCAATTTGGGCAAAGCCATTCAACAAATCTGTAGGAAGTTCCAAACTTTCCCACATTTTCCTATCTTCTTCTGAGCCCTTCAAACTGTTCCAATCTCTGCCTGTTACCCAGTTCCAAAGTTGCTTCCACATTTTTGGGTACCTTTTCAGCAATGCCTCACTCTACTGGTACAAATTTACTGTATTAGTCCATTTTCATGCTGCTGATAAAGACGTACTGGAGACTGGGAAGAAAAAAAGTTTAATTGGACTGAACAGTTCCACATGACTGAAGAAGCCTCAGAATCACAGCAGGGGCAAAAGGCACTTCTTACATGGTGGCAGCAAGAGAAAATGAGGAAGATGCCAAAGTGGAAACCCCTGATAAAACTGTCAGATCTCGTGAGACTTATTCACTACCATGAGAACAGTATGCAGGAAACCGCCCCACAATGCAAATTATCTCCTACTGGGTCCCTCTCACAACACATGGGAATTATGGGAATGCAATTCAAAATGAGATTTGGGTGGTGACACAGAGCCAAACCATATCACCTACCATTTATAAAAATTTACCCCATTCAAAGAGCACTACCCTCACACACATACACCCACATGCTATTTGACACTGATGATTATGACCCAAAAAGAAGTGTATGGGATGGTGGAAAGCTTCTCCTTCATGGCCAAATGTACCACTTCTATAATACAAGGAACACAAAATGCAAATGGCCCCCAAAATAATGCTGACATTTATCAAAGATGCTGGATGCCATGAAGTCAAGGAAAGTAACAAGGAAGAACCGCATAAACCACAAGCAAAACACCAATAAGTGATAATCTGGCAGTGTCAGACCCATTTGGAAGATTACAGATGGCAGAGTAAAACACATTAGCCATCAAAGAAAATCAAAAAGGTTAATTACATGGCAGGTGATTCTGAAGAAAAAGTTTCTAATATAAACAAAGCTCAAGTAAAACTTAACAAGACCTTTACTATATTTACAAAATGACTCTGCTGTTGACCGTGCTGCAAGGGTCAAAGACAAAAAATGCATTTTTGCTAGTATACAATGTTATAAGGATAACTGCACTGAAGAAACCAACAACTGATTCATTCTGGGTTCATCATAAGCATTCACATATAATTGCAGTGCAACTCAATTTTATTAAATAAACATGACCATTTTTTGTTCCATTTTCAAAATAATTTCCCACCAAAATTTTTCCCTTTTATGATTCACTATGAAACCATTGCTCTCATTTTAAGTTTATTCATCTTCAGTAACAAGTTTTGGGCATGAGGACCTCTTACTTTTTTATATGGTCAAACAAAAAATAACCAACTCCATTTATCATTGACGGATGAATAGGATCATGCCACTGTAGGAAAAGGAAAGAGGAACCTATTAACAAAGGAAACACCATATAGAAAAGCAGAAATACATAAAAGCATATCTGCTTTTAAAAGTGATTTTTAACTCTTGGGGATAGGCAGAGGCTCTTTGTGAATCTGGTGAGAGATATAAATACTATCTTTCAAAGAAACACACATAGGTGCAAGCACATGAAAATTTACCTGCAACTTCAGGGTGTTCATAAACATCTAAGATCTAATCATGACCTTCAGATTGAGAACCACAGGTTAGGGGTCAGCCTGTATTCTGGCATCACTATGGAAAAGACTGTGCTCTTTCAAGATGTTCAGAAAGTATTTATCACATATTCATTCAAAAGTGTTTATTTGACACCACACTGTGCCAGCCACTGTTCTAGGCTGTAGTTGACTGATTGTATTAGTGGCCCCAAAGAATAGATTTTCTGTATCTACCCATGGCTTGGTAACTTTGCAGTCACTTCCATTCTGGCTCTGGGCTTGGCCATGTCACTTACCCTGTTCCGTGAGACAGTAGCAAATGTGACACAAGTAGAAGCTCGAGAAAACACTTGCACATTTCCACTTCTTCTCTTGGACACCTTGTTACCACCCTGGCCCTCACATACACACACCAGGCAAACAGTCTGGGCTAACTTCTTGGGGGATGAGCAGCCACGTGTAGCAAGTCGAGTCTTCCCATCACAGTCACCCTAAGCCAGCCAGCAGCTGGCCAGCCTTCCAACTGACATGATACATGGTAGAGGCATGAGCTAGCCCAGCCAAAATCAGTCAAGTCTGGCCCAGATTAACAGATCATGCTTATTTAAAGGTTCATGAGAAACCATAAATGGTTGTTGTTTTAAGCCACTAAGTATTTGAGGCTAGTTTGTGATACAGCAATAGCTAGCTGACACTTAAGCAATGTGGATACAGCAGTGAACAAAACAGACAATACTTTTGTGCTCATGGAACTTACTTTCTAGCAAAGACTAAAGGGAGATAAAGATGGAGAAAGGTAAGACAAGACCAATGTTGAAAGTCCAGAAAGCCCTTACAGAAGATCTTGGCCACATTTCAAGAGGTAATGAATAGCAACTGAGAGTTGTTTGAACAGCAAAGTGATATACATAGATTTTTATTCTGAAAAGATATTTTGATAGCTGTGGCGAGGAGCAAGAATTACAATGCACTGACTAATTAGAAATGTGCTCTGA
Source organism: Callithrix jacchus (assembly GCF_049354715.1). Lineage (NCBI taxonomy): Eukaryota > Metazoa > Chordata > Mammalia > Primates > Cebidae > Callithrix > Callithrix jacchus. The sequence goes on along the minus strand of NC_133508.1, from coordinate 92,476,548 downwards.
TAGCACCAGTGAGAAATTAAGGAGGCCTAAACCATAGAATTGGCAATGAAGATGGAGAGAAAGGGAGCAGCTTGAGAAATATTTAGGAGGTAATGCTAAAAAGAATTTGCCAGTCATTTTTATTGAAGAAAATGAAGGAAAAAGCAGAGTTGCATATGACAACAAATTACTTCTTCATTTATTTAATTAGGAGGTAATGCTAAAAGAAGTTGCTGGTCATTTTTATTTAAAAAATGAAGAAAAAAAGCAGAGTTGCATATGACAAGAAATTGCTCCTCCATTTATTTAATAAATGTTTACTGAGAGCCCACTATATGTCAAGGACACTGTACAGGTATTAGGTAGGGATTTATTGGTGAACAAAACTGGCCAGGAACCCTGTCTTCTGAAGTGTGGTGGTGAAGATCATTGATCGAATAGACTCCTAGATAATCATATCACCAATTAGGACAAGTGGCATGAAAGAGAATAATAAGAATAATAAGAAAGTTCTCATTTATAACCTGGCAGGAGCATTTAAAGAAAGTCTCTCTGAAGACATTAAATTTAAATGAAGCCCCAATGAATGCGAAGAAATTAAGCAGATAAAGAGTTAAAGGACAAGTACATCAGACAAAAACAAACAAAATGTCATCTTGTTTGAAGACGTTGGGGCAGGAAAGACTTTTGAAGATGTAAATGAAAAAGTAGGAAAATGAGTCAAATGGAGAATGGCACAATATGAATGAGAGAGATGCACAGAGACCAACTCAGGCAGGGCCTGTGGTCCATGATAGGGAACGAGAATCAAAACTCACAAGTGCAGTAAGCAGTGACAAAAGAGTTTCAAGCAAATATTCTGCCTTGAACATTTTGCAGGCAAATATGCCACTCCAGGTGACCAGTGGCAGGAGCAGCAGATCTGGAAGCAAATGCCGACTGAGCTTACTGTGGGAGGGACAACTAGGTTAAGGTACCTGGAGAACTGTATGTGGGCATGCCCAGATGGCATTAGGAAGGGAGGTCTGAAGGTGGTCAGAGGGGTCTGAGCCAGAGACAGTGGTTTGGTAATTATGAGTTTGGAGGACACAGCTAAAACCTGGCTTACGTTTGCAATCCCCCAAAGGGAATATGTAGATGTGAAGAAAAACCCACAAGCAGAAACTCCTGAAAAACTGAGAAAGAGACTGTAGCCTTCCCAGATGACTCAGGCTTGAATTATTGTTACCAGATCTCCAGGCAATTACAGGAGGAAAATGGGGAGGAAAATGAGAAGTCCAAGAGGACACTCTTAGGCCAATGGAATATTTATTTCTAGTCCTCTCCATGTCAAACAGTTATTATTGTTAATGAACTTGACTTGTCACATGTTGTGAATTCAGTAATAAAATAAAAACTCTAACTTGATCTTTAAGAAAAAATTCTGAAATGGTCAAAATAGCCTTTTCTTCTTGTAAATTTTTTGTTTTTAAAGTTTTGGTATTGGCCTCAGTATAAAGCCAGCCAATGTGAAATAATTTCACATGGAACTATACCCTCTCCCTACTTCAACCCTAACTAAGATTTCAAACTTGAAGCTACAGAGTTTGTCAGGTGGCCCAGAATCTAATTATTGTCTTCAGTACCATTGGTAGGTGTTGAGACCTGAGCTAAATCATTTCTCTCTGTACCTCAGTTTTGTTTCCTGTGAAATTAGAAAAATGGGCTTCATTATGCCCCAAATCTCATACAAAGTTCTATTTAAAAGGCAGGCTAGTAAGCCACCCTCAATGAACTTATATCATGTCCCAAACCTACATTTATATCATCTCATTTGATACATGCAGCCTCCCTATGAGGTAAGTATTGCTGTCGCTAGCTTAGAGATGGGAAAACTGAAGGTCAAAAAAGCCAGTGTTCTGGTTATGAACCAGATGTTAAACTAAAGAAAATGTCGAAGTAGGGAGATACACACAGCTCTCAAAATGTTATGGCATTATAACTCCATTGCTGAGATTTGTAGGGTGCTGAGCAGAATGTAAGCACTTTGACATAAGGTTCAGTCATAGTACACATCTCTTCAGTAGAAGCATAAAAGCAGCTAAAGACTACATGAAAGCAAACATGGCCATGTTCCAACAAAAATCACAGACACTGAAAATAAAAGGCAGTTTACTATCTGTTCTCACACTGCTGTGAAGAAATATCCAAGACTGGGTAATTTATAAAGGAAGAGGTTTAATTGACTCACAGTTCCACATTGCTGGGGAGGCCTCAGGAAACTCACAATCATGGCGGAAGACAAATAAGGAGCAGGCACTCTCTTCACAGGGCAGCAGGGGAAATGCCACATGCTTATAAAACCATCAAATCCCATGATACTCACTCACCATCATGAGAATAGCATGGGGGAAATCTTATAAGGTCCCCATGATCCAATTACCTCCACCTGGTACTGCCCTTGACATGTGGGGTTATGGGTATTATAGGGATTAAAATTCAAGGTGAGACTTGGGTGGGGTCACAGCCAAACCATATCAGGCAGTGTTATAGCAGAAAGAACTTGGGCTTTGTGTCAGATCAGCCTGGATTTTCGTAGATTATAATGCTTACTGTGCCACTGTGCCAGTTATCAATGTATCACCTCTCAGTGCCACATTCACCCTTCATTGCTCAGGTTTGTGAGGCTGGAGGTGGACCCTACGAACATTTCTCCTTCACCAACTGGTATAACATTAAGCTTTGTCAATAGAGGGCACTACAGGCACACTAACTACAAGGGGACTTTTCTTCCTGGTTCCATGGGCTTGCCTTCTTGCTCCTTGTCAATAGCAACGTGCTTGTAAATAAGCTCAGAGAGAGGAGGTGACTTGCCAGTTGCAAGGAGAGTTAGTGACAGAACCGGAGAACCTGGGTCTCAATACTGGGCACCAGCACCTTTTCAACTACAGGACTCAGCCAGGCATGGTGGCTCATGCCTGTAATCACAGCACTTTGGGAGGCCGAGGTGGGTTTATTACCTGGGTCAGGAGTTCAAGACCAGCCTGGCCAACATGGTAAAACCCCATCTCTACTAAAACACAAAAATCAGCTGGACATGGTGACACATGCCTATAATCCCAGCTACTCGGGAGGCTGAAGCAGGACAATCACTTCAACCAGGGAGGTAGAAGTTGCGGTGAGCTGAGATCACGCCATTGCACTCCAGCCTGGTCAAAAGAGTGAGACTCAGTCACAAAAAAAAAAAAAAAAAAAAAAATCAACTACAGACTCTTCTCCCTGCTCTTGACCTCCCCACCCTCTTCCCACAGATCCCTGCTCCACTCCATCCTCCCTCCTACCCCTTCCTCTGCCTCTGCTGCCTACTATAAACCTTTCCCACCTCCTCCTCACAGACTGTGTTCTCAATTACGGAATCTTGGTTTCAGGGTCTGCTCTGCACCAATGGGCTGCACAATCTTGGAGAATCACTTCTGCTCTCTGACTCTTAATAGCCTCATCTGTGAACAAGGAGAGGGATGGTACTGTGTAATTCCTAAGGGCCCTTCTAACAGTAAATAGTCTGAGTTGAAAACTGCTGATAAACTTATTTACACTAAGGTGTGACTGATTGCTAAGCAGGCTTGCTCTGTCATCTCATCAAAGAGAAGTTATATTAAACAGAGGATGGCTGAAGAGGGTATTATTTAGCCAAAGGAATGACTCTGTCATTATAGAATGAAAGATACCTGGGGCTACCTAGCTGCAGTGTTTTGGACAATTTAGGGGTAGGAGATTCATGAACTTTTTAGGTCTATCATATAAGCACTCTTCAAGCCCCACAGAGATCATGTCCTATCCATGCTTAAACTCCCTACAGGTTATAGCACAAACTCCCTCGCCTGTTCCAACCCCTTCTTCCAGATCTATCCACTACTGTTTGCCCTTGTATTTCCCCTCAAGCCAAAAGGAGACCCCATTGTTGCTCAAACATGGCTCTTTCCAACTCTTCATCTCTGCCACATACCAACCTCCTCTGGAGTCAGATTCCCTTTCCTCCCTCCACTGACAAATTCCAATCACCAAGGAGGACGCACTCATATACACCATTTTCCTGAACTCTCTTTCAACCTGCTTTTCTAAGTGGACATTTCTCCCCCTCCTCCAGCCCCTGGGAGTGCTCACCTTGCATCTCTGATGACACTGATGGCATTAGCACATGTGATCACAGTCACTGTTTTAAAGTTTGTACAGAAAATACACCCTGTAGATTCTCAGTAAGTGCCAGATGAATTGAATTAAGGAACTAACTGCCAGTGAGTGCTTGGAAGAGGCAATATAAAGAGTCATGTGCCCCTAGAAGTAGTTTGGAGCCACCTCCCTCAGCCTCTTTAGTCCATTTAAAGGCCATAGAAATATACCACCAGCTGCCCTTCAGGAGGCCCAACCAGGGATGCCCATGTGACCACCATGGCTGCTGCCCCTCTGCACCCTCCACCCCATGTGCACTGAGGCAGGGCTTCCCCAGACAGCACCCAGCCAATGACAGGCACACTGAGGGTGCTGGTGCCCATCCACTCCTACCAGAGGTGGGCCTCCAGCCATGGGCTTCTTGGTTTGGGACCTATGACAGGAGCCTGACCAAGACTACCCTGAGGTGTGCTGCCATCTGAGACCTTCCTGCCCAACCCTCCTTCCTTCCCCTGTGCTTTCCCAGGTAACAAACCCACATTAAGCCTGCCGGCTCACCCCGCCAACTCCTGCTCTCTCCCTTTTTCCCTTCATAAGCCTTCCCCCAATACATCTCTCGAACAAGAAACCTTTCTTGGCATATGCTTCTCAGAGAACACAAACATTTCCTCTTTGCTGGAGATGAGTTCACACATGATCAACAAATGAGACCTATGTCCATTATTTCTCCCTGCCCAGGAGCCCCTGGGAGGACCAGCATCTAGAGACTGGATCCGCAGATCCCCTGCTCTATTCTCTCAGACTTCCTCAGCTCTCTGCACCACCTTCATGCTGACCTTGGCCTGCTTGCCACTCCGGGCCACTCCATCCCACTCCATCCCTTTAATTTGACTCTCCAGCCACCTCCCTCCCAACCTCAAACACAACTCTACTTCCCAGCACTGACCTCATCTTCATTCCACAGCTCCTGCATCAGGCTGGGCCATGCCCCCTCAGACCCAGCCCTAGGGCCTCTCCCACAAGTGGCCTGCTTGAGGGGCAGCCTCCACCACCCGTGCATCTTCCACATTGATGGTGGGGTCCCTGGTGGACACAGCCTCCATCAGCTTCCGTCCCCACGGCAGAGCCAGGGTGGCCCCATTGAGGCCCTATCTGAGGGGCCTTCACAGAAATCCCTGTACAAAACAATGACAATAACCGGGTAGGAGACACCCACAGGTCTTATGCGCTAAACCCAGGAGAGACAGAGATGTGTCAAACTGAGTGGGGACTCGGGAGTTCAGAGCCGGAAGGAAGGGTTCGGGAGGAGCACCGAGTCGGGTGAAGGGTTCGGGAGGAGCACAGAGCCGGGGTGTGTGGCGGGGGAAGTGTTCAGGAGGGGCACAGAGTGGGGGGTGGGGGGGAGTGTTCGGGAGGGGCACAGAGCGTGGGAGGGGCACAGAAAGAGCGTGGAGGGGGTGGGAAGGGTTCGTGAGGGGCACAGAACAGGGCATGGGGGAAGGTGGGGAAGGGCTCGGGAGGAGCACACTGGGACCAAACGGGAGAGAACGTGTTCCCGAAGATTACCTCGGGCGCAGCTAGGACTGCTGTGGGGTCAACTGAGTGTCTCCGGACCAAGCTAGCCTGGCTCCACGAGCAGATGGAAGGGATAAGCCGTCACTGTGCCCACCCAGGCCTTCGCCACCCTCCTCAAACAGCCTGGGAGGGTACACAGCTGCCCAGGGTTCCTCCAGCGAAGCCCAAGATGGGCCTTGCTCTGTCTTGTTTGCCCTATTTACCACCCCCATTTCCTGTCTTCCCTTTGTTCCTTGCCACAAGTTTCTCTCTGACTCCTCCCAAATACTGCAGGGGGCTGGACATTGCCCCCCACAACCCTGCCGCCAGCCGCATAAGTGCTACTGTGCCCCTTCCAGCGGATTATCGCCCCACTGCCATCCCACCAGACGACTCTGGATGGCATCACATCTATGCATTGATTGAACCACTGTCCCCAGAGACCTCTGTCCTGTCCACCCACACAGCCACTCCATGGTCCCACCCAAGGCTTCCTCCTTTTCGCTGGTCCAAGCCCCTGAGCCCCCTGTGAAGTTCAAGGTCAAGTCTGTGACCAGAGGCTAATGACTTTTGCCTTTGGACCTCAGGACCCCACCTTACATTGAGGAATTAGGTCCTTTCAAATGGCAGCGTTATTGTAAGGACTACGGAGAGCTCACTTAAAGCACTTAACACATTGCCTAGCCCAGTGGCACACACCCACTCAGACACAGGAAGGGGCTGGGAGCGTCTGTAAGTACATCATTTCTGCACCCCACCACAAAATATAGTTCTCCTTCCACACAAAGGGGCCATTTATTTAGCCAGTTTCCTCATCCTAAAACAGTAACTAACATTGATGAGTACTTATTCAGAGCCAGGGACTGTGATAAATGCCAGACACACATTAATTCACTTAAATCTCCTAACAACCTTACAAGGAAAACATGATGATCACTGTTTTTGCAGGTGAAAAACAAAACTGAGGATTAAGAGAATTTAAAGTAACTTCCCCCAGGTCACCCAGCAGGTAAGGAAGGAGGTTATATACAATCTGTGTGACCCCCAAGCCTGTCGGTGATGGAAACACCAGCCTCCAGCACCTCCCCACCCTCACTTTTAATCTCAGACAGAACCAAATTCAAATCCTGCCCCCACCACTGGCTGTGATTCCAGGTAAGCACTCAATCTTGCTAGCCTCCATTTCCACACCTGTGAAATGAGAATGAAAGGACCTGTTTGGCGGAGTTATTGTAAGGACTACCGAGAGTTCACTTAAAGCGCTTAACACATTGCCTAACCCATAGTAGGTCCTCAACACACGTCTCATCTCTGGCTTCCTGTAAAATTATGGCAGTACCTTCAAAGACCAAGGCAAGTCTACAAGGTAAAAGCACAAGCCCAGGACACGAGCTTTGGAAAAGGCCAGGAGCAAAGCTTTTTCAAATGTAGTTTTTAGTATAAACAAAAAATAATGTTCTCTTTCCTACCATGGGAGTTAGCCATATGGAACTCATTTCCCTGAGCGGTGGTGTGGGCTGGAGCCATGAGCAGGTTCAAGTCAAGCTGAGATTGTTTAATGAATGACAGAGCCAGAAGGGGGTATTACAGATGGGTAATGACACCGCCTGTCTGTCCTGCACTTTACAGTGTACAAAAGCTTGCCCACCCGCATCTCGTTTGATCCTCACAGCCACCCTCAGAGGCGGGCAATGTGGTCAAGGATATCAAAAGTGAGGTCATCTCCATTTGACAGATGAAGAAACAGAGAACCAAAGAGAGAGCATCCCATACCCACAGTGATGGCAGCCCAAAGACATCTTTCTTTCCCTCAAAGAAAGCCAGCCCAGCTGACAGCGGCCGGAGGACCCTTTCCTGAGGGACAGAGGGGACTTCCTGTTAATAATAGCAGTGGCTAATACTCCTTTGCCAGCAGGGCCAGGACAGTGGCAAAATGAGAAAGACACCCAGAGCACAAAAAAAAAAAAATTTTTTTTGAGACAGAGTTTCTACTTGCCCAGACTGGAGTGCAGTGGTGCGATCTCAGCTCACTGCAACCTCCTTCGCCTAGGTTCAAGCAATTCTCCTGCCTCAGCCTCCCAAGTAACTGGGAGTACAGGTGCACCCCACCACACCCAGCTAATGTTGTATTTTTAGTAGAGACAGGGTTTCACCATGTTGGCCAGGCTGGTCTTGAACTCTTGATCTCAGGCTATCCACCTGCCTCAGCCTCCCAAAGTGCTGGGATTACAGGCGTGAGCCACCACACTCAGCTAAGAGAACAAAATTTTAGGAGGCAGGCAAGCACGGGGTGAGTGTCTCCATAGATTTTGTACCCTAGGTGCCTCACCCTAGTCGCAGCCCTGCTTACCAAGCTGTGTTCTAAACACTTTGTACACCTTAGCTTATTTAATCCTCATAAGAAACCATAAACCAGGTACCATATCATCACCTTCTACAGACGTGGACAACAAAGACATTCCTTTGCAGACATGGCAAAAAGAGAGGTGATGTAAATTGCTCAAGGTCTTACAAGAAGAGTCCACACTCATACACTCAACTATGCTGCCTACCCTGCCACACTGCCTCTGACCATGACTATGGTCTCTAGGGCTCGTCAGCATGGCCCTTCCAAGAAAGGTCAACGAGTAAAACTGCAGAAGAAAGGAACTGACATTCAATATGTCCCTAAAGTACATACAGTTAACTCTTGTTTGTTATTTGCAGTAGTTATCTTCTGTAGAGTTGCTGTGAACACAGAATTTGTGAATGCTGCACCATTGTAGGGGAAGTACAGGGTTAGGTTCCTGTGAGCCTCCAGTTGTTGCATTATCATCAATTAATCAATATATAACTTTGTTTTATGTGTTTCTGTTTAAACACACCTTATTTAACCAATACTGTTGATACATTTAACATTGAACTCACATCCAACAGTACTGCAACTTATACACAAACAAAGCTTATGTAACACGCATTCTCTCCAGAAGGCGTATTATAGCCTTCTTGCTGTTAGAAACACTAGACAGTACATTAGTCTTACTCTTGGGGCCATCCTAAACAGCAACATCACCAACAAAAAAGCAAAAAAATGCAAATAATATGGCACTAAACAGATCATGAAAAAGGCAGGAAATTGCCTTGTTCAACCTCAAATGGAAACATGCCCCAGGTAATTCAAATTTATCACCATTCTGTACATGTCCACAGATGGCTGCAGAAACACCAGGAGCATGGTTTGGAGGTTACAAATAAACTTTAGTAGGTAGGCAAATTTGCAAATAGAAAACCTATGAATAATGACAATCCATGGATATGTATACACACGCAATCATCATACTCACTTTACAGAGGACACAGAGGCTCAGAGAGGTCCGTTGACCGGCTCACTGCTGTATAGCTCCTGAGTGGCAGAATTTGAACCCAGGGTCGTTCCTCCCAGATTTCCCTTCAAAGAGGAGCGTGTTTGGATCTTTTCCATCATTCTCAGTCCCCCTTTTATGAACCCCAAAGAGCTCAGTGTAGCGTCACGTAGGACTTGAAAGAGTCAGAAGACCCAGGTTTGAGAGGCAGCCTGACCGTCAGTTTTCCCGTCTGGAAAGTGGAGATGACAGCTCCTGCCTCATGAGAGGGTTGTCAGGATGCTAATGAACCTGCAAGTGCTTGAAGTGTGAGTTGCTGACTTCACTTCCCCTGCAAACAGGCCTTTCCCATTAAAGCTAATGCTTCCATTCAGGTGCTGTCCCACTGAGCAGATTGCGATGGGTTCAGGCCCTCCCCCAGCTAGAGCTGAGAGCCCTTTCCTGGCAGGCCTGAGGCGGTGAGAGGAGCCAGCGAGTACACTCCGGAAAAGAATGTTCATGCTTTCTCCAGTGGACGGTAATCCCTCACAGACCCTTGCCTTCCTCCAGAGCCAAAACACAGCCCAAGGTTTATTTTTAGAAACACAATTTGTTCTCCCTTTTCTTTTTCCTTCCAGGGTCTGATAGTGCAAAGATGGCTCTGTAAGAGGCATGTGGCACCATGGAAAGATTCCACACTTTGAAGTTAGACAGCACTGTGTCCAAATGCCAATGCCACTAATAAGTGCATGACTCTCACTCACCTGCTCAGACCCTAGGTTTTCTTATCGCAAAATGCAGTGAGAAAAATAACACCTGCCTATTGAAGGACTGATTGAAGAATTAAATGACTTAAGGTCCTTTGCACTTGGCTACTCCAAGTATGTCCTGGGACCATCAGCATAGGCATCACCTTCTAGAAATGCAGGAACTCAGGCCCACCCCAGACCACTGAATCAGAATCTGCTTTTTAACAAGACCTCAGGTATATATTAGAGTATGAGCAGCACTGTCCTGGCACCCTGCCCAGCAGGTAATAGGTGTCCAATTAATACTATTATATGGGTCCCATCCTCAAGTTGTTTACAGATCACTAATATGAGCACACAGATGATTCATGTAGGGCTAGGGGCATTTTGGAAAGGTAAGCAAAACATTCTGGGAATAGAGACGGAAGAACGATTGCAACATTTGGGGGACTCAGCTAAAGCATTTGACCTCAGCTTTGCTCATTTTTTGTTTGTTTTGGTTTGGTTCTGCCTTAATAATATTCCTCCTTTCTTTGATAAGTGTTTAACCTTTATTCTCCACTAACTGTGTTCTAAGCTCTGTTCTGAGCCCTGTGGAGAGAAAGCTAAATAAAGCCATGTTTCCTTCACTCAAGTAGTTTACTGTCTAATCAGAGACACATAAAACAATCATCTCTAAATTTGTTTTTTAAAAAAAAAAGCATTATGGCACAGAGATGGAAGCCAACAGGCCATGGAATAATGGCTGGGAGCTCAGAGGACAAGATTCCCCTTAGGCCTTCCATCCTAGGGCAGAGAAAAATGCTTTGAACGTTTTGCTGTTTCTTATCATGCCTCCTTTTTCTTCTCTCTCCCCTTTCTCCCCTTTGTCTCCCCACCTCCCCCCACCTCTCTCTTTCTCTCTCCCTCTCTCTCTGCCTCTCTCTCCTTCTCTCAGTGTTTTCACATAGTTGGGTCATATTATGTAAATAGCCTTTTGGCTAACATTATTACATAAGTATTGTCCTACATGTAACTGGTATGGTGAACAAATAGGACTCATAGGATGTGGTGCTTTTATTTTTATCTCGTAATAGCCTTTAAAACGCAATGGGAAAAACTATTCCTTCCCTACCTCTAGAAAAACACTATGACAGTTTTCACGAGTCTTCTTTTCACACATATGTGATTTAAAAAAAAAAAAGCCCTCCTGTCTTTTAAAATCAAAGATGTAGTCTCAATTCAACCATTAAAAGTCCCATGGAATAATCAGAGCTCCAATTTTCATTCAAAGGGTCAGCTACTTCCCCTCCCCATAGCTAGGGGTCTGCTGCAAGCAAGAAGCTTTCTTTGCAGGGGAGTAGGTTGAGGAAAGTCACAGTCCTTCCCTCCTTCTCCACGTTATATTTCCACACTTCCTCACCCTTCTTACTCATTGCGCCTCCTTGTTCCCAGGGATGGGGAGAGAGGAAAGAGAGGTAAAGTAAGAGAGGCAGGGAAGTTCTTAACGAACTGGTACATGAGACAGCTTTATCACACTCTCAGCTCAGCTGTGTTTAAAGCTCATTATGTGAACACAGTCTCCTGGCTTCTCTAAGCCCCGCACCTGCTGTTCCTTTGACATGGCTGCAGATGCGCTGCTCCTGCAGCCCCAAGGAACCCAGACACTAGCCTCTTACCTCTTTCTACAGAGTCTGTTTCTCCCTCTACCACTCACACTTGCTCCCTCTCACATGTGGCCCATGTTCAGTCAATGGGAAATACTTGTGCATTCTTTGTTCCAACAAACTCTGGGAACGTGGTTCTTTCATAATAGAGGCAAAGAGTCAGTAGCTACCAGACACCAAGGTAAATTGTAAGACAGAACACCCTAGAGATCTTCATGATTATCATTTTAGTGAGTAGGTGTATGTATAACCATTTCTTCCATGGTTACAGTACCCAAATGTTTAGCTGGGAACATTGTTGTGCTTATGTTTTTACCACAGAGATATAAACAAAATGTTGTGTCAGGAATTCTAAGATGTCTCCTTAAAGTGACAGCATACATACATCATTCTGTTGCTTGAAATGTGGATGCAATGGATGGCTGGTGCTCCAGCACCCATCCTGAGCCATGAAGATTGAGCCTCACTCTAAGGACGAGGAGAAGAAAGCTAGAAAGCGGCTGACTATTGAGCCATCTCACCAAGTCTGGAATGCTTCTCTTCAGACTTCATTTATTCAGAGCAATAAGGTTCAATCTGGCTTAAATCGCTATTTTAGGTATTTCTTAGCTAAGCCTAATCCTAGCAGACTATGTAATAGTCCATTAGATGGCTAAACCATAGTTTACTTGCTCATAATTCTAATGTTATTCTTTAAGTTGGTTTCCGATTTTTACTGTTAGAAATAACACTGTGATAAACTGTTTTCCATAGTCCTGTTTGTTTGTTTGGTTTGGTTTGGTCTCACTCTGTTGCCCAGGCTGGAGTTCAGTGGTGAGATCTAAGCTCACTGCAACCTCCACTTCCCAGATTCAAGCAATTCCCCTGCCCTAGATTCCCAAGTAGCTGGGATTAGGCACCTGTCACTACGCCCTGCTAATTTTTTTTGTATTTTTAGTAGAGACATGGTTTCACCATGTTGACAAGACTGGTTTTGAACTCCTAACCTCAAGTGATCCTCCTGCCTTGGCCTCCCAAAGTGCTAGGATTATAGACATGGGCCACTGCACCCAGTCCTGTTATTTTCTAAGGTGGAAAATAAAGTTCTTCATATCAATAGAGCTTCATGTTGCTTTCCTAATGTTATACTCCTTTATGTTTTCAGATGCAGCAGGGCGTAGTTCCCATCATTCACATTTTTAACTTTCACGTGGACTTTAGAGCACAACCCACTGTATTTGTCTGCTTTTGTTTCCATAATGCTGCATAACAAGCACCCAAAAACTCAATAGCTTTCAACAGCAAGAATTTATTCTCACAATTAGCAATCTGCAGATCCATGATGGTTCAGTCAATTCAGGCTAGGCTTGGCTAGGAAGCTCCACTTCACCCTGCTGGACAGCTAAGTGTAGTAGCAAACTGTGTTCAAGTCTGCTCGACATGTATTTATTCTGGGGCCCAGGTTGAAGGGGCAGCAGCTACCCATGATCATGTTCTTCTTGAGGTGGATCAGTCACAGGAGGCCAAGAGCCAATCCAAAAGTCCCAGGTACATTAAAAGCCTCTGCTGGGGTCACATCCACTAACATTCCATTGGCCAAAGCAAGTCACAAGGCCAAAACCAACATCAGTGAGGTAGTAAAGTATTCTGGGCTAGGAATGGGAGGGAGAAAAAGTTAGTATTTGCTGAAAGATGTTCTAAACTCTCACAGTCCCTGATAAGGTGATATAAATGACCCAGGGCATGACAGTGAGCTATTCAGAGAAGCTTCAACAGCAAATCCCACTTGCAAAGGCAGGAAGCAAGCAGCAAGTTCTTCCCTAAAAATTTTCAAAGAATAGGCTGTGTTAATGCATCTAATCAAGCAAGATTTGGGATCAGCAAGCAACAATGATTGAGCAGCTATGTCTTTGCTAGGTGTTTTCAGAAATGTCATATCAATCCTCAAAACAAACAGATCTGTCAACATGGATTAAGTTTACAGGAGTTTAAAAGTGAAATAGAGTCAAGAAGAAATGGTTTAGAATTCCCCATCCACCTCTAGTGACTGATAAGGATCTGATGTTTGTCACATAGGAAGAAGGGTCTGAAAGTGACCCGACATGGAGCAAGCAGAGGTTAAGCCTAGTGGCCATCATATTAGACTTCCTAGATTCGAATCCTAAGTTTGCCATTTTCTAACTGTGCAAGGTATTTATCTGTGGCTTAGTTTCCCCACAGGTAAAAAGAGGCCATGATAGCATATCGTTCATAACGTTTAGTGAAATAATGCACCTAAATTTCTTAAAACCGCATCAGGCACAGAGAAAGTGCTTAATAAATGTTAGTGTTTATGCCAGGGCAGCAACATTTAACTTCCATCAAAACTCAGATTGACCAAGAGCATGTGGCCCCTTTGTTCTGTCTATAACCTTTTTCCTACCAACTAGTAGATTTTCTGTTTTTTTTCCAATGTTTATGAATTTCAAAGAAGGAAGTATAGAATAGTTATATTAGTTTACATTTGAGTGGGTAATGAATGAAGTTAATTCTTTTCTCATATATTCACCAATTAGAATATTTTTAGAAGCACTTCAGTATGTCTAATCTTTGTCCTCTAACAGATTTGATTTTTTGAAATAGCCAAAAGCCATTCAAAAGGACAACCTGATTGTTTTAACATTTAATAAGGTTTAAACCTTCATATCGCACGATAATTTAAATGGTACCTTCAAAGAATGGTCCCCTCTATGGGTAAATAAAGGCTTAGTTTCTCAAACCTATCAGTCTTCTAGCTCTCCTCCAAGATGACATCTGGGTATGAAGAGGGAGAGGTGGAACTTGAACACCTTCGTGTCAGGCAAAAAGTCAGATTCTTCTTACTTTTCTAGGCAGGGTTAGGTAGAAGTCCCTGATCCACCTGCATGTATCTTGCCCTACTGGGATTCACAGCTGAAATATGTGTCTGCATAAGAGTAACTTATAGCCTAGGCTTTCTTCAGCTGATCAGAGCCCAGGAGGCTCTCTTGCTGGCTCTCGCTCTCTGCAGCTCTTTGGACTCATCTGTTGGGTCTAGACTCCTTCCCATTTGCTGTGACTCCAACTGGCATGGCCCAGGTGGTCCACTGTGCAGCCCTTGCTACAGAGTACCTTGGCCTTGCCCAACCATGGTGACTCCCATTGGTAATACTCCCCAGCTAAACTCACCATTTTCTGGGTCCATCTGTGCTTCACTGGAAATAAGAATGGCTCAGAAAATCTAAGCATCAAGGCCTCCCTCTGCCTGGTCATACCACACTGCCATGTAGATGTAGTCACACCCCAGGATAACAGTCTATTCAGCAGAGTCTCAAGCAGGGAGAAGGAAAAAAAGCCTCCTCTGCCCTTGATAATATCCCTACTTAACCAATAGACCTCCCTATTTTCTGGGCCAAAGCTGGGAGAGTCCATGATCTAAAATGATTCTCTCACCTGCTTCTTCCTCTTTTCTCTCTATTTCTCTCTATCACAAAGGGCCCCAAAATAGCAGATTTCCCATGCATCATGCCCTCCATACTTCAGTTTCTTAGAGACACCCTAATAAAGGATGTGGATATTTTCCCTGCACTTTGGCAGAACTCCATAAACTGGTTCAATCAGGCTGCATTGTTGAAAAGCCAAAGGGGAGGATTAAAGAAATTTAGAAATGGCTTTTCAAGACAACACCTGGCTTGCAAGGTTATTTTCTTGCTGAATAATTCTATTTGACATGCCAAAAGAGAAATATTAACTTGTTCTTTCTTTTTGCATTCCTTCTGTTATAAATCATAGTCTTCTTCCAGGATGATGGATGCCTCAAGACACCTAGAGCAAAGGTCAAGAAAGGAAGGAAGCAAAATAGAAAAGCATATTAATAATTTTCAAAACATTATCTCCATTAAGCCATTATGATTGGCTGCAATTATAATTGTCCTTTCCTTTTTTCTCCTAATTGGGCTGAGAGCTTCTCTCTTATGTAGAAGAATTCGTGTGAACAATGCGGGCCTTGTTGGAATCCTAATTCCAACTGACCAACTGTAAAAAGACACTTTTTAGGCAATAAAGAAAACTTGGCATTAGATGACATCAATAAATTATTGATTTTGTTAAATGTGATAATGATACTATGCTTAGGTTAAAACTCTTCACTTTTTTAAAAGTAGACTTAAATATTTAGGGCATACTGACACAGTGGCTACAATTTGCTTTAAAACATTACAACAAAATAAAAGCCAGGGATGCTAGTTGAATGATGAACCAAGTGTGGCAAAATGCTGATGGTTGTTGACATTGGATGAAGGCTGCAGGAGAAATGTATCATACACAACTTATTTCTCAGCTGGGCATGGTGGCCCAGGCTCATAATCCCAACACTTTGGGAGGCTGAGGTAGTAGGATCATTTGAGCCCCAGGAATCCCAGGCCAGCCTCAACAACATAGAGATATCTTATCTCTACAAAAAATAAGAATAAAGATTAGCCAGGTGTAGTGGCAGGGGGCTGTGGTCCCAGCTACTCAGGAGGCTGAGGCAAGAGGATCACTTGAGCCCAGGAGTTAGAGGCTGCAATGAGCTATAATCACCACTGATCACTCCAGCCTGGGGTGAGATCCTGTCTCAAAAAAAAAAAAAAAATTACTTCTTTATGTGATGGAAAATTTCAAAATAAAAAGGTTTTAAAACCAAATAATACGGAGAACTATAAAACACAAATCACGCATGCCATGCTTAATGGTCAATTCAAAGGTGACACTGGTTATATGCAATTTTCACTTTATGAGATCAGATGTACCTCAGCCCTATGCGAATGCCCATCTCACCATCCCTTTGTCAGCACTGAGTTTTATCAGTTTCCCAATGTTGGCTAGTTAAAAAAAAAAAAAAAATATATATATATATATATATATATATATATATATAGAGAGAGAGAGAGAGAGAGAGAGAGAGAGCAGTTGTTTTAATTTACATTCAGGAGGTTTTAATGAGATTAAATTATTTTCATATATTTATTACACAGCAAATTTTTAGAAGTTCTTTCATAGTGGCTGATCTTTGTCCTCTTCAAGTGGATTTGACTCTTAGAAATCACTCACAGCTACCTGGTGAATAAGCGGGCAATCAACAGGGAGAATAGTCAGACCTCATTTTTAACTTCCAAGCCTTAAAAAAGATCTAGGTCTGATTTCTTCCTAAGCTTTACAAACAACCTCTAAAGACCCTGTTCCAGGAGAAGCTGCAAGTTTCACTCTGCTAACAATGCTGATTCATTAAAATAAGTAAACAGACTCTCCAATTTCACAGACATTACACCCCTTTGGATGATGCTTACAATGTTGATGATGACAGCTGTAACGTATTTTACACCAACTGTGTGCCAAACTTTCCAGAAGAGTGCCCCTTGCTGCACAGAATGAACATGCAAATTCAGCCTATTGCAAAAATACAGCCCAGGGCAGACTGCAGCAAGTATAAAAGTTTGTTGCAGTGTTCTGTTTTATCTTTTAAGTGAATGTGATTTTTGTACTCTGTCCCATATAGTAGTACTTGCTAACATTTATTGGTTACTTAAAACAGATGCTGTTCTAAGCTTTATTATGTGTATTAATTCTTCAATCTTTACAGCATGCCTATGAAACTTATGCTATTATTACATCCATTCTGCAGGTAAGAAAACTGAGGTGGAAAGAGGTTCAGTAACTTACCTGAAAGATAAAATGCCAAGCCAGCAAGTATCAGAGCCAGAATTTGGACCCAGAAGTCTGGCTCCAGAGACTGCATCCCTAACCACTGTAACATATTTCCTCCATAATGTGCTCATGCTCTCTTAAAATTAATAAAATCCACTATATCTTCAAATTCACTGTGGATCCATAGTTTAGAACATCATTAGCCATTCTGTGCCTTCTCTGGAGGTTGGCAAATATAACTGTGGAATTAAAGTTACAACCATTCCAAGTTGGAGAAACACAAACATATACTGTTACCTCTGGATCCTCACAGTGACAGAGCAGTCAGTATTACTGTTCTGTTTTAGAGCTTTACAAAATGAGAGGTGACTCCTTTCACTGGGATAGGCCCTTCTTTGAGTTTTTATAAAAATTAATGAAAT
The DNA here is from genome assembly GCF_049354715.1 of Callithrix jacchus. Lineage (NCBI taxonomy): Eukaryota > Metazoa > Chordata > Mammalia > Primates > Cebidae > Callithrix > Callithrix jacchus. The sequence continues at coordinate 92,459,068 of NC_133508.1, read as the reverse complement.
CAAAAAAGAAAGGAGGTTAGGCAAAGTGTGAACAAGCAATCAAAAGTTCATTCCACTGTCTCCTTTGGTCTTTACTGATGGCACCTACAAGAGGCTGCTTCTCAGGCCTAAGCCAAATATCCAACATACACTCACATACACACATTCACACACACTCTCAGCTTAGGTAGGCTGGACCTAAGAGCAAGTCCATCCACGTTCCATGGGAGCCAACACAACTTCTGCAGCAGATGATAATGAATGCACGGCTATGGATACAGGTCCATGGACACATGGAGGAGCCACGAGCCCCCGATAAATTCACTCTGTCTCAGATTATCTCTCCAGTCTCTAGCCATACCTTTCAGCATTGAGAGCCCACAATATACCTTCTAAGGTCAAATTAGAAAATTCACAGAAAGCATTTTCACAATAAGCATGTAAGAGGCAGCATGAAGTAGTGGGGAGTGTGCCCCGTTTTAAAGCCAGTCAGACCTGCCTGATTTAACTCCCAGCTCCTGTGGTCTTACGTCCTGTGGCCATGGGCAAATTGTGCGGCTCCCGTCACCAAGCCTCCACTTGCTTTGACTTGCATAACGGTCAAAGTGATAGATACTACGTAAGGTTGTTAAAGGACTGAATGAGATAGCGTATGTGAAGGTGCTAGGCTTGCTCTTGGGAAATCATAAGAATTCAACAAATGTTAGTTGAATAGAATTAATTTGAGGTGCGTGATAGTGTGTATATAATACGCATACACATTCACATACACTTGTATATGCATGGACTATTTCAGGAAACTATTCTCCTGAGAAGGACTAGATAAGGTTCTAGGGTCAGATGAAAACGTCGTTTTCACTCTATACCTTTCTATACTGGTTGAATGTTTCCCATATGAATATATACCCTTGTCCAAAATATTTGTAATGTCTATTGTTGTTTGCTTGCCAGGAGGCTTTGGAAGACCAGACTTTGTTATCTGCAGCCTGGTTTCTTCACTGTCTTTATCTGCAGCCTATCAGATCCATTGAAGAACCAACTATAGGATCAGACTCTACCCACCTTAAATGTATAACTATCAGCACACAAAATAATAGATAAGATACATCATAAAAGTTGACATGCTAAGCCTACTTGGCCTACTTAGGCCAGCCAGGCTGGAGCAACAGTCAGGAGCTGTGCTTGCATCCTTGGTGGTGTGGTTCCAACCCATGCAACTAAGGAAAGTGCTGAGATTCAAGCCGCAGTGCTTCTAGCCATGCCTTCATGCTTCTCACCAGTTTTAGTCACTGTCCACATTCCAGCCCATCGTCTGGAGCCCTGACTCTCACTCCTGCTCCCAAAGGGTCTGGAGGCTGTCTTCCTGCCCCTGCTCCCTCCCCTCCACCCCAGTCTGGACCACTGGCAAAGTGTAGCCCAAGTTCCTCCTGGAAGCCCACTCCACTGCCAGATGCTGGTTTGCCCCCGGCCCACTGCAGCTGATCCGGATGCCATCCCCCACCCCAAAAATTTCCAGAATCAGGACCGATACTATTACATCCCCCAGGACCCTCAGTGAAAATAATGTCCCCAAACCCCAGAAGGCTGGTGGCACAAATGAGGTCATATTAATAATTCAGATGTTACTGGCTCAGAGCCCTCACCTGCTGATGAAGGAATCTGGCCTTCCTCAAAGTCTCGCCTAGTTTTTCTGAGGCATCTCACAGACACTAGGTTCTGTGCTACCCTCGGTGATATCCTCAGCTTACAACCTTCTCGAGCAGGGCTCCTCCGGGCTGCCATGACTGGAGTGGGAATAGTGCTTTCTCCCCGCAGCTCCCAGGCATCACATGCCAAACTCACGGAACTCTCTTCAGTCCTCACTGCAGCCCTCCAGTCATTCGTACTCTGAGGATAACTGGGGAAGGGGCCTTCGCGCCCAAAGCTGTGTCTTAACTGGTCTGCTAAACTACAAGAAAAGTCCTACTTAGAACCCAGATTTCACCAAGAGCTTTGTGAAAAACACATCTTTAGTGTCTTTAACAGTTTTGATGAATTTCTCCCTCCCAAACTCTCTTCCTCCCTCATCTCCACCTCCCACGAACAAAAACTTCCTCAGCAGCTCCCTTGCCGCACAAGCACATCAAGTACCAGGGGCCAGTGGCTCAGCAAGCCCTGGCATGCTCTCAGGTTCTGTCAGGCTCAGTTAGACCCATTTATAATAGGTGTCTGACAAATAGTGGTGATTTTTCAGTGTCAGACTCCAAGCAGGAAAATTTTCTGATAACACGCCATGTAATGCCTGTCTGCAAATCGGTCAACACTATCCCTACTTATATACAAAGAAGCTGGGACATAGAGAAACTGGGGGACAAGCCCAAAGTCACATGGTCAGAAAGTAAAGTAGTTCAAACCCAACTCCTTCCTCTTGCAATTCAAAACCCATGCTCCTTCCAGCTTATCTTTCCTACCCATCCTGAGGATGTCTCCTTGGTCCCCATCTGTGTCCTGAAGCCAGGGTGGAGCTGGGATGGGCAGGGAACAATAAAACTCAGGCCAGACTGGGAAGCTGGGTTTATAGCATCCTCCCAGCCTGGCCTGAATTTCTATCTGATGTTTCAGGCCCAATTGTCACGCAGAATTGTCCTTGCAACTGTGGGAAATTAGGAGGGTAGGGGGTAGTGGGAGGACACACTTCTTGAATTAGTGTCTTGAGAAATTCAAAATAGCCACTCTCCCTAGAGACCGAGTTAGCCTTCGCATTTCAAGACTTCAAGGGGTTCCAGAGAAAGCACTTGTCCCTTTAGGGGATGCTGAGTGAGATTTTGATGTGCAAGGTTTATTTTAGTCAAGGAGAGGAAAGGGAAGCGGGAAGCGAGAGTCATATGAAACCTAATAAGGCTGGATTTCTTTGTGTGGGGAGAATATTTTGGACTCTCGCCATCTCCTGCAGCACCAGATAGGCATCCCCATAAAGTAGCTTTTGTCGGTGTAAAAATGTGAAAGCAGAAATAGCTACTCCCTAACCGAGGACTGCAAGTCCGAGGGCACACCCAGGGTATCAGCAGAGTCGGCCTTGCAGGGGCTGAGCTTGAATTTGTCTGATCATCCAATATTGGTGGCACACGTACTGGGCATTTTGATATTGTCATGAATCATATTACCATAATTGTATCACTATACAGAACATGATTACCCCAACTTCAACAACCTAAAAAAAAATACCAGAGCTTTGGAAAGATAAAGTGTCAAGGACACATAGTCACTAAATGTCAAAACTGTGGTCCCAACCAGTTCTTTCTGGCTCTAAATCCAGCATCCCTGCACCACCCAGGGCCAGCCTCACTCTCAGTGAGTCTCATTCTAGAGGAGACTCAGATCCATAAATGGAAACGTGTCATACCATGTGATAAGTGGGACAGTGAGGCAGAGAGGTTCAGAGCATGGACTTTAAACTTAGACAGACCTAGAGGCACTGCCCAGCTCTGTAACCTGCTAGCTGTGTGGTGCGTTATTTAAACTCTCTAAGTTTTCTGATCTGTAACATAGGAATATCAGGTCCTGCTTAATTCATAAGGTTAGGTAAGAATTAAAATATGAAAATCACTTAGCCCAGTGCCTGCATAGTGTAGCAGCTCAATAAGTGGGAGTTGCTGTATCACCACTGAAATGGCCACATGCAGCGGAAGAGTGTAAGAGAGACTTTCTAAACCCAAAGTCAGGCCCAGCGGGAAGTATTTCTGTACAGCTGGAGTCCCAGTGGGAAGGACGTCGCCCATGCAGGAATGAGTGGCGGTATGTAAACACCAAGGCAAAAGGTAACTGCTGCTCTGTCTTTCACCTCCAGGTGCCTAAGCCTAACCAGGGGCCCAGAGCTGAGCAGTAGGTAGGATAGAGTGAGGTTTCCCGTCAAGGAGACCATCTCAATGTATTCTCACTCCCAGGTGCACCAGGGTTTTGTCCTTCCCTCCATTCCTAGCTGTGTGGCCTTGGGAGGAAATTTAACCTCTCTGAGACTTAGTTTCCTCATCTTTACATTGTGAAGGGTAATGTCTATCTCATTATTAAAAGAAATCATGTGTACAAACCACCTAGCAAAGTGCCACACAGGAAGTACTGGAGAGACAGCAGGTGTGTTCACTTCCCCACTTGTCCTCTAAGCAAGCTAAGAAAATGGAAAGTCAACAGCCTCCATGACTTTGTGTGCACCATGCACATGTGTGCGCACACGCACACACACACACAGGTGCATGCACAGAGAAAGAGAATAATCAGATTTAAAACTGTCTCAGCAAATGTTTAAGTTCTGCAAGGCATTGGAAAAAGTACAGCTCTGAAAAGGGTATCTGCTTAAGACCAGACCATGTCTATCTCCCGTCTCACAGCCAGCACTGTGAGAAGCATTGCTATGCAACATCTCTATGCAAAATCCCTATCCAAGCCCCACCTCAGCCCCACCAAAAGAAAACTTCTCCTCAGAGCCTTGGACTGTCTAGTTTGGATAGCTCTGAAAAGAAAATGCTTCTGCCTTGGCCAAGTTAGAGCACTTCCTATGCAAGTTTCCTTTCTAATTCCTGGGAGAGTCTGAGTTCCACAGCAGTAACGCATGGCGAGAGCCTAAGTAGGGGAGGACGTCAGGAAGAGCTTTCAGGGTATTAGATAAAAGGGCAACTGGAGGCAACTTCATCGACCAGGAACCATCTAGTAGCCTGAAGAAAAGCCTTACCATACTTGCCTAACATTAACCAATGGGGTGGCTTCCTTTTCCTTGCTCGTGGGTTACAGGGACCAGTAAGAGTGGACTTGTATTGGCCTGGCACGTTCCCACCTCTTGCCTTGGAGTTAGTCACTATGTTCCCTGTCTTATAGCTGAAGACACTGAGTTCAAAAGGGAAATCACTTGCCCCTGACTACATAAATAGTGAGAAACACACCATCATAGATGCAAATCTGATTCCTAATCCAGAGCTCTTGTATGAGTGTTTTCTTTATAATGTTATAACGATTTCACAGGGTCTGGCATAAATTAAGGGCTAAATAAAATGTAGCTAAGGCCCGATAACTATCGTATTTACTCCTGACAACAACTCAGGGAGGGAAATATTATTATCTCCATTTGTGGATGAGGAACTGAGGCCCAGAGGGCTAGGGGTGAACAAACTGGCCCATGGCCTGTTTTGTAAATAAAGTTTTACTGGAATACAGCAGTGCTCATTCATCGACATGTTGTTGCTGGCTGCTTTTGCACTACAACAGCAGAGGTGTGCAGTTGCAACAGAGAACGCATGCCTAAATAGCCTCAAGTTTTGGAGACAGAGTCTTTACAGAGGTAGTTAAGTTAAAATGAGGTTATCAGGGTGGGCCTTCATCCAATATGACCGATGACCTTATAAGAAAGGGGGAATTAGGACACATACACATACAATGTGAAGACACAGGGAGAAGACTAGCCACCCGCATGCGAGGGAGAAAGGCCTCAGAAGGAACCAACATTTCCAACCTCTTCATCTTGGACTTCCAGCCTCCAGAGCTGTGCAGAAATAAATTTCTGTTGCTTAAGCCACTCAGTCTATAGGACTTGATGACAGCAGCCCTAGCAAATGAATACCATTACCTACTCAATGCCAGACACTGTTCTAGATGTTAGGGAAAGAAAACATGGCCTTATTATGTATTAATATCGTCATCTAAGCATTTGGCTTATTTCAAGACATTGAATCCTCCCAGAATGCTTATTAGCTGAGTGTCCTTTTATTTCACATTTGACAGATGAGGCATTTGAAGCCCAGAGAAAATATGTACCTACCTAAGATCACACAGCTAACAAGGTAGAAATAAGATGCCACTCAGCTTCCAGGAAGGCTGGGTATAGTAGATAACGAATGAATATCCAGCAGGGAACTGTTAGAGGCCACTGGCAACAGCTGCTGCCCCTTGACTGGTTTCACAAAGGCCCCCTTGGCATGCAGCAGACCAGCCAGCAAACAGGACTGCCGAGGTGTGCCAGTGCTTGAGCCATCACCAACAAGGCCCAGCCACGCCCTCTGCACGCTGGTTTTGGTGACAGAAGGCCCACTGAATTTTGAATGACTAGCTCACCCAGAAAGGCGCTGGGTGCCTCTGAGTGTCATTGTCACCCCATTGCCCATTTCCTGACTCTGTTCCCTTCTGCAGCCCTGCAAGGCACTCACACTTCTAAAGGATCCAGTGAGCTCACCTGGTGATATGGTTAGGCTTTGTGTCCCCACCCAAATCTTAGCTTGAAATGTAACCCCCCATAATTCCCATGTGTTAAGGGAGAGACCAGGTGAAGGTAATTGAATCATGGGGGTGGTTTCCCTCATGCTGTTCTTATGATAGTGGGTGAGTTCTCACAAGACCTTATGGTTTTATAAGGGCCTCTTCCACCTTCACTCAGCATTTCTTCTTGTGAAAAGGTCTTGCTTCCCTTTGCCTTCCACCGTGATTATAAGTTTCCTGAGGCCTCCCCAGCCATGCTGAACTGTGAGTCCACTAAACGTCTTTCCTTCATAAATTACCCAGTCTTTGGCAGTTCTTTATAGCATATGAAAACGGACTAATACACCTAGGAAGTTTACCCACCCAGTGGCAGGCACAGAGGAAACTCTGAACACATAATTTCCTATTTCCTTGTTCCTCATTTTCCATGGGACCCATTTAGTAATGCTCAGAAAAAAAGAACCATGTGAAAACCCCAGTGCACTCAGAGGACAGACGTCAGGAGCATGAAGCATTTAATACCTCAACAAATATTTATTGAGCACTTACTGTGCCGGAGATAGACCAGTGAATAAGACAGACATGGGTCCTACCCTCCTGGGATTCACAATCTAATTGAAGCGAGGAGGTTGAATGAGTAATAACAGATGTAATGAGTATTATCCAACAGGAAGCTTAAAGGTCAAGTGAGTTTAAAAGCAAGGCCTTACCCTACCTGGGGGTGAGGGGATAACAAAGAAGGACTTCTCTAAGGCAATGTCATTTAAGTGGAAAGAGGATTAAAGATTGGGTAGCAAAAGGGGAGAGGAATCTGCAAAGTGGGCTGTGCCCCTGTTCCTACCAACAAATGACAGTGTGACTTCAGGCAGCTTCCTTCCTCTCTCTGGGCCTCTATTTTCCCACTCACACAATATATGGGTGGCCTGTGTCCTGATAAATTTCCTTCAAGCTCTAAAAGCCTGTGGCATCTTTGACATCTAATTCAGGCCAGAGAAAAACTGCTCCCACCTCTCTTTCACATCCTAGAAAAATACACATTACATTAGTCAAAAGTTAAACTGGGAGTATCTCTGTCCTTGGTGAGACTCTCAGCTCCCTGAGGTCAGGGATGCAGTCTTATCACATGTATCCACTCCTTTGCCCAGTACAGAGCCCAGCACACAGCAGGGACTTAGGAAGAGGGTGCTGAGTGGAATTTGACTGAAGGGAAATTGGAACTGAGGCGCGGCAGCTACTGACAGCACCCCACACCTATGCAAATACATATGCACCCATTCACGCACGCATGTGCACATGTTTCTGCTTCTTCAACGAAATGCTTTCCCCACATTCTGCCAATTGTTTTTGGCACCTGTCCCAACCTCTACTTCTGTACCACCTGCTCATGGACCTAAAAGCTTCAAATGGTTAATTCCCTCCTCCTGGACTTGCAGAGGTACTCAATCCCCAGATGAGGCACTTTCAAAGGCTTCTGGGGCATCAGACGCACACCCTACAAGGTGCAGACTCTGTGGCTTGCCAGAGACAGCTTGCTCAGTGAGTTTGTGTTCCTAGCAAGGTATAATGAGAGGGTACAAGGAGGGCAGGCATAGCCAGCTCAACTTGAGCACGACCCCTCCTCACACAGGCTAGCTGTATCACCCAAGAAAGGAGAAAGGGGTTTTCTCCAACCTCAGTCCATTTGGCCTGTATTTTTTAGAGTTTGATTTGCACAATGCAAAGTTAGAATCACTAGAAGACACCATAACGGGAATCCTGAAAAAATAAAATGACTTATTAGTAAGTCCTCATTTCCATGTTTTCCCATGCAGTTGTGAGCACAGCCCTGTGCAAGGAATGGATTACCATCTCCATGGTCACAATAAGGAAAAGGAACTGGCATCCAGGGAGCACCAATTATGCACTCAGTGATATGCTAAGAAGTTTGTAGTTATCATCTTATTTTATATTTACATTATAGCCCAAAGTGCCAGGTAAGAGATTATTAACCCCATATTAGAGATAAAGAAATTGAGGCTTAGAGAAGGCAAATAACCTGCCCAAGATCCTGAGAAATAACTAATCCTAATCTCCAAACTGGGATTAATTTCAAAGCCCCAGGCCCTTCACCCACTCATTCGTTTAAAATGTAGTACCTAGCACATAACATGTTTATCATGCCCTATTCCACCCCTGGCTTTCATGACCCTGAAAGATCCAGATGCCAAAACCTTTCTGGATCAGGGAGAAAGATGAATCCCAAATTGGAAATGAGATTGCAGTTTTAAAGGACTAACTGGCCAGAAAATGCTCAGATCTGCCATAAAGGTGTATTCTGTTGAGAACATGTAAAGGTAATGAATCAAGGAAAAATAAAACTGTTTCATGCTTATCTCTCACCAAGACCAACCTATTCAATGTGCCAATTGTAAAAGCATGAGGCCCATTATAACAAGAGGGGCAGGGGCTTCTTGGAGGGACAGAGCAAAGGCTCAAAGCCCAGCTGTGTGGGGTCAGAGATGACCTCCCTGAGGGGACTTATGGGAGAAGCAGTCTTCCAGGCAGAGGTCTGGTATGAAACAGACAGTTAATGTGGCTGCAGTGACAGGAGAAATGGATGTGAAGAGGCTGGAGAGGTGGAGCAGGTGGGAACCAGATCGTAAAGGCCCTTTTAGGTCAGGGTGAGGACTCTGGGCTTTATTCCAAGGATAAAAGAGAGCCTTTGAAGGGTTTATGCAGGGGTGTCAGAATCTGATTTGCATCTGGGTGCAGTGGCTCATGCCTGTGATCCCAACACTTTGGGAGGCCAAGGTGGGCAAATCACCTGAGGTCAGGAGTTCGAGACTAGCCTGGCCAACATGGTGAAACCCTGCCTCTACTAAAAATACAAAAATTAGCCAGGCGTGGTGGCACGCAACTGTAATCCCAGCTACTCAGGAGGCTGAGGCAGGAGAATCACTTGAACCAGGAGGTGGAGGGTGCAGTGAACCAAGATTGTGCCACTGCACCCCAGCCTGGGCGACAGAGCATGACTCCATCTCAAAAAAAAAAAAAAAAAAGGAATCTGATTTGCATTTATAAAACAAGGTCTAGTTGTGGTATGAATCAGAGATTGAAGTAGTGAAAAAGTCAATTCAAGAAGCTTAGAAAGAAATCCAAGAGACGACAGTGGCTTGGACCAGTGACAGTGAAGAGAGGAGGAGGGGAGTGTGGAAAGGACTTCAAAGAGCTCAGCAGTCATCCATAGTGAAAGGCTCATCATCTCTTATTTCTCCGAGGAAATTCAGAACTTCAGGACAAATCTGTGTCACTTAGGATCCAAAGATGTGCTTGACTCAGGGGACCCTGGGCAGGCAGCCAGACCTTGTCCCCCAATCAGAGATGCTGGAGGCTTTGGAATGTGGAGATGGGCAGGAAGGAAAGTGGTTCCGTGGCTGGGCAAAGAGCAGCATCTGGCACAGGGAAGATCGAGTGATAAATGCATAAAATGCAAAGCAAAACACATTGCAAAGACTGCTTAGCTAGGACTAATGTGTAGGGGCTAAAGCACAGTCTCCATTATTTAGCAGACCTGGGTTCCATCCAGACTTGGCCACTGACTAGCTGGGGAAGCCTCTTGACCACTATGAGCCTAGATTTTTCCATCTGTAAAGTGGATATAATCAGGCGTCTCTCTTTCATAAGTCTTGCAGGGGCCTGGAAAAGTTACAGAAAATACTGGTCCATTTATTAGGCCATGGAAAATAAGAGGTCCTCAGAGGATACCTGAAAGATACTCGGAAGTTAGAAAGAAGAGGAACTGGTGAATGACTGGATGTGGCGGTGAGCGTAAGGGCAGAGGCCAGGCCGATGCTCAGATTTCTGCCTGAACACACAAGTGGATGTTAAGATGTAGGAATCCCTCCCACAAAGACCCCAGCCTGACTCATGCCTGCCAGCCCCATGTGTCGGAAACTGAGTAATCCTCCACTCATTCTTTCCTATTGCCAAAAATTTCCCTAGAAGACCTAGCTCCCATAAAAATAAACATAAAAAGAACAAATATCCACCACGCATTTACTAAGCGCCTGCTGAGGACTTTACATGCATTATGTCATTGAAGTCTCACAGCCACCTATGAGGAGGCAAGGAGTGTGATCCCATTTTACAAGTGAGGAGACTGAGGCTCAGAGAGGTGACGTAAGTGGCTCACCCAAGTCCTCCAGGTACGTAAGTAGCAGATCCTGGTCTCAAGCTGGGGCCTGCCTGCCTCTGTCCCACCTGAGCAGAGTCACAGTTGTGACCCGCCTATGCCGCCAATGTTGCAGGCGCCCCTGCTGGGAGTCCATTTGGCCCAGCTGCTGCAGCTCTCGCACGCAGGGCGGTCTAAGCCAGTTCTGACAGATGACTGATTTAGTGGAGAGGCTCAGCAGGGAACAGCCAAGCACCTGAGTGAATTTGTGACCCCCACAACCAGGTGTTCCTGCTGCCTGTTGACAGCACCTGGATTACGTGTGGCAGGAAGAGGAACAGGCCCCGGCCATTCAACACCAAATCGCAGCACCGACCTGCTTTGGCTCTTGGGGATCTCCTGCTCTCAAATGTTTGTGACCACTGACGCCCTTGCTTCTCAAATGGTGGTCCACGTACCAGCATCATCCCATCGGCACCAGCTGGGAGCTCACTGGAAATGCAGAACCTCAGGCTCCAACTAGGACTTTCTGAGTCAGCCTTCGCATGTGATTTCCAGGCGCTTGCAGTACACATTGACACTGTCGAAAGAACATCAGACCGTAAAGTCCAGAGACCTCAGTAGGAGTCCTGACCAGCCACTGAGAGGCTCTGGGAACTTGGGTGAGTCTCTTCTCTCTGAGCCTCGGTTTGCTCATCTGTAAAATGAGTGGTTAGACCAGATAGTCTCTAACGTGAGTCAGAAAACACTCAGATCTGCTGGTGGAGGGAACAAAGGCCTGGGGGGGTCAGACTCAAAGCTCCATAAATATGTTAATTAAATAAGCAAATAGTTACCTCCACAAATTTTTACTGCACACCTACAATGTGCCAGGCATTCTAGGCCCTACTGATAAGTCCTTGCTCTAATGTAACTTATATTAATTTTCTAGCTAATGAAATGGGGTTAAAACACCACCTCTAGTCCTTAGAGCTATGTCACCTTGGAAACATGATTTAATTTCACCACTATCTAGTTTTCCCACCCATAAAATAACAATCATAATAAAAGCAATTAATATTTATTGAGCACTTATTGTCAGACACTGTTCTAAATGTATACAAAAATTCCCTGGCAGGCAGTATAACCTGAATTCCAATCCTGATACCCCCTCCCCACTTAAAGCTGCTGTATTTTAGGGAAGTTACTTAGCCTTTCTATGCCTGGATTCCTGTGATGGCTGCTGTAATGTGTCACTGGGTACCCCTTCCTGAATTAAGAACTTACTGCCCTCAGTGGCTGGAAGTGCTGCAGCAAGACAGCCCACAGCTGTCAGCCCCTTCTGGGGAGTGCCCTTGGGTCAAGAAAACTGACTCACCCAAGTCCACACTCACATCCGATGTCTGATCAACGTAGGAGTGCAAAGCCTAATCGCCTTACCCCAACTTGGATCAACTGAAGGACCATCCAAGCTGCAGAGCACCCCATGGGGCCAGCTGAGGTCTTGACAGAGACCACATTACAGCTCAAAATCTCCCTGGGCCCCTCCTGCCTCTTCCCTCTTCCCACAGGTGTTGGTCCCAAGAGCACTCCCTCCTCAACAGCCAGCATGCCCATGTCCATCTCAGAGTTGGCTTCCTGAGCAGCCCAGTCTGCTGGATTCCCATCTATAAAATGAGAATAAGCACATCACCCACCTCATAGGGCTTTTGTGCACACTACATGAGTAAACATATCAAGTGCTTAAAATCCCTGGAGTGTGGGAAGCATTCTAAATGTATTTGCTATTACTTTTATCACAGGTATTATTTTTTCATGTAATCCCATTAAGGAAGGAATCTCATTGGTCTCATTCTAAAGGGAGCAGCATGTACAAGGGCACTGAAGCAGGTAAGTGTCATCAGGGATCTAAAAAAGGGAGGCCCCGTATCAGGGGAGAGAGGAGCATAGGAAGAGGCTGAAGGGGAGATATCAGGCAGGAGGCCAGAGTAAAGAGTTTGACCTTCATCCTAACAGTTAAGGGAAGCCAATGAAGGGTCTTCAGCAGGAGTGACACACTTGCCCCTCAGAGCTGCTCATCCCAGGGTTAAACCTCTCTGATGTTAGTGTCCACTCTTACTCCCTCTCCCAGGAGTCGGTCTGTCTCTCTCTCTTCTCTGGTGCAGCACAGAACCCTCTGCCCTCTCTAGCTCAGGCTTCCCAAACCTCCTCTTCAAGACAACCACTCTAGTTCCCCTAATCACTTTTATGGGGCCTGTTTCAAGCCCCACTCCAAACTCCAGTTCCCTCCCCTGAATATCCAGTTTGTCTTTATCCTCTTGAATTGAAACAGATCAATATGACCTCCTGCTCCTGGTGAGGACCAGGCACTGCAAAGCAGAGCAAGACTGCCCTGCACACAGCACCCCCACAAACACCTCTGGAGATGTACCCTGAGGTTGCATTTCCTTTCTGTGAACCCTGAAAGAATGGATGAATGAGTGGATGGATGAATGAATGAAATGAATGATGAGTGATTGCATATGACAAGGCTAGAATGTGTAAAAAGCCCACGGAGTCCATGGAGAATGATACTCAAGATGTGAACTTAAATATGGTGAAGTCTCCCTGAGGTTGTTTCTGGAATAGCACTGCAGTGGAGTGACGAGGGCCAGCACAAAGCAAGAATCCTGGACTGGGAGTCATGAAGCCTAAGGTCTTCATTCCAGCTCTGTTATGCATCCCTGCAGCACTTGACCTCTCTGGGCTCCAAGTCATCATCTTCTAAGTCATCTCCAGGCTCTCATCTAGCTCATTCATTCAGAAAAGAGCCATCCCACATAACTATTCTTCTAATGTCCACAATAAATATTTGTGGAGCAAAGAAAGGTCAGACTGGCCCAGAATAATATCTGGAGCAGGTATGGCATGGGACTGAGGCAAAGAGGGAGTCTTCAGTCTCTTTCCCTCAGGTCTCGTTCAGTAATTAATAGGCAAGCAGCCACCTTTTTATCTTTTTTTAATGCTATAAATGCATATTTCCTTTGTCCCAACAATTCCACTCCTAAAAATATTTTCTACAGTTAAGCCAGACTTATTATGTTGTTCATCACAACACTGTTTATAATGATAATATCTCAGATCCTAAAGGCTATCAGATCCTATCTCACAACCTAAAGGCTAATCAATGAGGAACTGAGGAAATAAATTGATGCATCCCTACAATGGAATGTTAGGACACTATAAAAGAAAGAAGTTCACTATGTGCTGTCGTGAAAAAAATATCAAGATACACTGCTAAATGAAAAAGTAAAGTGGACCAGGACAGTGGTATACTGTGTTCTTTAAGATAAAAAAAAATCAGGTGAGAGAATAGTACTCTATGTTTGCGTACTGTATTAGTCCATTTTCATGCTGCTGATAAAGACATACCAGAAACTGAGTAACTTATAAAGAAAAAGAGGTTTAATGGACTCACAGTTTCATGTAGCTGGGGAAGCCTCACAATCATGGCAGAGGGTAAAAGTCACATCTTACATGGTGGCAGACAAGAGAAAATGAAAGCCAAGCAAAAAGGGAAGCCCCTTTTAAAACCATCAGATCTCATGAGACTTATTCACTACCATGAAAACAGTATGGGGGAAATCACCTCCATAATTCAATTATCTCCCACTGGGTTTCTCCTATGATGCATAGGAATTATGGGAGCCACAACTCAAGATGAGATTTAGGTGGAGACACAGTCAACCACATCTTGTACTGTGCACTTATAAGTACGTAAAATATCCCTGGAAGAAAAACAAGAAATGAGAAATAGTAGCTACTTGCTGAAGTGCTGGTAGGCAGTATGAATTAACACATCAGAGAAAGGGGAGGATGAGAATCTTTTAATCTTATATCTTTCTATACTTTTTGGTGTTTAAACCTATTACCTGGTGAAAGAAATAAGAGGAGAGAAAGAACAAGATTTAACTCCAATAATTGTATTCCAAGTCCCCTATCAGGGGCTAATGCTAATCCCCTCTTCCATTTGTCTAGCACTGCCCTCACTCCAAGCAAATTCACTTCTTTTACAAGATCGTCAATGCACAGATATGCAGAAAGACTAGCATCTCTTTTTTGCAGGTAAAGAAATTCAAGCTTAGCAAGAATAAATGGCTTGTCCAAGAGCACATTGGCAGAAAATCATTTTAAATCATTTTAGCTAAAAGTAGCAGAAGACTTAATTTAAAATAACTTAAACAATAAAGAATTTATTAACTCACCTAGCAAAAAGTCCAGAAATAAGGGAAGATTCTACTTGTGGTTAACTCAGAGGCAGGAGATGTCACGGAGGGCTGAGGTGCTTACCATCCCTGTCCTATGCCATTCTGTGCACATTGTTGAGGTCTCTCCTGGTCACAAGACAACTGCAGCAGCGGGTCACTTGAGGACATATTATCCAAAAAAGAGGACATTTTTTTCCCCTGTGAATCTCTCCTATCAGCAATGAGATTCTTTCCCAGAAGCCCCATAGTGAGTTTCTTCTAAGGTCCCAGGGACCATATGATCAGTTGATATGTCCATACCCAACCCAAAAACTGACAGTCTGATACCACCCTGGATGACTCAAACCAGTACGACTCATCCTCCCAGGCGTGTGGATAGAGCCATTTCCCCTAAGCACTTAATACTTCAAAATTGAAGCTTCATCAGCAATGAATGACTGTTATGTACATTTACCCACTGAGGTCTATCCTGGTAGTAAATGATGTTATCACAACACAAAGCTTGACAGGATCTTTTTAAATCATTACTGAAACTCATTATTCAGTAAATCTTTGCTGAGTACTTACTATGTGCAAGGCAGTATAGTAGGTGGCCTGAATTCAGAAGCGAAAGGCATAGTCCTTTAAGGTCCTTCCCAGTCTAGTGAGGAATACGACAAACAATAAACAAGTCCTAGCCAGCGTGACAAGAAAAATAAGGAAAGCAGGCACAGGCGACTGTTGGGGACAGAAGAGACAACTGATTCCTCTGTAAGGTTAAGGACAGATTTTCTGGGGAAAGTGTCTCATGAGCTGTGATCTAAAAGAACAAGAGTTACTAGGCAAAGATGGTCAGGAAGGATAGGCAAGACAGAGTGAACAGCCTGTGCAAAAGCCTGGAGAGGAGAAACAGCACAATGCCTTCGGGAACTATGCAAGTGGACGTGGGTGATGCAGAGCATTTATGGGGACAGGGCTGGGAAAATAGCAAGAAGTACATCCTCATGATCCCTGTCCATAAAACCTTTATCCAAAAAGGAGGGAAATGTCAGACAATCTTAAATTGCTGGGTGACATCAGCAAATTTACATTTTAGAAAGAAAAGTAAGAAGAAAGATAAGAAAGAGAGAGAAAGAGTAATGGATGCAGAAGTTTCCATTAATTATAGACAGTGAGCACCAGACACGGTCCTAGGCTTGGGGAATCCAGCTTGATTAAGGCAGAAACAGCCCCTGCCCTCAGAGTCTAGTAGAGAAGTCAGCCAGAGGCAACATGCTCAATACCTATAATCGTTTGTAACCTCGGGTGTCAGGGAAGGCTCTGGGGAAGAAATGACCTCCCTGAGATCTGAAGGGTGAGCAGGAATTCGCTAAGGGAAATGGAAAGGAGAGGTGTTCCAGGCATGTGCCAAGTTCCAGAAATACAAAACATTTGGTATAACCAACGGACTGAGACCCCAGAGTAGCTGGGGCTCAAAAGAAAGGACTTCAATGGCAACATGGAGAGCTTAGAGGCAGCTAGGAGCCAAAATGCATGAGCTGTGCTGAGGGGCTTACATTTTATCAAGAGAAGGGAATAGAAGAAACACAATGAGGAAGCAGGAAAAAAGAACTGGAAGGCAAATTTCCTGAGTTTAAGTCATTTGAGATCATACTGGCAGTTGAAAACCCCAGGATGGGATTTCAGAGCCTTACATGGAATTGGGCCATTCTACCCAGCCAGGGTTGGTGATTTGGCCTCCAAGCCTACTTGCACCTCCCCACGTCAGCTCAGGGGACCTCTTCCCCCAACTGTCAGGCTCAGGCCCCAAGGGAGGGACCATCAGAGATGAGTGCTTTGCCCCAAGGACCAGCAGCAAAGGGCTTGCCCCTCCCGCTGGCAGCCAGTACTTCCAAGGAATCCACTGCAGATGGAGGCCATCAAAAAGAGATTAGCACAGTCCCTGAGACACCTGCAGGGAGGAGCCTTCCTGGTCCTCTTACTGGGAACTCCTCCAGCTGATGCTAACGGAAGAAACCGGAGCTCTCTTTGGCAGGAGCCAGAGAGGCCCTGGAACACACTTCCCCTTTGGGGGCTTTTGCAAAATCTGTAGTGGACTTGGGACTTGCAGAATGTAGAATTCTCTAGCCAAAATGTGTCTTCAGAAACTATGGATCCCACCTCTTAACTTTAGTGAAGAGAAAACAAAGCCAAAGAGGGAAAGTGACTTGCCCAAGGTCATGAAGCAAGTCATGGCACAGTGAATACTGTTACATCAGTTTGAATATTCTTCATTCAGTACTCTTTCGAATAATCCTAACAATAAAAGCAGCTAAGCTTTATTGAGTACTTAATATGTACTAGACAGTATTCTAAGTGCCTTGAATGTTTTAACCCATTTAATCAGCAGCACTACCCCATCAGTCTGGTAATAAACAGCATGATTTCCATTTTACAGATGAAGAAACTGAGGGACTGAGAGTTTAAGTAACTCCAAAAGTTGCACAGCTAGAAGAGTTAGAATTTGAACTCGGGCAACCTGTGTGTTTACGACCACTCGGAGCTGCAGATAGACCATCCAGCCCCTCAACTCCAACCTCACCTCCTCCAAAAGGCAGAATCTGTTCATCAGTGTAGACTCTGCTTTTGATCATTTGGTCAGTTTTGGACCTGGGTGGGTTCACCTGCCTTCTCCTACCCACAGACCTTCCTCAGACCGCAACAGCCCTGGTCTGCACTGACGTTTATCAGTGCAACACACTGACCCTTTTTATCTATGCTAAATTATTGCTCCCATCTCCAACAAACTAAAGGCAGAAACAAGAAGGTCACTTGCCAATATGCCAGCTGACCCATGTCCCTTTCACTACTCTAGACTTGACTCTCTATCCACCTCTCTAGACTTGGCTCTCTATCCCCTGTGGCTAACTGGTGTAGATTACATCAGTGGGCTTTCTTGCCCTCTAGGAAATGTGATCAGAAGACTAAAGAAGAGAAAAGAAAAGTGTGGGGTATTTATTCCTGCAACTCCCACTCTTTCCGGTTACTGAAGGCTGGATCCCTCACCTGCAGGTCCCTGCTGCTGTGAGGGGGACCTCCCATACAGCCTTGCCTTTTTCTGGTTCAGTTCCCACTCCTTCCCCATCTCTTCAGGGCTAAGAAAGGTAAAGAAGTCTGTCTGTATTAGCTCCAGGGTTCTGCAACATTCTTTGTAGCTTCCCTACACCCTGCCATACTGCCATAAACAGCTTATCTATTACATTCTTGAACTGTCCTAATTGGACTGTGTTGTCTGTTTCCTGACTGATGCACAGGCTGTTCTGGACCTTCTGCATGGTGCACTGTTCTGTAATCCAGGTGAGCTGGGACTGGCACAGACAGAAGTGGTTGCTCGCTGGTGGTGCCCCTCCTAAAAAACTAACTAGAATCATAATGCTAAGTAGCTAACTTTAGGATCATCATTAAGGACAATTCTGAAGTCTAAAACCTAGTCTCCAGAACCATTAGCCCTACTTACTGACACTCAGTCACTTAGTCACATGTCCCAAGTGACTTCTCAGTTGCTAAATCATGCATGTTCTCTAATCCTGATGGCAACCCGGCAATGTTCGTGTCACTATCCCCATTTTATAGATGAGGAACTGGAGCCCAAAGAAATGGAGCTCAGAATTGTGATTGGTAAGGTTCTTTCCCACCACCCTGTTCCTCTGTAGAACACCTGGGCTGGATGGGTGGGCCACAGCAGAAGGATTGGTGGAAAAAGGGCAAAACTCAAAGTCTGGAGAGACCAGCTTAAATGGGGACACTGCTCCTGACAGTTTGGAGCAAAATGACCTTCAATCCTTAGGTAGAAGGGGCTGGCAGAGTTTGAATAGTGTTTAGGGCTCTAACATTAAGTAGTGACCCAGAGCAAGTATTGGGAACATCTGACAGTTTTTATCTGCCAAGCATCCGTTTCTCTTCCTTGACCTTACAGCCCCATTTCCCTTAAGGAACCTCAACCGCCTACCACTCCCTATCCATGTGGTTCAAATAGGGCTTTTGTGGCTCCATGATAATGCAGGGAACTATGCCTTAGAGTATTTAGGAGAGAATGGTTCTTTCCTCATGATTGGTCTCGAATGGACACTTGACCTAACTTAGTACAAACTGAGAATCAGCATTAGGGCTTATCCTAAAACTAGGGCAGGAAGTGTCTTCTAAAACTAGGACAAGAAGCACCAGCTAGCAGAACAGAAGCCAGGAGCTGCTCATGGCCAACCTTCCCTTTGCTTGGGAAGCACCTACCTGAGGATACAGCAAATACAAAGAAGCACAGAGTTGAAAGACAGAGAAGAGAAGGAAAATCCCAACTCCAACACCAGACTATCTAGTTTCAGTAATGCTTCCGTTCAGCACATCCTGCAGTTTCAGGAACTGGAAAGAAGCCAATGCAGTCCCTGTTTTGCATAAACCTATTTAAGTTGAGTTTCTGACATAAGGAACTAAGAGTCCTGACTAATATAGAAGGTCTTAAACTTCATCAAGGAATTTGGTTCCAGATTAGAGAAGTTGAGGCAAAAGCTGTATGGGACCCATTCGGAGAGGCTGCACTTCCCAACGTTCCTTATTGTTAAGCACACTGGCCTCTGAAATCATACTGCCTAAGTCTGCCTGGCTCGGCTATTTATTGCCTGTGAGAGGTGCCCTCCTGTGCCTCAGTTTTCTCATCTATATGATGCAGGCATTCAAAACAGTACTGTTCTTCTAGGGCTGTTGATCAAATAGGCTATCACATGTGAGTCACTTAAAACAATGCCTGGCAAATTGTAAACTCTCAATACACTTTGGGTCTTACTGTTACCTGTTATCATAAGGCACACAGGCGAGTGAGGCTCAGTCCAGACAGCAAGGCTCATTTCAGATCCAAGGAGCTGAGTTAGCTGAGGCCAAGCAGCTGGCCCTGCACCCTGGTCAGAGTGCCTCAGGGACTCTGGGGCACAGAATGTAGGAGAAACCTCAGCCCTGACCAGTCCCAGTGGAACTGGGATGTGGGCACCCCCAGACTGGTAAGCTAGGGGTTTCTGGACTAGCCAGGACATCCTTCAGATGTGGCTGCAGTTGTGAAGCCTCTAGGAGACCCTTTCCCCAACAACCATGACCACCACATGAATGTTGTGATGAGATCCTTTCATAACCACTAGCAAACCCTGGAGAGGCAGGAACCAGGCCAGGGCCCAGCCCAGATTCTGCCTGAGAAAGCACATTGCCAGGCCAGTCAATCCATTTGCATTTTTGCTGCTATGGTCAAAGATAGAACAGGACATCTTTGGCTAGAGAGGAAACTGTGCATTTTCTTTTATTAAATTCAGAATGCTCCTGACCATGAAAAAGAAAAACATGCACAGTGAGAAAAAGCCCTGGAACAGGAGTCAGAAGGCCAAAGTTCTAGTCCAGGTCTGCCCCTGGCTCACTAACGGGCCTTGGCAAGTCCCATCCCCTCTGTGGACCATGCTTCCCTCAACTGTGGAATTCTGATGGGAAGTAGCTGGATGGGGAGAAAGAAAGCAACTGGATGAAGTGGTCCTGGTGGCCTCCTTCCTATCTCATGGTTTGGAAATTCACTTTTACCACAGAGACTAGTAACTTGCCCAGTTCGAGAAAATGAATTTCTTCAGTCCTGACACTGGTTCTTCTGCCCCATTTTTTCCCACTGTTAGCTTCTTTCTCCTACTGTATTTCTCCTTAACCCACAGCTTTTGTCCGTTTCTCCCTTTCCTTTTCTGCCCTTGGAGAGCAGATTCCAAAAACTAGTCAATAATTTTAACACATGACCAACATTTGCACTAGCCCTTTGCAGCTTAAAGCTAACTTGTCCCTATAGCTCACCACGCATGGTGACTCATGGCTGTAATCCCAGCATTTCGGGAGTCTGAGGCAGGCAGATCACCTGAGGTCAGAAGTTCCAGACGAGCCTGGCCAACATGGTGAAACCCTGTCTCTACTAAAAATACAAAGTTAGCCAGGCATGGTGGCAGGTGCTTGTAATCCCAGCTACTCAGGAGGCTGAGGCAGGAGAATCGCTTAAACCCGGGAGGCAGAGGTTGCAGTGAGCTGAGATCACGCCATTGCACTCCAGCCTGGGGAACAAGAGTGATACTTGGTCTCAAAAAAAAAAAAAAAACTGACTTCACATGTATTGCTTCATTTAGCCTGAGATGAATGGAGTCCTCCCAGGTTGATATCCCCAACATAAGACTTACTCCTCTCTATTGTCATTGCTTTATTATCTTCCTTGTGAAGTGGAATCTCTACCAGTGTGGGAATTGCCTCTACCCTGCTCATCACTGCACCTCCAGTGCTAAAGTGTAGTGTCTATTATATGGTAGACTTGTAATATATATGTGCTGAATAAACCAGCAGGCCAAGTCAATCAGACTTGGAGCTGATTGAATATGGAGCTTAAGAAAGAAGGAGGAGCCTGGGATGGCTACTGGATCCCTGTTCTTGTGAATGGTCTCGCTGCTACCTGGTCACTGCAGGAAAAGCAGGCGGAAATAGGAAGGGAACTATGGTAATAAAGGACCTGATAGGGGATAATTGCGACTTCCCCAACCTCAAGAAATAAAGAATAATGCCCAAGTAATCCTTCCATGAGAGCTGGGAGAAGTCCTCTGGGTGGCTTTTATGGAGTCTGATAATTCTGCAGCCCATAACACCAAATCAAATGATCTACAGTATTTTTGTCGTCAGCAAGTCATCTGTGACAATTTAGACAAGGTAAGGGAGTATTTGGGCTTAAGTCAATCTGGAAGAAGTTCTGTAAAAGTTTCAAGAAGGGAGAAAAAAAAAAAAGCCCCACTGAAGCCAATGTTTCTGATCCAGGTCAGACTCTACAGAAAACCACATGAGCTTTCAGACCTGTTGGTCAATTCACTAAAGGGAGCACTTGTCACACCTTCCAAATGCTTTCTTCTTTCGGGGGGACTTTAATTAATGGGCCAGAGGAAGTCTGGCAAAGAGAATGACAAATGGGAAGTGGATCACCTTCAGAAACCCACTGGCACAGAAACAGAGAAATCAAGACTGGCTGCGATGCTCAACATTTATTAAAATTCTCAAAGTGTGAACTCACACCTCAGTCAGACTGCCAGTGGGCTGGCTGCGGAGAAGAGTGAGGCCCATAATAAATTCTGCAGACAGAAGCCATACCACCAACACTAATCCCAAGACTCAGGCTGACTCAGGGAAGGTAGAAAACTGAAGTTTGCATGTGGCATCTTAGGAGAGCAGGGCCCTCAGGCAGAATGTGACTTCCCTTGCTTAGTGCTGTCTGAGCCTTAGGTGGGCTCAGAAAGGAGGTGTGTGTGGGCCTTGGCCAGCAGCTCATGTAAGGGAATGAAGCGGGGGCTGAGGAAACCACCAGGCCATGCACGGTTGGGTGCGAAGCAAGAGGAAGGTTGTTACTGGAGGCCAGAGGGACCTGAAGGACCTTCACAGGCCCTTCTTTATCATTCCCATAAATGCTGGTGCTCCCCAGGATTCAGTCTTGGTCTGCTTCTATTCTCAGTTAATGCCAGCTCCAACCTGACTCACGAGACCTAGATGCATTCTACAATCTGCCTACTGGACTTTGCTTAGTAGGTGTCTCATGAGCCCTTTGAACTCAAGATCCCCCCCAAACCAAACTAATTTTCCTACTTCCTGCACAATCCTGCTCCATCCCAAAGTTCATTCTGTGAGTGGATGGCGGAACCATCTACTCAGACACTTGAGTCAAAAACCTGGATATTGGCCTCACCTCCTCTCTTTCTGTTATCCTCCATCTGTAAATAGTCAGCAAATCTAGTTCTACCTCTTGAATGGGTCTCAAACCCAGCATCTTTCTCTACACCCTCCCTAGAACACATCAGGTGACTATAGGTGCTTCCCTGTAGATCCTGTGGTAGGTACAACCAACCCACAGTAATTGAGAGAGACCGGAGGGCTGTGACTATTTGCTTCCCCTCCTGTTGAATTGCAGATGCCCCTCCTCAGCCTTGAATCCTAAAACCTAGCCCATCAAGCCAGCTCTCACAGGACTTGGGATCTTAAGTCTTTGCCCTTGGGTTCCTCATTTCTTCCTTAGCCTCTGCTCTTGACCTGGCGCTGGCCAGGCACCCCACTCACCCCTGCTTATTCTGCATAGGAACCTGCTGGCCTCTTTCTCCTTGTCCTGCCCATCCGCCGCCTCATCCTCTGAATGGCTCTGAGTGGCAGTGCCTCTCCTGATTGAGCTTCTCAGCTTAGGTTTAGCACCTTCTCTGAGTTCCCAGAGCCCTCTGTGTGTTCCTATCACCACATTCATCTCACCATATTGAATTTTCCTCATCATTTGTATAATTGACTCCTTGGCAAGGGAGGCTTAAAATGAGGTCAGTTTCCCTTGTATCTAGAAACAAGGCAACACATCGTTTTTAGAGAAAATGACTCAAGTGCCTAAATCAATGGCTTAACATATTAAACGTTTACTTCTCAGCAGTGCACAATGGCTCATGCCATTCATCCCAGAAGACTGGGAGGCCAAGGCAGATGCATCACCTGAGACCAAGAGTTCAAGACCAGCCTGGGCAACATGATGAAACCCCGTCTCTTCTAAAAATACAAAAATCAGCCGGGTGCCACTGCATATGCCTGTAATCCCAGCTACTGGGGAGGCTGAAGCTGAAGAATCACTTGAACCCGGGAGACAGAGGTTGCAGTGAGCCAAGATGGCATCACTGCACTCCAGCCTGGGCCACAGAGCAAGACTCTGTCTAAAAAAAAAAGGGGGGGGTTTACTTCTCCCACTGCAGTTGGTGGTGTGGGATATAAACAAGTAATGTCTTACTCTATGCATTGTTCAGGAACCCAGACCCCTTTCATGTAGGTCCTCAGAGACTTCTCCATACAGCAGGTGGATCAGGAAAGAGCAGGGACCACATGTGAGCCAATTCCAGACAAGGAGCAATCACCTCCACTCACATCCCACCCACATGGTAACACCTACCTTCAAGGGAGTCTGGAAACATAGTTGAGCTCCACGCCTGCGAAGAAGAAAAGAATATGAATATTGGTGAGCACTAGCATTTTCGGCCATACCTAGCCATGTTTACCAGGCAAGATTTTGTCTGTGTAATTAGTTACCAAGTTTAACCTTGGCAAAGAGAATCTTCCTTCTTTGAAGAAACCTAGACAGGCATAGCAAGAAGAATAAAGGCAAAGGCCCCTTCAGACCCCCTTCACTGCCATTGCCACACCAGTCCCTTTCTCCAACCACCCTGGCAGCCATCAGCCCATCTCAAGGCAAGCCATCTCTAGCAGAAGAAGGTAGGGCACCTCCTGTCTTAAAGGGCAGGGTCTGACTACTGTGTTCTTGTGATGACCTGGGAGTCAATAGGACTTGGCCTCTCCATGCACACTAGTAAGTATCCAGGGAGTCATAATGGGGTTACTGGAGGAGAAAGCATAGGCTTCTTCCAAGTAAGAGCAGGACAGGGGTAAAGAGAAGTCTGTGGCTGGGCACAGTGGCTCACGCTTGTAATCCCAGCACTTTGGGAGGCTGAGGCAGGCAGATCACGAGGTCAGGAGTTTGAGACCAGCCTGTCCAATATGGTGAAACTTGGTTTCTACTAAAAAACACAAAAATTAGCTGGGTGTGGTGGCACATGCCTGTAGTCCCAACTACTCAGGAGGCTGAGGCAGGAGAATCACTTGAACCCAGGAGGCAGAGGTTGCAGTGAGCCAAAATCATGCCATTGAACTCCAGCCTGGGTGACAGAGTGAGACTCTGTCTCAAAAAAAAAAAGAAAAAAAAAGAGAGAGAGAAGTATGTACTCCAGGATGCCACTGAGGAGGACCATATCTGTATTCCAAACCATAAAGTCACACCTTTTCATTAGTTGGTCTTTTCTGCTAAACTCCCAGCTACTGAGAGGCAGAAGTTCCCTTATTTATGTCTATAGCCCCAAGGTCTGGGGCAGAATCTAGTGGCAAGAAGTGATCACAAATGCAGCTCCTCCCTGGATCACACCACTCCTAGAATCTAACCTGGGAAAGCTGGCTCCAGTTAACTAAAACAACCAGCATCAAGGACAGACCAACAGAAAACTTCACTCAATACTTTGTTCCGTCTTCCAGATGAGTCACCAGGGGCCACAAACTGTAGAAGTGTCACTAAAATCAGTCCATTTGGTTATTATCTGCTACATATATATAGAAATCAGAGTTGTTGATCAAAATACAAGTTGGAACATGATGGGGTACTATATGTTCCTGAATGAAGGGGCAAAAGATTTATTAAGCGCTTGGTCAGGGATGTTTCATTCATTAAGTCATCCAATCTCCTAAGGACTGCATAAAGTAGATATTTAGATGTCATTTTTCAAGTAAGAAAACAGAAGCTTAGCAAGTATAACTAATTTTTCTGAGTCACCCAGTTAGTAAATGACTGCGTCAAGATTTGAACTCAGAACCAGGCACAGTGGCTCACATCTGTAATCCTAACACCTTGGGAAGGCAAGGCAGGAGGATCACTTAAGGCCAGGAGTTTGGAAACAGCCTAGGCATAGTGAGACCTAGCATAGTGAGACCCCTATCTCTACCAAAAAAATTGAAAATTAACTAGGCATGGTGGGATACACCTGTAGTCCCAGTTACTCAGAAGGCTGAAGCAGGAGGATGGCTTGTGTGCCCAAGAGTTCAAGGCTATAGTGAGCTATAATCATACCACAACACTCCTGCCTAAGCTACAGAGCAAGACCCTGTCTCTTAAAAAAAACAAAGATTTGTACTCAGGTCCTTATTCTTCAAAGCCTGCCATCTTTTCACATATGACGAGGTTCACAATCCTCCTACCAACAGAGACAGCTAAGAGTGAGCCACAGCGGAAGAGTCAGCACTTCTAGAGGCATTGCTTGAAGTGAAGCAAAGCGGGGATGGCGGGAGAGGAAGGAAAAAGGAAAGAGCACGCGCTGAGGGCCCGCAGCATGCCAGGCACGGGGCATGACGCTCCCCACGAGGTATTTCATCTCTTCCTCATAGCAGGCTAGAAGACAGGTGTAATGATCTTCACTTTACAGAGAAGGAAAGTGGGCACAGAGAAGTGAAGTCACTTCACAAAGTTGCAAACTGTACTGGAGCTGAGCTGGAAAGAGGAACTCAGGAAGGGCTGAAGATTCCATCGTCAAGGCCCTTCCCTGACATGTCCACCACCACCCGCACCAGATTATATCTAATCCGAGATGCTACCTGATCCAGAGGGATTTATGAAGGCAAAGTGTTCTATGCATCTGGCTAGAGCCCAGCCCTCCTATGGTTCTGAAATCCAAAATGGTGAATCCCTATTACACTCAGAGCAATGGTGCTGGGGGCTGCAAACTTTGGAGCAAATGCAGGACAGAACCTGAGTCTTCTCATCATCATTTGTATAATTGACTCCTTGGCAAGGGAGGCTTAAACTGGAAACTGACCTCATCCCAGGCCCAGCTTTGGGGGAGGTCATGTGGAAGCACTTTGCCTTCCCCTGGCCTCCTGCCACTTGTATTGCTTGGCTCTGATCTGCGTGTGTATCGTACTTTAAGATGAAAAGGCTGCAGAGACAAACAAGGAATAAAATCAAACACCACAGAAAACTTCAAGTACAACAACTGCTGCCATGCCGGGCACAGTGGCTCACACTGGTAATTCCAGCACTTTGGAAGGCCAAGTAAGGCAGATTGCTTGAGGTCGGGAGTTCGAGACCAGCCTGACCAACATGGTGAAACCCTGTCTCTACTAAAAATACAAAGATTAGCCAGGCGTGGTGGTGCATATCTGTAATCCCAGCTACTAGGGAGGCTGAGCCAGGAGAATCGCTTCAACTTGGGAGGTGGAGGTTGTAGTGAATCAAGATTGCACCACTACACTCCAGCCTGGGCAAAAGAGCGAGACTCCATCTCAGAAAAAAGAATGGCTGCTATTTGTGACTGCCTGCCATTTAGAACACTAGCTTGCTAAAATCTTTTTCTAGTCCCTGGTTCAAATGCCACCTCCTTTAGGAAGCCACTCTCTGGAAAGAATGCCTCCCTCCCTCCTCTGTTTTATGGTTAGTTTTTTAATTATCACATTCAGCCCAATAATTCATTAGACTTCCTTGCTCTCGTGGTTGTATTGAAAGCAAGGACCCTGCCCTCTTTGCAGTAATGAAAGTAAACTAATAGCCACCATCTGTTGGGTACTCGCGTGTCCCACATGCCTTATATTCATTATCTCCTTCCATACTCATGATATTCTGTTTCTTTCCACCATTTGGAAACTGACATTTAGAAAGATCATCCACAGGTTCAAGGTCTAAACTCAGATCCAAGGCTGGGCTCCTTCCAATAAGCAATGATGCACAAAGTATTTATTATAAAATATTTGTTCAGTATTTGTGAATTCATGGGTTCCAATCCTGTCCTCCAGTGTCACTAAAACAGAATGCAGTAGGATTTCAGTTTCCCGTTGCTGTATAATAAACCGCCCCCAGTCTTAGTGGTTTAAAGCAACACCCATTTTCTTTGCACTTGATTCCAAGGATCAGCAATTCCGGCAGGCCTCAGTGAAGACCACTCCTCTCTGCCCCATGCAGGGTCTGTGTTCCTCTCCGCCCCATGCAGGGTCTGTGTTCCTCTCCATGGCCTGTCTCCTCTTGCCATGGCACATGTGTTTCACTCTGACTGAAAACAAAGTCTTCTTAAAAGACTCCTTCATCTCAGAGGGTCAATTCTGCTGCATTCTACGGTAGGCCAAAGCAAGTTACAAGTGCAGACTAGATTCAAGGGAGTACAGAGATCGACTCCAGCCCTTGTTGGGAGGAGGGAGCAAGGTCACATCGTGAAGGACAGGGGTCTACGAGAAGTGATCCACTGGGGCTGGGGTGGTTAACCTGATGTGCTCTCTTAGCTAGGCTCTGGATCCCAAATGTGGTCAAGCACAAGTCTAGATGTCAGGGTGAAGGTATTTGTGGATGTGATTAATGTTTACAATCAATTGACTTCAATTGAAACAAATTTCCCTCAATAATGTGGGTGGACCTCATCCAATCAGTTGAAGGCTTTAAGAGCAAAGACACAGATTTGCTGAAAAAGAAGCAATTCTGCCTCAAGTCTGCAACACAGAAGGTGTGGGGTTTCTGCTCGGGTTTCCAGAATGCTGGCCTGGCACACAGATTTTGGATCGCCAGCCTATCGAGTGGTCCTTCAGACTTTAGACTTACCAGGCCCCTCAATCATGTGAGCCAATTCATTAAAATAAATCTCTCTCTCTCTCATGCTCTCTTTCTCTCTCTCTCTCTCTCTGTGCATATGTGTATACATATACACAAACATATACATACATAATAGTGGACATGTATATATATAATACTGTATGTGTATGTGTATATATGTATATATATACATATATATACATAAAAGCACGTGTCTGTGTCTGTGTGTGTATAAAATAGTGTATGTATACATACTATTAGTTCTGTTTCTTTGGAGAACCCTGAAAAATACATGGACAATTTTTTTTTTTTTTTTTTTAGATGGAGTTTTGCTCTTGTTACCCGGGCTGGAGTGTAATGGCGCGATCTCGGCTCACCGCAACCTCCGCCTCCTGGGTTCAGGCAATTCTCCTGCCTCAGCCTCCTGAGTAGCTGGGATTACAGGCACGCGCCACCATGCCCAGCTAAGTTTTTGTATTTTTAGTAGAGACGGGGTTTCACCATGTTGACCAGGATGGTCTCAATCTCTTGACCTCGTGATCCACCTGCCTCAGCCTCCCAAAGTGCTGGGATTACAGGCATGAGCCACCGCGCCCAGCCACATGGACAATTTTTAACAATCTGCTACAAACACGAAAGATAGATTCTGATCAGGACATAGGGCTGTGGCATTAACTGTCCACTGCCTTAAAGAGAGGGAGACCATTCCTAGTATGATCTGGAAATCAGAGAGGAGCTGCCTGAGACCTGGCACGTTTGTCTCTTTTGGCCAGGGTTTGCTATGATAATCACCAGATACACTTCACAAATCATCTCTTTTATAGAATGACACAGGCTCTAAGTAAGATCTTTGCTGGATCGCACACAATCTGATGAGGACGCCACTGCTGCCACTGCTGGACCGTGGGAACTACCACTGACACCTCCGCTACCCCCACTGGACGTGGGGCATGAAGCAGACACTGCTGGCACTATAAATTCTGACTTGCCCCTGAGTCACTCACTATGGATCCAGAGCATTTACAGTGGACATTTCACTACCTGAAAATTTGACTATGTGTAAAATTCCTCACTGGGCAGGAGTGGAGGAAAAGGAGGCTAATAGGGGAGAAGATTCAAAGCTACCATCTCGTCCCAGGTGAGACCTGTCTCACATACACACAGCCCTCCCTTCCCCAACTTGCAGATCAATATCAGACATTTACATTCAATACCCCCATTATTGCATGTGACAAACCATTTTAAGTCTGTTCACTACCTGTGTAATGAGCTGTGTGAGTTCCCAGCAGGAAGCAGGGAGTACACTGAAATCTATAATAAAGGGGCTATTCTTAAAGATGTGAGCAGACTTTAAAGAAACCATGAAGTGTAGTTGGGGTTACAGCAACTGGGCTGCCTAGAACCTAAGCAGCTCTGGTCTTCTGGCTGGGAGAATGCCCTCTGTCCCTCCCAGCCCAATCTCCTGCCTGCGCCTTGTTAAAAACTTAGAGGGTGCTGAAGCCCATGGAAGCAGTCTGTTAGGGTCAATTTCCCAGGGCACAGAACAAGGCAGAGAAGAAGGGAAGGGTGCTGAGGGATAAATGACAGGCACCCAGCACACTATCCTTCTGCAAGGCAGCACAACAGCAGTGTCTGTAAGCCTGGCTTTCCCCCTCATGCCTGGTTTTGTAGTCTTTAAAATCCCATTTTAAGCTGTGTGTGCACCTGTAATCCCAGCTACTCAAGAGCCTGAGGTAGGAAGATCCCTGAGCCCAGGAGTTTGCAGCTACAGTGAGCTATGATGGCATCACTGCACTCCGGCCTGGGCAGCAGCAGCAGAGCAAGATGCTGACTCTTTTTTTTTTTTTTTTTTTTGAGGCAGAGTTTCGCTGTTGTTACCCAGACTGGAGTGCAATGGCACAATCTCAGCTTGCCGCAACCTCCGCCTCCTGGGTTCAAGCAATTCTCCTGCCTCAGCCTCCCGAGTAGCTGGGACTACAAGCGCGCACAACCATGCACAGCTAATTTTTGTATTTTTAGTAGAGATGAGGTTTCACTTCATTGACCAGGATGGTCTCGATCTCTTGACCTCGTGATCCACCCACCTCGGCCTCCCAAAGTGCTGGGATTATAGGTGTGAGCCACTGCGCCCGGCCAATGCTGACTCTTAGAGTAAGTAAAATAAAATAAAATCCTATTTCACTCAAGCATTTGTAGGGTAAAGAAAGAGGACAGTACATTGAATTTTTCCCAAGCCACCAAGAGATGACCTCTGAGGCTCAGTGCTCTGACCTATAAATTTCAGATAGTAACTTTTACTTCCCAGGGTTGCTGTGTAAGTGTTCAATGAGCTCGTGTGTGTGGAGAATCTTTATAAAGTATAAAGAAACATATAGAGATGCTCTGCTATGACTGATGGGAATAGAAGGGCCACAGACATAAAGCCATGTATCAGGAAGGACAACCAGCCCACTCCAGTTCCATCACTTAACACCCTAACATGTCACTCTTCAGCTACAGGCCTGGGTGAGTTCCCAGATCCCCACGAAGCCACCTCTGCTCTGATGTGCGAGCAGTGAGGAGTCTAGTCTGGGCCCCTGTAGCATCAGTGATAACCGCCTAGATGAGCAGGTGGGAAGTGGTCCCCTCGTCAGTATGACTGAGGAGCTTGAGATACATGCCGTCAGCCCAGTTTTGGTTTCAGGAACCTTCTTTTCTCCCAAGAGGCCCCATGGGAGCGCTTACAGTCACAAGGGTTGCTTAAGGACCTATGAAGTCAGTGGGGATGACAAAGCATGCCTTCCTCAGGGAACAGCTTTCCAGGAGCCACTGGCCAGAGAGAGGGGCACAAGTTGGCAGGGCCAACAACTGTCCCTCTGCATCCTCACAGGACCCTCGCTAAGCCCTCAGCAAGAATGGCTTCAGAATTTATGAGACCAACAGAGGCTTTGAAATGGCTTTTTATTTTAAAAAGAAATTGGAAAAATATTGCAGGAACAGTGAGATTCACCCTCTGCAGAGGGGGTGAAGCAGCATGTCAGTCAATGGAGATAGCACCACAGCAGCTACTGCCCACGCCCACTTGACTTCTAAGTGAAACGTCTGCTTTACTCAGGAAGGAGGAGAACATCTCCGCTCTGCTTTTTCACAGCTAGTGGCTCCCCACTGTCCACAAGACAATGCCCAAAGGTCCCCAGTCTTGCATTTCAGAGCCTCCCCAGCTGGCCACATCCTGCTTTTACAAGTCTACTTCCTGGTACCACACTCTCGCACTCACAGTTCTGCATCCAGTGGCAGTCAGAGGCACAGGCTTTAGAGTGTGATATACCAGATTTCTAATCTGGGCTCCGTCCCTTACTAAGTCGTGTGACTCTGGGCAAGATCTTTAACCTCTCTGACCTGATTCAGATTCCACATCCTAAAAAACAACAGCATTTGGCCAGGTATGGTGGCTCATGCATGCAATCCCAGCACTTTGGGAGGCCGACGCAGGCAGATCATGGGGTCAAGAGATAGAGACCATCCTGGCCAACATGATGAAACCCCGTCTCTACTTTCGTATTTGTAAAAATACAAATATCGGCTGGGCATGGTGGTGCATTCTTATAGTCTAGCTACTCAGGAGGCTGAGGCAGGAGAATCACTTGAACCCAGGATGCAGAGGTTGAAGTCAACCGAGATCACGCCACTGCACTCCAGCCTAGGGGACAGAGCGAGACTCCCTCTCAAAATAAATGAATAAATAAATAATAACAACATTTGCCACAAATTAAATGAGATTATTCATACAAAGCCTTCAGCACATGACCTAGCCCATAACCTAACTACTGTGGCTGTTACCAAGCCAAACTCCTGGCTGCGCCCCATCCTTGGCCGCTAGAATCCTGCCTGCGCAGCCTCTCACCAGTGTAAGCCCACCCTGAGTTCCCCAGTGCTGCTCCAGCCACACTTGTCTCTCCTCTGGCCCTGACCTCCACTCTTCTCTCAGGACTCCAAGTAACCACACTCACCCTAGGAAGACCGCAACCATGGGTTGGAAATACTACCGGATTTGGCACCCGAAGACCCTGGTTCAATTCCCCACCTCTCCAGTGACTCAACACCTGACCTTCCACCAGTCACTCAACCTCTCTGGCCTTCTGTTTCCTCTTCTCTAAGAAGGGGGAAGAAACCCTTTCCACTTGTTATAGAAAGCCAACAGGACAATATGTGTGAAAGGACTTTGTAAACTCTGAAATGCAGTGGAGTGTTAGGAAAAAATAAACTATTAAGTTTTAGGGCAGTAGTAATACTGAGCCATAAAAACTAATTTTTTTTATGATTTTGTTCTTCATTTGTGATTTGTAACTTTTCTACTGGAAAACCCAGTGTACTGACTCGATGATGCAGGAGAATTCCTGTAAATGGTGACCAAAATTTCCCATGGGCCTCCTATTTTTCCCCCTAGTCCCCACTCTGAAAAATGCAAAAATAATTTATGTTGTTGCTAAGACAATTGGAGTTCTATTTCTCATTTGCAAGACACTTTACAGTTTACAAACCATTCATATATCCTAGGGCCTAAGGAGGCTACAGTTGGGTTGAGGACCAAGTGGAATACTTTGCGTCAACCCTAAGTCACTTCCCTGCATCAAATCCAAAGGGCCCGAGCTTATGATTACCTGGAAGCAACCCAGCCTCATCCACAAAGGGCCAAATTCCTGTAATGCCCAGCCATATGTCAAAATCAAGCCAAGGTTTTACAACCTAATAGATAAAAGGATCACTTCTTATATTTCTTGCAAAGTGCAAATCTAGCCATTCTTTGTTTCTCTCAGGGAAATACACTGAGACTTCAGTTTACCAATTCAAACAGCCTGTCAAGGTCTCTATACATTCTATGCCAAGGTGTTGCATTTTAACTTTCTTGGCTGACATTTCCTAGGCAACATCTAGTTAGGGAACTTCACAATGCTTGACTGTCCAGTCTCCTTGAGATAGGGGAAGACACCTTGGGGAAACAGATTAATCTGTAAGCACACACAAAAAAATTAGTGAACTTGTTTCATACTACACAGCGTCATACATGAGATAAAAGGCTATAATCATTAATGTTCTGGGCTGCCCCAATTGTTTCCATTTAAGCAATGGAAGTCCTGCTAAGGTAAAAAAAAGGAAGTTGGAATATTTAAGTCCGATTGGTGACCTTGGGAGCTAGACAGTGAGAAAAACCATTATTTCAGCTCTGTCTCTAGTTCATTGTATAATCTTGAAGAAATCAGTTCCCTTCTCTGGGGTTCTGTTCTTAGTTGGTTAAATGAGAGGTTTGGACTGGTTGAGGTACAGCAAGTACATGCCACACATGTTGCCACAGGAGACTTACCCTTCCAAAGCCAATGCAGACATTGCTAATCAATCACAGCACCCTTATCCAGCAAGCAGGACACAGTACAGTGCCAGCAATAGGCCAGAGCTGGCACATGAAGCAAATAAAACCTATCTGCTATCCCTGAACTAGATGACTTCTAAGGAGTTTGCCTGTTATGACATTTTGCAATCTTTGCTCTAGTGAACAGAACAAAGCAGAAATTGAGAAACATGGGGCCTTGACACCACCCTGCCTTGAGTTTTCGGTGTCACTGAGAAAGTAACTCAAAATGTAGGTCTCTCTTTCCCCATTTGTTAAATCAAGCGTAACAATTTTATTCCTGTAATTTTCAGGATCTTTGCAAAGATGAAAATTAAAATTACCACACCGTGTCTTAAAACAATGCCATCTTACTATATTACTATCCTGTAAGTCAGAAGTTCAAAATGGGTTTCCCTGAACTAAAATTTAGGTGTCAGCAGAGCCTACTTCCTTTTGGAAGCTCTAGAGGAAAACCCACTGCCAGCTCTACAGGCTGCCTTCATTCCGTGACTGGCAGCGCCTTCCTCCATCTTCAAAGCCAGCGTGGAGCACGTTCACAGCTCTCTGACTCTGACGCTTCCCTTTATTCTCAACTCTCCGTCTCTTATCCTAACCTCCTGCCTTCTCCTTCCAGCATTTAAGGACCCTTGTGGTTACGTAGGGTCCATCTGCAAGGTCCTTCCTGCAAAGTGAGGTAACAGATTCACAGGTTTGTGGGGACTGGGACATGAGCATCTTTGGGGGTCCATTATTCAGCCTGCCACACGTCACATAATTCCTTGTAAACATCATCCTCCTGAACAAAGACAAACTGCTCCTGGAGAAAGGCTGAAGGAAAAATTAAACCGCAGGGTCACCAGAAATTTGCTATATCTGCCTGCCTAAACACCACTGGTTAACGTTCAGAAGAGAGTCACAGGAAGGCTAGTTCAGGATGTTGTCCATTTCAGCAACTCTCCACCAAGGTTTTGAGAGGAAATACACAAGACCAATTCGGAAAAAAAAAAAAAAAACCAAACCCAGGGTGGAAGAAATACTACTTTTTAAACTATCCAACAGCACCCTCCAGTGCCAAGAAGCAGAAAGAGGGGAGAAGGGCTAGCAATTTGGTAAAGAATCAGAATATTGTCCAGGTGCTTATGCTTGTAACACCAACACTTTGGGAAGCCAAGGTTGGAGGATCATTTGAGACCAGAAGCTTGAGACCAGCCTGGACAATATAGCAAGACCCCATCTCTGAAAATTAAAAAAAAAAAAATGAGCTGGAAATGATGGTGCAATGCCTGTAGTCCCAGCTACTACTCGGAAAGCTGAGGTGGGAGGATCACTTGAGCGCAGGAGTTTGAGGCTGCAGTGAGCTATTGCACCATTGCACTTTAGCCTGGGCAACAGAGCAAAGTCTTGTCTCAAAAACAATACTAATAATCAGAATACTTAGCTTCATGGTTCTCCATTAGACACATAAGGCATAGGATCCAAGTGATCTGAGACTAGCCCAGGCATGAACTGCCTTTTTTTGAAATGGAGTTTCACGCTCATTGCCCAGGCTAAAGAGCAGTGGCATGGTCTCGGCTCACTGCAACCTCCCCGTCCCAGGTTCAAGCAATTCTCCTGCCTCAGCCTCCCAAGTAGCTGGGATTGCAGGCACCCGCCACCACGCCCAGCTAATTTTTGTATTTTTAGTAGAGAGAGGGTTTCACCATGTTAGCTAGGCTGGTCTGAAACTCCTGACCTCAGGTGATCCACCCGCCTCCGCTTCCCAAAATGCTGGAACTACAGGTGTGAGCCACCACTCCTGGCCAGCATGAACCACTTTTTAAGCTCACCAAGTGATTCTGTGTTTTGGACCTCTGATTTACAGTGAAAACCACTGACTTCAGCAAAGTACTAAACACAGTCTGAAAGCCTTCTAGGCTTTGGGGACTCAAAAATAAATATGATAAGGCTCCTCCTCAAAAAGAGCTTCCAGTCTAGGTAGACTACAAGAGCTGGAAGAGACACTGGCCACAACTAACGACTATGGGACATAAGGCAAATTACTTAACCTCTCTGTGCTAGATTCCTCATCCGTAAAATGAGGATAATAATAGTACCTGCCTTAGTAGGTACTTATAATAGTACCTACTAAGAGAGTTAAATCATGTAACTCACCTAAGGCACTTAACATGGTGTCTGCGGCTGGGCACAGTGGCTTGCCCCTGTAATCCGAGCACTTTGGGAGGCTGAGGCAGGCGGATCACCTGAGGTCGGGAATTCGAGACCAGCGTGACCAACACAGAGAAACTTCATCTCTACTAAAAATACACAAAATTAGCCAAGCATGGTGGCTAACGCCTGTAATCCCAGCTACTCAGGAGGCGGAGGCAGGAGAATTGCTTGAACCTGGGAGGTGTAGGTTGCAGTGAGCAGAGATCACGCCACTGCACTCCAGCCTGGGCAACAAGAGTGAAACTCATATATATAAATATGGTGTCTTGATACAAAATAAGCACACAGCAAGCTTTAGGGGCCAACTGGTGAGCCAGAGATGGGAAGTACATGGCTATCATTCCGGTGCCACTCACTGCCAACCCCAGAGTCATCTGAATGCTCCATTCTATTGAATGTGGACAAAGCTTCTGAATTCTTCTTAATCTAGTTCTCCATGCACGGGAGAGAGAGAGAGGTAGGAATCCAATTTACCTTGAAAATTCCCTTTGCATTATTTTCTTAGGGAAACAGAGACCCAGGAAGGCTAAGTTCACTGAATGAGCCTAGGCAGAGCTGGGAAAAGGGTCCAAATCCTCTGGAACTGATACTCCACACATGCAGCTGTTCAGCAATCACAAGCTTGGTGGGGTCTACCATGGCTACAGTGTGCTGTGCCCAGAGGCTCCTTCTGGAAGGTTCCTGGATATTCACGTCTACTGCCTCTCTACCTGCTGCTTCCTGGGTGTTCTGTAGCAGTAGACAGTCCCATAGTGGGCCAGGTGACATTGTAAAAACCCACACCCACTCCCACTAACAGAGCCCTGATACTTACCTTGTGCTAATTGCTTGGTATACATTATCTCAGATGACTTCATATTGATTGTATGAGGCAGAGATTTTAAACCCCATTGTATAGATGAGAAAACTGAGACTTAGAGGTTAGTGTTTTGCCCAAAAAAAGATTATTAAGAGGAAGAAGAGGATTCAAATCCAAGTCTGAGACCCACAAGCTTCATCATTGGGGCATATTGTTTAGCGTTATTTACCCATAACTTCATGAAGCAGTTGCATTAGGCTTTGCTGTGCTCCCCAAATTCCCAAGCTTCTCTTCATCATAACATTTACTAAATTACACATATGGGCCTCCCCCATGAGGCTGAAGTTTTTCAGCCACTACTCTGGCCAACACACACGCACCTACCTACATACCTTCTCTGGTAGAATATCCCACTTCTCCTTCAGTTTTATGCTTGTAACCACTCTCCAGGCAGCCTGCCTAACTGCCAGGTGCTCCTGTTATACTTACCGGTATCAGCCTGTATTTTCCTTGTTTTAGCACTTGTCAAACTATCTGCAATATGTTCTCCAATGACAGTGGAATTAATCTAGAAGTCCATATGACATGTGAAAATTAAGAAACACTCAATTATATTCAGTAATAATAGCTACTATTTATTGACCTTTGTGCCAGGCACTATATCAAGCACTTATATAAATACATATACACACAAATATACACACACAAACACACATCCATACATCTATAATCTCATTTATTGACTACTCCAAGCCTCTTAGGTGATTGTTGTCACTTTCTTCATTCTGTAAGAAGTAGGGGTGGGAGCATGCAGGGAATCAGACTTGGAGAGGTTAAGTGATTTGCCCCAACCCATGTAGACATATGTGGCAAAGCCATAATTTGAACCCAGATCTGTGAGTCTCCATCCCACTATGCTAACCTGCCTCAATGCAGCATGAGTTAGACTCACACCTTTGTACAAGAACCAGGGGCCCTGTGAGAACAAATTCAACACTGAGAAGTGGCATTCCTTTCCTCTTCTTACTGTCACTTCAACTATAGACATACCTTGGAATTGCAGGTTTGGTTCCAGATCACTGCAATAAAGTGAGTATCATAATAAAGGGAGTCACATGAATTTTTTGTTTCCCAGTGCATATAAAAGTTATGTTTACACTATACTGTAATCTAGTAAGTGTGCAATAGCATTATGTCTAAAACAATGTACACACATTTATTTAAAAATATTTCATTGCTAAAAAATGCTAATGATCATGGGAGCCTGCAGTGACTTGTATTCTTTTTGCTGATGGAGAGTCTTGAGGTGGCTGGGGCAGTTTCTTAAAATAAGACAACAATGAAGTTTGCCACATTGATTGACTCTTCCTTTCACAAAAGATTTCTGTTGCATGTGATGCTGTTTCATAGTATTTTACTCACAAGGAAACTTATTTCAAAATTGGCATCAGCCGGGCATGGTGGCACACAAATGTAATCCCAGCTACGTGGGAGGCTGAGGTGGGAGGATCACTTGAGCCCAGGAGTTCCAGATCCTGTCTTTCAAAAACAAAAATGGGTCAGTCCTCTCAAACCCTGCCACTGCTTTATCAACTAAGTTTATGTAATATTCTAGATCCTTTGTTGTCATTAAAACAACATTCACAGTGTCTTTACTAGGAATAGTATCCATTTCAAGAAACATCTTTCTTTGCAAATCTATAAGAAAAGTAAGTTCTCATCCTTATAAGTTTTCTCATGAGAGTGTAGCAGTTCAGTCACATCTTCAGGCTCTACTTCTAGCTCTCTTGCTATTCCCACCACATCAGCAGTTCCTTCTTCCACTGAAGTCTTCCACTGCTCAAAGCCATCCATGAGAGTTGGATTCAACTTCTTCCAAATGTCTACTAAGGTTGATATTTTGACCTCTTCCCATGAATCACAAATGTTCTTAATGACATCTAAAATGGTAAATCCTTTCCAGAAGATTCTCAATTTACTTTGCTCAGATCCATCAGGAAAAAAAAAAAATGCTATCTGCAACCTCATGAAATGTATTTCTTAAATAATAAGACATGAAAGTTGAAATTACTTCTTGGTCCATGGTCTGAGAATGGATGTTCTGTTAGCAGGCATGAAAACATTTATCTCCTTGTACATCTTCATCAGAGCTCTTGGGTGATCAAGTGCATTGTGAATAAGCAGTAATACTTTGAAAAGACTTTTTGTGTCTGAGCAGTAGGTCTCAACAGTGGCCTTAAAATATCCAGTAAAACATGCTGTTAACAGATATGCCATCATCCAGGCTTTGTTATTGCATGCTCTAATTCCAAGAGAGCTAGAAGTAGAGCCAGAAGATGTGACTGACCTACTGCACTCTCATGAGAAAACTTGTAAGGATGAGGACTTAATTTTCTTATGGATTAGCAAAGAAGGATGTTTCTTGAGATGGAATCTACTCCTGGTAAAGAAGCTGTAAATATTGTTTTAATGACAACAAAGGATCTAGATTATTACATAAACTTAGTTGATAAAACAGCAGCAGGGTTTGAGAGGATTGACTCTTTTTTTTTTTTTTCATAGCACAGGCACAGTAGATTTAGCATAATGTTTAAGGGCCCTAGGATCTTTAGAATGAGTCACCATCTGTGCTAGCCCCTAACGAGAGAGTCAGCCTGCCCTTTGAAGCTTTGAAGCCAGGTGTTGACTTCTTCTGTATAGCTATGAAAGATGGTGTCTTCCTCCAATAGAAGGCTATATTGTCTACATTAAAAATATATTGTTTGATGTAGCCACTTTCATCAATTATCTTAGCTAAATCTTCTGGACAACTTGCTGCAATTTCTCCGTCAGCACTTGCTTCATCACCTTGGACTTTGATGTTATAGAGGCGACTTCTTTCCTTAAACCTTACGAAGCAACCTCTGATAGCTTTGAACTTTTTTTCTGCAGCTTTCTTGCCTCTCTCAGCTTTCATAGAACTGAAGAGAGTTAGAGCCTTGCTCTGGATTAAGCTTTGGCTTAAGGGAATATTGTGGCTGGTTGGATCTTCTATTGAAACCACTAAAACTTTTTTCCTATCAGCAATAAGGTTGTTTGTTTGCTTGCTTATCACTCAAGTATTCACGGCATAGAACTTCTAATTTCCTTCAATAAATTTTCCTTTGCATTCCCAACTTGGCTAACTGGCACAAGAGGCCTAGCTTTCAGCCTATCTTGGCTTTTGATATGTCTTCCTCACTCAGCTTTATCATTTCTAGCTTTAGGTATAAAGTTAGAGATGCACAACTCTTCCTTTCACTTGAACACTAAAAGGCCACTGTAGGGTTATTAATTGGCCTAATTTTAATGTCACTGAGTCTCAGACAATAGGGAGGCCCAAGGAGAGAGATAAAGAGGTGGGGAAACAGTCAGTGGAGCAGTGAGAATACACATGACATTTACCTGTCAAGTTTTTTTTTTTTTTTTTTTAGAGACGGGGTTTCTCCATGTTGGTCAGGCTGGTCCCAAACTCCCAACTTCAGATGATCCGCCCACCTTGGCCTCCCAAAGTGCTGGGATTACAGGCGTGAGCCACTGTGCCTGGCCTTTGTCTGTTAAGTTTATCATCTTATGTGGGCACCACTTATGACACCCCAAAACAATTACAATAGTAACATTAAAGATCATTGATCACAGATCATCATAATAACAGATATAATGATAATAAAGAAGTTTAAAATTTTCCAAGAATTACCAAAATGTGGCATAGAGACACAAAGTGAGCACATGCTGTTGGGAAAATGGTGCCAATAGTCTTGCTAGATGCAGGGTTACCACAAACCTCCAATTTATAAAAAATGCAACACCTACAAAGCACAATAAAACAAAGTATATCTGTACTAGAAAAGTTACCCAGTAGTTTAGCTAATAGAATAGTTCATTGAACTCAGCCACCAGAAGTTGCCAATAAATAGGCCAGGCCCAGTGGCTCATGCCTTTAATCCCAACACTTTGGGAGGCCAAGTCAGGTGGATCACCTGAGGTCAGGAGTTCGAGACCAACATGGCAAAACCTTATCTCTACTAAAAATACAAAAAGAAATTAGCCGGGCATGGTGGCACTCCTGTAATCCCAGCTATTCAGGAGGCTGAGGCACATGAATCGCTTGAACCCGGGAGGTGGAGTTTGCAGTGAACTGAGATGGTGCCACTGCTCTCCAGCCCGGGCAACAGAGCAAATCTCTGCTTCAAAAAAAAAAAAAAAGTTGGAGATGATGAAAGAAAGGATACTTGGCAGCTTGTTCCCATTTCCGAAGCTCCAGAAGGAACTGTTGAAGCAAATAAAGAGCCATCCCTTCAGATTATGCATACATTCGCCTCTCATCAGAATCTGAGCTTCACGAGAAAAGAGATAATTTTGTTCCCTTCTGTATCGTCAGAACATAGCACACTGCCTGGCCCAGAGTAGGTGCTCAAGGAATAAACACTGTTGAATGGACTCATGTTAACCCATATGATGGCAGCACAGAGGCAGCAGGAGAGACCACAAGGAACCCAAAATCACTGTTAAAAATTGTACAGGACTGGGTGCAGTGGCTTATGCCTATAATCCCAGCACTTTGGGAGGCCGAGGGGGTGTGGATAACTTGAGGTCAGGAGTTAAAGACAAGCCTGACCAACATGGTGAAACCCCATGTTTACCAAATACGAAAAAATTAGCTGGGTGTGGTGGCACATGCCTGTAATCCCAGCTACTTAGGAGGCTGAGGCAGGAGAATCACCACCGCACTCCAGCTGGACAACAAAGCAAGACTTTGTCTCAAACATATATATATACATCTATGAAATAGACTGATAATTTTGTATACTCATATTATCATATACCATAATATGAAACATGGTGTATTTCATCATCCCTAACAATAATAATATGACATAGGGAATACTAGTAATTAATGCACAATATTTCACATAAATTGATGAAAACAGCTAACAGATTGTTACCATTTTTCCTGTGAATGGGCCAGTGAAGTCTGTTGAACACAAGGAGACAGAAGAGTGTGTGTGTAGGAGAACACAGAGGCCAGGAGGGGGCTTGAAGGAAGGAACTGAGAGAAGATGGGGCAAGAGGAGGCTGACACCAAAGGAGGAAATTTCCAAGGGGTGGCAGTTTAGAAGCGGTTCAGGAGGGGCATCTGCAAGCAGGGAAGGGAACATTCTCAGTAACTCCGCTGGATGGCAGAACCTTTGCTCCCTCAGGGACTCCCAGCCGCTCTGCTATGCGGCTCTCTCCCAGGAGCTACTTGATGGTCCTTTTGATTTTCTCCTAAATGCTCCACCTCATTTTTAATCATGGTATTCTACAAAGCAATTACTTCAACTCACCCTCTTACCATAGTAAGCTAATTCTAAACAAATCAACCAACTTTTAAAATAAGAATACGCAGGATGAAGTCTTCAGCAAAGGCTGTTAAAGACAAGGAGATGGCTCTCTTCAGGGAGTGGTTAAACTCAGTCTTTGCTCTGCTTGATTAAATCACCTCTAACCTTGGTGACAGGGGAGAACGCGCATCAGCCACCGTCGCAGCTGTGCCATGTCCACAAGAGGGCAGTGGTGCATGAAGTCAGAACCCAGGATCTCTGGCCTCAGCCGCTGGGATCAGAATTAGCGAAGATCATCTCACACACATATACGCACACACACACATACGCGCACGCACAACACGTGGAGTACGGGGCCCAGGGAGGACTCGTCTATGGTCTCACAAAGACAAATTGCAGAGCCGGCTCTCCCTCCATTCATCGGTGGTTCCCTGGGGAGTTTCTGGTAACAGACATGCTGGGGCCCACCCAGACCCAGTAAGTCAGAATCTCCAGGTGGGGCCCAGGCCTCAGTTTTTTAAAGCACCCCACGGTCAAGAAGTCCTGTTATCTCCATGGTTGCCTCTCAACAAAAGGGAGGGAAAAGAGAGAGAAATACGAATCTTCTATACCTTAACAAGTCTCAAGACACTGAATGAGGCAGGAGAGAGGGAGGCAATAAATTATGCAGTATTAAGAGAAAGTGAATACAAAACAGAGTATAAGTCAAGGCCCCAGCAAACAGTCAAGGTCCTACTCAAACAGGGTACCTTGGGGAGAGTTAACAAGGGAATTGCTAATGGATAGTCAGGATGCAGAGAAACCACAAATCAGTATCTGTGGGGGCAGTGACCCCCAGGCCAAAGGGAGTGGTTATGGGAACCTAGGGACCAGGCAGGCTAAGTGGCTTCCCACTGCCTGGCAGGAGCTGTGACCTCCGGTAGAGGGAAGTAGCCAGGGGAATGAATACCCAAACCCACTCTTCCCCACCCTCTGAGTCCCTGCCAGTGCTCACTGGGCCAAATTCAACCAGAGGCCAAAAGGCAAGGCAGTCATTGAGAGAGTCACTAGAGATTTGCTCCTGCGGCACGGAACAGGCTGGCCAAGGACAGAGAATGGTTCGGTGGCACACACAATCATTGTCCAAGCGTTTGTCCATTCAGCAAAAGTTGAAAGAGACAGACACTATTGTGTGTAAAACAATTTTTACTTCTATTCCTCTGTGGATGAGGAATAGACATTTTTGCTGGTTTGAATGCAATATAGGCAAAGTCTCTTCTGGGAAAACAATAATGGAGCTTTAGTTAGAAAATGAGTAATTCCTAAGCATTCCTACTTCTTGGATTTGTTTTAATATAGCAATAAGCAACTTTCTTTAGAATTGGAAAATAGGAAAAAGTTTTCATTAAGTTAAAATACAATAGGGGTGGTAACTTCCTGGTTGGAACTACAGAATCTCCTTTCTGAGGCTTAGAAAAAAAGATGTATGTGCCTTATATTTATTGTACAATGTCTGCCTGTTCAAAGAAGTTTCATATATATTTCATATACATGATCTCACCCCTAACCGCCCTGCATCAAGGCATTTATTTATCTGGTCCTGGAGGTGGAGTTCAGGGGGTTATAGTTGAGAGCTCAGCAAAATTGAGTTCCAGCTCTCCATGACCTCACTGGGTGACCTTGGCCCAGGCACTTCCCCAATCATAACATGAGAGAGCTGGATGATACATGTAGGTTTCAAATATTTTTTAGCAGGAGGACTTTAAAAAATTAATAATCTTACATGGCAACCAAGAATATAACAGATTTAGTAGTTCTGTACTTGTTGAAACAGACTCCCTCTTACCCTGTGGCTAAAAACTCCTGTGGAAATTCTGGAGAATTTTTCAAATTCCTTGCAGGACTGTGTTCTATGAATATTA
The DNA here is from genome assembly GCF_049354715.1 of Callithrix jacchus. Classification (NCBI taxonomy): domain Eukaryota; kingdom Metazoa; phylum Chordata; class Mammalia; order Primates; family Cebidae; genus Callithrix; species Callithrix jacchus. The sequence goes on along the minus strand of NC_133508.1, from coordinate 92,415,693 downwards.
GTTCCATGACATAGTAATATTAGCATTTAGGAGGAAAAGTAGGGGGAAAGTAGCAAAGTTCAACAGATTTTCTTTTCTGTGGGAATTTTGGGGAACTTAACATGGTAAGGTGTTTTGTCAATCTCCAATCTGGTGATTTACTATATACTTGGAGAAACAATGATCTAGATGAATTTCTTTTGATTTTTTTTTACCACAATCCACAGAAATACACTTTCTATCATACGTGACTCAACACAGAGGCAGAGATACATACATACACACATTTCACAAAACAATATTTATCTTTGCTGCACTCTGATACTGTCTAGTCTATTTCATTTTTTAAAATGTTTAGGTTGTGTGTGAGAGTGTACACGAATGTGTGTTGGGGGTGTGGGTGGGTGTGTGTCACTGGGTCATGACGCAAAATTTATTTCTCACTGTAGGCTACAGTCACAAGTGTGTGAAAGCTGCTATCTTGGCAACTCTCAGCTCTAAGACTCCACCCATGCAGGCTTCAGGCTGCCTGTGGGTCTTCGAGACACAAATTAACTGATTCCTTCTAGGGCTTAAAACATGGGAGCCTCTGTCTGTGCCTGTCCTCCCAACTGAGTTGGGCCTAAGAATGTGGACAGGATGGAGTGAAGAAAGCTGGCACTACCCTGGTCTGGGAGGTATGGTCAGGAACAAAGACAGAGTTTGTTTCAACTGCTGCCAATCCCGCTTCATTCACAGGCACTAAATTCATTCCGCCTTCGCTGCCCCATAGGAGGCCCCCCTCACCCCACGGGCCTGCCAGCCACTTCTACAAGGGGTTAGTGTCAGATCTGGGCAGCTCTCCCTGCCTGATGTGATGGGCATTCAGGTCGCCTGTGAGAATCGGAAACAGAGTCACACTTGTCACTTGAAAAACAACATCCGTCCCCCGCAGCCCCACGTGCTCCCTGCTCCCACCCTGACCCTGAGGAGGACCCAGAAAACAAACACGTCTTGAGGTGTGTCAGTGGCAGGAAGGGTGCTGGCCAGCTGGCTGCTGTGTGCAGGTCCCTGGAGGTCATCCTGCTCGACCCTCTTTTCCTCAGCTCCTCTCCTAACTTCTTGTGTGGGGCATCTGAAAGGACTGCCTTTCCAGAGCCAGCCTCCCTGAGCAATGCCCTGGGAAGATGGGGAAGGGAAGACAAACTTCCTAGGGTCTGTCACCACCCTGGCACCTTAAGCAATAATCTGGTGGCATTTTCTTTTGTATGGATGAGGGAAATGAGGCTTAGAGAAGTTGTTGCTCAAGTCTGTGGTGACAAGTTCAGGAGCTTCTAAGCCATGGGGAAGGGGGAGGTAGCAGGGACAGCAGATCAAACTTGAGGAAGGCAGGGCAGCCTCAGGCTTAGGCAAAGTGGCCAATGTTTCACAGAATTAGGAGCCAAAGGGTTGAGGTGTGGGTAGCTAAATGCAGCCACAATGGGAGTCGTGAGCTGGAGGCGAGAGCACACATTTTACCATCATATGGACCCAGTTGTTTTAATTAATGGACTTTATTTTCAAGAGCAGTCTTAGATTTACAGCAAAATTGAGTAAAAAATACAGAGCCCCCCCATATTCCTCCCCATCACACACTCAGCCCACCCCCACCCCAAGGTCCCCTACCAGGGTTCCCTTTGGTAGAACTAGGAAACAACATAGGCACATCATTATCACCCAAAGTCCATAATTTACATTAGGGTTCACTCTTTTATTTTTTCGGTTTTTTTGGTTTTTTTTTTTTGAGATGAAATCTCCCTCTTGTCCCCAAGGCTGGAGTGCAATGGGAGTGCAATGGTGTGACCGAGGCTCACTGCAACCTCCACCTCCCAGGTTCAAGCCATTCTCCTGCCTCAGCCTCCTGAGTAGCTGAGATTACAGGCGCCTGCCTCCACGGCCACCTAAGTTTTGTATTTTTAGTAGAGATGGGGTTTCACCATGTTGGCCAGGCTGGTCTTGGACTCCTGACCTCAGGTGATTCACCGCCTCAGCCTCCCAAAGTGCTGTGATTACAGGCGTGAGCCACTGTGCCCAGCCACAGGGTTCACTCTTTGTATTGTACATGTTATGGGTTTGTACAAATGTATAATGGCAGATATCCACCCTTGTAGTATCGTACAGAATAGTTTCCCTGGCCTAAAAATCCCTGTGCTCCACCTATTCATCGCACCTTTCTCCCAGCTTCTGGAAACCACTGATCTTTTTACTGTTTCCATAGTTTTGTGTTCTCTGGAATGCCATATACTTAAAATCATAAAGTCTGTAGCCTTTTCAGATTACCCAAGGCCAGTGTTTTAATCTTTATGAAAGTGTGTATGGGCAACATTCACTTCAGGGAAGATGAAGAAAACACGTTTTCTTATTCCTCCTGAATACAAATAAAAACCCTAACGTTGTAGACATGAAGCAAACCTGAAAAGACTCTGAAAGGTGGAGAGAAGAAGGCAGACCACCTGGGGGCCTTAGGACCTAATAAACAATTCGACTGTGAGTTCTCTGGGTTTTTCTATTGCCTCACATATTCCAGACTTGGAGCTAAAGAAGGCTTTGACCTGGAAACATCAGTGGATGCAGACCAGAAGAGCCCCGACAAAAGCCCGCTGTGTCCAGCCAAAGGACCAGGAGAGCAGCAGCCTAAAAAGACAGAAAACTTTTAACTAAAAACCACTCCTGTGTAAGATCTGAGTACTAAAAAGTAAAATAAGTAAAAAAAAAAAAAAATTGACACCAGCCTGACTAACATGGTGAAATCCGGTCTCTACTAAAAATTTAAAAATTAGCCAAACATGACGGTGCACATCTGTAGTCCCAGCTACTTGGGAGGCTGAGGCACAAGAATCGCTTGAACCCAGGTGGCAGAGGTTGCCATGAGCTGAGATTCTGCCTGCACTCCAGCCTGGGTGACAGAGCAAGGTTTTTTTCTTCCAAAACCAAAAAGATATTGGTATAGGGGATTTTTAAACATGAGCCAAGTCCATGCTATCTATAAGAAACTCACTTCAAATACAACACAAGTAAATGATAGACTAAAAGATAGAATAAAGTAAAAGGATAAACCAGGCATAGTGGTTCATACCTGTAATCCTAACATTTTGGGAGGCTGAGGAGGGAGGATTGCTTGACACCAGGAGTTCAAGACCAGCCTGGGCAGCATAGCAAGACCTCATCAATACTAAACATTTTAAAAAACAATAAATTAGCTGTGCATGGTGGTACATGCCTGTTGGCCCAGCTACTCGGGAGGCTGAGGTGGGAGGATCACTTGAACCTGGAGAGTTCAGACTGTGCTGAGCCATTATCACACCACTGCACTCCAGCCTGGGCAACAGGGCATGACCCTGTCTCAAAAAATTTTTTGAAAAATAAATAAATAATAAAAGGACGGGGAAGGAATGCCATGCAAACATTAATCAAAAGAAAGTAGATGTGGCTATATTCACATCAGATAGCATGAACTTCAGAAAAATAAAATAATTACTGGAGTCAGAGAGGGGGATTATATAATAATTAAACAGCCAATCCACCAAGAAAACATTGCAATCCTAAATGTATATGTACCAAACAACAAAGTTGCAAATTATGTGAAGTAAAAACCGATAGAACTGAAAAAAGAAATATACAAATTCACAGTTTTGGTTGGAGGCTTTAACACCATTCTCTCAACAATTGATAGAATAACTAAATAGAAAGTCAGCAAGGATATAGAACTCAACAATCCTGGGCCAGGTGCGGTGGCTCACACCTATAATCCCAGCACTTTGGGAGGCCAAGGCAGGTGGATCACGAGGTCAAGAGATCGAGACCATCCTGGTCAAAAGGTGAAACCCTGTCTCTACTAAAAATACAAAAATTCCGTCTCTACTAAAAATACAAAAGTTAGCCGGGCATGGTGGCACATGCCTGTAATCCCAGGTACTTGGGAGGCTGAGACAGGAGAATCGCTTGAACCTGGGAGGCAAAGGTTGCAGTGAGCAGAGATAGTGTCATTGCACTACAGCCTGAGAAACAAGAACAAAACTCTGTCTAAAAAAAAAAAAAAAAAAAAGAATTGAAAATCATAGAGAGTGTGTTATCCAACCACAGTGAAATCAAACTAGAAAAAAATAACCAAAAGATTAGGAGAAAAATTCTTAACATTTAGAAACTAAAAAAGTCTAAATAATCTGGTTGGGCTTGGTAGCTCACTCTTGTAATCCCAGCACTTTGGGAGGTCAAAGCTGGTGGATCACCTGAAGTCAGGAGTTCAAGACCAACTTGGCCAACATGGTAAAACCCCATCTCTACTAAAAATACAAAATTACCTGTACGTGGTGGCACATGCACGTAGTCCCAGCTACTTGGGAGGCTGAGACAAGAGAACTGCTTGAACTCAGGAGGCAGAGTTTGCAGTGAGCCAAGATCGCACATTGCCCTCCAGCCCGGGTGATTTAAAAATCACCAGACCCAGATCTTTTTATTAGATAATTCTAGCCAATGTTAAAGAAGAATTAACACTAGTTCTATAATCTATTCCAGAAAACACTCTGTCTCAAAAAAAATTAAATAAATAAATAAATATGGGTCAAAACAGAAGTCTCAAAGGAAATTTTAAAACTATATTAAACTGGAAAAAATAAAAATATAACACATAAAGTTATGGAACATATTAATAGCAATACTGAGGGGAAAATTTATAGCACTAAATTCATATTTTGAAAAAAGAAGTTTCAAATCAACAATCTAAGCTCCCACCTCAAGAAGCCAGAAAGCAAATGAAGAGAGGAAACAATAAAGATAAAAAAAGAAATAAATGAAATTGAAAACAAAAAAAAAGTAGAGAAAGTCAGTTAAACAAAGGACAGGTTCTTTGAAAAGAGCAATAAAATGACAAACATCTAGCAAAACTGGCAAAGAAAAACTGGGAAGACATAAATTCCGAATGTTGGGAATGAAGCAGGGAGTATCTCTACAGATCTCGTAGATACCAAACCCATAATGAGGAATACTGTGAACCACACACATAAATTTGATGACTTAGATTAAATGCACCAATTCTTTGAAAAGTACAGATTACCTCACCTTAACCAATATATAGTAATTATTTGCTTAGTCTTATAACTATTAGTGAAATGTAATTTATCATTTAAAAACTCTCCAAAAAGAAATCTCCAGACCCAGATCTTTTTATTAGATAATTCTAGCCAAGGTTAAAGAAGAATTAACACTAGTTCTATAATCTATTCCAGAAAATACAAAATTTCCCAGTTCATTTTATGAAGCTAATAATACCTTGATAGTAAAACCAGACAAAGACAATACAAAAAAGAAAAGAAATTCACAGACCAAGATTCTTCATGAGTATAAATGCAAAAGTTGTTAATAAAATATTAGCAAATAGAATTCAGCAATATTTAAAACAGAACTGTATACTACGACCAAGTCAAATTTACTGCAGGGATGAAAGACTGGTTTGATATTCCACAGCTCACCACATTAGCAGGCTAAAGAAGAAAAATCACATGATTATATCAAGCTATGAAAAAAATCCTTTGATAAAATTCGATACTCGTTTATGATTTTTTAAAACTCTCAGAAAAATAGAGAGAGAAAGTTATCAACTTGATAAAGAGAATCTACAAAAGCCTATAGCTGACATTATACTTAATGGTGAAAGACTGAATGCCTTTCCCCTAAGATCAGAATCAAGGCAAAGATACTACTCTTACTGCTTTTGTTCAACATAATGCTAGAAATTTTAGGAAATTCAGTAAGTCAAGAAAAACAATTAATAGGCAATCAGATAGAAAAAGAATAAGTAAAATTATATGTATTTGCAGATGACACAACTGTCCATGTAGAAAATCCTAAGGAATCTACCAAAAAAAAAAAACCCAAAAAATTAAAAACTCTTGGAACTAATAAGTGAGCACAGAAAGTTTATATAAGAGAAACATAAAATGATCCCTGTATTTGTATAAACTAACAAATTAAAAATAAAATACCATTTATAACCACTCAAAACAATGAAATGTTTAAGTGTAAATCTAACAAAATATGTATAAGACCAGTATGCTAAAAACTACAAAATGAAAGAAATCAAACCTCTACATAAATGAGGGATGTATGGTGTTCATGCACTGAAAGAGTCTAAAGAGCGAAGATGTCAATTCTCCCCAAATTGATCTATAAGTTTAAGGTGATCCTTATCTAAATTTTTAAATACAAAGAAACTTATTCTAAAATTTAGATGAAAAAACAAAGGAACTACCATAGCTAAAACAATTTTGAAAAAGAAGAAAAATTAGAAGAGTCAGACCACCTGCTTTCAACACTTAGTCTATAGCTATAATAATCAGGACTGATATTGGTGGAATTGGTGGTGATGTACATAGATCAAGGGCATAGAGTAGAGAACTAATAAATAGACCAATATACATATGCCCAAATGCAAAAGCCATCCAGTGGAGAAATAGCCTTTTCAACAAATGGTGCCAGAATAACTGAATACCCAGAAGGAGGGAAAGTCAACCTCAACCTAAGTCTGACACCTGATACAAAAATTAACTCAAAATGGATTATGGACTTTAATGTAAGATTACGGCACTTTTAGGAAAAAACATGTAAAATATAAAGTCTATAAAATAAAAAGGAATAAAATGGACTTCATCAATATAAAAAATTTTGCTCCATGAAAAAACCTGTTAAGAGGAGAAAAGACAAACTAGAGACTGGGAAACGTATTTGCAAACCACATATCAAACAAAGAGGTAGAATATATAAACAACACCCAAAATTTAACTTTAAAAAATCCAATTAGAAAATGGAAAAAAGACATGTAGACACATTTCAGGAACGAGGATACACAGATGGTAAATAAGCACATGAAAAGATGTTTGATATTGTTTACCATTGAGGAGACACCAATTAAAACCAGAATGAGATATCACTAGACATCTATCAGAATGGCTAAATTAAAAAACAGTGACAACACCAAATACCATTGAAGATTAAGAAAAATCTAATCACTCATGTATTGCTAATCAGATTGTCAGAGAGTACATACACTCTGAAAAGCAGTTTAATCGTTTCTTTAAAAGTTAAATACGCACTTACCGCACAAACCAACAATAGCATTCCTGAGCGTTTATTCCTGAGAAATGAAAATTTACATTTATGTAACAATTACACGCAAATGTTTATAGCAGCTATATTTGTAATAATCAAAAAATAGAAATAACTGAGATATCCTTCCAAATTGTTTGCAAATACCAACAATGCCACTGTAAGAGCCGTTCTTGTGAAATGTCTTCTTTTTCACATGTGAGAGTTTGGAAGACACTGCTGAATGCCTCCCATAACCCATTCTCACCTTTTAAGGTTAATGAATTAGACAGACACTATCCCTGCTATTACACAGCTGTAAATTTGGGGGAAAAGATAGACAAGTAAACAGGTACCTGCAATTGATTGCTTCAGTCATGGGTTGTTATAAACCCGTCAGTTCACCGCTACTCCAATCCAAAAAGGTGTCAAATTCAGTAGCTGACGTCACGAGTTTGCCTACAGGAGCCCAGGACTGGTTTATATTCTCATATGAAACTCATCACAAAACTTTCCACAGGACAAGGAGAAAGCCCTAGGAACCCTAATTAAATCTGCCTGATTTCATTAGAAATCCAAACACTGCCAAGTCTCCCTGATCAATGGAGCAAGGAACGGTTTGCCTGATTTAATTATTTTGTTTAAAGGTTAGCTTTTTTTACTCTTCTTGAACCCATATATCAATAAGCACATAAAGTAAGTAAAGTTATTAAAAGTCCACACGCAAGAGTCACATCATCCCAGCTTCCTCAATTCTTCACAACATAACTTTTACTTCACTTCCTTAAGTCTCAGTTCCTCTCCTGTTAAAAAAAAAAAAAAAAAGACTTCATGAAAATACCTCATAAGGCAACTTATGGATGAAACCAAATAATACATATTAATGCAATTAGCACAATGCCTAGTGTATAGCAACTTCTCAATCACATTATATGATGATAGTGAAACATTTGCATTATTTTCTTAGGCTGGATTCTTGGGAGTAAAAGTACAAATCAGAGAGTTTAAACATTTTTAAATCCCATGAACATACTATAAAATTATTTTCCAATAATAGTAAGACCAGTCCATATTCCTGACAACTGTGTAGCGAGCACTCATCTCTCCTTAACCTTGCCAGTTTTGTGTGTTTTCATTTTAAAGTATTTGTAATTTCATAGGTGAAAGTGTATAATATATTCCTTCCTTTGTGTGTCTTTGATTATCAGCAAAGTTGAATGATTGCTTAAATGTCTGTTAGCTATTTGTATTTTCTTTTCAATGGATTGTTGGTTAAAATCTGCCACTTACATAACTATCAGAGTCTTAATTTCATCAATTTGTAGGAGCTCTTTACATATTAAGGATATGAATTATTTGTTGGCAGTGTGAAATTTAATAAATATGTGTGGCAGGGTGAGAGCAGTTGTAGTGTTTGTCACTGAGTGATGTTAATGAGTTGATTATATACACCCTTCAAATTGCTTTTCAATCTCCATGATTGGTAGGACCACCATTCCTTTTTGTTTTGTTCTGTTTCCATCTACCTCTATATGATTTCCCATCCACCACAAACCTAAAGATAATACTCCTATTTGTTACTCCTAGGATAGCTCTAGTGGATTCTGTTCGTGCTCCTTTTTCCCAGCCAACAGGTATGAGTATTGCTGATCAAATTCTGCTGCCCTCTTTTGCACAGAATTGCCCTGGGCCAAACAAGACCACTTTCATCAGCCCTTTAGGAGGCCAAGACGAGCAGATCACCTGAGATCAGGAGTTTGAGACATGGCAACATGGCAAAACCCTGTCTTTACTAAAAATATTAAAATTAACTGGGTATGGTGGCACATGCCTGTAGTGATAGCTACTTGGGAGGCTGAGGCATGAGCATTGCTTGAACCTGGGAGACGGAGGTTGCAGTGAGCCGAGATCACGCCACTGCACTCCAGCCTGGGCAACAAGTGAGACTCTGTCTCAAAAACAAAAACAAAAAGTACCACCCTCACCAGAGAGGCTACCCCACTTCTTACCCTGCTTCACCTGCCCACGGACCTCAGCCAATGACTGATTGACACGGGGGTATAAAAGGCCCACTCCCTTATCCTAGGTGAGACTAATGAATGTGCCCAGTGTGTGCTCCAGAACACCAGTGGGAGCAGACTGAAGCTGGACCACACTCTGGCTCAGCTTTCCTCCCTGCCTTGTGCTGCTTGCCTCTCTCCTCTTCTCTGGAGAGCATTCTCCCAATAAATCTCTTGAACAGGAATCTCTGTCTCTGGCTCTACTTCTAGGGAATCCAACCTAAGGCAGTGGCCTTTCCAGGAATAAACATTTCTGTTTGTACCTTTGTTCCCACAATCATTCTGTGTCACACTTACACCTGGTCACACTGAGCGTGAAACCACTTACTTTTATTTTCTGTTTTTGTTTGTTTGCTTTGTTTTGTTTTTAGATGGCGTTTCACTCTTGTTACCCAGGCTGGAGTGCAATGGCGCAATCTCAGCTCACTGCAACCTCTGCCTCCTGGGTTAAAGCAATTCTCCTGTCTCAACCTTTTGAGTAGCTGGGACTACAGGCACACGCCAGCACACCTGGCTAATTTTGCATTTTTATTAGAGACAGGGTTTCACCACGTTGGCCAGGCTGCTCTCAAACTCCTGACCTCAAGTGATCCAAACACCTCAGCCTCCCAAAGTCTTAGGATTACAGGCATGAGCCACTGCGCCCAGCCAGAAACCACTTACTTTCTTGACGGTTGAGTCAACCTATTAGTGAATTGTTTCAGTAGCTTGTCCAGGGTCATCCAGTGTGTTGTTTAATATTTACTTAGACCCTTGAGGCAAAGCAACCTGCCTGTGAACTTCTGGCTAATGGCAGCTGGAACTATTACTTGGCACCTAGCCCTGATGAACTGAAATCTCACTTGGTGTTCCCCCAGGGCTGGCTCCTTCTGAGCAGAAAATTATTCAGTCTGGCTAGATTCAGAAAGTGCCTCACCCAGAGGCGCAAGAGGCTGGGAAATACTGGTTTACACAATCATACATGATTAGAGTTGGAGAATACCATAGTGATTACATAATCTCACGGATGGGGAAACTGAGGCCCAGAGATATAAAATTACTTATTCAAGAGCAAGCAAGCAGAGTAGTACCACCACTATAGGCCATTCTGGTTCAGGGGAAAAACATGGGTCTACCCATAATTTCCTTTGCCTTTGATTCCCCCATTCTCTCCAATCTAGCAGCATTTTTCTGTTCCTTCCCTGCTACCCAAGCTCAGCCCAGTGGTTGGCTTGCCTGCGAGACATTCTCCTCCACCTCCTCACCAACCATGCACTCCTGCTTCACCTGCCTCGGTTGGTCCTGTTTGCTCCTGCACCAAGCTCAACAAGTGCTGCTAGAGAAAACGGCACGGGGCAGCCTGGTTCATGACCTCCCCGGTCAGCTTTGACAGCCTTTTGCTCATCCAAGTTTGGCTCTCCTCTCTGTCCCGTCACTGCCCTCCCCCTAACACACATACTCTCAACAACTTATTTAAGGAAATAGACGCAACCACGTATGGACCCCCGAACTTTCCCTTCTGCTGCAAGAGAATTTACACCAGTGCCCAGAAGCTTTGTCTTTCTTCTGCTCCTCTGATTTTTACCCTGTGAGCTTCTGCTGCCAGTTCCATAGAGTGTGCCCTTTTCTCTCCAGTATCCAATCTTGCTGTCTCACTGTATTAGTCTGTTCTCACACCACTAATAAAGACATACCCAAGACTGGGTAATTTATAAAAGAAGGAGGTTTAATGGACTCACAGTTCCACATGGCTGGGGAGGCCTCACAATCATGGCAGGTGAAGGAGGAGCAAAGGCCCGTCCTATATGGCAGCAGGCAAGACAGCGTGTGCAGGGGAACTGCCCTTTATAAAACCATCAGATCTTGTGAAACTTATTCACTATCATGAGAGTAGCGTGGGAAAGCCCCACCCATGATTCAATTATCTCCAACCAGGTCCCTCCCATGACACATGGGGATTATTACAATTCAAGGTGAGATTTGGGTGGGTACACAGCCAAACCATATCACTCACGTCTACCTTAAAAAAACCTATAAACTTGCTCAAGTTCTTCCTATTCTAAAGGCAAACCAAACAACAAAACACCCTCCTTTGATCCTGCATAACCCACCTGCTGACAACCCCTGTGTCTCCTTCCCTTCTTGGTGAGTCCTCTTAAAAGGGTTGGCTCCATTCTTCCTCCTCCGCCATCCTCATTTTTCCCTCTTGAAGCCCAGCCTCTGCCTCTACCACCCTCTGGAATAGCTCTGGCTACAGCTGCTAGTGTTCCCAGTTTCCGGTTCCAATGGCTGTCTCTCATACTACACTCCCTATTGCCCTGGCTCTGCCAACACTACTGACTCTAGGGTGACCAACCACCCCAGTGTACCCAGGACTGACAGAGTTCATGGGACATGGGACTTTCAGTGCTAAAACAGGGAAAGTTCCAGGCAAACCAGTGTGACTGGTCGCCTAATGGGATTCCTGACTCTTGGAATTCTACCTCCACTCTCTCCTGGGTCTTCTCCTATCTCACAAACCAAAATATTTTTCTCAGTTTCTAAAATATATATTCTCTCTCTTTCTTCTCAGTTTCTAAAATATATTCTCTCTCTCTCTCTCTCTCTCTCTTTCTCTCTCTCTCTCTCTCTCTCTCATTTTTTGTTTTTCCTATCTTGTAGTTCTTCAGGGGTTCTCAATTCAATATTCTTTCCTTAGGTGTTATCCCTGGCCAAGCTCGTCTATTCTCAACCCTTGTAAACTGATAATCTTCCACTTTTATGCCTCCCTCCTAGAGTTCTTACAAACTCTACAACTTATATCGCAAGTCCATATGGAAAATCAAACTCAACAAGTTCACTGCAGAACCCATCATACAGCTCCCTTTCTTGGTTAATGGTGCCAGCTCTAGACCTGTGTGCAGGGCTGTGCCAATCGCTGTGACAGTGAGGAAAACATGACATCCAAGATACTAATTGCTTTTACCCAATATCTCTTACCCTTTTCTCCTAATAATAGCACCTGGTTTTCTTCCAGGGACCCATCTCTCTCCAATATTCACTTCATTGTGGTTGGCGTGGGCAAATCCATTCAAGGTTAGCAGACTGTTGGGTGAAGGGATCTGAGGACACAACACAAATGATGCCCGTTCATCCTGACACTGCCCGTTACTTCCTACAACCTGGATCCCACAGCCTCCCCATTTCCATCCTTTCTGAGGTCTGGTTGATGAGCTTTTCCTTTGATTTTGAGAGCTAGGCTGCTTGCATTCACTAACTTTATTTTTTCTGAAATTAGCCACAGCTGTTTTTCTGCTGCTAATAACAAAGAACAGTAATAGATTCTAATGAGATGTCTCCCTGTCCCCACATGTCGCTGCCTCCCCACTGAAAAGTCTGCAGAATTTCTCTCAAATCGAATCCCTCTTCCGCATCTCCATTATATGACTTATTTCAGGCATCATCATCTCTTGCCTGAACTATAGCAGTAACTCCCATTTTTCAAGTGTCTACTTTGTGCCAAGCACTTAGCAATTGTTCTTTCAAAACCCTTCAGAGTAGGTTTTGTTATCTCCTTTCTAGAGACAAGGAAATGGAAGTTGGGAGGTGGTGAGTTACCTGTCCGAGGAAACAGGCAAGCCAGAATTTGAGCCCACTCTCTCTCCACCACTTCACACAGCCTCCCCAACTGGTTTCCCAGGTTGAGCCTTTCTCTTCACACTGGCTTCCAGAGGTGGTTTATTTAAGATACAAATCTGGCTAGTTACACCCTTGCTTAAAATAACTGGGGCCCTGCTGTCTCAGAGCATGCCAGCCAAGGTCCTAGGTGTAACCCTTCCTCTTTTTTTTTTGAGACAGAGTCTCTGCTGCCCAGACTGGAGTGCAGTGGCACATTCTTGGCTCACTGCAACCTTCACCTCCCAGGTTCAAGCCATTCTCATGCCTTAGCCTCCCCAGTAGCTGGGATTGCAGGTGTGTACCACCACATCCAGCTAATTTTGGTATTTTTATTAAAGATAGGGTTTCTCCATGTTGACCAGGCTGGTCTTGAACTCCTGACCTCAGGTGATCAACCTGATTACAGGTGTGAGCCACCACACCAGGCTGGCATGGGCCTTCTTCATCCAATCCCTACTTCCTGCCGAGACCCAGGAGTGCCCACTACCCAGGTCAGACTCACTCTTCTAGGCATGTTAACTTGCTTGTAGTGCACACTAGGCTATTTCTTGTTTTACCACCTTTGCCCATACAGGTCCCTCTTTCTGGAGCATCTTTCCCCTCTTCACTCTTCTCTCAAGACTTAGGCCAGCTGCTATTTCCTCCAGGAAGCCTTGTTTGACCGCCTAAGCCCTCCACCACCACCTAAGTGAAGCTCCTCCTAGCCTGTGCTTCCTGCTAGGAATTCCTAGCACTTATTCTTGACTGCATTATAGCACAGCTGTTTATGTCTGTTTCCCCCACTAAGCCAGCAGCTCCCAGCAGGCCAGGGCTGTGGTTTCTCTCTGCTTGAGTAGGGTTCCAGCACCTGGCACATGGTAAGTTCTCAGTTCCTGGTGACTGCCCTTGCCCTTCCTGTTCAGGTAGTTTCTAGGGCGTCCTCTGCCCTGGAAACCTGTGACAATGTGTGGCAGTACAGGTAGAACCATTCCCCCAGCCCTGTCTCTAAGTGCTGCCGCCATCACAGAAACTGGGATCAGCAAACAGAAAACTAAAGAACTAAAGCCTTTTGTTTGTATCTTCTAATGCTGTGAAGGGGATTCACACAATAAGGATATGTCTTTTAAAATTTCCCTTTTTCTCTCTTCCACTTCCCCAAGATGCCACAGCTGCCTCAGAACCAACGTCTTCAACACTCCCCCTCATCTTTGCTCTCACTTTCTTGTCCTTCTGACACTGCATAGGCAGAAAAGAACAAAACTGGCATAGCTGGAGCCACTGCAGGAGACAGAAAGAGGAGCATGGCTTTCTTTCCCTTGGAGTAAGAGCAGGGGACAAATGGAGCCCACTCATCCCTCTCTGGGTGCATCCTAATTTATATAACTATTTACCTCCTACTTAGATGTGATGTGTCTCACATTTTGGTATTGTAAAATATGTTTTAAAAAACTCTTTGGCCAGAGATGTTTGCCCCAGCACCTCCACTGACTCTTTGACTTTTGACCTTAAACAAGTTTCTTATCATCTCTGTGCCTCAGTTTCCTCCACTGTAAAATCGAGATAAGAATTTCCACCTTGTAGGGTTGCTCTGGGGGTCAAGTGAGACCAACAAATGCAGAGTACTTAGAACAGTGCCAGGCTCATGGTAAGCAGTCAGTAATCTGGGCTATTTTTGTTAGGTGGTGGTTGTGGTTATCGGTTTATTATCATTAAGCCTGTGTCGCCTGCCTTGGCCTTTTATCTCACCATGATGTCAGATATAACATTATGGATATTTCAAAGACATCCCACAGACATCTCAAACACATTCATTTAAGACTCTACTATCAGCAAACACCACCGCCCCTCACACCCTATCATGCCGCTAACTTTTTTCTTCTATGTTCTTCCTTTTGATGAATGGTGTTGCTAACCCCCTACTCTCTCAAGTCAGAAGCCTAGGAAAAGATCATCTTTCCTGGTCTGATCAGGACTGGGGTTTCACAGTATGTAGGACTTTCACTTTTATAACTGGTAAAGCTCTAAGCCAGCTAGGATGAGGGCCACCCTAATTCTTAATCCTTCCCCCGCTTCCCACATCCTTTGGCCATTAGTTTCTGTAAGCTCAACCTCCTGAATTCATCTCTCCATTCCACTGCCACCACCAAGTCTTATCCTAGAGCCTCTTGTTTCCTGCCTGTGGTTTCCTCCCATCCACTTTTGCCTCCTTGTCATTTTGCTGGCATAGAGTGACCTCCCCAGAAGACACAAGTCTAATGGCATAAATTGACTAAGATCCTTCAGTGGCTCCCCACAGACTTACCCTTAGTCCCAGAGCCTTGCCACCACTGGCATTGTCTTCTGTCAAAACTCCACATATAGGTCACTGTTTATTTATAAGCATTTATATATTTTTAATAAATTTTTTTTGTTTTTTTGTTTGATTGTTTGCATTTTTTCAAGGTGGAGTCTCACTCACTCTTGCCCTGGCTGGAGTGCAGCGATTGAATCTAGGTTCACTGAAACCTCCTGGGTTCAAGCGATTCTCCTGCCTCAGTCTCCAGAGTAGCTGGGATTATAGGCATGCACCACCACGCCTGGCTACTTTTTGTATATTTAGTAGAGGCAGTGTTTCACCATGTTGACCAGGCTGGTCTCAAACTCTTGGCCTCAAGTGATCTGCCCGCCTTGGCCTTTCAAAATGCTGGGATTACAGGTGTGAGCCACTGCACCCAGCCAATAATTATATATTATTTATAAGCACTCTTGTGCATAAAATATAGTCCCACCAGTGTTGGTCTAGCCTAATACTCCTAACTGTATGTGAATGGAAAAACATTTAAACAGACTTCCCCTTAGGATGAGTAAACTCTCTTAGTTGGCAAAATACATCTCCCCCATGTGAGGCAGGGGAGGCACTTGTATTGAGGCCAGAAGGAGGAAACAGAAAGAGATCAGAAAAATGGAGAAATGGAACTGGGAGAAGGCAAAGAGCCCTGTGGCTGGGACGCCCAACCTGCAACATCTGCCCCAGCCATCTTCAGCAGCATAACTAAGCTCACAAAAGAATTGGTACATGTGGGTTGTTTGGTGGAAGGGCAGAGCTTTGCCTCTGAATTGACTTGGGGCAGGGGGCACAAAGCAGTGAGGTGGAGGAAGAGATCAGAGCCAGAGAGAAATTGCATAGAGGACTCGTGATGTCACAGGCTTTGGTGTTTGGGTTCAGGTCGAGGTTAACCAGACTTCCCAGGCAGGGGGAGCCCCAGCCAGCATCTAGGTTGCACAGGTGCTTTCTGAAACACATTTTCACCCCTACAAGTCCTGGTTTGGGTTCAGGTGTTGCAATCTAACCAAAACACTGAGAATAGAGGAGGACAATGATCTGTCTTCAGGAAAAGCCAGACCTCAACAACTGGACCCTCTCTCTCTGATTCTGGCAAAAGCCTGTTGTGTCTCAGCTTTCACTTCTGTTCTCTGTCCAGGCCTCCCATTCCTCCTGTCCTTATCAAAATGTATCTGTCTTGTGTATTCATCCTCAGATTTTATCACCAAGGATCCCTGTCATTTATCCTTCCCTCTCTTCTTCCTCTCTCCTATAATTTTGAAAGATTTTATTGACCAAAATACATTGACTCATAGTTGATTTATTTATCCATATTTGGCAATCAGAAGCTTGTACAATTGTCCATCAAGACTTCTGATTAGCTTGAGATAAAATTCATACTGAATTGATACAACTCTAGATCAAAGTAAAGCAGCTTTACGGCTTAATAATAGCTAATATTTATGGAAACCTTATCAAGTGCTAGGTAGCAATCCATTGAGGTAGGCATTATTATCCCCATTTTACAGACAAGGACACAGAAGGGCTTAGCTTCCCTGACATCACATAGCAAGTAGGTAACAAGCTAGAATTAAAACCAGGTAGCTGGGCATGGTGGCTCATGCCTGTAATCTCAGCACTTTGGGAGGCTGAGGTGGGCAGATCGCTTGAGGTCAGGAGTTCAAGATCAGCCTGTCCAACATGGTGAAACCCCGTCTCTACTAAAAATACAAAAATTAGCCAGGCATGGTGGTTGGGGGCCTCTAGTCCCAGCTACTCAGGAGGTTGAGGCAGAAGAATTGCTTGAACCCTGGAAGCTTGAACCTTTGCAGTGAGCTAAGATCATGCCATTGTACTCCAGCCTGGGCAACAGAGTGAGACTCCATCTCAAAAAAAAAAAAAAACAACAACAACCAGGTAACCTGAAAGCAGAACTCAAGATCTTCTATCCTTTTGTTATATCAAACTATTGCCAAGGTGCTTAAATATGCAGTTAAAATATATAATGTCCATCATGTTTTATGAAATATGCTGACCGGGCGCGGTGGCTCACGCCTGTAATCCCAGCACTTTGGGAGGCCGAGGCGGGTGGATCACGAAGTCAACAGATCGAGACCATCCTGGTCAACGTGGTGAAACCCTGTCTCTATTAAAAATACAAAAAATTAGCTGGGCATGGTGGCGTGTGCCTGTAATCCCAGCTACTCAGGAGGCTGAGGCAGGAGAATTGCCTGAACCCAGGAGGCTGAGGTTGTGGTGAGCCAAGATCATGCCATTGCACTCCAGCCTGGGTAACAAGAGCGAAACTCCGTCTCAAAAAATAAAATAAAATAAATATGCTAAAAATTAGAGCTCCTCTATTGCTATCCTAGTACACCCCTAAGATTTCTCATCTTCCAAGCAAGGGAACGCTGTAATAAATAAAGCCCAGCCAGCCAGGCAAGGTGGCTCACGCCTGTAATCCCAGCACCTTGAGAAGCCAAGGCGACCAGATCACTTGAGCTCAGGAGTTTGAGACCAGCCTGGGCGATATGATGAAACCCTGCCTCTACTAAAGATGCAAAAAATTAACCTGGCATGGTTGCTCATGCCTGTAATCCCAGCTACCCAAGAGGCTGAGACAGAAGGATTGCTTGAACCTGGCAGGCAGAGGTTGCAGTGAGCCGAGATCACACCACTGCACTCCCGTCTGGGTGACAGAGCAACACTTCATCACAAGTAAATAAATAAATACATATATAAATAAATCTCTCTTTAAGATAGTAATTACTTTTTGTTTCAGTGTTTTAAAGAAGACTGTTTTACCACTTAAGTCTAGAGTTTCAAAAAAAAATCTCCTTTTTTAAAAAACTTGATTCAGTATGCTTTTTTCTTTTTCTTTTTTTTTTTGAATACAATATTTAAACTGCTCTGCCCAAAAATACAACAGCAAGGAAGGAAGCTTCATGAAATAATCATTTGCATACCTCTATAAATACTTCTGCTTCTTACTACACACAGACATCCATTTCACCTAAGTTTTGAGAAGTGTATGCATATTCTTTTTGGTACTATTTTGGATCCTATCCTTTTTATTAAAGGTAGCTGCAGATGTTCACTACTGATGTAATTCATGCATTTGTCTTTTGATGCTTGCCATCTTCTGCTAATGTGTGGGAGCTTGCCATTCCACCTTCCAATTTGAGGTCATAGGGCTGGGTGATGAACATAACAAAGCTATAAATATTTTTGGTTTCTGTTTTAACAAATGACCTTATTTTCTTTTTAAATTATTTGCTTGGAATATTTTCCCAAAAGGGGGACTGCCAGGCCTGACAACAGAAAGGCTTAATGAGGCAAACACAGGCACTGGAGCGAGGCCTGGATTTAAATCCTTTCTTCACTACTTACTCTCAGGTGGCTTTAAACATGTTGCTTAATCTCTTCGTAAGCCTCGTAAAGCAAATGATAATAGTATCATTCCCACAAGGTAGTTACAAGGATTAACAATAAAACAAAAGACATGAAACCATTATAGACCCTAACTAAATGGAGGCAGCTGTTGTTAGTATTACTAATTTCAGGCTTTTTTTTTCTGTAAGTTGCCATCTTACTTTCCAGAAAGCTTGCACAATAAACAGATGCTTCTCAACTTACAGCTAGATAAACCCATCCTAAGTTGAAACTATCCTAAATCAAAATGGATTTAATATACCCCACATACCAAACACCCTAGCTGAGCCTGGCCTACCTTAAACATGCTCAGAACAGTTACATTACCCTACACTTGGGCAAACTCATCTAACACAAAGCCTATTTTATAATAAAGTGTTAAATATTATTTTCAGGTGGGCATTTTATAGACACAATAAGATGCAAAACACAATATTCAAAAGACGTTGGCAACATAATATGTGGTAACGTTTTGTGATGCTGTGGCTGACTGGGAGCTGTGGCTCACTTCTGCTGCCTGTCATTGCAAGAGAGTTCCCTACCTCCTATCACTAGCCCAGGAAGAGATCAAAATCCAAAATCTGAAGTATGGTTTCTACCAAATGTGCATGGCTTTCACAGCATCAAAAAATCCTAAGTTGAACCATTGTAAGTTGAGGCCCATCTGTGTAGCTTAATTATTGATGAAGACTTAATGGCAGGATGAGTTGACTCATGCCTATAATCCCAGCACTTTGGGAGGCCAAGGTGGGCGGATCACCTGAGCTTGAGAGTTTGAGACCAGCCTGGCCAACAAGGCAAAACCCTGTCTCTACTAAAAATACAAAAATTAGCCAGGCATGGTGGCAGGCGCCTGTAGTCCCAGCTGCTCAGGAGGCTGAGGCAGGAGAACTGCTTGAACCCAGGCGGTGGAGGTTGCAGTGAGCCGAGACCGCACCACTGCACTCCCGCCTGGGTGACAGAGAATGACTCCATCTCAAAAACAAGGAAGACTTAATAATTCAGACTGATCACAGTTTAATGTGTTTCCCCTCTGTGGCATTTTCTTGCAGTAGGGCTTCCAAGAGATGGCATACCTTAGTGCAAATGTTAATGGTAGGATTATCAGCCAACAATAACGTATTAGAGGGAGATTGATAATAGCATTGGAACAGCTCTACCACTATTGGCCATTGTCTACACACCAGGAACAGTGCAAGAAACTTCACTGTGTTTTCCAGCTTAATCTTCACATCTCTATGAGTTATGAATCACAGCACCATTTTAAAGATGAGAAAACCGAGTCACTGTGATGTTGCATAAATTGTACCACTGCACAGATAGGAGGGTCTGAGTTCAGGCCGAGCGCGGTGGCTCACACCTGTAATCACAGCACTTTGTGAGGCCGAGGCGGGTGGGTTACTTGAGGTTAGGAGTTAAGACCAGCCTGGCCAACATGGTGAAACCCCATCTCTACTGAAAATACAAAAATTAGCCGGGTGGTAGTGGCATACACCTATAATCCCAGCTACTCAGGAAGCTGAAGCAGGAGAATCACTTGAGCCTGGAAGACGGAGTTTGTGATGAGCAGAGATAGCACCACTGTACTCCAGCCTGGGCACCAGAGTGAGACCCTGTCACAAAAACAAACAAAAAAGAGGAGTCTGAGTTCAGTTTCAAACCAAGGTCTATATAACTTCAAAGCTCATGTTCTCTCCTTTGCACCAGGCTGCTTCCCAGTGAACTGGAATAAGCATCCATTACTGATTACAATGATTACTTTTTATTAAGTAATCATTGACATATGGTCACCTGGGGAATATCAGGGGTCACACTTGAATCTTTCTGGAATCTGCTGTTTTGATGATCATTCTTCGCTGGATCCCTGCACTCAAAACCATAATGTAATTTGATATTCTCATTCCCAAGGTGGAAAATTCAGCAAGCATTCCCGTATCTTCAGCTATAAGCCCACCTGCGCTACTTACTAAACTTGGGCAAATGTTTTAACCTACCTAAGCCTCAACTCTTTAATCTACAAAGTGGGACTAATAATAAGACCTAACTCAAGGGGCTATAGTTAGGAAACTAAATGAGCTAATATATGTACAAATTCCTAGTACTATACCCGGGACCTAGTAGATGTTTAATAAATGTTACCAATTATTATAAAATTAACACATATATTTTAAGTTTTTTTAATGGAGACAGAGTCTCACTATGTTGCCCAGGCTGGTCTCAAACCCCTGGCCTCAAGCAATCCATCCCATCTCAGCCTCCCAAATTGCTGGGATTACAGGTGTGAGCCACCGAGCCTAGCATATATTATTTTTAAATGGAGAAGTAACCCATTTCCAACATAGATGTCCTTCTCTTGATCTCCTTCCTCCCCTGCATAGTTCCCCCATCCTATCTCCGATAATATAAAAGCTGTTTGGAGATATTTCTGCCTAGGATTAAGTGGGAAGAAAACAAAATTAAACCAACCAGGCTATAAAAATTTTTCTTTGCCAAGATGGCTTTGAGCCAGGTCTGCTGGCAGCCAGAATATATGAGCCAAGGAGAGATGAAGGGTACAAGTCCCTTCAGAAATGCCACTGTCGGGATCAATCTCTGGCATGGAGTCAGAGGTCACCTCCTCCATGACAGGCCAAGCTGGAATGGACAAGCAGCCTTTGTTGCCCCAGAGGCCCCTACAGAGGTCGGGCCCACAACCCCAAAGTGTCCGCCAGCCTGGCTTTCCCACTAGGAAAGTGGGGGTAGATCTAGGGTCCCCAGGTTGGCCCCTCCAACAGGACTGGTCAGACCTGGCCAGAATGTTACACATCCATGCCTGAGAAGGGCAGTGGTGCCCGGAGGCAAAGTAACAAGGGGAGGTCATCAGAACAGTCATGACAGGACGGAGCCAGGGTCAATGTGGGGAAAGAGAACCCAGCCTTCCAGGGAGAGGGAGAGCCAGTGAGAAGGTCCTGAGGGGGTTTGGTGGCTTGAAGAGTGGACATAAAGCCACAGGTAGCTGCACAGCAATGAGCTAGGGGCAGCAGTAAAGTGAGACTAGCAGGGTGGGAAAAACTCATTGCTCAGGACCTTTTTGCTACATTGAAAATTTTGGCTTTTATCTTAAAGGAAATGGAACATTTTAAACAGAGGAGAAACATAATCAGATTTGCATTTTAAATAATTTGCTTAATAAATATTCTTGAGCACAACAGATTATGCAAGGTACCAAGAAGAGTATCATGGGAAAAAAAATACCACTTATTAAATATCCAGTTCAGCAGGGAGATGAGACCAGTAACCAAATGATTCTAATATCATATGGAAAGATACGTGTTTCATTAGAAAAGCTTTGTAAATGGAGTACATAGAATTCAAAGGTAGAAGGGGGTGTTCTAAGAGAGATCTGAAAGGTTTCTTGAATAAGGTGGGGTTTATAGAGGCAGTTACACAAGTAGGTAGCATAGCCTAATGTTGTAGTGTGGACATTGTAGAGTGTAGACACTGCTGTTTGGCAGCCTGGACCCAAAGTCTGTCTCTACTACTGGCATAAGAGTCATAAGATTTTGGGTAAATTGCTTAACTTTTCTGTTCATTAGTATTATTATTTTTATTTGAGCCAGACTTAAAGGAGAAGTAGGTTTGGGACATACAGAAGTGAGAAAGAGGGCATCAAAGAGGAGATTGTCCTTAGGGAAAGCCATCATAAACACACAGGAAGGGCAAAGCAACTTCATTTGGCTGGAGACAGAGTGTATTAGGAAGATCAGTTGAGGGCTGGGCAGGGTGGCTCACACCTGTAACCCTAGCACCTTGGGAAGCCAGGGCGGGTTGGATCACTTGACCTCAAGAGTTAGAGATCATCCTGGAAAACATAATGAGACCCCTATCTCTACAAAAAAATTAAAAATTAGCCAGGTGTGGTGGTGCACACCTGTAGACCCAGCTACTTGGGAGTAGGAAGCAGGAGAAGGCTTCAGCTTGAAAGATCAAGGCTGCCGTGAGCAGTGATCACATCAGTTTACTCCAGCCTGGGTGACAGAATGAGGCCTTATCTCACAAAAAAAGAAGAAAAGAGAAATAGCGGAGTAGAGAACAGTATTAACACTAAACTTTTACCAGGTGCCAGAACTCTGTATACATTAATTCATTTAACCTTCACAACCTTGCAAGGAAGATGTAACTTCTTCATTTTACACAAAGAATCTGATCCCTCAAGATGTTGAGCAGCATGGCCAAGCTTGTAAGTGGGAGAGAGAAGATTTGAACCCAAATCATCTGATTCCAAAGCTCATACCCTTTTCACTGCGACCACACTTACACCTCTCTTACAGCAGCTCCAAAGAGTGGGACAGCACCATCTCCTGAGCTAATACCCCATGCTCCTCAGGCACCAAGGACATTGGAGGGCCTGACCCACACTTGGGGAGATGATTCTGAAAAACTATTCCAAAAATGCTTTGAGTAAAAAGATAATATTGTCAAACCAGGTGCAATGTCATCCAAAGGGGACTCTCTGAGGAGTTCAACATTCATTTGGATGTGTCAGATGTCTAGAGGTTTACAAGCGTCAGTCATATTACTTTATATTCACACCTCTATGCCACCTTGAGTAGCAACAAATTAAACCGGAATCAGCGATTCACACTGAATGAGTTTATAAAGTTTGCTTTGCTCCTGCAGCTTGGCTACTTTAAATGCCAAAAAAAGGAAGCAGACATGGTGGAAACTGAATTAAAAGAAGGCGCATAAATTACTCCAACATCCTGGACCCTGCGCTTCCAGAATCCCTTTTTTATCAATTCTCTTCGCTCTCTGTCAAATAAAAAAGAAGAGAGGAGAGGCAAGAATTTTAAAATGCTGCTTCTGTCCGAAAAGAACCATGAATGACAAAGGTGTTTTTATATTGTAGAGTAAATTCCGCCATGAAAATGAACAAACAAACCAGTGAGTCTTTGAGAATGGGAATTGTCATTTGAGAGAGAATTGACATTTGGCAAGTTTAAAAATAGATCATCTAATGGAAAGGGCATCTGCTCACTGAAAACATGAATCCACACACAGCTTTGAGTAAAAAGGGGGGAGGCAGAGAGTTCTGACCAGGTTATTGGGCTATTCAATAATGCCCTATTTTTAGGGCTGTGGGGCCAGGAAAAACAGGATAGTGTCAGTGGCTCAATTAAACATGAAGGCAAGGACATGCAGAGTATGTCTCTCAAGTACCTAGAAATAAGAATTTGTAATACAGAGCACAGTTGTCTGTAGCAGAGAGATGATGATGTAGCTCTTAGAGCCTGCTGATTTAAAGGGAAGGATATTGATGTGATGACTAAGTCCATTCTCATTGTGGTGTCCAGAAACATGGATGATTAGTGCTAGAGCGACCTTAGAGACGGCCTAGTACTGGATATGTGATGTTCATGGCTACCGAGAATCTGAACCCTTCAGTTCCTACACTGGGGAACTTTCTCTCTCAAGAGTGAAGCTGGCTGGTAGAGTCTGCCTCTTTCTCTGGAAAGTTCTGCTTTTCCACTTCCCCTGGCAGCCAGGGCTCTAATATGATCTAGCTCAGAATGTCAGATGCACCTGCTCAGGTTTGTGAGTCAGGAGTTAGTGACGCAAAGAAGGAGGGAGTGGCAAATTCTTTCCAAGGGTAGCAGCAAAGGCAGCAACATCCAGTTTCCAAGGACAGCACAGCCAATTTAGTACAGGGGTGCTGTGGGCCCACTCCTGGCACAGGTGCAGGCCGTGACACTTGGCGTGTCAAGCGGCCACAGTGGCCCCGCCACTGTCTGGTCCCTCCCTGACATTCTGGCCCTGGCTTGTCTGCACAGTCCTCCTCATTTTTGCCTGTCCTCTAGGTCTGGGCCTCCGGGCTTCTAGGCAATCTTGTAAGCTGGCCAGCATTCTTTCAAGCAGTTCATTTTCTGCTTCAACTGCCCAGAAGCAATATTTGCTTCTTTGCAATCAAGAGCCCTGACTGCTATAATAAATCCACCCTGTTATCTGACAGATGAAGTTGTGAATGAGAGGGAAAGGACACACTAGTTAGCATCAAATCCAGACCTTGAAAGCAGGTCTTTGGACTCACAGGTTAGTGTGTGTGCCCCCACCCCCTCCATGGTACAGCCTTACAGAGGCAGAGAGGGTGCCCGCGGACCTGGCTTTCTGTCCCTGACACACCCTCACAGTTCTCTTCTGCCTGAGGGTTACCACCATCGTGACCCATCCACCAAATTGTCTATATCTATCCTGAGTAATTCCCAAGGTCGTAATCCACCTACCCTCAGTCACTTTCCCTCTGGGCCCTTCTTTTTAGGCTTTCTTTCTTCCAAAACGATTGAGTACCTACTATGTGCCTGGCACTACACTAAGAACTAGGGATCCTATACTGAGGAAAACAGAAACAGACTCAGACATCATGAATATTACAGGAGAGAGAAAAAGACAAACATTAACCAAAAAACTGTAGAAGTGTATGATTACAAATTTGAAGTGACTAAGAAAGAAAATGGGCTTATCTACCCTAGCGTTTAAGAAAGACTCCCTGGGAATGGAACATTTAATCTGAGATCTAAAAGTTGGTTTATGTAATTTAGTGAAAAGAAGAGAGGTGGGTATCTAGGAAGAAGGACTGGCACTCCATAGGTCCCAAAGCAGGAGGGGCACAATAGGAACAACTGAAAGAAAGCCAGTGTGGCTGAGCAAGAGGAGGAAAAAGAGCTGAGGCTAAAGCAGGGGACCTGGGCTGGATCATGTACGACCTAGATCACCTTAGGGCCTACGGGCCTTGTGAAAGATTTTGCTGTTGACCTTCCAGGCAGCAGGAAGCCACTGAGTGACTTTAAGCAGAGGTGGACATGGTTGCATTGTATTTCTCAATGGTCACTGTGTGTATTGACGAGAATGGGTAAGTGTGAATCTATGCAAATTAATTGGCAGGTCATTGCCACAGTTCAAAGGTGATGGTAGCTTAGACTTAGGAAATGGCAGTGGAGAAGGAGAGTTAGGGTCAGACTGGAGAGACACCTGGGTTATAAAAAAGGACTGGGTCTTTGGCAAGATTGGAGGGAAGGTGTAGAGAATGAAGCTATACTTGTCCATAGGTGGTGGAGCTATTCACTGTCGAAAGGCCAGTTTTGAGCTAGATGGGACATCATGAGTTTGGTTTTAAATAAGCTGAATTTGGCATGCCTTTTCGGACAGAAAAGTCAATATATGTGAATCTGAATTTCAAAAGGGAAGATGGGGCTAATGAAATAAAGTTTTAGTGTTGTTGTTGTATAGGTGATCATTGAAGCAATGGGTGGGGATGAGTTCAGTTAGGGAAAGACGATAGAGGGACAAGAGAAAGAGACAGAGAAAAGCCTTTGGGAATTACATTTGAAGATCATGCAGAGGAGGGTAATCCAGCAGACAACATTAAGAAGGAATAGCCAAAGAAAGAAGAGGAAAGCTAGGAGAATGTGTTTCACAAACGCCAGAGACAGCAAGTGATTTGAGAAGGAGCAGGCATCCATAGTATCAAATGCTGCTACAAGTTGAGCAAGCTAAGGATTGAAGAGTTGCCAGTTATTCTAGCAACGTGCTGGCCATTGTTAACCTTTGTGAGAATCCTTCTGATTGCATGGTGGTATTGTAAAAAAGGATTCAGTGAGCTGGAAGATGAGGAATGACAGAGATGAGAAAATGACCTCCCAGAAAGAAGAAAATTCTTTTGAGAAGTGTTGCTATACAGGGAAAAGGGGAGAAACGAGTAGTGGGAGAAGTGGGGTCCAGGGAGAACACTTGAGGATAAGACAAGGCTTAAGTATCCTCAACTGCTGAAGAGACACATAAACATAGAAAGAGAGATGTTCAATATTTTCCATAAAATAGATCTGGAAATTGTTATCAGGCAGAGTTAACACCATCCACCTCCCAGGAAATATTGTTTTTGTTTAGATACTTGAAAATTTATGCCAAGTAATAGATGGTGTGGGACTTTCAAGGGGATAGCCCGAGGCTCTATCCTCTGAGCACCAACACTTGGTTAGTGTCTGCTGCAGGACTTCCAATGTTGTACTGTGATTTACGTCTGTCTTCTTCACACAGGGCTGTGGCATTGCACAAGTTGGAGTATGCTACAGTTGAGCTGACACAATGCACTCTAAATATTTATCAAATGATGAAAGAGTAAACGGCCCAAATGAGTTAGAAACAGGCCTAAGAAAAAAAACACTGGGGTTTGGAAAGTACTTGTCACCTTGCATCAAATCTCACTTCTCTGTACATTCATCCACAAAGCTAGCCCTGATGGCAAGATAATCCCTGTCTCAACCAATATGATTTCTGATCAGTATATGTGCACATCAGGCTCTGCCAGAAACAACCAGACTGAGGCCACCATACAACAAAAGCTCATCCCTGTGAATGGAAGACCTGGTGAGCTAAGTCAGCTCTTCTATGGCCAAGACAGTTTCTCAAAGAACACAGACTTCTTGAATCAACCTTTGCCTGAATTCCTTGCAAAATGGAGCAACATTCTGGCAGGTGCGGTCCAGAAATTGTCCCAGACCTAGGGCTGTTACTTCAAATCTGGACTGCCTACTCTGGAGACCAGTCTAAGAGTGTGTGATCTTCTTTGCCTCTTTCATTCCTTGCATATCCCAAGTATAGATGATGTCATGCTCATTATGAGAAAAAAAAAAAACAACCGCAAAGTTCTCATCCACTTTTACCTTCTCTCCTGAGTGGTCCTAACCACAGGGAATCTGCTGAGTCTAGTTTTTCTTTCACCTGGAATATCAAGGGCACCGACAGTAATTGACAAAATTCACTCCTTTTGCCACCGTTACCATGCTGGCAACATGATAGCTGTTGTTATCTTCTTTTCAGGGCCCTTCTGTAGCCTGTACTATGTCCCAAGCAGTGAATTGCTGCAGGCCGTATCTCTTGGGCTCCCTTGTCCTCTGGGTTCCAGGTGGGTCTGGCTGCTGGAGGTGCTGGTGGAAGATTAAGAGTTAGAGGAGCGTGAGGTCAATATCTTTTCCCCCATCCCTCTCCGCCGCTGCACAGGGGTTCTGGTATTGCATTCCCTCTAAGACCCCTCTGATACGCCAGTCCGAGAGCTCCTCCTTCATGACTTCAGCTCCCACAAGACCCCTTTAGGCCAACAGGCAGCAGATTTCTCCCTGTGGCTAGTCCTGGATGCCTCCTCAGCCCTACTTGTTTCTCTAACCTGTCTTCACCTCTGTAAATAGGTAGCCTTTGTTCAATTCTTTTCCAAACTCCATCTGAATGTGTCTTCTGCTTCCTGCAGGGAGCCTGACTGACACATGCTCCTTGTCCCTCTCTTCATTAGGGGACAAAGGGATAAACAGGAGAAAAGTTAAATGGCAGTACGGGTCAAACAATGATAAATACTTGAGAATAGGTTTAAGCAACAAGCGAGGACTCTTAGATTTTCTTTCTAACTTAGAAAAGTGGATTCCCAAAGTCTGTCTCAAAAACACTTTCTGTGGGTTATATGGTGCAGCTCCTGTATTTTCACAGATGTGGGTAAATTACTGATTGAAAGACATTTCCAGGTCCGGCATGGCAGCTCACGCTTATGGTCTTAGCTACTTGAGAGTCTGAGGTAGGAGAATTGCTTGAGGGCAGAAGTTAGAAACCAGCGTAGTCAACATAGCAGAGATCCCTGTCTCTAAAGCAAATTAAAACAAAAATTAGTCAGTCATGGTGACCCTGTCGTTCCAGCTACTTGGAAGGCTGAGGGTCAAGAGGTCAAAGCTGTAATGAGCTGTGATTACACTGCCCTCCAGCCTGGGCGACAGAGTGAAGCCTCATCTCAAAAAAAAAAAAGACATTTTCAAATGTTGACTAGTGGAGACTTTTTCCCTGCAACCTTGAACACCATGAACTCCTTGATTGACATGGAGAGGTATGTTCGTTTCACTGAGTAGGTTTCTACAAATAGACATTAAGTAAAACTCTGTTTTTACCGTCCCCTTTCCTGAATTTCATGCTGTTCTGGTGCTCAGGGTCTCTACTTCCACAGGAAAGCAAGGTGAAAAGCTAAGACACCAAGTCTTTAGTGACCTGTGACAGCTCTTCAAATCTTAAAACAATTCCGGAACAGTGAGTACATCTGGTTTTTACACAGAGACCTCTGACACCTCTATCCTCCCATGCCCCCCGCTCTCTCTCTCTCTCTCTCTTTCTCTCTCTCTCTCTCTCTCTCTCTCTCTCTCTCTCTCTCTCACACACACACACACACACACACACACACACAAAAAAAAAAAAAAAAAAAAACCACACTGAATCATTTGACAGAGCATACAGGTGGGCTTAACCTTGCATGGTGGACACAAACCAAACTAGAGAGAGAGAATAGAAAAGAAATTTAAATAATCCCAGCACTTTAGGAGGCCAAGGCAAGTGGATCACCTGAGGTCAGGAGTTTGAGACCAGCCTGGCCAACATGATGAAACCCCATCTCTACTAAAAATGCAAAAATTAGCCGAGCGTGATGGCAGGCACCTGTAATCCCAGCTACTCTGGAGGCTGAGGCAGGAGAATTGCTTGAACCTGGGAGGCGGAGGTTGCAGTGAATCAAGATCATGCAATTGCACTCCAGCCTGGGTGATAGAGCAAGATTCCATCTCAAAAAAAAGCTGGACCTATCTATGTGTTGAGAAATATTGGGTCAATGAGATAATTTAGTGATGGTGGCTCAGAGTAGAAACAACATTTCCTCTTTCTTAAAGATTTTCTTTTTCAAGGCTGCTGGAATTAGGGGTGTTGTTTTTATTCCTCATACTTGCATGTAACTGGTATCTGCCTAACCCATATTCTTTCTCTTTCTCCTGATGGTGCTGACAATTACTTTTTTGTCTCTTATTCACAGCGATAGCCAGACTGCTCCAGACTATCTACTTGGCTCCCCAAAACTTCCATTTTTTATTAAAGGAAATGCTGTGGTGGCAATTTGTAACTCAAGGGTTCTCTTTTAAAAAAATTCCATTTCTGATTAATATGGCACCTTATAGTAGCTAAGAAGTACACATGTTAGGTGTGCCTTCATTATTTTTGAGACAAGAGAGTTGTGATACAGACATAAACTCTATTAAGGCTGGTGGGTTGCTGTACCATCAAGGAGTACTAAATGTGAGCCTACTCATAGAAACAGCAATCACTTACTCCTCCCCCAAATAATGGAAACCGCACCTAGGTAAATGAGCAGATGCAGGTGGATTAAAAGATGTATGACCACCCCAGGTTCACCTTGAACAGCGTCTCAATGTCTGGGCCTGGCATGGAGACTCTGCAGACTGCCTCCTACCAGTGCCTGCAACTATCCTCAGCATCTTTTGCATCTGAGACCTATATCTTTAAATCAGCAGTCCTACTTCTGTGCCTTATTTTGGGACCCAATATGAGCAAAGACTCAGGAATCCATCACAGCCTTTGTTCCTTCTCTCTTTTGTTCACAGAATATTTAGCATGCACCTATGTTCCTGGCATTGGTGAAGAAGGGATTAATTCACTATAGAGCCACCTGGGACCCAGTCGGGTAAGGCTGCCTGATTCGCCAGTGAGCATTGTCTAAACTACACTTCTAAACTATCCCTTGTTAATAAGAAGGGTGATGTTTTCGCTTCTGTCTTTACCCTTTTATTATATTTATTGAGACTGTCCAGAACCTAGGTGAGGAAAATGAGTCCTTTTTAGTGTACATGTAGGTATGTGTACATCTGTGAGTGGGTGGGTATGGGCTGTCCCTTGGAATCCAGCACCAGACACTTTCTACCACTGGAGATAATGCTATGAATGAGATAGCATGGTCCCAGTTCTCTTTGAGTTTATCTTCCAATGGAGGAAGACATTTAATAAACAAAGATAAAAGATAAATTCAGGTAATGGCAGGTGCTGGGAAGAAAATGCACTGTAGAATGACCTAGAGAATAATAGAATGCTTTCAACAGGAGGTCAGGGAAGCTTCTCTCAGGAGGTGACCTGGAGGTGAGCCTGAATGATAACAAGATATGCAGTGAGATATATGAAGACCTATTTAGGAAGGAAACAGCAAGTGAAACATCTCCCAGGTGGGAAGGAGCTGAGCACGAAGAGCCCTGTGTGTGCGAGGGGAGATTTGTGTGTTTCAGCTCAGTTAATAAGATGAGCAGTGAGATGAGGTCAGCAAGAGCTAGGCAGAGAGAAGGTGATCTAAGGTAAGGAACCTGGATTTTCTTCTACTTGCAATGGGGAGCCTTGAAATGACTTAAAGTAAGAGATCGCATACAATCTGATTCACATTTTTAAACTTTTTACTTATAGATTCACAGGAAAGTACCAAATTGTCTCATATACCCTTCCCCCTCTTCCCCAATGTAACTGTAGTACAATACAAACACCATGAAATTAATGTTGCTGCAATCCATAGAGCTTATTCAGATCTCACCAGTAATAATACAGGTACTCCTCTCTCTCTCTCTCTCTCTCTCTCTCTCTGTGTGTGTGTGTGTGTCTGTGTGTGTGTGTGTGTGTGTGTGTGTAGTTCTTGGCAGTTTTTTAACATGTGTAACTTCCTTCCAGTAGCCACCACCACAATCAAATGCAGAAATGTCCCACTACCACAAGGCTCCACGGTGTTACCCTTTGTAGCACTCCTACTCCCTCCCCACAAAATCCTAACTCCTGGAAAACACTAATCTGTTTTCCGTCTCTATAATTACAACATTTCAAGAATATTGTACAAATGGCCTCATACAGTGTACAATCCTTTGAAATGGAGTTTTTTCACTCAGCAGAATTCCCTTTAAATCTATCCAACTAGTCACTTGTATCAATAGTCCCTTCCTTGCCAGATGTGGTGGTTCTCGCCTGTAATCCCAACACTTTGGGAGGTTGAGGCAGGGAGATCACCTGAACTTCAGAGTTGGAGACCAGCCTGGGCAACAATGGTGAAACCCTGTATCTACAAAAAATTAAAAATTAGCAGGTCCTAGCCACTTGGGAGGCTGGGGTGGGAGGATGCCCTGCGCCCAGAGAGTTGAGGCTGCAGCAAGCCATGTTCACACCACTACACTCCAGCCTGAATGACAGAGCGAGACCTTGTCTCAAAAAAAAAAAAAGAAGAGAAAAAATAGTCCTTTCCTTTTTATTGATGAGTAGTATTCCATGGTAAAGACATACCACAATGTAACTATTCACCCATTGAAGGACATCTAGGTTGTTTCCATTTTTTTGCTATTATAAATAAATGGAGATTCATGTGCAGGTTTGAACATTGAATATACATTTTCATTTCTCTGAAATAAATATGCAGGGGTACAATTGCAACATTGTATGCTAAGTCCATTTTTAGTTTTAAAAGAAACTGCTATTTTCCAGAGTGGCTGAACCATTTTACACTCCCACCAGGATTGTATTCTCAGTGAGCGTGATTTTTGGCATTCTCCACAGCATTCAGTGTTATCACTATCTTTTATTTAGATATTTTATTTCTTTCATCAGTATTTTGTAATTTTTAGCATATGAATTTGTACTCATTTTGTTAAATCAATACTTAGGTATTTCATTTTCTTTGGCACTATCATAAATGGTATTGTGTTTTTAATTTCAGTCTCCACATATTCCTTGTTAGTATATAGACTTTTTTGTGTGTTCATCTTGTAACCTGTGACCTTACTGGACTTATTAGGTGTAGCAATTTTTGTGTTGTTTTGTTTGGGTTGAGGGGTAGATGACTTGGGGACTGTCTACATAGACAACCATGTTGTCTGCAAATCAGGGCAAACTGTTTCTTCCTTTCCAATCTGTATGTTTTGGCTTTTCTTCTACATCATGCTGGCTAGAGTTTTCACAACTGTGTTGAGTAAGAGTAATAAGAGTGCATCCTTGCTTTTTTCCTAATCTTAGAGGAAAAGCATTTAGTCTTTCAACATTTAGCATAATATTATCTGTAGACTTTTTTGTTGATGTGCTTTGTCAAGTTTCCTTCTATATCTATTTTTCTGAAATTTTTCATGAATTGATAATGGATTTTGTCAATTTTTTTATATCAATGAATATACTTATGTGAATTTTCTTCTTTAGTCTGTTACTGTGGTGGATAACATTATTTGATTTTCAAATATTGAACCAGCCCAGTATTTCTGGGATAAATCCCATTTGGTCATGGTATATAACTTTTTATACATTGCTTGATTCAAGTTGCTAATATTTTGTTGAATGTTTTTGCATCTAAGTTCATGAGAGATATCGGCTAATTTACATTTTTAAAAGATCACTCTGGTTTCTTGTGGAGAATAGACAGAAGAGCGAGAATGGCACCTGCGAAACTAGTTAGAAAGCTAGTCAGAACAGTCCAGATGTTATTTTGGATTACAGATATGTGAGTAGAGGAGATGTCACTGGATTCAGGATATGTTGTGGAAGTAGAATTAATTGAACTTGGGCCAGGCACGGTGGCTCAAACCTGTAATCCCAACATTTTCAGAGGCTGAGGTGGGCAGATTTCCTGAGGTCAGAAGTTCAACACCAGCCTGGCCAACATGGTGAAAACCCATCTCTACTAAAAATACAAAAATTAAGCTGTATGTGGTGATGCACGCCTGTAATACCAGCTACTTAGGAGACTGAGGCAGGAGAATTGCTTGAACCTGGGAGGTAGAGGAGGCAGTGAGCTGAGATCCCACCATTGCACTCCATTCTGGGCCACGGACTGAATCTCCATCTCAAAAAAAAAAAAAAAAAGAATTAATTGAACTTGCTGTTGGATTAGCTGTGGGTGGCTTGGTGGAAAGGACTTGTGAAGGAAAGGGAAATATTAAGAATGAGGAGTACCAGGGAGAATAGGCAGATTCCATTCCATGAAATGGGAAAGGCAGGAGGGGGAAAAGCTGGGCAGGAGGATGGGATGTAAAAATCAAGAGTGCTGTTTTAGACATATTAAGTTTGAGGTGCCTATTAGAACTCACATGGCAATGTCAAGCAGTTGGATATCAAGCCCAGGCCCAAGGGAAGAGGTATTTAAAGTTGTGGAATTGGATGACATCACCTAGGGAAAGAGAGCAGATGAAGAGAAGAGGAAAGACGAGGGGCATAAACAAGTTGCACAAGTTTTAAGTCCCCAAGGTCTTTAACCTCAACTGTGGCTCTAAAAATATCCCAGTCATGAGTCTGCTTTATAAAACATGGTAACATTAACTTAGGTATTTTTCATGTGATGATTGTGAGAACAGAGTTAGGTAATATATTAAATTGCTTAAAAATTAACAAATGCATAGAAAATCTGTTAACATTAAAATGGGACTGACGGTGTCTGACGCCTGTAATCCCAGCACTTTGGGAGGCCAAGGTGGTGGATCACAAGGTCAAGAAATAGAGACCATCCTGCCCAACATGGTGAAATCTCATCTCTACTAAAAATACAAAAATTACCTGGGTGTGGTGGCACACGCCTGTAAGCCCAGCTACTTGGGAGACTGAGGCAGGAGAATCACTTGAACCCAGGAGGCAGAGGTTGCAGCGAGCTGAGATCGTACCACTGCACTCTAGCCAGACGACAGAGCAAGACTCTTTTCTCAAAAAAAAAAAAAAAAAAAAAGGAGGGGGGGAGGGGAAGGGGGATTGAATTTTTCAACAGAATTTTTTGTGATGTTGAAAATATCCTGGAAATGTTCATTTACAAAAATATGCTGTCCAATATGGTATTCAGTAGCCATATGTGGCTACTGAAATGAAATGTGTCTTATGTGATTGAGGAAAGGAATTTTTTATTTTACTCAATTTTAATTAAAATGTAGGTAATCAGATGGGGCTGAAGCTACCATACCGGCCAGTGCAAGTCCAGAACTCACATCTTTTTTTCTTTTTTTTGAGACGGAGTCTCACTGTGCAGTGGTGATCTTTTTTTCTTTTTTTTGAGACGGAGTCTCACTGTGCAGTGGTGGGATCTTGGGTAGCTGGGATTGCTGGCACACGCCACCATGTATGGTTAATTTTGTATTTTTAATAGAGACAGGGTTTCGTCACGTTGGTCAGTCTGGTCTCAAACTCCTGACCTTGTGATCTGCCTGCCTCAGCCTGCCAAAGTGCTGGGATT
Source organism: Callithrix jacchus (assembly GCF_049354715.1). NCBI lineage: Eukaryota > Metazoa > Chordata > Mammalia > Primates > Cebidae > Callithrix > Callithrix jacchus. The sequence continues at coordinate 92,381,141 of NC_133508.1, read as the reverse complement.
ACAGGCATAAGCCACTGCGCCCGGCCCAGCACTCACATCTTAAATTTGATTTAATCATTCAATATGTCAAGTTTGTAACCCGCGGAGCTGATGCAAAGTATTGCTACAATCAGACCATCAATCGGACAATTAGAAGACTCCAGGTTTGCAACAGAGATTTAGAATAAACTGTGAGCAAGTCTCTTTTAGTGATAAATTATTAATTAATACATTAATTTGATTATCAACTTAGTTCTATAAGTAAGTCCTAATATGTATGTTATTTTGACCAAGTCATAAACACTAATTCTTAGTTTTCTCAATCGTAGATGTATACAGAAAGGTGGATGAAAATTTGAAAGAGTTAATTCGTGTACTAGTCTTACAGTGAGAGGTGAAGTGAACATTATGTCCTCAGTACATATTGGGTTCCCTTTAATAAAGCAAACATTAAAAAAAATAAACATAGCGCCTCTTCTGAACATAGAAGTATTTAATAATACAATTTGATTATTCTTTGGGTTTGAGCAAAAGAAAGACCTGAGGCTTCCCTTGAACCAGGATTAATTCAAGACATACACTGCTGTGTTCTTGCTGTGCTTTTATGTCTGTGCTCTAGGCAGAGCTTTTAGTAATTTATGCATCCCTAAGCTCTGATTCTTCTACCTTTCAAAGAATTTTCCACTTCTGAGTTGAGCTCAGAATCAGAGGAGAAGCTGGATTGTAGCTACCTTTCTGGAAAGAGACTTTCATGCCCCTCTAACTTATACTTAAATCTTCCTTAACTCTGGGTCTAAATGCCCTTTTAGTTTCTAAACTACATGAGAACCCAGCCATCCCAAAGAAATTTCTAGGACTTTCAATCTTCTCCCCAGGACAAAATTATCTGACTGTTTCATTTGTCTTCTTTATGACTTGGGTTAACATTAATTTTACAGTTTTACTGCTCAAAGTGCTGGCCTTGGACTAGTACCAAACTTGGTTTTACCTTGGAGCTTGCTAGAAATGCAGACTATCAGGCCCCACCCCAAAACTGCTCAATCAGAACTGGCATCTTATGACCCGTAGGTGTTTCATGGGTACAAAAAATTTAAGAAATACTGTTCTATAGCACACTGCCTCTGTTTGCTCTGAAATAATAGAAAAGTGTATTTTTAATTGAACTTGTCGTTCTATCACTTCCTTAAATGAGCTGACTTCATGATCCTCAATCTACACTCCATTTTTCCATTCTAAGTCATTCTTTCCATTTCATTTTCTTCTTAATATTTTTAAAAAGAGACAAGCACAAGAACTAGCCAGACTTTTATTCTTCCCTTGTCTTAACACAAAGCATAAATGTGCACAGTCATTGCCTCACCTGTCCTGCATAGGTGCAACTCAGAGGAAAAAGACAATTCGTTTCCATAAATAGGTATTTGGCATCACTTGGAATAGCATCAACCTGCCCCGGGAATCTCTTCTCCCATTCTAGTTTTAGATGTTCTTTTACAAAAACTTAATTCTTCTCTTTCTCTAAAAATACTTTTAGTTTTCAGCTGGGCATGATGTCTCACACCTGTAATCCCAGGACTTTGGGAGGCCAAGGCAGGTGGATCACAAGGTCAGGAGTTCAAGACCAACCTGGCCAAGATGGTGAAACCCCATCTCTACCAAAAATTAGCTGGGCATGGTGGCAGGTCCCTGGAATCCCAGCTACTTGGGAGACTGAGGCAGAGAACTGCTTGAACCTGGGAGGTGAAGGTTGCAGTGAGCCAAGATCACACCACTGCACTCCAGCCTATGTGACAGAGCAAGACTCTGTCTCAGAAAAGGAAAAAAACTTTAATTTTTTTATGAAACATTTATTCCTTAATCACTGAATCAATGTAGTTTGCTTTTTGTTCACTCCTTTATTCGGCATACAGGTGCAGGATAAATATTTAAAATATGGATTGCATTAGCAATTCTTTTTTTTTTTCTTTTTAATATAGGGTCTTGCTCTGTCACCCAGCCTGGAGTTCAGTGGCATGAACACAGATCACTGCAGCCTTGATCTCCCAGTCTCAAGAGATCCTACCACCTCAGCCTCCCAAATAGCTGGAACTACAGGCATGTGCCACCATGCCCAGCTGATTTTTTATTTTTATTTGTTTGTCTTAATTTTTTAGTAGAGACGAGTTATTGCTATGTTGCTCAGGCTGATCTCCAACTCTTGAGTTCAAGCAGTCCTCCTGCCTCGGCCTTCCAAAATGCTGGGATTACAGGCATGAGCCACGCACCTGGTGGCAATTCTTATTTGTTGTTTTTGCTTACTTTTTGTGATGTAAGAGGAAAGAAAAGAAAGAATTATCATTTTACTCTTGTTTGCCCTAACATATTTGGGATATATCATAAGATAGAATGGTTGTTTCATAAAATGACATTTAGAAGTTATCAGTTTTGTTCAAATTTTCTATTGTGATTTTGTGTGACTTATTTCTACAGGTAAAGATTTTAATTATAATTGAATAAATAGGAAAAAACCCTGTTAAATCTGTCACAGGGTATACCTCCTATTTTTACCTTAAATATCCTGAAGCAAAAACCATAGAAGAAATATGATAGATTATCAACCCCTTTATATTTGTTCAATAAAATTAAATAAAGGTATACAAAGAAGACACTTATATTTATTATATCAGTATTCTGTTGGTTAGTAATCTTCACTGAAACAAATCTTGTATTATGTAACCTAAACATCTTTTATTACAGTTTAAGTCTATGTTTGTAGATCAATGTGAATTACTGAACAACAAAAACCTTTTAGCAAATCTTGATTGAAAGATGAAAGGACTTTTTTTTTTTTTTGAGACGGAGTTTCGCTCTTGTTACCCAGGCTGGAGTGCAATGGCACCACAACCTCCGCCTCCTGGGTTCAGGCAATTCTCCTGCCTCAGCCTCCTGAGTAGCTGGGATTACAGGCATGCACCACCATGCCCAGATAATTTTTTGTATTTTCAGTAGAGACGGGGTTTCACCATGTTGACCAGGATGGTCTCGATCTCTTGACCTCGTGATCCACCCGCCTCGGCCTCCCAAAGTGCTGGGATTACAGGCGTGAGCCACCGCGCCCGGCCGAAAGGCCTTTTTTTTCTGGTATTTTTTTTTGTTGACTTAAATATTTCTAAAGTAATTTTCCCACTTTGATTTGTGCACAATTCTTCCATAATATTTCTTTTCGGTTTGTTTGTTTGTTCGTTTGTTTTGTTGTTTTGTTGAGACAGAGTTTTGCTCTTTTTGCCCAGGCTGGAGTGCAATGGTGCACTCTTGGATCACTGCAACCTCCACCACCCAGGTTCAAGTGATTCTCCTGCCTCAACCTTCCCAATAGCTGGGATTACAGGTGTGGGCCACTATGCCCGGCTAATTTTGTATTTTTTGTAAAGCCGGGTTTCACCATGTTGGTCAGGCTGGTCTTGAACTTCTGACTTCAGGTGATCTGCCTGCCCCAGCCTCCCAAAGTGGTGGGATAACAGGTGTGCAGTCACTGCACCTGACCCATATCATTTCTGTCTTGATTTATAATTACTCTTTTAGCATTAATTTTATATCTTTTTTGTATTTCCAGGGTTTCTCTAATATATCTGAAATAAGTATCCTAAAATGCAAGATAGATATTATATTTAAATATATTAATAATTATAGTGATTTTTATTTGTTGTTTCTTTAATTGGCCCTTGTGAGAAACATGTTTTGGTTTATCCCAAATAGTCTTTTAAGCTTAATCTGATATTGAGGGTTTATTTTATTTCGTCTTGAACTATATATTGAATGCTCAATAGAGAGTGAGGGAAATGAGAATGCAGAGTGGGGAAACAAAGTTATTATATTTTTCTTTCTTATTGTAATAATCATCAAGAAAACATTCTAGGCTGGGTGCAGTGTTTCACACCAGTAATCCCAGCACTTTGGGAGGCCAAGATGGGCGGATTACTTGAGGCCAGGAGTTCAAGACCAGCATGGCCAACATGGTGAAACCCCGTCTCTACTAAAAGTACAAAGATTAGCTAGGTGTGGTGGCACATGCTTGTAATCCCAGCTACTTCAGAGACTGAGGCAGGAGAATTGCTTGAACCCAGATTGCGTTCCAGTCTGCACTCTGTCTCAAAAATTTTTGAAAAAAAAAAAGGAAAAGAAAATATTCAGGGCCAGGCGCGGTGGCTCACGCCTGTAATCCCAGCACTTTGGGAGGCCGAGGCGGGCAGATCACAAGCTCAAGAGATCGAGACCATCCTGGCCCACATGGTGAAACCCCATATCGTCTAAAAATACAAAAAAATTAGCTGGGCGTGGTGGCGCACGCCTATAGTCTCAGCTACTCGGGAGGCTGAGGCAAGGGAATTGCTTGAACCCAGAAGGTGGAGGTTGCAGTGAGCCGAGGTCACGCCACTGCATTCCAGCCTGGTGCCTGGCTACAGAGCAAGACTCTGTCTCAAAAAAAAAAGAAAAAGAAAATATTCTAGGCCAGGGCTGGTGGCATATGCCTGTAATCCCAGCACTTTAGGAGACCAAGGTAGGAGGATCACTTGAGTCCAGGAGTTCAAGACCAGTGTGGGAAACATAGCAAGACCCTATCTCTAATTTAAAATAATAATAATAAAAAGAATACATTCTAAGCTCTGTTTATTTTACGTATAAGTTTCTAACAAGTTTAAAGTGCGTTATGTTGTAATAAAACTTATTTGGTGAAGAAGCAGAAGAAGAGGAGAAGGGGGAGGAGGAAGAGGAGGAGAAGGAGGAGAAAGAGAAGAAGGAGGAGGAGAAGGAGGAGCAGGAGAAGGGCACTGGCTAAAACTCTGTGTCTTCCAGCCTTGCTTGCCAACCTGCATTTTTGCTTCCCAGTCTCTCAGGTGTGACATCAAAATTGTCCTTCAGATCTCCAAATGGATATCGTTCTTTTCACTCAACCTCGAGTTCCCTTCTCAGCCTTGATCTGCATTTGCTTCTCAAATTGCATCTGGTTCCTTTGAGTCCAGATAATACCACAGTTCAATTGAATATAACCCTGGTGACCCTAACCCAGAAGCTCCACTGAGTTTGTTCCAAATCCAACAAAAGGAATAAACATGCCATTCCAGGCTTACACATCTTCTGTAGAATGTGTCCTGTACCTAACTTATGCCTTACTCTCCCTCTGAGGTCCTACTCAAGTCCTAGCACCTCCTTAAAGCCTTTCCAATCATTCCAGTCATTGGTAAGGTTCCTTCCTCTCACCTCCTACAGCTCCAATTGTCTATAGTGCTCATTTCATTTAATTATGTACATTCCACAAACATTAATTGAGTACCTACTATCTGCCAGACATTGAGCAGATACAGGGACCCTGCTGTGAACAAATGAGATGCAGCTGCCACCCCTAATGGAACTTGTAGGCTAGTGGAAGACAGAGCATGAAACAAACATTTATGCAAGTATACACTATGTGTGCGTATGTATATGTATAGATAATATATACACAAATATATAATTATAAACTTTTGTGTGTGTATGTGTATGTGTGAGTGTATATATACATATTTTACAAATCAAGGTAAGTGCTGTGAAGAGAAAGTGTGAAGCATTCAGAACAGACTTCTCTCATTTATTTTTTTCTGTGCATATTCCAGTTTAATCATCAGCTCCTTGAAAACAGAGATCATCTTTTATGTCACTTGGTTAAGCTCAGAAACTCACCTATAGTAGGTGTGCAGTGGGTGTTTGTTAAGGATGATAGTGACAATAAACACTATTGTTTGGGAATGACTCTTAAGTACCAGGAGCTGAAGAAATGACACCTCTCTCTGTATCCCTGCAAAAAAGAAAGCAGCCTCTAAAGTGCATTCTTATTGCATTGGTTTAACACACAAGAAACACTTGTTTGTGTTTTATCTCTGGCAGGGATCTGAAAATTGTTTGGAAATTCCTACCTACTTGTTTCAAATGTACATATATTTCCATCCTATCTCCAAATTACTGGTTTTTAGGATTGTGCCCAGTGGTGTGCTGGTGAATGTTCAGCAACTAATCCTCTTAAACAAATAAACACACAGATTTGTGGCATTTGCTGATTTCTTTTGGTCCAAATACTCCCATGGCCAATTTAAAGCCATCAACACACTGCTGCTAAACACAGAGATGGGAAGAAATGCACAGTAACACATTTTAAAAATGCCAGACAGATACAGTAGACATAAATATCCCCAAGAGGATAGTAGCAAAATGTAGTAAAGCATCTGAGTGTTATTTATGATGCTCTTTGAGTATTTATCATCTTTTCATACACGTTTAATTAAAGTTCATATAATTCAATTTTTTTTTTTGAGATAGAGTCTTGCTCTGTCACCCAGGCTGGAGTGCAGTAAGCATGATCTCAGCCCACTGCAACCTCCAGCTCCCAGGTTCAAGCAATTCTCCTGCCTCAACCTCCCAAGTAGCTGTGATTACAGGCATGTGCTACCACACCTGGCTAATTTTTGTATTCTTAGTAGAGATAGGGTTTTGCCATGTTGGCCAGCCTGGTCTCGAACTCCTGTCCTCAGGTGATCCACCCACCTTAGCCTCTTAAAGTGCTGAAATTACAGGCATGTGCCACCACACCCTGCTAACTTTTGTGTTCTTAGTAGAGATGGGGTTTCGCCATGTTGGCCAGGCTGCTCTTGAACTCCTGACCTCAAGTGATGCGCCCACCTCGGCCTTCCAAAGTGCTGGGATTACAGGTGTGAGCCACTGCGCCCAGCCTATAATTCAATTTTTAATAATGTCTGTGTGTATCAGCTGGCTCCCAAAATTCCTAAAAATGTAACAATTGGTTCCCATGAAATGGCTTTCTACTGACTGTGCAGCTTAATAGACCCCTATATGTCCCAGATGGGATCTGACTGTGCTCCACTGGGTCTTTTAGTTAGACAAAGGGGAGAAAACAAAGTTGACTCTTGCTAACTGACCACCAACTCCAACCCCCTCCCCAGCTTTGTAGAACAGCTGAGAATTACACCAAAAGTGTCAGTGTAGCAAATATTACAAGTCAGCTGACCCAAGACCCATTCCTGACCATTTTCTTCCTTAGCTACCTCTACTTATAAAGGGTGGGAAAGCTAAGTACACTTCTTCTCAACTTCCCATGGAGCTGAGTGGTCGATGAAACATAAGAAGTGCTGGTGAAATTAGCTGGGTGTGGTGGCGTGCACCTGTAATCCCAGCTACTAGGGAGGCTGAGGCAGGAGAATTGCTTGAACCCAGGAGGCAGAGATTGCAGTGAGCCAAGATGGCGCCACTGTATTCCAGCCTGGCACCTGGCAACAGAGCAAGACTCTGTCTCAAAAAAAAAAAAAAAAAAGAAAAGAAAAGAAAAAGTGCTGGTGGATAGACAGTGGTCTGGAAATGCTTTTTGCTTTCCTGATAAAAAGACTAGGTGGGTCACTTACCCTTCCTCCCTGCTTAAGATATTAGTATAATATATGGAGCTGTGGCAGCAATTTTGAAACCATGAGTCAATATGCCTGAAAGAAAAGCCAGGAGAATTGAAAAGCTGTTGGCCATAGGTTTAGTGGGCTCCCAGACTAAAACCAAACCAACAGATTCCAACTCCCGACTTAATGTCATCTGAGGGAAAAAGATCTTCTTTCTTTATGCTCTTATGTTGAGTTTTTTGTTATTTACAGCCAAAGTCATTCCTATCTCATACACAAAGGAATTTTATCTGTTCTGGCTTCTATTACCCTAAGAGTTGGAAAAGGAATAAGAGGAAAGACAACTCATATGCCAAGCATGGTGCTGGGTGGTTTCCATGGTTTATCCTTTTTAAGTTTCACACAACTTTATGAGAGATGACATTCATAAAATGCAGCATTTATTATGGCTAGTCATAATTTCTGTTTTTAAGGACTATCCCACAGCACTACAGTTACGTTAACTTTGAAAAATCATTTCAAGTATAAATGTGCAAAGGTTTGAACATTTATGCTTCTTTGGCAAATTAAAAAGACATCACACAGACATTTCCTTCGGGTACTTTAGACAAAAACAGCCTACTGACAGTCATAGCATCCATACCTTCTGCCGAGCAACTAAGGTTCAATTAACAACACACTGGGAACATCTTTCCTTTTGTCAAAGTTTGCCGGGGTTTCAAGGAGATTAAGAAAAAGGATGTCCTCCTCGGGGCTTGGTGGCATCCACTAGGGAGGAGGAGGTGGTGGCACTTCCCTTGTTGTGGGCTGGTTCTCTCTTAGGCAGGCCATAGACCTGTGTTTCCCCTGAGTCTACAACTCTCCCAGTGAGAGTCTAGAGGGACATGAAGGAGAGAATACACTTCCAGGGCTCAATCAACCAGGTCACCAGGAGTCAGAAGTCCCTGAGCCTTCATTATATGTGGAAGCAGGAGGCTTCCCTGGTATGAGTAAGGAAAATTGGGAAACTAAAGAAGGTGATGAGGGACAAAAGGAGAGTCAGGGTAACAGAAGCCAAATCATAGAAACAACAAACCACAGAGAAAACAAACAAAAAGAGCATGGACTTTGGAATCAGACAGATCTGGCTTCAAATCTCAGTTCCATCGCTTAACTAGCTATAAGACTACTGCTTTGTCTAAGCTCCTTTCTGGGTTTCTGAAAACGCATCTCCTCTGCCACAAAGAGGGTATGAGAGTCAATCGAAACTAATCAAGGTGTCAGGAGCATTCAAACCAGAGCAACTCCATTTTGAATAGGGGCTGGGTAAAACAAGGCTGAGACCTACCGGGCTGCATTACAGAGAGTAGGCATTCTTCAGTCACAAGATAAGATAGGAGGTCAGCACAAGATACAGATCACAAAGACTCTGCTGATAAAACAGATGCTGTAAAAAAGCTGGCTAAACCCCACCAAAACCAAAATGGTGACAAAAGTGACAACTGGTAGTCCTCGCTGCTTGTTATATGATAATTATAACACATTAGCATGCTAAAAGACAGACACCAGCACCATGACAGTTTACAAATGCCATGGCAAGTTAACCTATATAGTCTAAAAGGGGTAAGAACCCTCAGTTCAGGGAATTCTTCTTCACCCCTTTTCCAGAAAACTCATGAATCCTCCACCCCTATTTAGCATATAATCAAGAAATAACCTTAAAAATAGCCAACCAGCAGACCTCAGGGATGCTCTGCCTATGGAATAGCCATTCTTTTGTTTCTTTACTTCCCTAATAAACTTGCTTTCACTTTACTGTATGGACTCACCTTGAATTCTTTCTCGAACCCCTTCTTGGGGTCTGTATCAGGACCCCTCTCAGGTAACAACAGTACCCATTTTCCTCCATAGAGACAGATAGCAAAGGGACTGGCCTTGCTGGCCAGAGTCCCTCTCCAGGATCTGGTTAAGTGGGGCTGGCAGTCCTTTCTTCTCTAGCTGCAGAGTGCTAGCGGGTGAACCAAAGCTCTGCACAGCCATTCTTGGAATGACATCTGCTGCAAAAGGGATGAATAGACTTGACAAACACAGAAACAGAGCTAGGAGAAAGAATCTTGTTGGTTTCAATGTTCCAAGCTTCTCAGTTACATGAACTAATAACACCTTTTTTCTTTTAAGTAAGTTTGAGCTCAATTTCTGTTGCATGCAACCAATCCCGAGCCCATCTGTAAAGTAGGAGTAGTAATACCTAATCCTAAAATGGTGTGAAGATTAAATAACCTGTAACAAAGCACCCAGCAGTTCATCCTGCTTGTGACTGCCTCGTTTCAACAGATACCATTTATTTGTTCATCAAAGTTTCACTATCACCAATGAACACTAATTACACAAACTGTTACTAGATTTTCTTTGAGAAGAAAATAACAAAGAAATGATTTGAGAAATGCTTTATTAAACAAACTCCTTCCTAAGGGACTTTCCAGAGTATCTGATCTTCAAATCCGCATCATGAATCCCCAACACAAAACCCTATGTCAAAGAGCATCTTTGAATATCTTGGGAACCACTTTATGATATATGTGGCTAATTCAGTAGTGCTTGGTAGATACTTCTGCAGTGAGAATTTGACTTTCTGATACTTTTAGTTCCTTTTCTATGTAAGTGAAAGTCTGACAGCTTTTACCCCAGTGCTAGCAATTACCATGGGATTTGGAAAAGTCACTTCAACTCCCTGAGCCTCAGTTTCTTCATTTGTAAGACAACAATGTTAGACTCCATGACCTTTTAAGAATCTATGCAACTATGTATTTCTTTGCTTGTGGGAGTATAGAAGGTTCTGGGAGGATCAGCTGTAGTGTATGGATATCCTGGAAAAGCCCAGGTGTTGAGTGAAAAAAAGGGAGCGGAAATGGTATACAGCAGTGAAGGTTCAGAGCAGACACCAGGAGCAGCTAAGCTATTTGGAAACTGTATTTCAATATTCTAATGTAAGTAATCTTTGGATTACCTAAACGTTTTTAAATTGAGGCTTTTCTTGACACCAAATTCTGTAGATTCATACATTTTAGATTTGAATGGAACAAAATGAAAGCCTTATAAAACAAAGAGTTAATGTGATTGAATGTTTGCTCTATGGGTCCTCAAAGGCCAAGAAAACTTAACAACAAGAGGTGATGAAAAGCAAAGATTATACAAGTCAGACCTCTAAACTCCTGAATGTTGTTTCTTATGTTCCTACTCAGTTTAAATTTAACCAAGATACCCATAAACTGAACCCTCTTCTCCTCTGTTATCCTCAGCTACCCAGCAGAAAACCTTCGTGGGGATGCTTAGCAAGTGTGAAGAATAAAGTGTCATGAAATAACAAAGGAAAAGATCCTTTGAAAATTGCCCAACACTCCACAAATGTATTATTTTTATTATTATTCATCTGTTTAAAGTGTAATTCTGGCTTAGCCACAGACATGACTTCAGGCAAGTAATTCATCAGCTCTGCCCTTCATATAAAACGAATGCAGTAATGAATGGGAAAGATTAACTAAAAATGATGGTGGACATCTTTGAAAATTGAGTATCACTGCAATGCTTATTAATTAATAGTAACCATACAATTGTGATGTTATAAATAGCTTTACATTCGAGCAGAACCCAGAGTGCCTTGCTACTTTTTCACTTGTTGCCATTTTTATTTAGTCCATTCCTCCTCTAACCTATAATTAGCTCAACACCCTGGAAAATTAATCCAGCCTGGTGACTCAACTTCAGAGAAATGAAGCAGACTTCTAAATCATGTTAAAATTAAACTGGAGCCCGAGGGCTAGGTCCTCATGGTTTCAGAGGGAACTAAAATCCTCAAACCCTGAGTTTTCAGCTACATATAGGGGAGTCCATTCTTCTATTCTTAACAACTGAGTTTCAACATTTCTATCAAGGTAACATATTCCTTATTAGAATTTTCAATCAGTTATAGAATAAGAAACAGAATTGCAAGCTGTTACATTATGACTACATATTCTCAAATATTCCTTGCAATAATGTGGCTTTGGAGAAGCTAAATCTATTAATCTAATTAAGATAAACTGCCCCAATCTCCATCTCCTGGCAGAGACTCTGGGGTCAATCTAAGCAGGAGGGTTTTGAGGGGCTGACTGGCAGAGGAAGTCTTCTGCTAGAAACTATGCAATTGCTGAAATCTGAGCATTCTCAGAGCCCATGGAAAGAGAATCCAATAGCCAGAAGAGACCACAAGCAGATCAAAAGCAATATGGAAAGCTAGAATATGGAACCAACCAACCAGGAGCAGGGAGATGAAAATGAGGAACAGTGGGGTAAAAATGACAGTGTGGACAGCATGGTGGCTCATGCCTTTAATCCCAGCACTTTGGAAGCCCAAGGCGGGCGGACCACCAGAGGTCAGGAGTTCAAGACCAGCCTGGCCAACATCGTGAACCCTCATCTCTACTAAAAATGCAAAAATTATCCAGGCATGGTGGCAGGTTCCTGTAATCCTAGCTACTTGGGAGGCTGAGACAGAAGAATGACTTGATCTCAGAAGGTGGAGGTTGCAGAGAGCCAAGATCCCATCACTGCACTCCAGCCTGGGCAACAGGAGTGAAACTCTGTCTCAAAAAAAAAAAAAAAAGACAGTGTGTGCTTGGGGCACTTCTCCCAAAATGAGCTTTGCTTGCTTCACCTGGCATATAGTGTCACAAGTAGGTGAGTATGCTGAGTTAAAGGCTAGGAACCAGGTCATCAGAAATAAATAGATCCTTCATCTTTCTCTTTTTTTTTTTGTTAAATCTTTTTACTTTATAAATTAAGTAGTCCTAATGACCTTTCCTTGTAAATGCTTATTGGTTTTGGCTGTTTAGTTTCCAATTGTTTACATGGGATATGATTGTGGAAGTCTGAAGGCGAACTTTCCTAGTGAAATCTTAACCCATCTAAGGCCAAAGCCATCACCTTTCCTTCTGGTCAAACTCTAACTTCAGATAATAACACCAGCATTGTTTCAATTACCAAGCCATAAAATCTAGTAGTCTTTCCTTTCCTTTGATCTGTCAAATCTAATTGACAGATCCTGCAGAATTTACCTTACTTATGCAAGCTGCTTTTCATTCTCATTACCCCGCTGCTTATTTGATCTCTTATATCCAATGCACTAATGCCAGTTTAATCTTCTTAAAGCACAGCTTCAATCATGGTATTCCCTGACTCAAAACATTTAATGGTTGCCTACTGCTCAAAGAATCAAGGAAAAGTCAAAGTTCTGGGAGCTCTGGGAGGTTTTGGCAGTCAAAACCCTGGTCTTACCTCCCCTGTCTCCTCTTTACTTGGCAATCCGATATTTAATGCTGTGGACTACTGGATATGAATCCAGCTCAACTACTATAAGTAAAAGGTCTTCCAAAGTGGAGGCAGTGGAACCAATTTGCAGTGCCCAGGAAACAGGTCTGCCTTAGTGATGGGGGCTCAGAACAACTCGCTGCTGCTGCTGCTGCTGCTGCTGTGCTGCTATGCTGCTGGAAAAATGACTAAAAGCTAATGTTGGGTTGTTATTAGATTCGTCACATTATTTCTGAAGTGAAGGACAATACCACATTAGATTTCAAATGACTCTCCATTTGGGAATATACTGTCTTTACTAAGGGATAGGCAAACTTAAAAACTATCTTTTCTCTTCCCTTCCAGTTTTCTTCATAGTCCATACTGGCTTTTTTTTTCTTTTCTGGCAGTTCAGACTCAGAACTCTGGCAGTTTAGACTCAATTACTTCCTCTAAAAGTAGTTGCTCTCGGCCAGGCACAGTGGCTCATTTCCGTAATCCCAGAACCTTGGGAGGTCAAGGGGAGCAGATCACTTGAGGTCAGGAGTTTGAGACCAGACTGGCCAACATGGTGAAACCTTGCCTCTACTAAAAATACAAAAATTAGCTGGGTGTGGTGGTGGGTGCCTATGATCCCAGCTACTTGGGAGGCTGAGACAGGAGAATCACTTGAACCCGGGAGGCGAAGTTTGCAGTAAGCCAAGATTGTGCCACTGAATTCCAGCCTGGGTGACAGAGCAAGACTGTCCAAATAATTAATTAATTAATTTTAAAAATAGGCTGGGAGCAGTGGCTCAAGCCTGTAATCCCAGCACTTTGGGAGGCCGAGGCAGGTGGACCACGAGGTCAAGAGATCGAGACCATCCTGGTCAACATGGTGAAACCCCATCTCTACTAAAAATACAAAAAATTAGCTGGGCATGGTGGCACATGCCTGTAATCCCAGCTACTCAAGAGGCTGAGGCGGGAGAATTGCTTGAAACCAGGAGGCAGAGGTTGCGGTGAGCTGAGATCGCGCCATTGCACTCCAGCCTGGGTAACAAGAGCAAAACTCTGTCTCAAAAAATAAATAAATAAATAAATATAAAAATAAAAAATAAGGCTGGGAAAAGTGGCTTATGCCTATAATCCCAGGGCTTTGAGAGGCCAAGGTGGGTAGATCATGAGGTCAGGAGTTTGACACCAGCCTGGCCAACATGGTGAAACCCCATCTCCACTTAAAAAAAAATAAGCCAGGTATGGTGGCGACACCTGTAATCCCAGCTACTCAGGAGGCTGACGCAGGAGAATCACTTGAAACGAGGAGGCAGAGGTTGCAGTGGGCCAAGATTGCACCACTGCACTTCAGCCTGGGCAGGAGAGAAAGACTCCATCTCAAAATAAATAAATAAATAAAATAGTCTGGCACAGTGGCTCACACCTGCAATCCCAACACTTTGGAGATCGAGACCATTCTAGTCAATATGGTGAAACCTTGTCTCTACTAAAAATACAAAATTAGCTGGGTGTGGTGGCACATGCCCGTAATCCTAGCTATTCGAGAGCCTGAGGCATGAGAATCACTTGAACCCAGGAGGCAGAGGTTGCAGTGAGCCAAGCTCATGCCACTGTATTCCAGCCTGGCAACAGAGTGAGACTGTGTTTCAAATAAAATAAAATAAACAATTAAATGTTTTTAAAAGTAATTGCTGTCTTTCCCCAATATCATCACTATGCTTTAAAAGAAAATATTAGCAAACGGAATCCAGTACCGTATATAATGAATTATATACCATGATCAAGTGGGATTTATTCCAGGAATGCAAGGTTGGTCTGACATCTGAAAATCAATTGAAGCAACACATCGTATCAATGGAATTCTTTTAAATGGCACGACTATCTCAATAGATGAAGAAAAAACATTTGGAGACGAAGATCCAATACCTTTCATGATTAAAAAAAAAATAAGGAAGAAAAAGAATAGAAGAGAACTCTGTCAACTTTATATGGGCATCCATGAAAAACCCACAGCTAACATCATTCTTAATGATGAAAAACTGGGTATTTTCCCCATAAGATCAGGAGCAAGGCATGGATGGCTGCTCTTACCACCTCCAGTCAACACTCTACTGGAGGTTCTAGTCAGGGCAATTAGGCAAGAAAAATAAATAAAATGTATCCAGATTAGCAAGATATATAAGATATATTATCTTGTATATCATTAATATACAAGATAACAACATGATCCTGTGTATTAAAAATCCTAAGAAATTCACAAAAACTATCATAAATAAACAAATTCAGCCAGGTTGCAGGTTACAAAATCAATATGTAAAATCCAATTGTATGTTTATACAATTGCAGTGAACAATCCAAAAATGAAATTAAGAAAACAATTCTTTGGTTAGCTGAAATATGGATTAACATTTAAAAAAAAATCTTGGCTGGGTGCAGTGGCTCACGCCTGTAATCCCAGCACTTTGGGTGGCCAAGGTGGGTGAATCACTTGAGGTCAGCAGTTTGAGACCAGCCTGACCAACATGGTGAAACCCCATCTCTACTAAAAAAAAAAAAAAATATATATATATATATATATATATACACATAAATAAATAAATATATATATATATATACGTACATATATATACATATACATACATATATATGTGTGTATACACACACACACACACAGAACAGGTGCAGTGGCTCATGCATGTAATCCCAGCACTTTGGGAGGCCAAGACGGGTGGATCACTTGAGGTCAGAAGTTTGACACCAGCCTGGCCAAGATGGTGAAGCCCCATCTCTACCAAAAATATAAAAAATTAGCTGGGTATGGTGGTAAACACCAGTAATTCCAGCTACTTAGGAGGCTGAGGCAGGAGAATCACTTGAACCCAGGAGGTAGAGATTGCAGTGAGCTGAGATTGCACCACTGCACTTCAGCCTGGGCAACAGAATGAAACTCTGTCTCAAAAAACAAAAACAAACAAAATTAGCCATGTGTGGTGGCTCAAGCCTGTAATGCCAGCTATTTTGGAGACTGAGGCAGAAGAATTGCTTGAACCTGGGAGGTGGAGGTTGCAGTGAACTGAGATTGTACCATTGCCCTCCAGCCTGGGCAACATGAGCAAAAAATCCCCCCCTCAAAAGGAAGAAGAAGAAGGACAAGACTTATATTCCAGGAACTTAAAAATATAGCTGAAAAAAATTAAGATCTGAATATATGGAAAGACACCCTGTGTTTATGGATGGTAGGACTTAATATTGCTAAATTGGCAATACTCTCCAAATTTATCTGTAGATTCAATGCAATCCTTATACATTTATAAGAATTGTAGCTGACATCCTTGTAGAAATTTACAAGCTGATTATAAAATTCACATATAATTCCAAGAAATCCAGAATGGCCAAAACAATTTGAAAAGGAAGAACAAAGTTGGAGGACTCATACTGATTTTAAAACTTACTATAAAGGAAGAATAATCAAAGGCCGGGTGCGGTAGCTCAAGCCTGTAATTCCAGCACTTTGGGAGGCCGAGGCGGGTGGATCACGAGGTCAAGAGGTCGAGACCATCCTGGTCAACATGGTGAAACCCCGTCTCTACTAAAAATACAAAAATTAGCTGGGCATGGTGGCGCGTGCCTGTAATCCCAGCTACTCAGTAGGCTGACGCAGGAGAATTGCCTGAACCCAGGAGGCGGAGGTTGCGGTGAGCCGAGATCACACCATTGCACTCCAGCCTGGGTAATGAGCAAAACTCCATCTCAAAAAAAAGAGAATAATAATCAGGACAGTGTGGTGCAGCCATAAAGATCAACAGATATAGTTATAAATGCAATAGCACTGACATTCTGGAAATAAACCCACATGTCTATGGTCAATTAATGTTTGACAAGGGTGCAAAAAACATTCAATGGGGAAAGAATAGTCTTTTCAACAAATGGAATTGGGACCTCAATAGTCACATGCAAAAGAATGAAAGTGGACCCTATCTCACCTCACATACAAAAATTAACTCAAAAAGGATCAAATACCTACATGTAAGACCTAAAACTTAAAACTCTTAGAAGAAAATATAGACAAAAAGTTTCAAGACATTGGATCGGCAATGATTTCTTGAATCTAAAAGCACAGGCATAAAAGAAAAACAGATAACCTAGACTTCATCAAAATTCAAAATCTCGGTGCTTCAAAGGATGCTAACAAGAAAGTCAGAAAGACAACCCACAGAATATCACGCATCTGATAAGTGTTGTGGATCTAGAATATAAAAGACAACCCAATTCAAAATGGGCAAAGAACTTAAATAAATGTTTCTCAAAAGAATATATGTGAATAGTCAATAAGCACATGACTATATTATCAACATCATTAGTTATCAAGGAAATGCAGATGAAAACCACAACCATCGTGCTTCATACCCACTAGTGTGGCTATAATTTTAAAAGTCAGATACTTGGCCAGGTGCAGTGGATCCCAGCACTTTCAGAGGCTGAGGTGGGCAGATCACCTGAGATTTGGAGTTCGAGACCAGCATTACCAACATGGAGAAACCCCACCTCTACTAAAATACAAAATTAGCCAGGTATGGTGGCACATGCCTGCAATCCCAGCTACTCAGGAGGCTGAGGCAAGAGAATCACTTGAACCCGGGAGGCAGAGGTTGCAATGAGCCGAGATCACGCCATTGCACTCCAGCCTGGACAACAGGAGCGAAACTCCCTTGTCTCAAAAAGAAAAAGTCAGATGCTTAATACTTATTACTAAGTATTAGAGAAGATGTGTGGAAATCAAAACCCTCATACACAGCTGGTAGGAATATAAAATTGGAAAACAATTTGGCAGTTCCTCAAAAAGTTAAACAGAGTTAACATTTGACCCAGCAATCCAAGTCCTGGGTTTACGTCCAAGAGAAATGAAAACACACATCTACACACAAACTTTTACTTCAATGTTGACAGCATCATTCACAAAACCCAAAAGTCAGAAACAACTCAAATGTCCATCATGAATAGATAACAAAATATCTATATAACAGAATGCTATTTAGCCATAAAATGGAATGATGTTCTAATGCACACTAAACCATGAATAAATCCTGAAAAAGTATGCTAAGTGAAAGAAGCCAGACTCAAAAGATCACATAAGATTCCATTTTTATGAATTTTCTGGAATAGATAAATCTATACAGACAAAAAGATTAGTGGTTGCTTATCCCTGGGGGGACTGGGGAGAATAGGGAAATGGGAGAGAAATAGCTAAAGGCTACAGAGTTTCCTTTTAAGTAATGAAAATGTCCCGAAATTGCCAACAGTGATAGTTGTACATATCTGTGAATGCACTAAAAACTAAAATTGTACATTTTAAGTGGGTGAATTGTATGGTATGTAAACTGTACATCTCAAGAAAGCTATTACTCAAAAAAATCAATACTCAAGAGTATTCAAGGTTTAAATATCGATGACAATTTTCTGGTTGCTTTTTTTTAAAACAAACATATAATATATGATAGATATCAATTTGTATACATCAAAATCTAGTATATTAAATATAATTTCACTTTTTTTCTGAAACAAATTAAAATGAAGGTTCACCTGAACCTTCATTTTCTAAAACATCGAGACATTGAATTACAGTCATAATTAGGGTTCCCCCGCTTACCTTCCAGCAGGATTTATTCAGGTTGCAGGGTTCTTCTGAAGTCAACAGCATCAAGAAAGGCCCACTGGTACTTGGTGGGCCCTTCCTGATGTTTCTGACTGCAGAAGAACTGGTTAACTGGTTAATACTGGTTAACAGTGAAAGGATGACAGTCTAAACTTGCATAGGCTGAGGTACTCTGAGGAAAGACGGTTCTGCTGCTCCCCTACCCTGCTAGAGATTGAGGGATTTTCCAAGACTAGAAGTCTTGGGACCCAACCAGTCACTTCTCATGGAGCTCTTTCTACTCTCTGGGGCACTGTGAGGTACCAACACAGATCAGCTTGCTTAAGACCATCCCTTCTATGGAGAACAACTAAAAAGCTGGGAAGAATATAGGAAATATAAGTTTGAAGGCACTGGAAAGTTTCCAAGACACTGTGAACTCAAAGGTCTAATCCCAAAGAGAAAGGAAGTACAGAGATGTGAGCCCATCATTTGGTTCTGCTTTTCCTTCGACGTTTTTGCTGATTCTTAATCCGCAACTGAGAAGCACAAAAGCTGAGGAGAGTGTACAGGGTTGAGATGACAAGAATTGGAGATTAGGAGCCACTAAAGAGGAAGTACTCTGGTAAACACCATAGGATTTCATTTTCTTTAGAGATGGGGGTCTCACTATATGGCCCAGGCTGGAGTGTAGTAGCTATTCACATTCACAGATGTGACCATAGCACACTCCATCCTCAAACTCCTGGCCTCAAGCAATCCTCCTGCCTTAGCCTGCAGGAGGTGAGACTACAGGTGTGCACCACTGCATCTGGCTCATGTGATTTGTTTTTATCAATAGTATGCTAGTAAAGGGGATACAAACAAAGATTAAATATGCACTTGCTCACTGGGAGTTGTACTTTTGGATTTCTCCCTCTTGGAATCTAGTCTCCATGCTTAAGTGAAAGTTATCCCAGCAGAGAAATAGGCCATGTGGAGAGGCCCTGGGGGGTGGAATATTATATAGAGATGCCGTGTGAAAGCTTACTAAAAATGCCCCAGCCAAGTGCCCAGCTGAATGCAGCTTTACGAATGATCCCAGCCAACACCAAATGGAGAACTGTTCAGTCAACCCAGAGAATTACGAGAAATCACTATTGTTTTAAGCCGCAGTTATTGAAGTGGTTTGAGATACAGCAATAAACAACTAAACCAGTTGGGAACCCTAAAGTATCCTACAAGTAAGGATGGGCCAAAAATAGACTAGCCCTCACAAAGACTGAGGTCCAGCTTCAAAGAAACAAACAAAAACCAGAAACAACAGCAAGGAAACCCACAAAATCCATCCAAATCCCTGATTAAATTAAGTTGCTTTTTATTTATTTATTTATTTTTTAACAGCAATAAGTCTTTATTTTTCATACAGGTTGCCACTGCAGGTAACCATCAGAGAACAAACACACTGCTATTTTCAAATATACAGCACTGAACAAAAGGATTTTAGCATGCTGCTTTACTGTCCATAGAAAACTGGCGACATCTCAGACACTAAGACCAGGAAGTATAATGGGTTAATGCTATTTGTTGATGTGTTTATGAATCACTCAGCAGTATTAATATGGGCTATCTTTACCTGAAAGCAGAATTACAATCACTCACTCTTGCAGCACTGGACAATTCTAAAATGCAGGTCTAGTGAAAGGTAGGTACAACCAGTAAGCAAGCAAGGAACAGATGCCATGCCTGCTTCTGAAGGGAATGACTGATTAGGAACCATGCTCTGCAGATGTTAAGAACTGATATAGCCATCTTAACAGCTTAATATTGAGTTTCCCTTACTTTGTATGTTGGCAGTCAACAAAAGTGAGAATTTCTGAAACAAGCTAAATAGGATTTAAAAGAAGTTAAAAAGCAGAACACTGTCCATATAACAGAACTGCTACTTCACAACTTTTACCCAGTTCTCACCTGTTGTCCTACAAAAACCTCTCATCTGGTAAGTTTTAGTGAAAACCTCTAGCAATTGTAATAGACTTTTCTCAACCCAGCTCTTGATAATAAGTGTCAGAAACAAGGCTTGTGAAGTGGATGTGTCCACAGGACTCTACTGGAGGTAAGTGTCAAGTTTCCTCTTGATGTTGTCAAAGGAATCTGCTTTCATGTAATCAGCCTGGCCCTGTTCCCCCACTCCTTCCATTCTTCTGAATGGAAAGGCTGTCCCACAGCGGGAATCTCCTCAATGGACAGATGTGATATGGCTCCTGAAACATCTTCCACATTTACATATGAGCAGGTGTCTTTGACAAGGCCAAATTGTTGAAGCAGATGTAAAATACTGGTGGTAAAGATGTTCTACCACAGATGATGAGAAACTCTGGATGAGTCACATTGGGATCCTGGGACTCACTTTTGACACTTTTTGTTTTGGGATCATAAGTATAATTCCATGGTTTGACTTGTCCCAGGAAATGCACAACTTTGGCACTTGTCCCAAACACTTAAAATGCTGGGAAGTAAGAGTATACAGAGATCCAGCTTAGGTTATAAATAAATGGCAGATATTTTCTGATATCTGTTGTCACCCAGCTGCTAAAAAACATGTTCAGTATGCCTTGGTCCCCACCATCAAAACTACCTTGCTCAGAAGCAAGACTCAACAGCTGATTATATGTGTCTACTGAAGGCTGATAAATGACTCCAGAATTGAAGCAGTCAGGCCATTCTGGGTCAGGTGCCGCTGACAATTCTTCTCTCTCAAAAAGATCATCAATATTTGCTAGGACTAGAGTATCTGTATCCATGAATACACATTTTGAATACTGTGTAAGAAACCAGCAGTGGAGTTTTGCCAGCATAACACCCAACTCTGGCCTCTTCATTAAGGTTAGATGAGTAGAATTGCCACTGTCTAAGACATCTACCATGATGACTTCATCAAAGACTGTCTCTAAAACTTTTCTCATGGAGTCTGAGACCTGCAGGGTGGCAAGCATGACCAGCCTCCTGGTGGTCCTGTGCTGTTTCAGAGATGAGCCCAGGATCAGGGCACCTTTGGCGTAGGCATCATTTGTGATCAATGTCACAAAGGCCTGATCTGTCATGGTGTTGCCAGAGGCACAACAGCCAGGGTAGCCGCAGGTTGGTGGCTCAGAGAAGTTGGCACTGGGAGGGAGCATGGCCAGTGAGGAGGCACAGCAGGAATTAAATTACTTATTATACATACTTTCAAACTAAAGTGAATCCTCCCTTAAATAATACATCAACTAGAACCTCAGGTCATCGCTATAGTTTTTAAAACACAATTTTCCATTTCAAAAAACTATGCTGATAAAAATACAAGAAGTGATTGAAAATCAAGAGAAAAATCAGACAATAGAAACAGAATCACAAGAGATCCAAGTATGGAAGCTATCAAACACAAACTATAAATCAGCTGTGACTAATATGTTTGAGAAATTAAATGACAAGATAGTTTCAGCACAGATGTAGAAGTCATAAAAAATTAAAGTGAATTTATAGAGATATATACAATAACTTAAAATTAAGAACACAGTAAGTAGACTTAGCAGCAGATTAGATTTGGCTGAAGGGAGAATCTGTGAATGAGAAGAGAGGCAGAAGGAAATATTGAGATGAGCATGAAGGGACAGAAGAATATAACACTTTAGGAGTCCAAGGCAGGAGGATCACTTGAGCCCAGGAGTTTGGGACCAGCCTGGGCAACACAGTGAGACCCTGTCTCTACAAAAAATGTTTTTAATTAGCCAGGCAGGTGGTTCCTATCTCTAGTCCTAACTACTTGGGAGGCTAGGTGGGAGGATTGTTTGAGCCCAGGAGATTGAGGCTGCAGAGAGCTGCACTCCAGCCTGGGCAACAGTGTGAGACCCTGTCTCAAAAAAAAAAAAAGAATATAAAATAAAGAAACAAACATAGGAGACAAATGTGATTTGGGGAAAAGGTCTCACATTTACGTAATTAATGTCCCAGAAGGAGAAGAAAGAGACCATGAAGCAAAAGCAATATATGAAGAAATAATGACCAAGAATTTTCCAAGCTAACAGAAGACCTCAAATGACATATTCAACCAACTCCGTTGAAGATAAATACAAAGAAAACCACATCTAGACATATCACACTAAAACTGCTTCAAAGCAAGACAAATGACAAAAATTGTACACTACATAAGAAAACAAAACTCAACTTTTCATTTCAAAGTGCTTACCTAGGAAGGCAAACTTGTTTTGTTGCCTAACTGGGTTCTCTACCTTCACTCTTCCTCCCTTCTAAACCATTCTCCAAACTGCAATTAGGTTGATCTTTTTACAATTTAAGTAGCATCACTTCTCTCTTCTGCATAAATATTTCTGTGACTTTCTATTCTCTCAGAATGAAGCTCAGTCTCCTTTTCCCAATTTAAATGGCCCTCTTGGAACTGGTGTCTGTCCACCTTCCTAGTTTCCTTTCTCACTACCACATGTTGAGTATCTCTTATCTGAAATTCTTGGAACCACAGGTTTTTCAGATTCTGGACATTTTTGGATTTTGAAATATTTGCATATACAGAATGAGATATCTTAGGGATGAGACCCAAGTATAAATACAAAAGTCATTTGTTTTATACAAACCTTTTTTTTTTTTTTTTTTTGAGACAGAGTCTCAATCTGTTGCCCAGGCTGGAGTGCAGGGATGCTATCTCTGCTCACTGCAACCTCTGCCTCCGGGATTCAAGTGATTCTCCTGCCTCATCCTCCTGAGTAGCTGGTACTACAGGCACAAGCTACCACAGCCTGGTAATTTTTTTATTTTTATTTTTATTTTTAGTAGAGATGGGGTTTCACTGTCTTACCCAGTATGGTCTTGATCTCCCGACCTTGTGATCTGCCCACTTTGGCCTCCTAAAGTGTTGGGATTACAGGCGTGAGCCCCTGTGCCCAGCCTTTATACACACCATATACACTTAAGCTGAAGATAATTTTATTTATTTATTTATTGAGATGGAGTCTCACCCTGTTGCCCAGGCAGGTGCAATGGTGTGATCTCAGCTTACTGTGAACTCTGCCTCCCGGGTTCAAGCAATTCTCCTGCCTCAGCTCCTGAGTAGCTGAGATTACAAATTTGTGCCACCACATCCAGCTTATATGTGTGTGTGTGTGTGTGTGTGTGTGTATATATATATATATTTTTTTTTTCCAGACAGAGTTTCACTCTTGTTGCCCAGGCTGCAGTACAATGGCACAATCTCAGCTCACTGCAACTTCCATCTCCTGGGTTCAAGCAATTCTCCTGCCTCAGCTTCCCGAGTAGCTGGAATTACAGGTGCCCACCACCATGCTTGCCTAATTTTTTGTATTTTCAGCAGAGACAGGTTTTCATCATGTTGGCTGGGCTGGTCTTGCACTCCTGACTTCAGATGATCCACCTGCCTCGGCCTTTCGAAGTGCTGGGATTATAGATGTGGGCTATCACATCCTGTCTGAAAATCATTTTATATTAGGTCAATGCAAAAGTAATTGCAGTTTTGCCATTAAAAGCAATGGCAAAAAATGTAATTACTTTTGCACCAAACTAATAAAACATTTTTAATTTTATGCATGGAACAAAGTTTGTATACATTGAACCATCAGAAAGCAGAGGTGTCAGTGTGAGCTACTGATGTAGACAATCTGTGATTGTCTGGCATCACCATCATTCCTGACTTTCAATATATATGCTACCAATAAGCAATTTTTTTCTTACACCATTTACACTTAAGTACTTAACAGTAAAAAATATAACACACCCTTAATACAGCGAAAAAATAATGTGCTCAGGGTAACTAAACAGCACAGTATCATCCCTAACTGTTAAACCACAACAAACAAGGGCAGGTTTTCAATTTCCACCCATATTGTGTCTGCAACCCATCCCATGAAGTCAAGCGTGGAGTTTTCCACTTGCAGCATCATGTCAGCACTCAAATTTTGGGGGCTGGGTGCACTGGCTCATACCTGCAATCCCAGCACTTTGGGAAGCTGAGGTGGGCAGATCACTTGAGGTCAGGAGCTCAAGACCAGCCTGGCCAACTTGGTGAAACCCAGCTCTACTAAGAATATAAAAATTAGCCAAGTGTGGTGGCAGACACCTGTAATCCCAGCTACTTGGGAGGCTGAAGCAGGAGAATCGCTTGAACCTGGGGCAGAGATTGCAGTGATTGTACCATTGCACTCCAGCCTGAGTGACAAAGGGAGACTGTCTAAAAAAAAAGAAAATTCTAATTTTGGGCTGGGTGCAGTGGCTCATGCCTGTAATCCCAGCAAAGTGGGAGGCCAAGGTGGGAGGATTCCTTGAGCTCCTTGATCTCAGGAGTTCAAGACCAGCCTGGGCAATTTTGTGAAACCCCATCTCTTAATAAGAAAACAAAAAATAATAAGAAAAATTTTTTTTCCGATTTTGGAGCATTTCAGATTCCAGATTAGGAATGCTCAATCCATATCGCTCTAGAACTATACACTCCAGCTATATTCCACTGGTTTATAATTCCTCCAAATGTCTTTATTCTCATCCACCACAGGACCTTTGCACACGCTCTTCCTTGGAAGTTTTCCCCCTCATTTCATATTCCTTTTCGTGGCTTTCCAACCTTCTATCAGATCATCCTCTCTGGGAAACTTTTCAGTTTTCCAAGACTTGGTAATTATCCCCACAGAGGGCAAGAATTTGCCCTTTATATCCTGAAATTCCCCTATCACACAAAGCACCTATTACACTTTATGACTATTCTTTGTCTATTTCCCTTTATTATAGACAGTAAGTTCCAAAGGGGCAGAAACTGTGTAAATGTTTTGCTCACAATTACCTCCCTAGTCCTCAGCCTGGCTCAGAGTAGACATTCAATAAATAATTTTAAAAATCTATTATTAATTAACATGAGAAAACGCTCATGTTTTGTTTTCAAGATAGTTCATCATACCTTACTTCTAGAAGTAGCTACTTTTTTCTTTTCCTTTTTAACTTTTCTAGAGAACTATTATGGGAATTGAATGTAATTTAAATTTTTTAAAATCTTCTGAACATTTTCTAGATTTTACTGCAATAAAAATAAAAATGTAAATGAGTAGTGTGAATATTCATATCATAGGCCCCACCCCCGCAATCCCAATTGCACAGAGTTTAAAGTACTCACTTGCTTTCTTACGTGCAAAAAAGTATGATTATACTACTTGCATCCTCAGATGACACTCTGGCTTTTCAGTCACTCCAGGATCCGGTTTCAAAATGGACTTCCTTGTTTTTTGTGGCCTTTTGTGGCTCTTTTCCAGTTTTTATCACAGACTGTTTTTCTCTTCCTTTTCTCAGTTAAGCACAGCTTCCTGTCATGTTCTATAAACCTGCCACTGTTGATGAGTCCTTTTACATGCCACGTGATTCAGTTGGCTCTCTCACGACCTCTTAGATTCTACCTCAAATTTTAGTGGCAAACAATTTTTTCATTACCTGTTATTTTCTCTCTCTTTGTAATTCATTTCTTAGTCATTAACTCTTCAAACACAGAGCAGAATTGAATGCCCTCACTTAACCATCATCAAATTTTTGTCTGTATCAAAAATAGTACCTGGCACCCAGTAAATAGAATAATTTTTATTCTAGTTGTTAAATTTATTGAATACATTACTTATTGAATAATTATTTACTGAATAAATTTACTCAATTTGTTGAATAAATACCTCAGCATGTACCCTATGACGGCCTGCTTACATCAGTTTATATTGCTTTGTTCTTCATGTGTCACAGATAAACCTTTAAAACTTCATGGTGTACCTAAAAGCTAACACTTAATAATTCTTACACTGTGACCCAAACCAATTAGTCTCTTTCCTTCCTTCCCTCCCTTCCTCCTTTTTCTTTCTCTCTCTCCTTTTCTTCCTTTCTTTCCTTTCGAAACCAAGTCTCACTCTGTCACCCAGGCTGGAGTGCAGTGCCGCGATCTCAGCTCACTGCAACTACTGCCTCCCAGGTTCAAGCAATTCTCTGTCTCAGCCTCCCACAAGCGCCCGCCACCACGCTTGGCGAATTTTTTGTGTGTTTTTAGTAGACGGGGTTTCACCATCTTGGTCAGGTCTTTAACTCCTGACCTCGTGATGCCCCCGCCCCGCCTTGGCCTCCCAAAGTGCTGGGATTACAGTCCTGAGCCACGGCACCTGGCCGGCATTCCTTCTTGGCAAGTTCTTTTTTGTCGTTGTTGTTCAGAAGTGTAAGAAGGTTTCCTTTAGTTATTTTTAATTCTAAAATTAAGAGACTTTATTTGCTTTGGATATGAGGACTAGTCTTTATAATCTAACCTTTAATGGAAACAACCAATGCAGTAATTCATTTAAAAGTAAAACATAGTGACAAATTCACCCTGTAAATCGAATTGCTGGTGCTTATAAATATAGGTGGCAAGTTACTAAGTATGAAGGGTTCTTGGTTCAGGACAAAATATGCCAGTAGTGAGAGTGCAAAGAAAATGTCTGGGTACTGCCACTAATTTAATATTTGGTGTATGTGGAAATCTTAGTGAGTGCTGGGTTGGCAACAGCAGGGGTTTGATGGGATGAAAAAGAAAGTTGGATTTTAGGTTCAGGAAGAAAACAGGATGAGGACATTAGGAGGTGAATTTCAGTTAGCAAGTATGTAGTATTCGAACGAAGGAATAAGCATCCGAATCTTGGGAAAATAACCTAGAGAACTATGAATTGAAGAAAACTGAAGAGGAAAAATAGCAAGGACTTAGGCCCAGGACGGCTTTGAATGCAGCTCAGCACAAATTCGTCAACTTACTTAAAATACGATGAGATTTTCTTGTCTAATGTCATCCGCTATCATTACTGTTAGTATGTGTGGTCTAAGACAGCTTTTCTTCTTCCAATGTGGCCCGACAAAGCCAAAAGATTGGATACCCTTGGCTTAGATGGTGGAGTCAAGGGAACTAAAGATATGGCCCCAGACTGCCAAAGCCAGAGGTGAGAAGAGAAAGCAAAGAAAACAGGCCTTAAAGGTGGAGAAGAAAGCTCAAAGGTCGAAAGAAACAGGGATGGCATGCTGCCCAAGAGGCAGGGACAAAGAGGGAATCCGGAGCCAAACACTGCGGTAAAAATGTGAGAAGGTAATGTCCAAGATGCACGAACGAGTCTGTGGCAGAAGGAAGTAAGAGTCTGGGTTTCTGGAAGTTTTCATACAGAGAAATGGGATTTAGATTTCGGGTTGGAAAAACAGATTTTGGACTCTCAGGGAATTCCAGGGTAAGAGTTCGGTAGAGTTCAGTCAGCTTGGCGGAGACAGGTGGTCAGTCAATGTTGGAAGGAAAATTTGGACAGCTGGGAGTTCAGTTCAACGGGTTTAGGGTGATTTCGGCGAGGGCTGGCGGGGCTTAGGTCGAGTGTCCGTGAGGGTGAATTGCAGCTCGGTGGTCCTGGCGTCTAGTTTGGACGGGAATTTCTATGGGCGGCGAGGCGTATTCAGGCAGCGTGGCGGGTGAAATCCATCCTCCTCCGTGCGCGGGATGAGGGTGGATTTCCTTCAGGACTGCGGTGCATTTCAGGCCGGGGTGGAGGTTCTTCTCGGCCACCACGCAGGGAATTCCCTCCAGAATGGGGGCGGGTCGGGCGGCTCTGGGGTGCGCGGCTCCGGGGGGGGGAAGTCCAGCGGGGAGTCGCAGGGGTTCTGGGGGATCGGACGGAGGGAAGCGGCGTCGCGGCTGCGGAGGCTCGGCCGGCCGGGGGATTTCGGCGACGTTCGGCGCCGGCGGCGGCCCCTCCCGTGCCGGGGGAACCTGTGGCCCGCGAAATGGGCGGGCGGTGGCGACGACGGCAGAGTCTCCCTCGCCTCTGCTCGGCCGCGCAGCAGCCCTTTCACCTTAGGCACGCTCCGTGGCGCGGCCCCTCCCTCCGCTCCTTTATTTAAAACCAACAGAGTACACCGCCGCCCCTAGCCTGGCAACTGCGAGCACGGTCTCCCGTGCCGCTTCCGGGAGCGGAGGCGCGGCCCCGCGGCCCGGGGAGGAGGAGGCGGAGGGGGAGGAGGCCAACATGGCGGCGCGCAGGGCTGGGCCGGGCCGCAGCCGCGCCTGAGCGCCCCACCGCCCTAGCTCGGCTCGCGGCACCCACGCCGGCACCTAGCCTGGCCCGGCGGCTGCGGAGCACGCGGGGCAGGAGCGCAGAGGCCCACCTGGACGCGGAGGCGGCGCGGAGGCTGCGCCGCGCGGCCCGCCAGGCCCGGGACCCGGAGCTTCGCCGTGCGCCGGCCGGGGCGGCCCGGAGGCCCAAGCCATGGAATCGGAGGAGGAGCAGCACATGACCACGCTGCTGTGCATGGGCTTCTCGGACCCCGCCACCATCCGCAAGGCCCTGCGCCTGGCCAAGAACGACATCAACGAGGCCGTGGCGCTGCTCACCAACGAGCGGCCGGGCCTCGACTACGGCGGCTACGAGCCCATGGACAGCGGCGGCGGCCCCAGCCCCGGGCCCGGCGGGCTCCCGCGGGGCGACGGCGGAGGTGACGGCGGCGGCGGCGGCCCCTCCCGCGGTGGAAGCACTGGCGGCGGGGGCGGCTTCGACCCCCCGCCCGCCTACCACGAGGTGGTGGACGCGGAGGTGAGAGGGGATACCCCTAATCTCCGCGGGAGGCCACCGAGCCGGAGTTCCTGGGAGGGGACACACCCCGCTGTGCTTGCTGTGGGGAGAGGGCATTCGACTGGGGCTTCAGTGGGGGCGGAGCGGAGAAAGAGAGAAACCCCAGGATCCAGTTGGGAACAGAAGTCACTGGATTAGGGTTAAGTGGGGAGAGAGACCCTTAGGAGAGGGGTGTGAAATGGAATTAGGGATGCGGAGCAGGGCTGTGGGTCGGGGTAATGAGGGGTCCCTTAGGCTTCCGGCTTTGCACGCCGACGATGGGGAGGAGGCTCTGGGGCTATCACCCTAGATGAGAATGCAGACACAGGAGCGTGTGGTGGGAAGGAAGCTTGCAGTAGGGGGTCGGAAATGGGGTACTAGTGCACTAGGCTAGGTCGGAGATTTATTGGCACGAGGTTTCAGTGAAGGATTGGCGGAGGCATCAGGTTCAGAGTCAGAAAAAGCGGTGTGGAGCGGCCAGAGTAGTGGTCTTTTATAGGATCACTGGAAAACTGTTGGGGTTGGGGTTTTAGCCAAGGGTCGGAAAGAGGGGGCATTTAGGTTTTAAAATGAAGAGGGAGCGGGCAGGGGCCAGGAATGAGGACATGAATGAAGTCTGGGTTGAGAGCATTGGACTTGATAAGATCAGGTAATAGAGCAGGGGGGGTGGCCCTGAGAGGGCAGAGGTGGGAGGCCCGGGGAGGGGTGGGAGCTGAGGAGGTCTAGGCAGGGATGGAGAATGGAATTGGAAGATAAAGCTGGGACCAGGTTTGGGTAAAGAGGAAGTGCTGGACCTTGATAAGGTCAGAAATGAGAGAAAACTAGAATGGGAAAAGAGACAGTAGTCGTACTGAGGGTGCTATGCAGAGGGTCATGGAACAGGGTGGGACCCCAGTGGGAGTGGAGGAGGAGTCTTGAGGCTAATGGCTTTGATCAGAGACCTCAAGTCTAGGGGGTGGGATGTGAGCAAGGAACATGGGGAAAGAAAACAGACTTTTCCTATGATCAAGAAAAAAAGATCGACTAGAAGCAGCAGTGCTTTTGAATAATTACTTTGCAGAAAAATAGTAGTTTATGGCAGGAATTTTGGTCAGATTGATTGGCTAGTTCATTTCAGGGGCCAGCAGAGCAGCTTGGCCTGACCACAGAAGAGCAGAGATCTCAAATGATTGGGATTGTGTTATTAGGTATATGAATTTGGTTAATTCTTAATGAAGCTAAGTCTTCTGAAAGACTTTTTCCTGAGCAGTGTTATATCCTCTTAATTGTATGCTTTGGCAGCAGCTCCTCGGGCTGAAGTAGCTTGGGCAAGAAGGTGACACGTAAAAAAAAAAGAAAAACAGATTTCTGCACAAGATTTCTTTGGTTTTCACACTTTGACAGAGTTGCTAGATTGCCCTCTGTAACCCACTAACTCAGCAGTATCATTGACTAGTGTATGGAAATAAAGATTGTCATTCTTCCTAGTTTGGGAATTTTTAAAAATTCTCGTATAATTGAGTAACTGTACTTAAGTCACTTTAAGAAATGAGCTTCTCTCTACCAGTTCCTATCATTCCTCCCTTGTTCCTTCCAGTTTTGACCCAGTTTTGAAATCAGGAAGAAAGCCGTTGCTTTTTCAGAAGGTGTTTGTGTAACTCTGCAAAGCCCAGTGTATCCTCATTATGTGAGAAATTTTATTCTTTTTTTCTTTTGTCATACTTTTTAATTTCCAGGGATTGGAAAATCAATTTTAATTACAATGCTTGGTGCATTTATGTTAACATTAGCACCAACCTTAGCTTACTGCTAGTATGCGTAAGTACAACGAGTTGGGAGTGGCTTCTTATGTGAATGGCAAGCTGAGGAGTTTGCTTTCTGGTAAAAATCCAGAAAAATCTCCATCTTTTTGAAGCAGTGCATCAAGTCCTTATTTCCCTAGACCTGTTGGATTTGGCCTGGGGGAGGGAGGCTGCACCGTTTACTTTAGAGAGTTGAAAAGGAGCTGGTGACTGAGGCTGCTTTACCCATGAAGCATATTGACAGAGGCTGGCAGGCTGTCACTTTCCTGACACACTGGAGCCTTTTGGGAACATTTAACCCAGAATGTGCTTCCGTGGTTTAAAAATATTCGTGCATGCTACTTCTTGGTCATCCTTGGTGTACACAGTGGGAAACTGAGGCTTTGATCTTGGAAAATAAGGAAAGGTAATAAATATCAAGCATCTACAATGTGTCAGGCCCTGTCTTAGGTGCATTATACAGTTTATTTAACCCTTGGTGAAAGAATTAGCGCAGCCTTTTTGGGGATACTATTATGTAGTGGGTGGCAGAGGCTGAATTTGAAGCCAGATCTCTTTGACTTCAAAGCCAATGCACTTTTCACTCTGTTCAACTCCTGGCTTTAGGATTAAATTTGTTTGGTAACAGTATGGATACTAAGGAAAAATAATAAAGGAATGACAAATTTTGAGGCTACCATGCAATGATGTCATGAGCACCAAAGCATTAGGAATCTAATAATGGGTAGAATATAAGGT
Source organism: Callithrix jacchus (assembly GCF_049354715.1). Classification (NCBI taxonomy): domain Eukaryota; kingdom Metazoa; phylum Chordata; class Mammalia; order Primates; family Cebidae; genus Callithrix; species Callithrix jacchus. The sequence goes on along the minus strand of NC_133508.1, from coordinate 92,349,691 downwards.
GAATCATATATTTTTTTTTTGAAGCAGACTTTAGAAATTAATAATTAGTTCAGCTCCCTTATTTAGCAAATGCAGCTTTTCAGGCCCCAAAGGGGAAGTGGCTTGTTCCCACAGAGTCAGTTAATAGAAGAGGTGGGGCTGGTACTCAGGCCGGCCCTTTTGCTCTAAGTCCTGCACTCTTTTGGCCTCTCTTTCAAAGGAAAAAAAATGGGACAAGTAATGGGTTAAAGGGAAGGAAGAAAAGAGGAGTAAAAAAACTGGGTGAAGCTTGTCAGCTATTATATAGTTAACCCTTTTTATTTCTAAAAACTGAGTACTTTATTTTAAATTATATACATTTCTATTTGCTGCATAGGAAATTTCAGTTTCGTTGTCCTCTTTAAAAATGTGAAAAAGAGAATAAAATCTGTTTAGGAATTGATTAGAAAAGAAAAATTATTTGAGTTTTTTAATATTTGTAGTTTGGGGATAGCAGTGGTTTTCTCTTACTGCCTTCAGGTCCCAGGGGCAGGGAAGAGAGTGGTGAACAGAACATGGAGTTTACATTCTAGTGAGCCTTGGTCCAAGCCTCTCATTTTACAAGAAATAACTGCCCAAGGTCATGTAGCTAGTTAGGTAAATCAGTTTGGGGCCCTGCTGTAATTAGGATTTGGTTTAAAAATTAATATTTGAACAGTAAAAGCTGTTACTTCCGGTTTAGTAGAAGCAAGGAGAATGCAGATTAAAAAGGCATAGATACCTAGCAAAACCTAGAACTGCATAGAAAACCACCTTGTTAATATCCTCCAATTAAGTAAGTAAAGACAGTGTTTTGCAGAAAAGATGTGTTTGGTTCTTACTAGTTTTGTTGGATGTAAATGTTCTTGCTCTCTGGGTCTGGAAGGGACTTTAAGAAGCTGTCCGGTTTTGATTTTGAATAGCAATCCTTCAAAATCATTCCACAGCACATAAGAGTCTGTTCTATTATTAAAGAGAATGAGCTCTCACAGCTGCTCTAAATAACTTATTCTGATTTTTAACCACCCCCCTGTCAGAATTCTTCACTCTTTACTGCATGGCTAATGTAAACTCCTCTGGCCTGCTAGGTGCATTCCAATTGGTTCTGTTCTCTACAGAACTGGAAGAGTTGGGCCTTTGTAATCCCTCCGGGATCAGTAGAAATCTGAACAAGGTATCCCGTGCGTCTTACAGAACTTAAAAATTATGAACTGTACCTTATCCATAAGGGATACCTTTATACATGAATAGTATAACGAATACCTTATTCATTAAGTTTCTTTATTTTATCTTTAGAAAATACTAAAATGAAAGTTTTTGGAAGGAAATTCCATATTAACTGAGGAAATACCTTTCTTAAATGTCTAGTGCTGTTAATTAATATCCCCAGAAGTGACCTTTAATACTTCCGGTGATCTGATAAATGTTGTGACTCCTTGTTTTGTTCCTGTTTTAATGTGGACATTCCTTCTGGAGGTATTATTTTGTCAGAAGTATTTGCAAGATTTCATTGCTTTTTTGTTTTTTAAGTTTAGAGCCCCAAAGTTGGTCCTGCTTTAGTATGTCTAAGTCACATAAAAATAAAAAACATATTATTTGTAGTTCTTTAACTCATTCCTGTTTCTTTTTTTCACCTTTGGTAGAAAGTGGTAATTATAAATGAATTAAAATTGTAATACTGTCAATGTGTATAATTAAGGTTTATGTTAAAATTCATGTTCTCCTTTTCCTAAAATACAACAATCCTAGTATGAATGTGGAGTAAATATCAGATGACTAGTTTTTAATTAACTATTAGTGATTCGAATACATGACCTGTGGTTTGTGAATTACCGTGATTTGGTAGATTTAAAAAAACAAAAAAGTCCTTTAAAGGTTTTAGAGTAAAAAACGAAATAATTTAATTAGTTGAAAGTAGATGAAATAAAAATAGAGAATTAAAGATGAATCAGCATAGCCTAATTTGAAATAAGAATTTATTTTTGAACCTGTGTGTGTGTGTGTGTGTATGTGTGTGTATGTATTTATCTCCTTTGGGAATTATGTCTGTGAGTTAATCTAACAGATGGAGTCTCACCTTGTAATTACCTGGCCATTCACTTTTAGAATGAATGTAATTTGGTATGGAGGGAGTACCTTTTGTGTGTTCGTGAATGTGGTTTTAGTGAAATCATAGTAGATTGTGACAGCTTTATGCAGCATAATAATATTGTTAGCTTAAATTTTGAAACCAATTTCAATGTTAGAAAAGTAAATATTGTAATGTTTTAACAATTTGAGGAAAAGGTTTCAACGTTAATAGAAAAATATGTTCATATACTTAAGTATATTTATACTTACTGCCCTCAATATCACATATCAATTACTTGAATCCAGGTGTGAAGGAGGGCTTTTTTTTTTTTAACTTTTAATAAGGAAATATTAAGAAAGATTTAGTAGAATCTTTCAAATCTGAAGTTGAGTTTTCTTGGAAATTTTCCATATATGGAACCCTAGAGAGAAGTAAGAGGTAAACACATAAGTACATAAGATTGAACTATTTCAGAACACCTTCATAAATGCATTAAAGCTCATGCGCTCCACTCACTAAGTGCTCTAAGTGCACTAAAGCTCATGTATTTCATTCACTTGCGTTTAAACTTTAAAAAAAAATACAGTTCAAACAAGTTTCAATATTAGCTTTCCTGTCAAATTAGAATGGTTTATGGTAGTCTAAACACAAGATGATGAGCTCTTAGAGACAAGCCCATTTGACAATAGTGAGAAGTGACAGTAGCAGCTTAGTGGTCAGGGAGGGGACAGGAAAGCTTTAAAAGCCGATTCAACCAAATCACACGAGCCGATTTGCGTAGGGTGATTTGAAACAGCTTTATGTGTTTCATGGTCCTGAGAGGATAACTGAGTTTTCAGTGATGCCACAGTCAAGGGTCAGGAATGTTTAAATGTTTAATATATTTTAGTAAGGTTTTCCAAAAAAAGAAGAAGAAAGTTGGATTGGTAAAGAAGTATGCTTCTGACACCTGGAGAATTGAGATTTGAGGACATTTGAGTCATGATATTAGATTGCAGAGGTACTACTAAGAGAATTGTGCTTCATTTTCAAAAGGGTAAATTTTTTTTCTCCCTTTTTTTCTAGGGAGTTTTATTTCCTTTTTTAAGCTTGTATTTATCATTATGAGGAATTTTTATTTAGTGTTACCATATTTTTTTAGTCACAGCTGGAATAAAAATTTTTCTTAAGCTCATATTGGTAGTAGGTGACATTGGTTTTTTTGGTTTTTTTTTTTGAGACAGAGTTTCACTCTTTTGCCTAGGCTGGAGTCCAGTGGTGCAATCTCGGCTAACTGCAACCTCCGCCTTCCAGTTTCTAGCGATTCTCCTGCCTGAGCCTCCTGAGTAGCTGGGATTACAGGCACCTGCCACAATGCCCAGCTAATTTTTGTATTTATAGTAAAGATGGGGTTTCACCAGGTTGGCCAGGCTGGTCTCGAACTCCTGACCTCAAGTGATCCGCCTACCTCAGACTCCCAAAGTGCTGGGATTAGAGGTGTGAGCCAACTATACCTGGCCAGCATTATCGTTTTTTGTCAGTAATCTCTGTGGTGAGATTTTGGCAAAGTATTTTAACCATTTTGTTTTCATGGTATGTTTACAGGGTCACTTGTCTGTCCACTACTGAGAAACCTTGCTCCCACCATTGGTAGCTTCCATTTTTTATTTCTTTATGTGTGTTATATGTGAGAAGTAGAATCCATTGTTTTAGAGGTGATAACTTTAGCTAGTTAATGGAACATGTAACCGTAGAGTTGATTTGTTTTAATTTTCCCTGAAGAGCTAACACAAGTAAGTTTAAATTGTATTCCTACAGTCTTTCCAGAAATTAAAATGTTTCAGCCATTATGCAGCAGTCTGTGGAATCTTTTTCAAGGGCTGAGTTGAAGATGTGATTGTTCTCTCAAAAAATAAGTAATACTTTAGGTACTCACCAAAGGCTTCCCACGTCTAAAGATAAACACTAACAAGTAGTTGTTCCGGCATACAATTTGCTTTTCTAGCATCAAGCCAGTTATTTCTTTTGTGAAATTCACTTGACATTATTATACTTTCACTTAAGTTTATATCAAGAATATTTTATAAAACCATTACTTACTAAGCCACATGATAGAATCATCCCTTAGTACTCATAGGGGGCTGGTTCCAGGATGCCACCCTGCCTGCCATGCTCAAGTCCCTAGTGTTTGCATCTAACCTACGAATATCCTCCCGCAGACTTTTAAGTCATCTCGAGATTACTTGTAATACCTAGTAGAGTGGAAATACTGTGTAAACAGTTATTACCTCATATTGTTTCTTGTTTGTATTTTTTATTGTTGTATTTTCAATTTTTTTCTCTAAATAATTTTGATTTACAGTTGGTAGAATCTGCAGATATGAAACCCATGGATACAGAGAGCCAACTGCACTGACCTCCTGTATCAGTAGGTTTCCAAAATTGTTTCTGAAATTAAAATCTTTTTGAGAAAGATTTGTGGTCACAGATTTAAATCCAAGACTTTTCCATTTCTGCTTCATGTGCAGTTAAAACCCAGTTTTCATAAACAGGTCAGTATTTCCTTTTTTTTTCCCTTTCCATTTCTCCTATATTGTCAATTTTGGTTGAACATTAAATTGCTTTTTGAGATTACTGTAGTAGGTAATCTATAGTATGAAGCATTTTGGTAACAATTTATTATTTTGTTTTATTTTTTGTGATGGGGTCTTACTCTGTCACCCAGGCTGCAGTACAGTGAGGCAGTTTTAGCTCATTGTAGTCTCTGCCTCCTAGGCTCAAGTGATCTTCCCCACCTCAGCCTCTAAAGTAGCTGGGACCACAGGTGTGTACCACCACACTTGGCCAAGTTTTTTTTTTTTTTGGTAGACACAGGGTTTTGCCATGTTGCTCAGGCTGGTCTCGAACTTCTGAGCTCAGGTGATCTGCCTGCCTCACCCTCCCAAAGTGCTGGGATTACAGATGTGAGCCATCATGCCCAGCCTTGGTAGTAATTTAAGATGTATTTCAGGTCCTAGAAAATATGAAGGTACCGTGTGAATAGTCACACTGTTATTAATCATGTGTCTTATTCTAGACTCCTTGCTCTCTTTTTTATGGAATAGCTTATTAATTCTAAGCCTAAATATCTTTCATGCCCCTTCCCTCTATTCTCACTTTTACAACTCTGATTTGCCTCATGCCCCCCCCCTTTTTTAATTGTTTTTCTCTGCCATTCACTGGCACAAGAATCTCTCTCTAAAATGTAAATTTTAATTGTGGAATAATCTTGGTAAAATGGTTTTGTGATTCCTCATCTCGTATAAGTAAAACCTAAACTCCTTTTCTTTCGAGGTCTCCAGACTTACCTATCTGGTCTTATCTCCTGCCTTCCTGTTCGAAGCTCTCTCTCTCTTGCTGTTTCCCCATTCTCATTCCTACTCCCCGATATCTCTTCTACCTAACACTAAGTCATTCTTCAAGGTTAGCTCAGTTGCCACTTCTCTATAAGGAACACTTGTCTTACAACACTACATTCTTCCATTGCATTTTGCATGAACACCAAGTAAAACATTTCAGTTAGAAAATTTTCTGTGTTTGCAAGTGTGTATTGATAAGTCCTATTAGGCATTGAGCAGAACTATTTTTATCTCTGTGTCCTTAGTACTTCTGGCTTATGATAATATTTAATTGGATAGAGAGATGACTAAGTGGTTGGATGGAAAGAAAATCTTAAATGAAATAAAACAAAAAGTCTCATAGTATTCAAAAGAGTATTCAGGGATTTGTGAGACTGTACTTTTCTGTTCAGGGTTCTGTTGCTTGCTATTATTTGGCAAGTCATTTTGCCTTTCTGAAACTTCATTTTCTCAATAAACTGAGCATCTTAGACTAGATCTAAAATGTTAATTTTTTCATTCATTGACTCCTTTGAGAAAAGCTATGGGGTCTCTCATGTATACATGTAAACATGCATACTTAATTTTGAATATAAGTTTGTACTAAAATGTTAATACTGTTATTTTGGGGTGATGGGGCTATACTTTTCCTATTTTTCTGAGTTTCAGAATTTTTCTTTAATGAGTTTTTAAAATATATATAAATTTCATTAAAGTTAAAAGCAAACCAAACTGTGTTTAAATGAGAGTAGATAAAAAGATTAATGTATTGCATAATTCTTAGGAAAATTTTGCAGACTCTAAAGTTATTCAAAAACTTTGTTATTGAGGAAAATGAAATATAAAAAGATTTAATTTCCTTTTGATCTTATTGAAATATGGAAAAAAGTATACTGCTTCCTAGCACATCATTGGGAGCTATTTTTTAAAATCTAGAATTCACATTTGACTATTATATTATATAGTTACTTCTAGCTTTAAGAAAACTGGCTCAGAAGATGCAATTCAGCAGTACTTTTTGAATTTGAGTCACAGTTTAAGCTTTAATGGAGCTTCTATTTAGTTGCCTTTCCTGCCCTGTGTTTTTCTTCATGTTTCCCATGTCCTGCCCCCATATCTCACAGCATTTTGCCTTGCTAATTGTTTTTAGGACATTGTTATATGTGACTCCCATGTGTATTTTGATTGACCTTTAGATTATCTGCTAGATTTGAAGACTTTCAAGGTTCTGTGGTGACTGTATTTTGAAAACAGCTGTGTTTAGAGCCCCTTTTTTGGCCAAAGGGATGGAATAGAAACACATACTTGGCTGATATAGCCTTCCCTGGTGACCTCTGTTCCTGTGACCTGTGGCAGTATTACTCATTGTGGGGCCATTGGTAGTTCCGCTCACAGTCTCATCTGTTACTTAACTTTCTGTCATTTGTATACTTTAATGTACTCTCATGTGTATTTGCACATTCTTAGGAAGGTGGGACTGCTATTTCTGTTGTTTTTATTAAGTAGAAAATAAAGAGTTCTCAGAATAAAAACTGGACTTAAATAATGGTTTAGATCAAATTCAGTTGGGAGAATAGGCATTATACTGAAAATGTCAGAGCAGCAAAACAGCTATGACCAAGTTTAACAAAATAGCCAGTAAATTTTTATTGAGAACTTATTGTGTGCTAGGCACTGAGCTAGATATTAGAAATAAATACAATGGTGAAAAAATCAGATACATTTCTTCTCTATTATAATTTCAAGGCTAGTTGATTTCTTATGTCCTAAGTCTAATAAATCTTAATATTTTATTTCAGAAACTGGAGAGAGGCCTCGAAAAGTTGTGAGTTAAATATGAAAGCTTAGATCAAAAAGCATTTGGATAGTGCCTCAAGAATTTTTTGTGATGTAATTTAATCCGTAGTGGTACCCATTGCCAAGAAACCAAATGATATTTTTTTCAAGGAGTATTTCTTTAGTGTCATAGAACATACAGAATTTGTATTTATTTGCCTGTTAGATGTTCAATATTAGTAGATTGATGATTCTTTCAACCAGTATCTTTTAAAGAGTGATGTTAATTACTTTATAAAATAGCATTACTTTTTATCCTAAAAGAGTGAATGTATCTGTTTTTCCATAGAAGAGAAATGGCTTTAGGAACCAATCTTATTGTAGGCTAAAAATCTTTTAATGATTGTTGATTTAAAAAAATTACTTTAGAGAGACTTAGTAATTTTAGAAAAACTTAATTATGGTGGAAATAGCAATATCTGTAAATAAAAACCTGTCTGGCACTAATAACATTAGGACTGCTTAGTTTATTATGAGTGTTTTGGATTTGCGGTCAGTTTTATTTTATATATTTATTTTTTTGAGACAGAGTTTCATTCTTGTTGCCCAGTCTGTAGTGCAATGGTGTGATCTTGCCTCACCGCAGCCTCCGCCTCCCGGGTTCAAGCGATTCTCCTGCCTCAGCCTCCCAAGTAGCTGGGATTACAGGCATGTGCCACCATGCCTGGCTAATTTTGTATTTTAAGTAGAGACGGAGTTTCTCCATGTTGGTCAGGCTGGTCTCCATCTCCTAACCTCAGGCAATCCACCCGTCTCAGCCTCCCAAAGTGCTGGGATTACAGGCGTGAACCACCAGGCCCGACCTGTGGTGAGTTTTATATTGGACTGGCTAAAACTTGGAAAATGTTAATGATTTTTCTTTTAATAATTGACTTCTCATGATGTCTACCTCATTTTGAAATATTTTGATGAGTTGGAGTAGTAGGAGATCATCCTATAGTTGCCTGGTTAACAGCTAAAATATTTTATATGTGCACGTGCACACATGTATGTAATGTATTTAGTTTTGAGAAAATATCAGGTGTCTGTTGAGCAACTAGACTCTCAGTGTTGAATTATGTCAGCCAAAAATATATGATTTATACCATTAAAACAATTGGTTCATTGTATATATGCAGATATACTGACACCTTTAGAGAATAACAAGCAAGTTCTGTTTGCTTTCTATTACTAGAGCTTTTTATGGTTGAAGTATAGAACATGTCTGTGGTAAAGGAATTTTAAGCATTTATTAAAGAGAATCAAAGATTAGATTTAGTGACTAAATATGGAAGAGAAATACTAAGATTATTTAGCAAGGTATACTTTATAAAACAGCAAAATTATCTGTAGAACTATTTCCTGCCTTTCCCTCTCCTTATTCCAGTAGGCAAAACTAAAAGTTCAAACTTTAAGATTTAAAATTGATGATTTGTTTCAGAGCTGGGATCATGGAGATCTGGTGCTGGTAAGTCTTGTCAGCTTAGGGAGGAAGACCTTGACTCTTGTCTCAGCAGAGTCAGAAAAGGAACCCAACCTTCTGCCTCTTGAGATGTACTTTGTTTACTTTACCATACTGTTCTTCTGACATGAGGAAGTCTTTGACTGTAGGTTATCTTTAATATCTCCTTCCTCATAAACTGTCTCTATTTAATTGTCACATTTCCTTTGTTAGATATACACTAGTTTCTCCCCTTATCTGTGGGGGATGTATTCCGAGAACCCTGAGGATTCAGAAAACCACAGGTAGTGACTGAACCCTATGTATATTGTTTTTTCCTATACATACATACCTATGATAAAATTTAATTTATAAATTGGGCACAGTAAGAGATTAACAACAGGAACTAATAAATAGAACAATTACAACAATATACTGTAGTAGAAGTTTTATGAATGTGATCTCTCTCTTAAAATGTCTTATTGTACTCACTCTCAAAGATGTTTATTCTATAGTTTTAGCTTGCTTTCTCAGTAGGTACTTTTTAACATCCATTATGCATAAGTTTATGAAGGTGGTGGGAGTTGAGGAAAGGAAGATGGAGGAATTGCTATCACTTGTGAAGGTGCTGTGTGGGTCCCTCAACTTAGCATCCTTGTATAAGTGATCCCCTGCCTGAGTCTATCCACATTTGCACATGGTGAATATTTTAAAAATAAGCTTGAAGAGTCGGTATACAGGCTGGGTATGGTGGCTCACACCTGTAATCACAGTACTTTGGGAGGCCAAGGTAGGTGGATCACCTGAGGTCAGGAGTTTGAGACCAGCCTGACCAACATGGTGAAACCCCATCTCTACTAAAAATGCAAAAATTAGCTGTGCATGGTGGCGGGTGCCTGTAGACTCTGTGTCTCAGGAGGCTGAGGCAGGAGAATCACTTGAACCTGGGAGGTGGAGTTTGCAGTGAGCCGAGATCGCACCACTGCACTCCAGCCTGGGTGACAGAGTGAGACTGTGACTCAAAAAAAAAAAGTTTGTATACACAAATTGCTTGAAACAGTATACTACCTAATTTAATCATCTTCTGTTTCAGATGTGTGTTGTTTAGTTTCTTAAAATAGCCTTTTTGTTCTCCATGTATGAAACAGTAATGATTACAAGTATCTACTGGGATGTATTATATACTTGCTGGTTTGAAGTTAAACATTTTGGTTTTTGTTGTTGTTGCTGTTGTTGTTGTTTTTTGAGATAGAGTTTCGCTTTTGTTGCCTAGGCTGGAATGCAGTGGCATGATCTCAGCTCACTGCAACCTCTGCCTACCAGGTTCAAGCAATTCTTCTGCCTCAGCCTTACAGGTAGCTGGGATTACAGGTATGCACCATCATGCCCAGCTAACTGTATTTTTAGTAGAGATGGGGTTTCACCATGTTGGCCAGCTTCTGGTTTTGAACCCCTGACCTCAGGTGATCTACCTGCCTCAGCCTCCCAAAGTGCTGGGATTATAGGCACGAGCTACTGTGCTCGCCTGAAGTTAAACATTTTGAAATATGCCTTGGAATGGTGTTAATATACTGAAAATATAGTATTTGCCATAGGTTATATATTTTAGTGAATACAAAAATAAAACAGTGAATATTGATGAGCTCTTAGAGGATACTTAAAGAGGAAGTCAGTTTTAAAATATTCTGGATCCTCTTATGACTCCTTGCTTGTGCACATTTGTTTCCTCCTGCCTGGCATGTCCTCCTCTCTCTCTTCTCTTGCCATAGTTGGCTATTCCATAGCACTATGTGTGTAGTATCAATTTGATCCTTGCACTTGATCCTTTCTCTACAAAACTGATTTAACACAGCCTTGCAGCTGGCAGAGATAAGGTAGGAACATCCTCCTTCTGTCAGTCCAGCAAGTCCCAAGAGACTCTGAATGCTAACATACCAGCTGTACTCTTAATCACTCTTGCTAATAGTTTTCTGTTAGAACTTGATGCCTTCCTTTATACTTCCTCTCAGTCTTTCTTCCCTTCTTCCTAGTTAAACGTCCCTTCTTGAGTTTTAATAGAAACCCTTGCATACCTCTGTCATATCCCATTGTATTGGCATTGTTCCTTTGTCACCCTTATGAAATTGAGTCTCTTTTTTTTTAGTTTTTTGAGAAAGAGTCTTGCTCTGTCTCCCAGGCTATAGTGCAGTGGTGTGATCTTGGCTCACTGCAACCTCTGCCTCCCAGGTTCAAGTGATTCTCCTGCCTCAGCCTCCCAAGTAGCTGGGATTACAGGTGACCACCACGCCCGGCTAATTTATATATTTTTAGTAGAGACAGGGTTTCACTTTCTTGGCCAGGCTGGTCTCAAACTCCTGACCTTGTGGTCCACCTGCCTTGGCCTCCCAAAGTGCTGGGATTACAGGTGTCAGCCACCATGCCCAGGCCTAAATTGAGTCTTCTGAGAGCAGGGTCGATTTTCTGTATTTTCTGAAAACTTCAGGCAAACAGTTGACACAGGAGATACTAAACTGAACCAGAGAATCTGATCTGGAAAATATTTATTTGCATCACCATTTTGGAACACATTTTCCCCATTCATGCTTATCAAATAGTCTCTTAAAGCTACTTTTGCCTAAAATACCCTACACCATAGCTTAAAAGTAGCATAATTTTTTTTGTAGTCTCTTAACAGATTTCTGTCATGGTGTTTACCTTATATTACAGTTGGTAGGAAGGAACTTTGTTGAGCTATTGCTGGTGTCTTTATAATGTGTACAATTTTTGGATATAACACGTTAAATCTGAACTTTGGTATTCTGTACCACTTCCTTTGCTTTATGTTTTTTCTTTAGCTCACATAGAAAAATATTGCACACAAGAAAAGAACATAGTGGATGTTAAAAGAAACAAACCCTTTTAAACCTTTAGTGGGAAGGACTGTTTGCCAGCCTGCTTTCATATAGTTTTGTTACATCACTTAGGTGAGCTCTACTTTAGTAAGGAGAAGATTATTTGCAGAGATTGTCATTTCAAGAGAAGAAAGAGAGAAAAGAGAAAACATGTCACAGTATAGTCAAAGCAGAAACCTGACTTTTAGTGTTGATTTTCTTTCAAGTTGTCACATTTGTTTGTTTCATTTATTTCTATAATAATTAATGATGATACTATTAATCCAAATGAGTTTATTTTGTAGTAAAGCTGTTGAGACACTGTTGATTTTTTTCTCCTTTCTCTTCCCAAAATTAAAAAAAAAAAAAAAAAAAAGCCATGTGGAGGAAGAGTAGAAGGAGGAAAGAAACAGTAGTATGGTAACCATTTGTTCAACACTGAGGAATCTTTTCAATGTCTTTGCTCTCTTCTGGCTTCCGAGAGCTAAGATACAGCCCCTGCTTTTAAGGGGTTCATAACCTATTCCAGTGGTTATAAAGAGTTGCTAGGGATGGCCAGCATCAGCTCAGAGTTACTTGGATTGCTTTTTCAATATACCTTATCCCCATAAGGACCTCCAGCTATCCTAGGAACTTCTGACAGAGTGAGGAATGTTGCGGAAAAGTACTTAGTAAAATATTAGAAAACGGTCTGCTACAATTTAAACTGGGTGTAATTTGACTTGACATTTGATATGATTTGGCTCTGTGTCCTCACCCACATCTCATCTTGAATTATACTACCATAATTCCCATGTCCACATGTTGTGCAAGGGACCCAATGAGAGGTAATTGAATCATGAGGGCAGTTTCCCCCATACTGTTCTCATGGTAGTGAATAAGTCTCAGGAGATCTGATGGTTTTATCAGGGATTTCCGCTTTTGCATCTTCCTCATTCTCTCTTTGCCTGTTGCCATCCATGTAAGACATGACTTGCTGTTCCTTGCCTTCCACCATGATTGTGAGGCTTCCCCAGCCACCTGGAACTTTAAGTCCAGTTAAACCCCTTTCTTTTGTAAATTGCCTAGTCTTGGGCAATCTGTCTTCATCAGCTGCATGAAAGTGGACTGATACAATACCAGATGTATTTTTCCCAAGCTTTTATGTTGATCAGTTTACAGTCTACAGAAGTCGAAAGAACAATGTAGTGAACACTTGCATACCTTTCATCTTTTCAGTATTCAAAATTCAGTATTTGCAAACATTTTGTCGCATTTGCTTTAGCTCCTCTTTCACACACACACACACACACACACACACACGGACACTTTTTCTGAACAATTTGAAAAATAAGTTTCAAATGTCAGGGCATCTGACTCCTAAATACTTTAGTATGAATCTCCTAAGGACAAAGACATTCTTCTACAGAACTGCAGTGCCGTTATTCTACCGAATGAATTTAACATTAATAATATTATCTATTATTTAGTTCATATTCAAATTCTCCACTTATTCTAAAAATATCCTCTATAGGCTTTTATAAAAATCATCATCTAGGATTGAGTCAAAGAGTATGCATTGCATCTGTTAATCATGTTCTTTTTTTTTTTTTTTTTTTAGAGACATGGTCTTGCTCTTTCAACCAAGCTAAAGTGCATTGGCAGTCTTGGCTCACTGCAACCTCCGCCTTCTAGGATCAAGTGATTCTTGTTCCTGAGCCTCCTAAGTAGCTGGGATTACAGGTGCCCACCCCTGTGCCTGGCTAATTTTTGTATTTTTAGTAGACACTGGATTTTGCCTGTTGGCCAAGCTGGTCTCAGACTCCTGGCCTCAAGTGATCCACCCGCCTTGTCCTCTTAGAGTGCTGGGATTACAGGTGTGAGTCACCATCCCTGGCCTGCTTAACATGTTCTTTTAATCCAGATTCTAGAATGGTCTTTTCATCTTTTTATACTGACACTTGTGAAATGTCTAATTCAAATCTCATATTTTTAAAATATTTTATGATTGAATAATTTTAAATACCCTACGGTGTTTTACTATTTATTAAGGAAAACTGAACAAAAATATTTACCTTCTTTCATTACGTAATTTGTTCCCCATTAGTAAGACTGCATTTGTCAACAACCTATATTTTGATCTATAGCAGAGTTTTAGCATTTTTAGATCCAGAAGAGATCTTGGATCTGTAGGTAAATATTTTCATTTTATAGATGAAACTGAGGTATGAAGATACCAAGTCTTAACCAGCCAGGGATTATTTGTCATCCCACCCCGGGGACATTAGGTGTGTCTGGAGATGTTTTCGTGTTGTCACAACTAGGGAGGTGCTGCTGGCTGGGGATGCCGCTAAGCATCTTACAGTGCACAGAGCAGAATTGTCCAGCCCAAAATGTCAGTAGAACCAAGGTTAAGAAACTCTGTCTAAAATCACACAGCTAACGGTGGGACTTAAAACCATGTTTCTTGACTCTCAATTCTGTATTCTTTCTACACACAAAAGCTGAAATGCTTTGCTTTCTTTTCCTTTCATTCTCAACACCTTCATCCTCCCTGTATTCATTTTTTGTTAAGCCTAATGAATTATTTTATGACTATAAGGACTAAGGCAAATTAGAACATACTGCTTGAAAGAAAATGGAGTGTCTTTCCAAAATGAGAAATGTAAACTTGGCATGGTGGCTCATGCCTGTAATTCCAGCATGTTGGAAGGCCAAGGTAGGAGGACTGCTTGAAGTGAGGTATTTGAGACCAGCCTGGGCAACATAGCAAGATTCTTGTCTTTATTAAAAACCAAACAGTGACTTTTAATATTTTTGAAAAGAAAAGAAATATAAATGTGCTTTCAGTGGAGTTTTATTCTTGTAAGTAAAAATTTTTGCAGCTTGCGTTTTTAAGAGCAGTTTAGGTAACCATAATTGCTCATACCTTATTTGGTACTTACAGAAACCCTTTGAGGTTAAATAATGAGCAAAGCACATAGCATTTTCTTTTCACAAGTGAGAAAATGAAGTTTCCCAGAAAATAACATCCCGTCTAATTGTGGTCAGGTAAGGTATTAGTCAAAGTTATGTAGACATAGATTTAAGTTGAACAGACAAAACAGGAACAGGTCAGGTAATCTCAAAATGTTCTAAGCACCTCGTCACTGAATACATTTAGACAGAGGTTCTGGGATATTGTTGGGGATGTTGTACAGGTGATTTAGGTATCGGATAGAAACTGGAGATAGAGCAGAGAATTAGATAGAGCTCCACTGAGTAACACACTCTTACTGGGGAGCCAAACCTTAAATAGGTGCAGTTTACTACAGCTTAGCATTTGATGTTATGAAGATAGTGCTTTAAATGTGTCGTACTTTCTCTTTTATGCCTGAACACGCATACAATTCTCAGTGCTCAGGATCTGTTTCCCTTCTTTCATTTTATAAGCATGTATTAAGTCTTAACATTCACTCATTCATCCACCAAATATCTGTTGAGCCCATTCTGTCTTAGGGACTGTTACAGATAATGGAACAAACAAAACAATTCTGCCCGGTTGGAGCTTATATCCTAATGAGGGAGACAGACAACAAACAAGATAAGTGAAATGTAGAATGTCAGATGATGATAAGTGCTATGGAAAAAATAAAGCGGCACAGGAGAGAGATCCTGCTGCACAGCAGTGGGTAGGGGCTGTGACAAGTGCTGCTTTTTGAGTAGATTATTCAAGGAAGGCTTCACAGAGCAGGTCATATTTGAGCAAAGACCTGAGGAAGGTGAAGCAGACTGCAGTTATCAGAGGGAAGAGCACTCTAAGTTAGGCGTGGGCAAATGTGTTCTGTACAGGGCCTAGAGTAAATACTTTAGGCTTAGTGGGTTATATAGTCTCTGTTGTAGCTACTTAGCTATTGTGGTATGAAAGCAACTATAGACTATAGGTAAGCAAATAAGCAGGCCTGTCTTTTCAGTAAATACAGAAACAGGCAGTGGGCTCTACTTTGCCAACTCCTGCTTTAAGTGGAAGGAAAACCTAATGCAAAAACGCTGGGTAGCAGCAGGGCTGGCATGTTGAAGGAGCAGCAGGGAGGCCAGTATGGCTGGAACTCAGAAGGAGATGGGCAGAGGTCAGCTCCCCATTAGGGCCTTGCAGGCAACTGTCACAATAACTTTTTGTCAGAATAGGATGGAAGGCATCGAAGGTTTTAAACAGGGAGATACCATGATCTGGTGAGAAAGATCAGGGGTTTGTTTTTGAACAGGGTAATTTCAGATGCCTATGAAACACCCTAGTGGAGTTGTCAAAAAGGAAGTTGGATATATGCCTGGGGTTCAGAGAAGAGGTCTGTACTGGAGCCAAAATGTGAGTCTTCAATGTAGTGATAGTACTTAAACCATTAAACTGTTCTTAACAGGAGTAATATAACTCTATGGGGATCAGAAATTGGTTCTTGAGGGAGATGGAAAAAATTCTTAGATATTGCAGTAGATCTCACCAAAACTCAATCCTACCATTTTGAACTGTGGTAAACATCACATAACAAAATTTATCATCTTTTTTTAAAGCGTACAGTTTAGTAGTGTAAAGTATATTCACATTGTTGTGAAACAGATCTCCAGAAATTTTTCATCTTGCAAATCTGACACTCTGTACCTGTTAAACAACAGCCTTTCCTTTCCTCTACTCCCAGCCCCTGGCACCCACCACTCTACTTTGTCTCTGAATTTCACTAGTTCAGATACCTCATATAAGTGGAACTATACAATATTTGTCTTCCTGTGACTGCCTTATATCACTAAGCACGATGTCCTCAAGGTTTGTTCATGTTATAGTATGTAGCAAGATTTCCTTTTTAAAGGCTTAACAGGCCTCCTTATGTACTTTCTTAATACTCTATTACAATAACACTTCTAACAAGAAGTTGTAATTTCTTATTTAATTGTCTTTTTCCCTGAAAGAAAGAATATTTCCAAGATTCAGTGGCAGAATATGTTTGTCTTATTCATAGATGTTTTCATAGCTTCTGGAAGATACTGAATGAGAATTCTATATAGAAATAGAAGACAGAATACCTTCCTTTGATGGAGGAATCATTGACCCTCGAAAATTTTGTTGGAGAGATGATGCTTGAACTGTCTTTGAAGAAGTAGGAATTTACCAGGCTGAGAAAGGGCAACCTAGGCAGAGAGAACAGCTTACAGCTATGCATGGTTTCATGACAGGACCTTGTATGTAGTAGCTCCAGCAGAAAGTTTGAAAAGTGGCAAACCATATATTGTGATGGGTTATAGTCAGAGGATGAAGAACCTTGCCTGCCAACGCAAGAAGCTTGTTTTTTTTTACTTTCTAGGCACCTTTAGGCAGTTGGGAGCAAACGGAGCCTTCTGAGCAAGTGAGCGATGGGATCAGGTTCCTTTTTTTGGTTTGGGTTTGGGTTGGGGTTTCTGTTTTGTTTTGTTTTAAGGAAGGTCATTCTGGTGGCCCTTTGGAGGAGGCACAGGAGTGGTATATGGACTGGTAGAAGGAATGGTAGTTACAAATTGCAGCAGTCCAAGCAACACACAACAAAGACCTCAAGTAAGCAGGCTTCCCTAAGACAGACTATTCAGAAGAAATTTATGAGGTAGAATCATCATGGTGTGATGACCAGCTGGTGGGGAAGATGACACAGTTCCAGACATTAGGAACATTAGACAAGTAAAAGATTGGAGTCAGAACACTGAGTTCTTTGTGGATATGGTAAATCTGGAGTGTCCTGAGAGCACCAAGGTTAGAATTTAGCAGAGAGAGAGAGAGAGAGGAAGAAAGAAAGACTCATCTGAAGCCTGAGGAACAGTCTGGGCTACTATTTCTGTTTTCTTTTTCTTTTTTTTTTTAGACAGGGTCTTCCTCTGTTTCCCAGCCTGGAGTACAGTGACATGAACATGGCTCACTGCAGCCTCAACCTCCTAGGCTCAAGTGATCACCCACGTTAACCTCCCAAAGCACTGGGATTATAGGCATGCACACACCGCTCCCAGCCTGGGCCTCTATTTCTCCTGTTGCTGTGTGTTGTAGCTGGCCCTGTAGTGTATTATCCCTCATCTGTGTGGGAATCCTGCAAATCAGGCACCATGCTCTCTTTTCCTCATTGAGGAAGACAAAGGCAAATAGATTAAGAAGCTTATTCAGGGTGACACAGCTAGCAAGTGGGAGTGAAAGATTCAAATTAGATCTGTTAGGAGGGAATACTTAGTAAAGGAAATTTCAACAAAATTAAGAATGAAAGTTGATTGCTTATGTTAGATAGCTCTTTATCTAGAGCTTTAGATTAAGTTTTAATGGATTAAAAAATACTAGTGCTTTGGAAGAAAATAAGTTTTACTGGGTAATCCTTTCTTACCTTCCCAATTCTTGGCTTGGGGTCCATTATATAAGTTCTGTTTGTTTCTTGTAAAAGCATTTTGCCTCCATTCTGCATTGGTGTTTTTCGAGGCCATGCCAGGCTACCAGTTTTAGGAGGAATTGGAATACTTTCAAGTATGCTTAATCTAGAGCATGAGATTTGGAGAAGACTTGATTTAAATTTTTATTCCAGTCTGAACACATTGACTGTTGGTGTTAGGCAAGTGATCATAAGAAATGTGACTTTAGGTGAGTAACTTTGCCTTATCTGAGCCTCAGTTTGTCTGCTCATGTAAAAAATGAGGATGCTCTTACAGCCTAGGTTTGTGAAAAATTAAATTATATGTACACTTTCCATAGTTACTAGTGCTGTTTCTGACATGTAACAGCTAGTTGCTCAGTAGATGTATTAGTTCTCCTTTGCTGCTCACTCATATTGCTCTCAGTCCCCTTTACTGTATCTCTCCTTCCTGCTGGCTGCTAAAACAGGGTCCAGCATAACTCCAGTCACTGGAGATGCCTTAAAGAAATTGGGACTGGAGCAGTTACCTACTTTTTGGATCCTGGAATCGATGATCTGTATGTCCCAAACTTTAAATATTAAATGAAGGTTATAATCTATATGTAAGATACCACCTTTGGTATCTTACATATAGATTATAGAACAACCTCTTCTCATGAAAACCTTGTTTCTCTGTATTCCAAATACAGTTCTCCATTGGTATCTGTGGGGAAGTGGTTTCAGGACCCCTTTGGGGATACCAAGATCTGCATCCCCCCCAACCCTGCCTCACAGATACTGAAATGCTCAAATCCCTTATATTAAATGGCATAGTATTTGCATGTATCCTAAATACACCCTCCTGTGTGCTTTAAGTCATCTCTAGATTACTTGTAATACCTAACACAATAAAAATGCTGTGCAAATAGTTGTTATACTCTACGTAAGTACATTATTTGTAATATAAGTTACAAATTGTAAATACATTATTTTCTATGTATTTAAGGAGTAATGACAGGAAAAAAAATGTCTGGATCTGTTCAACACAAATGTAACCATTCATTTTTTTCCCCCAAATATTCTCAGTCCACAACTGGATGAACCCATGGTTGTGGAGGACTGACTTTACCTGAATAACCAAGGGACTGAAAACCTCAAGATTTAATGAAAGTTATTATAAATTAGTGACTTG
This sequence comes from Callithrix jacchus, assembly GCF_049354715.1. Classification (NCBI taxonomy): domain Eukaryota; kingdom Metazoa; phylum Chordata; class Mammalia; order Primates; family Cebidae; genus Callithrix; species Callithrix jacchus. Next base: position 92,330,602 of record NC_133508.1, on the reverse strand, counting down.
GAATCAAATGGCTATGTTTACTTGTTTTTCCTTAAGCTCTTGACGTATATGTTACTAATTGTTTATTGTAATAAATAATAGACAAATCTGCTTAAAATAATCATGGGGAAATCAGTCTGTCATCCTCATTTTTCCATATATTGATCAGACAGAGGTTCTTTTGAGTACATGTTGGTTGATAGTGTAGTTCAGTAATTGAATTTAGTATTCAAATAAACTTTAAGCAACACTGGCAGTATCTTATTCGTTAAGTTGAATAATTTTCTTTATCTGTATTTGTTGAGTCAGCGGGCAGACAGGAGCTTATCTCTAAACTAGCAGGTGGTAGGTGCCTCCCCAGTAGGTTTTACTTCTTTCAACAAAGAAGGCTTAAACTATAATAATGTATCCTTGTTGGGTTCAAGACTAATCAGTTTATTGTCTCTAAAAAAAATAAGGGTACTTTTCTAAATAAATATTAAACTCTATTATTAACTTAGAAGTTTGCATGTTGATTTTTTAAAGATCATTTACAAGGATTAGGTAGATTTTGTTTGCGTGTGTACTTAACTCCCAGTTAGGATGTTGTTTGTACTTAGGATGGTTCATTTGCATTTTTCAAACAGGCAAGTTTCTGGATATGGATAGCAACATATGTACAAACATGTCTGACTACAATTTTTAGAATGAAAGATACCATGCAGAAAGATATTTTTGTCAAAATAATCTATATTTTAAACCTAAAGGTATTTGCTAAACTATGTGGGGGTAGAGTCATACTATACAGTGACAGTGTTTATCAATTACATGGCAGTTCCAACAATTAAAAGTACCAGACTGGGTGTGGTGGCTTACATGTAATCCCAGCATTTTGGGAGGCCGAGGCAGGCATATCACGAGGTCAGGAGTTCGAGACCAGCCTGGCCAACTTGGTGAAACACCGTCTCTTCTAAAAATACAAAAAATTAGCCAGGTGTGGTGGCACGCTCCTGTAATCCCTGCTACTCAGGAGGCTGACGCAGGGGGATCACTTGAACCCGGGAGGCAGAGGTTGCAATGAGCAGAGACAGCACCACTGCACTCTGTCCTGGGCAACAGAGCAAGACTTTGTGTCAAAAAAATAAGTGCCATATTGATCTTACTAGTCCAAACAGTTGGCACACAGATGAAGTCATAATCACAACTATTTGAATTCCTAGCATATTTATGACATTATAAAGTAATATGGCAGTTACAGAAACTGGTTTATATTTTCATTTGTATTTATGGGCATAAAAATAATACATATTTAGAAAGTAGCCGAAAATACTGAAGATATATTAGTATGTATCCAACAATGTTGTTTTTATTTTAATCCTAAACTGACTAATTAGAAATCATAATTGAACACATTAGTTTATCTGTATCATTTTTCTTGAACAAATTAATTCACAAGATTTAATGTTATTAGAAATTTTTCAGCTTAGGCCATGTGTGGTGGCTCACACCTGTTATCCCAGCTCTTTGGGAGGCTGAGGCGGGTGGATTACGAGGTCAGTAGTTCAAGACCAGCCTGGCCAAGATGGTGAAACCCCGTCTCTACTAAAAAAATACAAAAAATTAGCCAGGCGCAGTGGTGGGTGCTGTTTATCCCAGCTACTTGGGAGACTGAGGCAGGAGAATTGCTTGAACCCGGGAGTAGAGGTTGTAGTGGGCCAAGATCATGCCACTGAACTCTAACCTGGGAGACAGAGCAAGACTCTGTCTCAAAAAAAAAAAAAAGAGAATTTTCAGGTTAAAAGTGACATTTAGTAATTGTTGGCAAGCTCATTTCTCGTCTACCTTTGTGCCAGAGCTGTGCGTCTCCTAACAACTGCTGGATTTACATTAATATTGTAAAATATTTTTTTAAATTATTTTTCAATTTTAAATGAAGTTGATGGAATATGATAAAAAGGAGCAAAGATTGACTCAAGTAATCAAAAGGCTAAAAGTGTTGACGTTTTACTTGAAAAATAAAGTAATACTGGTTTTGAAATAGTATTATCTATAATCTTCTTTCTGGAGCACCATTTCCTTTAAACTTCTTCAACTGTGTACACATATTTGTTCTCACTGCATATATACATGGACATCCACAAGCTGGTTTGACACCCCCCACCCCTTTTTCTACTTTCACATATCCTGTCTTTAAAGACAAGAATTGTGTCAGTATCTCTCTCCTCAGCACTGAACATTTTGTCTGGAGCATAGCACTCTCAATAAATATGTTTTTAATTAGAATCAGTGATCATTACTGGTTACTTTTGTATCATTTGGATTTGGCATCTAACGAGAAAATAGTAAATTCCAGACATCTTATTAAAAGCCCAGTACGTTATGTCCGTTGGGAGATAGGACTGTTTTGCCATAGGACGATGCTGAGCTGCTTTGCATGTTTTCTCTTGCTCAGTATGTAATTTTTGCTAAAGACAGGCTCTACTTAAAGGGATAACTCAAAATATCAAACCAACCTACACATTGGTTTATACTATCATTTTCCCCTCAGTGATTGCTTATCTCTTTTTCCTCTCTGTGATTGCTTATCTCTTATCTCTTTGTGTTGGCAGCACCCTCCTGAAAATGTAGTGCTGCTTTGTATCATTCCTTAACCCTGTGTATAACATGCTGTTCCCTCCATTTTTAAGACCAAGAATGTTAACTATCTAGGAGGCAGCATGCTATTTTTCACATTAAGTCTTAAATAATACTTTCTTTTTGTCTTGTCTTTTCTTTTTTCTTTCTTTCTTTTTTTTTTTTTTTTTTTTTGAGCTGGGGTCTTGCTGAGTCGCCCAGGCTGGAATGCAGTGGCACAATCTTGGCTCACCACAACCTCCACCTCTCAGGTCTGAGTGATTCTCCTGCTTCAGCCTCCTGAGTAGCTGGGATTACAGATGCCTGCCAGCATCTCTGGCCAGTTTTTGTATTTTCAGTAGAGATGGGGTTTCACCATGTCAGTCAGGCTGGTCTCAAACTCATGACCTTAAATGATCTGCCCTCCTCAGCCTCCCAAAGTCCTCGGATTACAAGCGTGAACCACTGTGCCTGGCCTTAAATAATATTTTTTAATTGCTGTTTTAAAACTAATTGCCATGTGTGTTAAATTTTTATTGCAGATTGTTAGGTACAACTCTGTGTTTTGCAGTTCTTAGATGTATACTTGTTTAGTAACTATAATCATTGAACTCATTTTTGTAAATCAACTCTTTTAAATAATAGCTTTATTAAGAAATAATTCACATACTATAAAGTTTACCCTTTTAAAGTGTGCATTCACAGAGTTGTGCAGCCATCACCACCATTTATTTTGGGAATATTTTCATCACCTCCCTTTTCTTCCTCCTGCCATCCTCCAGCAAGTAGCAGTCTAATTTCTGTGTCTATGGATTTACCTATTGTGAACATTTCATATAAACAGAATCATACAATATATGGCCTTTTATGTCTGGCTTCTTTCACTTAATATATTTTTGGAGTTCATTCAGAACTGAACGTCAGAACTCATTTTTGTTGAAATTCATTCAACTCACTGTATTTATTAAATATACTGTAACATCAGTATTTTGTTCATTTTTAGAGCTAAAAAATACTTCATTGTATGGATATAACACATAGATATAAAATGGATTGTTCATTCATTCTTTTTGATGGACATTTGGGTAATTTCCAAACCTTTTGGCTGTTAGCAACAATGATACCATGAACACTCGTGTACACATGTTTTATATGAACATATGTTTCCACTTCTCTTACGAATATATGTAGGAATGGAATTATGTCATGTGGAAACTGACTAACCTTTGAGGAACTGCCAAACTGTCTTAGAAAGTTGGTGGCATCATTTTATAATCAACCAGTAATGTGTGAAGGTTCTAATTTCTTCACATTCTCACCAATACTTGTTATTCCCTGTCTTTTTTTTTGAGATGGAGTTTCGCTATTGTTGCCCAGGCTGGACAGCAATGGCACAATCTCAGCTCACTGCAACCTCCACCTCCTAGGTTCAAGTGATTCTCCTACCTCAGCCTCCCTAGTAGCTGAGATTACAGGTGCCAGCCACCACGCCCAGTTAATTTTTGTATTTTTAGTAGAGGCAGTGTTTCACCATGTTGGTCAGGCTAGTCTTGAACTCCTGACCATCAGCCTCAGACTCCCAAAGTGCTGGAGTCATAGGCATGAGCCACCATGCCTGGCCTATTTCCTATCTTTTTAAATTTTAGCCATCCTAGTATCTGTGAAGTGGTATCTTGTGGTTTTGATTTGTGTTTTCCTGAAGATGCTTAGCATCTTTTTGTGAACCACTTCTGTATCTTTTTTTGAGAAACATTTATTCAAATCTTTGCCCATTTTTATTAGGTTATTTGTCTTTTTATTGTTGAGTTGTAAGAGGTTTTTTGTTTGTATTCTGGATGCAAATCTCTTATGAGATCTGTGATTTACAAATATTGTTTCTTATTCTATAGATTCTTTTTTCACTTTCTTAATGGTGACCTTTGATGCACAAAAGTTTTTATTTTTGATGAAGTTAAATGTATTTTTTCCTTTGTTACTTTTGCTGTTCCAAGAAGTAATTACCTAATCCAAGATCATGAAGATTTACTCTTGTGTTACATTGAGTTAGTTTTAGTATGTGGTTTGAGGTGGGGTCATTTCATTCTTTTTTCTTTTTGACCTTTCTTTGAAATTTATTAGAATAATTAAATGCAAGCAATAGTTAAATATGTAACATAAGAAAATTTTCCTGAGTCCTTTTTTGTTTTTCAAGAAAGCTTGCTTACATTTGCCCTTAATTTTTTTATTTGTATACATTTATATGGTACAAGTATAGTTTTGTCACATGAATATATTGTGTAGTGGTGAAGTCAGGCTGAGCCCTCTTTTATGTTAATGTTTAAATTCATGTTGGCAGATTGAAAATACAGTATTTCAAGCAAAATAAGTGAAAATATTTATGCCTAGGGTATCTTTTCAAGATACTATAACATCAAGGAAAAATGGAAAAAGAATTCTGCAAACATCCAGGGAAAAAACAAGTTAATCACAAAGGAATGAAAATTGAGCTGGCCTCAAAATTCTTCACAGCATTAAATACCAAAACTTAGTAAAAACATATAAAATATTTCTTATTTTTCTCATAAGTTATTTAAAAAGTTACAAAGCATACATTTTTGCCAGACTGTTGATGAAGCTGCATACATCCACTTAAATTACTAAATGTTAACATCTTGTGACATTTACTTTCTCCCTCTCTCTCTCCTTTATTTGATATCTACATATATCTATATATAAGTTCCAGATATTATGTCACCTCAACTTTAAAAACTTTAGTATTAGTATTTATGTCCTATGAATAAGGACATTCTCCTACATTATTTTTTATTTTTATTTATTTATTTATTTATTTCGAGATGGAGTGTCGCTCTTGTTACCCAGGCTGGAGTGCAATGGTGCGATCTCGGCTCACCACAACCGCCGCCTCCTGGGTTCAGGCAATTCTCCCACCTCAGCCTCCTGAATAGCTGGGACTACAGGCACGCGCCACCATGCCCAGATAATTTTTTGTATTTTTAGTAGAGACGGGGTTTCACCATGTTGACCAGGATGGTCTCGATATCTTGACCTCATGATCCACCTGCCTCGGCCTCCCAAAGTGCTGGGATTACAGGCTTGAGCCACCGCGCCCAGCCCCAAAAAGAAATTAAAGAGAGAGCCAGAAAGGACATTTAAAGAGATTCAAGTATAAACTTAATAATAGATAATATTGTTGTATCCATGTGAAATTTCCTAGGTTTAATAATGGTAGTGTAATAATGCAGGAGAGGTTGAGCGCGGTGGCTCACGCCTGTAATCCCAGCACTTTGGGAGGCCGAGGCAGGTGGATCACGAGGTCAAGAGATCGAGACCATCCTGGTCAACATGGTGAAACCCCATCTCTACTAAAAATACAAAAAATTAGCTGGGCATGGTGGTGCGTGCCTGTAATCCCAGCTACTCGGAAGGCTGAGGCAGGAGAATTGCCTGAACCCGGGAGGCGGAGGTTGCGGTGAGCCGAGATCGCGCCATTGCACTCCAGCCTGGGTAACAAGAGTGAAACTCTGTCTCAAAAAAAAAAAAAAAATTCTTTTTAATACAATAGATAGAGGTTTATGTATTGCTTTGGTTATTGCATCTCATTCTCTCATGTGTTTTTTATTATACTTTAAGTTCTGGGATACATGTGCAGATCTCAGATCTTGAAGGATTGTTACATAGGTATACAGAGGCCATGGAGGTTTACTGCCTTCATTCCCCCATCACCTACCTTAGGTATTTCTTCTAATGTTATCCCTCCCTAACCTCCCCATCCCCTGCTATCACTCCCCTAGCCACCCACACCCCAACAGACCCCAGTGTGTGATGTTCCCCTCTCTGTGTCCACGTGTTCTCGTTGTTCTACACCCACTTATGAGTGACAACGTGGTGTTTGGTTTTCTATTCTTGTATCAGTTTGCTAAGAATGATGGTTTCCAGATTCATCCATATCCCTACAAAGGACATGAACTCATCCTTTTTTATGGCTGCATGGTATTCTATTATGTGTATATATGTGCCACATTTTCTTTATCCAGTCTATCCTCTGGCATTTGGATTGAGGGGCATTCTGTTTATGGTGTTTTCATCCTTTTCACGCTGGTTTCTCCACATCTTTGTGGATTTATCTACCTTTCATCTTTGAAGTTGGTGACTTTCGGATGGGGTCTCTGAATGGACGTCCTTTTTGTTGATGTTGAGGCTATTCTTTCTGTTTTTTGGTATTCCTTCTAATAGTCAGGCCCCTTTGCTGCAGGATTGCTGGAGGTCCACTCCAGACCCTGCTTGCCAGGGAATCACCTGCGGAGGCTGTAGAACAGCAAGGATTGCTGCCTGTTCCTTCCTCTGTTAGCTTTGGCCCAGAAAGGTACCTACCAGATGTCAGCCACAGCTCTCCTGTATGAGGTGACTCTTAGGATACACAGGAGTCAGGGAGCCACTTGAGGAGGCAGTCTGTCCCCTTGTCAGAGTTCTAGTGCTGTGTTGGAGCTCCTTCACTCCCTTCAGAGCTGCTGGGCAGGGACGTTTGAGTCTGCTGCCGCAGAACTCAAAACCTCTCCTTTTCCCAGGTGCTCTGTCCCAGGAAGGTGTGGCTTTACTTATAAGTCCCTGACAGGCTGCTTCATTTTTTCGGAGATGCCCTGCCCAGCAATGAGGGAGTCTAGTCACAGTCTGCATGCAGAGGCATTGTTGAGCTGCTGCAGGCTCCCTCCAGCTGCTATGTAAACTTCTTTGTGCTTTTGTTTACATAGATAAGGGTAGATCTGCCTCAGTATTGGCCATTGCCTCTCCCTTTTGGGAGAGGCAAGAACTGCTTTGCTGGCAGCGAAAATTCTAAGCCAGTGGGATTCAGTTTGCTGGTCTCTGTGGGGGTGGGACCCGCCAAGCCAGATCACCTGCCTCCCCGCCTTCAGCCCCCTTTCTCTCAGGGGTATGGCGACTCAGTCTTGTAGGCGCTTCAGGCGCCAGTCAAAACGGCTGCTCAAGATTTGTGCTGTGAACTCACGGTGCCGGCTGAATCACCTGCCCAGATTTGCCCTGGAGACCCGCGGCACCTGTTGGCATGCAGGAATCTCCTTGTCTGTGGGCTGCAGAAGCTCAGCATCTGAACCGGAGCTCTGGAGTGGCCCAAAATGTCCCGGATAGCCTCTCTTGGGTAGGAGGGAGTGCCCTCCTGCCTGTTGCACTTCCCGGGTGAGGCAGCACCCCACCCTGCCTTGGTTTGCCCTCCTTGGGCTACACCCACTGTCCAACCAGTCCCATTGAGATGAATGTGGTATGTCAGTTGGAAATGCAGAGATCACTGGCCTTCTGCGTCCCTCTGTCTGGGAACTGCGCTCTGGAACTGTTCCTATTCGGCTATCTTGGCCAAAGTCCTCTGTTGTGTGTATTCAGTTGTCTCAGCACCATTTGTTGAAAAAATTGTCCTTCCTCCATTGGATTACTTTTATGCCTTTGTCAAAGACTGTCATGTCACTCTTGTTGGAAAATTAATTGACCATAAATACTAGGTTTTATTTATGAACTCTCAATTATATTCCATTGATTCATCATGCCATTACCATAGTCTTGATTGCTGTAGTAACCAAGTTGTAGTAAATTTGTAACCAAGTAAGCAGTAACCAAGTTTGTACTATAGTAATTTGGTTGTAGTAAGTTTTGAAAATGGGAAATGCGAATTCTTGAACTTTGCTGTTTGATTATTCCTTGTAAATTTTAGAGTTAAGATTGTCATTTTTTGCAAAGAAGCTAACTGGAATTTGGATGCTGATTGTGTTCAACTTGTATACCAATTTGGGGAATATTGTTATCTTGGCAGTTTCAAATTCCAGTCCATGAACATAGGATGTCTTTTTGTTTATTTAGTTCTTTTAATTTCTTACAATGATGCTTTGTAGTTTTCAGTGTACAAGTCTTATACTTCCTCAGTATTTTATTCTTTTTTATGTCATTGTAAATGAAATTATTTTCTTTATTTTATGATTACCCATTGTTAGTGTATAGAAATACAGTTGCATTTTGTATATTGATACTGTATTTTGCACCCTTGCTAAACTCATTTATTAGTTCTGGTACATATTTTGGTGAATTACTTAGGATTTTCTATGTGCAAAATCATGGCATCGATGAATAGCAGTTTTATTTCATCGTTTTAAATCTGAATGCCTTTTTTCTTTGCCTAATTGCCTTGACTAGACACTTCAGTGCATTGTTGAATGGAAGCTGTGAAAGCAGACATCTTTGTCTCATTACTGATCTAGAGAAAAGCACTCAGTATTTCACGGTTAAATATGTTGTGTACTATAGGTGTTTTTGTAGGTGCCTTTAAATGGGTTAAAAAAGTTCCCCTTTGTTTCTAGTTTGCATGTTTTTGTTGTTGTTATAAAATCATGGAATGGTGTTGCATTTTGTGAATTTTTTTCCTGCGTCACTTGAGATGACATCATGTGATATTTTTATATATTTTTTTCTATTACTACAGTGTTATTATATTGATTTTTTGTTGTTATTGCTTGTTTGTTTTGTATGCTAAACCTACCTTGATTTTTGAGATAAGTGCTACTTGGTTATGGTTTAGGATCTTTTAATATCTGTCTGGATTTGGTTTACTGGTTTATTGTTAAGGATTTTTGTGTCACTATTCCTAGGGTTACTGGTTTGGGGTGTGTGTGTGTGTGTGTGTGTGTGTGTGTGTGTATGTATGTATCTTTTTACATTATTTTAAAGTGTGATAATATATAGTAACTTAAAATTTACCATTTCATTCATTCTTAAGTGTACAGTTCTGTGGCATTAAATACATTCACATTGTTCTGCATCCATCAGTCCCATCCATCTTCGGAACCACTTCATCTTCCCCAGCTGAAACTCTGTACCCATTACATGCTAACTCCCTATTCCCCCTGCACCTGGCCCTTGGCAACCACCATTCTGCTTTCTTTGTGAATTTGACTAGGTACTTTCCTATAAGTGGAATCATATAATACTTCGTTTTCTGTGGTTGGCTTTTTTCACTTGGCATAATATCTTCAAGATCTTCCGTGTTGTAACATGTATCAGAAATGCCTTTTCTTAAAGGCTGGATAATCATTTTGTTCATCCATTCATTCATTGATGGACGTGGGTTGCTTCTACCTTTTAGCTATTGTGAATAATGCAGTTATGAACTTGAGTGTACAAAAATTTGCTCAAGTCTCTTCTTTCAGTTTTTTTTTTTTAATTTGTATATCCAGTAGAGTTGCTCAATCACATTGCAGTTCCATTTAAGTTTTGGAGAGACCTCCATATTCACTGTAGCTGCACAGTTTTACACTCTTATCAGCAATGTACAAAGGTTCCAGTTTCCCCACATCCTTTCCAACATTTTTATATATTTTTTATAATAGCCATCCTAACAGATGTGAGATTTCTTTGTCCATTTTTAATATCAGGGTAATAATTTGCCTCATAAAAAAGTTGGAAAGTGTTCCTTGCTTTTCTGTTTTTTGGAGGACTGAGGATTGAGCTTAGTTCTTTAAATGTTTTGTGTAATTCACTGGTGATGCCATCTGGTCCTAGGCTTTTCTTTGTGGGAAGTTCTTGATTACCAGTCATTCTTTTTTTTTTTTTGAGACGAAGCTCTTGTTACCCAGGCTGGAGTGCAATGGCCCGATCTCGGCTCACCACAGCCTCCGCCTCCTGGGTTCAGGCAATTCTCCTGCCTCAGCCTCCCGAGTAGCTGGGAATACAGGCACGCACCACCATGCCCAGCTAATTTTTTGTAGTTTTAGTACAGACGAGGTTTCACCATGTTGACCAGGATGGTCTCGATCTCTTCACCTCGTGATCCACCCGCCTCGGCCTCCCAAAGTGCTGGGATTACAGGCGTGAGCCAGTGTGCCTGGCCACCAGTCATTCTTTTTACTTAGTACAGTTCTTCAGGTTTTCTGTTTCTTCTTGAGTCAGTTTTCGTGGTTTATGCTTTTCTAGGAAATGTTCATTTCACCTGGGTTATCTGATTTGCTTGCATGCATTTGTTGGTAGTCTGTCTTATCACGGTTCTTTCTTTCTTTCTTTTTTATGCACCCTTGCCGCCCCCAAACGCCTACTCATCACGTTTATTTCTATAAGGTCAGTGACAATGTTTTCTCGGCCTGGCAAGATGGCTCACACCTGTGATCCCAGAACTTTGGGAGGCTAAGCCAGGAGATTCACTTGAGCCCAGGAGTGTGAGACCAGCTTAGACAACATGAGTCCCTGTCTCTACCAAAAAAAAAAAAAGTCAGAAAAATGAACCAGGTATGGTGGTGTGCTTCTGTGGTCCCAGCTACTCAAGAGGCTGAAATGGGAGATTTGCTTGAGCCTAGGAGGTCAAGGCTGCGGTGAGCCATGATTGTGCCACTGCACTCCAGCCTAGGTGGCAGAACAAGACCCTGTCTCAAAAAGAAAGAAAAAAAAAAGTAGTGTTTTCTCCTTTATTCTTGATTATTAAATTATTAAATTTGAATCTTTTCCCTTTTTCTTTTTGTCGGTCTAGTTGAAGATTTGTCCCTTTTATCTTTTCAACGAACCAACTTTTGGTTTAGTTTATTATATATTTTTAAATGTATTTATTTCCACTCTGATCTTTTCTGTTTCCTTCTTTCTGCTTGCTTTGGGTTTAGTTTATTCTTCCTTTTCATGTTTCCTAAGATGGGAGGTTAGGTTGTTGATTTGAAATCTTTCTTCCTTTGCAATGTAAGCATTAACAGTTAAAAATTTCCCTCTAATGGCCAGACGTGGTGGCTCACACCTGTAATCCCAGCACTTTAGGAGGCTGAGGTGGGAGAATCACTTGCGTGTAGGAGTTCAAGATCAGCCTGGGCAGCAAAACAAAACCCTATTTCCAAAGCAAATCATAGCTGGGCATAGTGGTATGCAGCCGTGGTCCCAGCTATTCGGAAGCTGGGAAGTGAGAGGTTCCCCTTGAGTCCTGGAGGTCAAGGCTGCAGTGGGCTGTGATTGTGCCACTGCATTCAAGCCTGGCCAACAGATCAAGACCCCATCTCAAAAAAAAAAAATCCCAAAACAAATTCCCCTTTAATCATTGCTTTTGCTATACCTAGCAGTTTTGTATGATATTAATTTTCATTCATCTCAAAGGGCTTTTTCATTTCTCTTGTGATTTCTTCTTTGTGCCATTGGTGATTAAGGAATGTGTTTAATTTTCACATATTTTTGAATTTTCCACATTTCCTTCTGCTGCTGATTTCTAATTCAATTGCAGTCAGACAACATATTTGGTACAATTTCAATTCTTTTAAATTTGTTGAGGCCTGTTTGCAACCTAACATATGCTCTATCTTGGAGAATATTTCATGTGCTCTTGAGAAGAATCTGTGTTATACTGTAATTGGGTGGAGAGTTCTGTAAATGTATTTTAGGTCTAGTTGGTTTATAGTGTTGTTTGAGTATTCTATTTCCTTGTTGATCTTTTGCCTAATTCTGTTATTGGAAGTGAGGTATTGAAGTCTCCAAGTATTATTGTTGGTGTATTTCTCTCTTTAATTCTGTCAGTTATTGCTTCCTGTGTTTTAGATCTCTGTTGTTAGATGCATATGTGTTTATGTTTGTTATATCTTCCTGATGGATTAACCTTTATCATTAAAAAATAGCCTTTCCTGGCTGGGTGTGGTGGCTCATGCCTGTAATCCCAGCACTTTGGGAGACTGAGGTAGGTGGATTGCTGGAGCTTAAGAGTTCGAGACCAGCCTGGGCAACATGGCAAAACCCCGTCTCTACAAAAAATGCAAAAATTAGCCAGACACGTGGTATGTGCTTTAATCTCAGCCACTCGGAAGGCTAAGATGGAAGGATTGTTTGAGCCTAGGACACAGAGGTTGCAGTGAGCCAAGATTATGCCACTGCAATCCAGTGTGGATGACAGAGCCAGACCCTGTCCCAAAAAAATAAAAAGAATGGAAAGAAAAACAGCCTTTCTTGTCTCTGGTAACTTCTTTTCACAGTATCTTTTCCCCCGAGTGTTATTGTAGCCACTCTAGCTCTCTGGTTATTGTTTTTAGGGTATTTATTTTTTCATTGTTTTATCTTCCTGTTGTATTGACCTTTTATTATGAAGTGTCTTAGTCTCTACTAATGGATTTCTTGCCTTTGTGTCTATTCTGTCTAATATAGTCACTCTAGCTCTCGTATGTATGTATAGTATCTTTTACATCCTTTTGTCTTAATCTCTTTTTATCTTTGTCTAAATTGTGTCTGATGTAGGCAGCATGTAGTTGTATATTTTTTAAAAATCCATTCTGCCAACCTCTGCCTTTTGATTATTGTCCATTTGCGTTTAATATAATTACTGGTAAGACAGGATTTACATTTTGCCACTTTGCTTTGTTTTCTAATCTCTACATCTTTTTGTTCTTCTAACCTTCCATTACTCTTGTCTTTTATATTAAATACATATTTTCTGGTGTATCATTTTAATTCTCTTGTTTCTTTCACCATATATATTTTTATTTTCTTCATGGTTGTCCTGGGATTACAGTTAACATCTTACATTTACAGAGAAGTAACCTTTACTCAGGTTCTTTAAATGTTAACATTTTATCACATTTGCTTTATTTCTCTCCCTCTGTATGTATGTTTTTAGATATACAGACATATATAATGTACATATGTGTATAAAATGTGTTTTTTGCTGTTCCCAAACTGTTTGAGAATGAATTACAGATATCATGCCCCTTTACCCTTATATACTTCCTAAAAATGAGGATATTCCCTTAACCTTAGGATATTTATCAAAACCAGGAAATTAACATTGATCCAGTACTAAGTCCTTTGAAGCCAAAATGTAAAATAAAACACATAATAATTTCTGCTTCAAGATCAGTCCAGGATACCATGTTATGTTTGGTTGTCCTATTTGTCTGGTCTCCTTGTCTTTCATGATTCTGGCATTTTTTAAAAATAGAGGCTAGGCAGTTTTTAGACTGTTTTTTGGCCAGGCACGGTGTCTCATGCCTGTAATCCCAGCACTTTGGGAGGCTGAATGAGGTGGGCAGATCACCTGGTCAGGAGTTCGAGACCAGCCTGGCCAACACAGTGAAACCCTGTCTTTACTAAAAATACAAAAATGAGCTGGGCATGGTGGCATGCACTTGTAATCACAGCTACTTGGAAGGCTGGGGCATGAGAATCACTTGAACCCAGGAGGTGGAGGCTGCAGTAAGCCAAGATGGTGCCACTGCACTCCAGCCTGGGCTACAAAGCAAGGCTCCATCTCAAAAAAATAAAAAGACTGTTTTTCATTTTGGGTTTTCTCATCATTAAATTCAGGTTATACATTTTTGGTGGGAATATCAAAGAAGTGAGAATTGTGCCATTCACAGTGCACCATATCAGGAGGCACATGATAAGGATCTCCCCGCTTGCTCTAGATTTAATATCTGCTAGGTACATTTGACGATTTAGTATGTGGTTTGATTTATTAATTTCTGTAGAAATTAATTATAGATATTCCATGATAATGAAATATACCCACTTCAGATTCATCCTGAACTTGCTGTCATAACAAAATACTGGAAACTACAGAAACTTACTTTCTTAGAGTTGGGGCTAGAAGTCCAAGATCAAGAAGTCGTTAGAGTTGGTTTCTGGTTAGGATTCTCTTCTGGGCTGCCTTTTTTCTGTGTCCTCACCTGGCCTTTCCTCTGTGTACTGACAAAGAGGGAGATTTCTGATGTCTCTTCCCCTTCTCATAAAGACACCAGTTGTATTGGATTAGGGCCCTACCCTTATGACCTTATTTAACCTTGTTTATCTCCTTAAAGGCCCTATCTCCAAATATAGTCACATTAAGAGTTAGGGCTTCAATAGATGACTTGGATTTGGAGGAGTAGACACAATTCAGTCCTTAACACTGATAATGCTCAAGGGCTTTTGTTTCTTTCACCAAAGAGGCTCTTAGTTTTTATAGCTACTGGGTACATTGATGATTTTATATATGATTTGATGTGTTAACTCTATAGAAATTAATTATAGATACGTCATAGTAATGACATATACCCACTTCAGAATCAGCCAGGTGAATTTTGTTGTTTTTGTATGACTTAATTCTACTTTAATCCTAAGTAATAAATTTAAGCATTTAACAAGTGTGCAATATTAAAACTATCCTAAATTTTTTACTCTGAGTCCCATCAGGTTCCTTTAAGTAAAATTGCTTTATTTATAGTACTTATGAATTAACTGTATTTCGGAAAAGTGTTACACTTTGAAAACAATTTTTCCCATGCATTGCGATTCTAAGCCTACTTAATTCATCATGCCTCCTTCTACCCTTCCCCAATTTATGTTGTCTTCTGTGCCTAATTACCTTCCTGTTTTTTGTTTTATTTTTTTCTCAGTCAGTTACCAACCTTGGCAAGCAGGGTGGGGGAGAGAAATATGTTGGATTTCTTTAGAGATCATTGCTATGGCATTGAAATTAGTTTTTTTTCTGTGTTTGATTATTTCTGCTTTATATTTATGGTCTTTTTCTTCATTGAGGCTAAACATGATTTTTAATGGGATTATTTTATTTTGTAATGATTAAATTATAGAGTAAGTTGTGAGAGTATGTCGTTAAAAAAAAAAACTAGTGTAGGTATTAGGCAATTTGGGGTCCAGTTTGCTTTATTACAAATTAACCTGGTGAGAACTGAAGGAAAGTCTAACAGTTATCCTGTTAATAGCTGAACCTTTATAGGGATTATTTTTCCATTCAACAATATGTGACTGGGCTTGGTGGCTCATGCCTGTAATCCCAGCACTTTCGAGGCAGGCGGATCATGAGGTCAAGAGATTGAGACCATCCTGGCCAACATGGTGAAACTCCATTTCTACTAAAAATACAAAAATTAGCCGGGCAGGGCAGTGCCTGCCTGTAATCCCAGCTACTCGGAAGGCTTAGGCAGGAAGACTACTTGAACCTGGGAGGCAGAGGTTGCAGTGAGCTGAGATCGAGCCACTGCACTCCAGCCTGGCGACTGAGCGAGACTCTGTCTCAAGAAAACCCAAAAAAAACAGTATTTATTAAATACCTATGTTATGCTAGGTACCAGCTTCTAGAGATACAGAAGTGGCCAAAAATAGACAGGGTCCATGCCCTTAAGGTAGCTTGGTCTAGTGAGGAGCAAACATAAATCACAGATAAATGTAAAATTACACTGTAAATAGTGCTGTGAAGGAGACGTTGAGGATGGGAAGGGTATATATTAACTGTAGGAATTTGTCTAGCTTAGAAATTTTGGAAAGGTTTCCCTGAAAGAATTAAAGATGTATAGGAGTTAAATAGGTTAAAGAGGACAAAAAGATGAGTTCAGAAATAGTGGCATAAAGCAATCATTTATTGTGCCCATAGATTCTATTGGGAAGGCATATATATAGCAGTTTGCCTCAGCGGGAAGACTAAGGCTGGATGACTTGATGGCTGGAGGCTGGATTCATCTGAAAGCTTCTTCTCTGGCCTTTAGCAGTTGGCTGTCCAGGGAGGCCTTAGTAAGACTTGGACAGAACACCCATACGGGAACTCTGCATTTAGCCTGGGTTCCCTCAGGACATGGTGTCCACGTTGCAGGAGGGAGTGTCCCGAGAGAGAGCCAGGAGGAAGCTGTATCGCCTTTCATGACCCAGGCTTAGATGTGTCTTTTTCTGCCGTATTCTGTTCACCGAGGTATGCACACACATAGTTCCACCCTGGTTCAGATCCAGGGGAAGTAAATGCCACTTTATGATGAAGAGTGACAAGGTTCTGGAAGAGTATGTGGGGCCAGAAATACTGCTGTGGCCTTTTGGGAAAATAGTCTGATACAGGGAGCTTTATGCCAGACCATAAGCTAAATCCCAGAGAAATGATCTGGAGTGCAGAAAGCTGGAGAGAGAGAGTTAGAGGCTAGACTATTCAAGGCCTTGTAAAATATTTTAAACATGATTTAGACTTCTCTTAAGAACAAAAGGAAGCCATGAAGATTTTAAGGTTAATGTCAGATTAGTGCTTTATGAAGATCAGTGTGGAGAGTAAATGTGTTTATGAGGTAGAGGGAGACCAGGCAGGAAGCTGGTGAAGTAATCTAGGCATAAACCGGGGCTAGGTGGTAACTGTGGAGATAGACAGAAGTAGGAGGAATTGGAGAGAAATGTGTGGGTTCCAATCACCAGATCCTGGGGATGGGGATGGGAGAACAAAGTGTCTAGAATGATCCCCTGGCTTCTGGCTATGCTACTAGTTGAATCTGCTGCCATTCACTGGGATGAAGAACACGAGAAGTGGACCAGGATTTATGGGGGAAAGATCATGAATTTGGTTTGGGGCAAACATTGAATTAGAGAAGATGTCAAGCAGACAGTTTCATTTGTGGGCCTGAAGCTCATAGGAGAGGTCTAAGCTGGAGATAGATACGTATGAGGCATCTACAGATAGGAGGTAATTGAGATTTGGAGGGTGAATTCAGTCAACCAGGGAAATAGATGGGAACAAAAAAGAAGAGGGCGTAACACTGGGGTCTGAGGAACTCAAATATTTGGTGACTAGGAAGAAGAAGGTGTACCAGAAGAGGAGACAGACTAGAACAGCCAGACTCATGGGAGGAGAACAGAGTGTGTGCTGTTCTAGGAGGGAGGGAGGAGAAGCCAGCATGTCAAGAGGAGGGAGAAGGCGGAAGGTCAGATACTCCTAAGAGGTAAAGTTAGGACTGAGACATAATTGGATTTAGTGAAATAAAGTTCAGTGGTGACCTTCATAGTAGCCATTTTGGAGAATAGGGGACTCTGAAATGAAGATTGGTGTATTGTCAGGAATGAATCCTGACAGTGTGTGGTGTGGAGATGACGATGGCAAATATAGATACCTCTTTGAAGAATTTATCCCCTCAGTGAGAAAAGAGAGGTGAAAACAGAAGGGCTGTTGATGAAGGCAACTTTGATATTTTATCATGAGAAATGGACAGTTTATTATTATTACCATTATTTTTATTTTTAGAGAGCGAGAAAGAGACAGGGTCTCACCGTGTTGCCCAGGTTGGTCTTGAACTTCTGAGCTCAAGTGATCCTCCCACTTTGGCCTCCCTAAGTGCTAGGATTACAGGCATGAGCCACCTCGCCCTGTCTGTACAGTTCATTTTTTTTTCCCTACATTCATTGGTTTATTTTTTTTTAAGTTTTTTAAATTGCATTTTAGCTTTGGGGGTACATGTGAAGAACATGCAAGATTGTTGTGTAGGTACACACATGGAAGTGTGATTTGCTGCCTTCCTCCCCATCACCTATATCTGGCGTTTCACCCCATGCTCTCTCTCCCCAACTCCCCACTCCCTGCTGTCCCTCCCCTATTTCCCCCCGACAGACCCCAGTGTGTGATGCTCCCCTCCCTGTGTCCATGTGTTCTCATTGTTCAACACCCACCTATGAGTGAGACATGTAGTGTTTTATTTTCTGTTCTTGCATCAGTTTGCTGAGAATGACGGTCTCCAGGTTCATCCATGTTCCTACAAAGGACACAAACTCATAGTTTTCGATGGCTGCATAATATTCCATGGTGTATATGTGCCACATTTTCTCTATTCAGTCTATCATCAGTGGGCATTTGGGTTGGTTCTAGGTCTTTGCTATTGTAAACAGTGCTGCAATGAACATTCGTATGCCTGTGTCCTTATAGTAGGACGATTTATAATCCTTTGGATATATACCCAGTAATGGGATTGCTGGGTCAAATGGAATTTCAATTTTAGGTCCTTGAGGAATTGCCACACTGTCTTCCACGGTGGTTGAACTAATTTACACTCCCACCAACAGTGTAAAAGTGTTTGTTTCTCCATATCCTCTCCAGCATCTGTTGTCTCCAGATTTTTTAATGATTGCCATTCTAACTGGCGTGAGATAGTATCTCAATGTAGTTTTGATTGGCATTTCTCTAATGATAATGAACATTTTTCGTGTTTGTTGGCCTCATGTATGTCTTCTTTTATAAAGTGTCTGTTCATATCCTTCACCAACTTTTGAATGGGCTTGTTTCTTTCTTGTAAATTTGTTTTAGTTCTTTGTAAATTCTGGATATCAGCCCTTTGTCAGATGGGTAAACTGCAAAAATTTTTTCCCATTCTGTTGGTTGCCGATTCACTCTAATGACTGTTTCTGTTGCCATGCAGAAGCAGTGGAGTTTGATTAGGTCCATTTGTCTATTTTGGCTTTTGTTGCCAGTGCTTTTGGTGTTTTGGTCACGAAGTCCTTGCCTACGCCTATGTCCTGAATGGTTTTGCCTAGATTTTCTTCTAGGGTTTTTATGGTGTTAAGTCTTATGTTTAAATTTTTAATCTATCTGGAGTTAATTTTAGTGTAAGGTGTCAGGAAGGAGTCCAGTTTCTGCTTTCTACACATGGCTAGCCAGTTTTTCCGTCACTGTTTATTAAACAGGGACTCCTTTCCCCATTGCTTGTTTTTGTGAGATTTGTCAAAGATCAGATGGTTGTAGATGTGTGGCATTGCCTCCGAGGCCTCTGATCTATTCCATTGGTCTCTATCTCTGTTTTGGTACCAGTACCATGCTGTTTTGATTACTGTAGACTTGTAGTATAGTTTGAAGTCCAGTAGTGTGATGCCTCCCGCTTTGTTCTTTTTGCTTAGAATTGACTTGGCTATGCGGGCTCTCTTTTGGTTCCGTATGAAGTTTAAGGTGGTTTTTTCCAGTTCTGTGAAGAAGGTCATTGGTAGCTTGATGGGGATAGCATTGAATCTGTAAATTACTTTGGGCAGTATGGTCATTTTCACGATATTGATTCTTCCTAACCTTGAGCATGGACTGTTTCTCCATCTGTTTGTGTCCTCTCTTATTTCATTGAGCAGTGGCTTGCAGTTTTCCTTGAAGAGGTACTTTACATCCTTTGTTAGTTGTATTCCTAGGTATTTTATTCTCTTTGTAGCAATTGTGAATGGCAGTTCATTCTTGATTTGGCTCTCTTTGTCTGTTATTGGTGTAGAGGAATGCTTGTGATTTTTGCACATTGATTTTGTATCCTGAGACTTTGCTGAAGTTGCTTATCAGTTTCAGGAGTTTTTGGGCTGAGGTGATGGGGTCTTCTAGATATACAATCATGTCTTCTGCAAATAGAGACAATTTGACTTCCTCCTTTCCTGTTTGAATACCCTTTATTTCTTTTTCTTGCCTGATTGCTCTGGCTAGAACTTCCAGTACTATATTGAATAGGAGTGGTGAGTGCCAGATTTCAAAGGGAATGCTTCCAGTTTTTGCCCATTCAGTGTGATATTGGCTGTGGGTTTGTCGTAAATAGCTTTTATTATTTTGCGATACGTTCCATCCATATCTAGTTTATTGAGGGTTTTCAGCATAAAGGGCTGTTGAATTTTGTCAAAGGCCTTCTCTGCATCAATTGAGACAATCATGTGGTTTTTGTCTTTGGTTTTGTTTATGTGGTGAATTACGTTTATAGACTTGCGTATGTTGAACCAGCCTTGCATCCCTGGGATGAATCCTACTTGATCGTGGTGGATAAGCTTTTTGATGTGCTGTGGCAATCAGCTTGCCAGTATTTTATTGAAGATTTTTGCATCTATGTTCATCATGGATATTGGCCTGAAGTTTTCTTTTCTTGCTGAGTCTCTGCTGGGTAAGGGTATCAGGATGATGTTGGTCTCATAAAATGATTTGGGAAGGATTCCCTCTTTTTGGATTGTTTGGAATAGTTTCAGAAGGAATGGTACCAGCTCCTCTTTGTATGTCTGGTAGAATTTGGCTGTGAACCCTTCTGGACCTGGGCTTTTTTGGGTGGTAGGCTCTTAGTTGCTGCCTCAACTTCAGACCTTGTTATTGGTCTATTCATGGTTTTGACTTCTTCCTGGTTTAGGCTTGGGAGGATTCAAGTGTCCACGAATTTATCCATTTCTTCCAGGTTTACTAGTTTATGTGCATAGAGTTGTTTAAAAGAATGGAAATCATAACAAACAGTCTCTCAGACCACAGTGCAATCAACTTAGAACTCAGAATTCAGAAACCAACTCAGAACTGCACAGCTTCATGGAAACTGAACAACTGGCTCCTGAATGTTGACTGGATAAACAATGAAATGAAGGCAGAAATAAAGTTGTTCTTCAAAACCAACGAGAATGAAGACACAACATACCAGACTCTCTTGGTCACATTTAAAGCAGTCTCTAGAGGAAAATATATAGCAACAAATGCCCACATGAGAAGAAAGGAGAGATCTAAAATGGACACCCTGTTGTCAAAATTAAAAGAGCTAGAGGAGCAAGATCAAAAAAACTCAAAACCTAGCAGAAGACAAGAAATAACTAAGATCAGAGCAGAACTGAAGGAGATAGAGACACAAAAAACCCTTAAAAAAATCAATAAATCCAGGAGCTGGTTTTTTGAAAAGATCAACAAGATAGACAGACGACTGTACAGTTCATTTTTAAAGAAAGAGATGAGGTCACCTTCCGAGAGAGCAAGTAGGGTTGCCAGAATGATAAAAGTTGAGAATATTTGAGATATTATTGGTGAAAGATGTGATTATAAGAAAGAAAGATAGAATCCACAGTATTGGTGTTAATAGCTACCATTGATGAAGTATCTACTCTGTGTTACATATGAAATTTTTCGAGTAATCACTGATTAGTTTATTTGCTTTTTATCTTACCCCTTTTTGTCAGAAGAATGATGAAAATGGAAACTGCTCAGGGGAAGGAATTGAATTCCCTACAACAAATTTATATGAACTGGAAAGCCGTGTTTTGACTGATCATTGGTCCATCCCTTACAAGCGAGAAGAATCACTAGGCAAGTGCCTGTTGGCATCTACCTACCTAGCAAGACTTGGTAAGTTTTCAGACATCAGAACATTTGTTTGTGGACATTTGTTTCACAGAAGGCCTGAGTTTAATGAAGGCCTTTGTTGTTGCCTAGCTGTCTGATATTGGACAGATCATTTATTCTCTTAGTCTTCACTTATCTCCGGCAGAAGAAAAGCTTTCAACTAAATTTACTGTTTGCTTCTACCTTTGATAGAGTATAAGATTATTTAAAATATAATTGAAAAGCTTAATGGAAATTGAAATTAACTTTTTCTACAGAAGCTTGGAGTACTTTAAATTAAGGCTCAATTCAATAGCTTTTCTTTTTTAAGAGAAGAAAGTAATATTTAACCAATTTGTTGTGCTTATTAAGTGCACAACATTGTTTTAAGCTTTAAAAATATTAAGTTAGTAGAATAATAAAATATCATTAGGTGTGAAGAATGGGGGTCTGTACTAAAAAAGAGAAAATAACTTATTTTTCGTATTGAATTCAGTTATGAATAGGGCCACTGTTCTGTGGAATTTTTTTCTTATTAAGAGTATGCATAGTTTACTCCTATGAATAAATGCAAGATATATCAAAAGGAAATATTTTGACTAGGTTTAGATTTAACCCTAATATCCTTTTATGGTGTATTTCTGATTGGCTTCTCAGCCAATTTTGTATTGAGCTCCTGTTAGGATCTAGGTACTAGGCTAAGCAGTGGGTCTGAAAAAAAAAAATGAATGTGTTTAGCAGTATTCCCAATGATAAGCAAAATCCATTACTGAGTCTAATAAAGAAATGTGCTTTTTCCAAAAGATGATTTTACAGGGAATTAAATTGGTATTTATCACTTACTATGTGAATTGTGCCAGGCACAAATCTGTGTAACGGAGTTCATTGGTTTGTTTTAAGGAAGAAGAGTGACTTCGGCATTTATTGCACATATTTGTGGGTGGGGCTCTTTTTGTTTGTTTTTTAGTTTTTGAGACAGGGTTGCTCAGGCTGTGGTGCAGTGGCACAATCATGGCTCACGGCGGCCTGAACCTCTCAGGCTCAAGTGATCCTCCCACCTTAGCCTCCCAAGTAGCTGGGACAACAAGCAAGCACTACCACACCTGGCTTTTTATTTTCTGTAGAGACAGGGTTTCACTGTGTTGCCCAGGCTGGTCTCAAACCCTTGGGCTCAAGTGATCCTCTTGCCTTGGCCTCTCAAAGTTCTGGGATTAGAAAATATTTGTGTTCCTGTAGAACTTTTTAGGGAAATAATAATGGCTAGTAAGTAGCAGCTGTTGGTGTTTTATTAGCTATTTAATCAGATCATTGAAATTACACTGACATAGAAGCACAAGTTTAATCTAATGCTGTGGTTGTTTCTCAGCCTTTTCTTCATCAAAGATATATATTCTACTTTTAATAATTTATTAAGAATTAAGGTTGCTATGACATAGTTCCGTATTTATGAATTTAGAATGATGTATATGATTTTTACAAACTACCAAAGATCTGAATAAAATATTTTTATTTTGCTAAGGTCTTTCTGAGTCTGATGAGAATTGTAAAAGATTTATGGATAGGTGTATGCCTGAAGCATTTAAAAAGGTAAGAATGAGCTGATGTGATTTTGGTTTGTGGCGGTGGGGTGAAGGAAGAGAAGCTTTTTGTTGTAATTTGAGTTTTTATGTGTAAGACCAGTTTATGAATCTTGTTTAACTGAGGAATCCTCTAATATAAAAAAAAGGAGCTCTGAATTTGGGGCTTATGAATGATTTACTTCTTTTATATTGTCTGCATGTATCTCTGATTAAATACAACTTTTATTAATAATAAATACTTCCTACTATTTAATTGCTAAAGAATAGGTTAAGACTTAATTATACTGGGATATTGCACATATTAGTAAACAAAGACTTGTGGCACACAGAAATACAGTATACACTTATCAAAATATGAGCTGCTTTAAGTGTGTGAGACAGGAGAAGACATTTTAAACTACTGAAAGATTGACCAGGTACTCTCACTGCCAAAATAGCGTGCATATGGCAGCATCTCTTCTGAGCCAGAGTGATATGCTTGCCATATGTCTTAGAAAGTAGTGTTTCTTAACAATGGGAATAGGAGATCACAAGAATTGTGTTTCTAAAAGCAGACCAAATCAGCCTCCCTTTTTAGCAGGTGAGTTGAATCCTCATAAGAGCAAGTCTGTTAAGATGCTGCTATTTTCCCCCAACATGTAACTAAGTGCCCAGCTCATAGAAAGAGCTCAGAAGAAGATGAATGAATGATTATTTTACTGACTTAACTTTTGGATTTTTGACATCCATTTTTTCCAGTATACAAATAAGTCACTAGAACTACAGATGGGTAATGTTTGTATTTATCTTAAGATGCAGAAAAGCAAACAGTTCCTTTGCAAATTGTTATTCCCAGCTGCATTTTGGTAGACAGAGTCTCCTTTGATTTGAGCCTTTAAAAATAATAAAATTAATTTTATAAGCAATATAGCTTCATATTTGAAAAAAGGGAGAAGACTTTTCAACTTGTCATTTGGGCAGAGATTATATGAAATCAAGATTTATCTCTATTTTAGATTAGCTCATCTATCAATTTGTAGTTTAAAATAATTTTAAACTTTTAAGAATTATAGCAGCTTTTTAAAAAATGCAAAATTGACTAAGCACAGTGCTTCACACTATAATCCCAGGACTTTGGGAGGCCAAAGTGGGAGGACATCTTGAGGCCAGGAGTTTAAGATCAGCCTAGGTACATAGTGAGACCCCTGTCTCTACAAAATTTAAAATAAAATAAAATAAAAATAGCAAATTGTTATAATATAACATACTGTGACACATATCACAGTAGATTTATAAACTTAAAATGAAAAATGTATTCAGAGTTGTGGAAAAGGACTTACTTGTCTAAGGAAAGGTGGAGGATCTCCAGATCCAGAAATTCCTGTATCCAGTCCGTTCACCAGCAAGTTGCACATTTGGAGTATCATACTCTTAACTCTCTGCAGAGATACTTCAGAAAACTGTTTTGTCTCATGCCCTCAGCTGTTAGTAGCAGTATAATAAATGGTCACATGGTTGGTTGTTTTTCTGTAAAACTGTGAGTACAAAGGTATCCTGTCTTATGTTACTCAGTTTGCACTTTAGAGCTATTAAAAAGGTTCTCCTTCCTGTCATCTTTTATGAAATCAGAAGAGCTACAGAGTTCTGTGTGCCTTTAGGCTTGTCTGCCAGAAAACTCAGGAGGATTTGATATAATTGGTACTACTTCCCTAGCTTTGTTTCCTGGTTCAGTGACCATCCCTCTCCCCAGTTCTCCAGGCTTTTCTCATAAGCTGCCTCACATTTTCTTTTTGAAGGAAGGGTATGAGTAATATATGATTGCATGAATAAGGTGCACAAAGGAACTTATTGTCATTTCCACCTTCTTCACCTTTTACCTTCAGGCTAGCCTGGATATTTTACTCTAGTATATTCAGGCAGAAAATATAATTCAGGTTTGGCCTTAATGCATGGTTATGTTTAAACCTTGTGTGCATCTTCCCCACGAGGTACTTCCTGCCTTTCCCTGTCTCTTCTAGAATGTAGACAGAATTGTATTTTCAAAATGAAAAATGGGCAAATGGAATGGCTCCAGAGGGATTGGTGCTTAATCCACATACATTTTTGTTGTGTAATCAGTTGAAGTTTCTCAAATGTTAATCTCTGCTTTGTTTTGCTTCATTATTTAATTTTTAAGTATAGGAGGGATATGTAGTCAGGCAAAAAAAATTCTGCAAAAACAGTAGCTTGTTGGTTTGTATAAAATCAATCTTATGACTTTTGCTAATTTGAGCAAATACTGTGGCTAATTAGTATTTAGAAAATCTGGAACTGAGGTTTTTCTCTGTAGCTATTACAGTTTGGGCTCTTCCAGCCTACTCTAAAAAAGAGGTTCTCAGTATGGCCAAGATGAAGTTTTTGTTACATAGTATTTTCCCTTTGAAAAATCTTACAAAAACATGAAACCACCATATCAATTTAAGTGAAATCCTTTGATTTCTCATTTTTTATATTGGTACTTGTTCTTCACTTCCCCAAAGACCAGAAGACATCCATCTTCTCTACATTTTAAGGAATCTAAGAAGCTATCTAGTTATAAGATTTGTACCATTGTTTTACATTTGTTTATATTTAAGAAACATAGCGACAAAGTAAACAGTTGAATGTCTTAAGACTTAGAGCTATTTTAGACTTGCTTAAACATTTCAAAAATTAAATATTATTTTGTACATACTAAAAAGGAAAATGTAAGCAAAATAAACTGTTAAGGTGTTTCTAAGATTTTTTTTTTTCACATTCTGAGTCCTGCTGTCATCTAGTCAACAGGTAGAAAAAAATGTTATCCTATTTCTGAGATGTTAAAAAATGTTCAAAGGATATGTTTGTTAGAATCCATGTAATACAGCATTCATTTCTTAGGTTCCAGAAATGTTAATATGGGCAGCCAGCCATCAAGATATATTAATAATGCCTTACCATTTATAAAATGCTTGCATGTTTGTTGTATCTTTTAGTCCTCATAACATTTGTGTGAAGTGGATAGGAATTATGCCTCTTTAGAGATGAAAGAACCGAGCCTTTGAGAACTCATGTAGATTTTTTCCGGGCCACACAGCTAGAAAACAGTAATACTGGAATTGATTTTAAGTTTTTACTTTGCTCTGTACCATTTGACCTCCCCTAGTAATTATGAAAAGTAGAGGACCAAATAAAGTTTTTCTTTTAAACAAAGTGCTTTAGTGCAAGAGAATTAAAATTCAAAAGCCAAACTCTGTATTGACTTTGAAATAAATGGGCAAGTAGATGAACTACAGCTATGGGTCTTTTAAAAGCCAATCATCTGCATTGAAAAAGTATTTTCATCATAATCTCTCAATTATTTGAGATGGACCTGGTAAATTGTAGATATATTTTCTTTTTTCAAGTTAGACTCTAGACTATCCTTTATGTTTTCATAGCTCCTGACGTCAAGTGCTGTTCACAAGTGGGGTACTGAAATTCATGAAGGAATCTACAACATGTTAATGCTATTAATAGAGCTGGTTGCAGAGAGAATAAAACAAGATCCAATTCCCATTGGTCTCCTGGGTGTGCTTACAATGGTATAGTATTTCTAAAATGAAGTACTTTATGTTTTGATTTTGTTTAAAATACTTACTGTTCTCTGACTGGTAATTAATAATGAATCATAATGATTTTATCATTAAGGATATTAGGATACTTTGTCTTTATTTTAAAAGCAGAGCAACCATCTTGTGTTCTTGGTTTGTAGGAATTACTTTCCTAATTGTAATGGGTTTTTCAACTTATTAAATGCCTTTCCCTTATCTCTTCCTGATTATTCATTCTTAAGTACTTTCATATGGAGTGTTCATGTAGATGTAGTTTGGTTTCTGGCCTTTTCCCCCAAAAGGTAACAGCAGCTGCATGAAGAAGGGACCCTCATATTTTCCCCTCCTGACTTCTGCCTTCAGTGCCTCTGTTGCTCATCTTGTCCCCAGTAGCCCTAGCACACCTGGGACATTGGCATCACAGTGCCTTGAGTAAGACCTCATCCTGTTGCCACCTCCTCTTCCCTCATAGGGAACACTGAACAGGACAGGAGAACGGCACATTAGTTTTCAGCGCCTCTGCACTAGCTAAGCCGTATGCTTTCTGTGTATTCTTGAAAGATCCATTAATGAGGGGAGTCTAAGGCTATATTTTTATCTTTTTTTCTCATGCTAATATGTGTTGCTATAGAAATAGATAATAATGTTTCTCTGTTCTCTTTGAATCTAGGCTTTCAATCCTGATAATGAATACCATTTTAAAAACAGAATGAAAGCGTCTCAAAGGAATTGGGCAGAAGTGTTTGGAGAGGGAAATATGTTTGCTGTTTCACCTGTATCGACTTTCCAAAAGGTAAACATAGTTTAGTTTCATCTTTTTATAGAAAAATCTATTGAAAAAGATTTTTTTGTGCTATAAAAATGACAATTTATATGGAAGGATTAAAACAGTCTCAGAAATGACAAATATCCCATCTGGCTTATAAAATCGCCTACTTTTTTTCAGATAGTGCATAATTTTTCTATAGTTCTTAACTAATATGAAGATTTTATAGGTTTGAAATGATGTTTAGTGAAATGAGAACTATCTTTAGTGTCATGTATCAGGTTATCAGAACCCCCAATTTAATTGATGTTCCAGTTTCTTAGATTTCAGAGAGTAGAGCATTTGAAATGATTAATAAATGATTAATTGTACCTATAAAAAATAATCCAGTAATCTCATATATAGTTTTCTTTTAATCTTCATAGGCATTAAAACTTTCGCTTTTCCAGGCCTAGAACCAATATATTTTATATTCAAAAGACTACAGTCTGCAATAAGCATATACTCACAAGAATTGCATAATCTAAACAATTCTTTAGTTAAAATACTGTTTGGTTTGAGAAACAGTTGAAAGAAATTGAGTTTAATCAATAGAAAACTTGTCCATTGCTTTAGTGGAAGCAGAGGGTTAGGTCAACAATTGTTTATTTAACATTTACTATGTGTCTAGCATTATTCTAAGTTTGAGATATAAGCATAAGTACACAGTCCTGTCTTAATATACATAGTAATAATATGTGATTACTAGCTTGTAGTATAGTGGAGGAAATATGAAAACAAGAAATGACAGCATGATAAACAGTGGGTAGAATTATCATAACATGTACTGTGCATAGAATCCAGGGGAAGGAGTGGTTATTTCCACCTTGGGGAGTGAAACAGTTCCCCAGAAAGGAGGAAAGAACTGAGTGGAAAGGACAATGAATGTTCTTTGGAATTTAATCCCCATGCCAGCTCTTTGAGTTGGGTACTAGTTTTACCCACATTTCATAGGTGAGAACTGAAACAGATGTGAAGTACTTGCCCAATACCCATACCTAGTTATAGGGAGAACTCACGCAGGCAGCTAGTCAGTGTTCTTTAACCATATGCAGCACTGCCTCCACAAATTCAAAACCTTCTCTTCAGATGCATTGTGAGGATCAAGTGACAAATATACATAAAAATACTGAACATGGTGGTTCACTATAGTGAGCTCTTGGCAGATGTTCATTATCTTCCTTCACTTTACATATGCATCCACTGAGACCCAGAAAGGTGCAGTCTTTGTGTTTCCTCTCATTACCACAAGGGAACTCTCTCTTCTAGATATCTTCTTCTCTTGCCTTCTCAAGCATATTCCTCCCCTTGGCTTTCTGTTCTTTCTTTGGTATCCTCAGTCTTTTCCTTGCTGTTGGATTGTTACCTTTGTATGCAGCGTGATCCAGTATCTTCCCATCTTTAAATATTCTGCCTTTAATATCGTATCCCTCTGTAGTTTCAGCATGGTCCTCTGCTCCCCTTCCCAGCCAGACCTCCTGAAGATACCCTAAAATTTTAATTTACTAGGCAAAATCTAAATTTCACCAGTATCTTTTCTCCTTCTTGAGCCATGCATAAAGACCTTAGAATGTTGGATATGCTCACTCTCCTCTCAAATGATTCATTTCCTCTTCATCTTAATTGTGCATTGTCTTAGTCCCCTCCTATCATTTTTTACCCAGCAAAGTAGATAGTGCACTCTATAGAGAATCTTTAGTAAGGTTCTATTTGTGGATAAGGCTTGGTTTTTGATGGCCTGAACTTTGTCATTCCTTGAAGTGTGTATTTTCACTGGGTTCAAAAGTCTAGATGATATTTTTTTCTCTCAGAATATTAAAGATAATCATTTGACTGTCTTGTGGCTTTGATTATAGCTGTTGAGAAGTTGGCTATTGGTCTGACTGTGGTTCTTTTATTAGAATTTTGTCTTTTCTCCATGGCCGTATTTTGAAATCTTTTCTTTCTCTTTTATGTTTGTAAGTTTGACCTTAATGTGATTAACTATGGTATTCTTTTTATTTATTTTGCTTCAGATTCATTGGGCTTCTGAATCTAAGGTTAATGTCTTACATCAGTTCTAGAAATTTCTCAGCCTTTATCTTTTAAAATATTGCCTCTTCCCCATTAGTCTGTCTTCTTCTGAAACTTGGGTAAATGTTAGACTGTCTCATTCTGTCCTCCATGTCCCTTAACTCCTTTCACATTTTCCATCTTTTGTCTCCTTATGTTGTGATTGTGATAACGTTTTTCCAGATCTATAGTAGTATAATTCACTGATTTTTTATTTGTATCTAATCTGCTGTTTAACTTGTTTATTAAAGTCTTTAATTTCAGTTACTGAATTTTTCATTTATATAAATTTTGTTTGGTTCTAATTTGACTCTGTTTAACTTTTTATTGTCTCATGTTGTTGACTCTTATTTTCAATCCCTAATTTGTTTAATGTTTACTTTATCTTCTGTGTCTCATATCCGTAGGTCTGATTCTACTGGCTTTACTCACTTGCTTTGTGTATGTATGTAGGTGTATAGAAATATGTTTATACTTATTTGTTTGTTCATTTTTCTTTGAACTCATGTTTCTTAGCATTTATTCTAGGAGGGTGGTTTGAAGCCTAAGTTGAAAGTTCTTTCTTCCAAAAAGGATTTACTTTTACTTCTTCCAGGTACCTGGAAGCACTCCATTCTGTGACCGTTTTAGAATAAATTATCAGCTTAAGGTTTTTCAGGCCGTAACGTCAGCGTGAATTTGAGCAGTAATATGAATATGAGGGAAATTCTGTGGTTATGAATTCTTGGAGAATGTTTTTCTCCCTTTAGGCATCCTTATTTTCCCTTTCTGCAGGTAAATCTATTTGAGTTCATCTGACACCAAGGATGTAGCCCTTTAGTTCTAGCTTTACGTTAAAGTACCTTTTGAGTCACCCTGTCCCACCTGGGCTTTGTGTCCCTTTTCTCCCGCAGATGGAAGCTCAAGGTCACCAGGGCTCCGCAGCTGCCTGTGGGTGAAGCTGGCTTCAGAGCCTTCCTGCCTGCCTCACGGGATCCTGCTTTCTCTGTTTTAAACTTCTGAGCTTTTTTTGCCAACTTGGCCTAGATGTATATTTTAATGTTTTTATCCATTAGTGTTTTCAGCTGGAGAGCCATTTAGGTTACCTAGACTGAAGTCTACTAACTTTTCAGGGCATTCCATTCTGCCTTTGTCCACCATCTACTGAAATCATTCTTAAGGCACCAACACCCCTTCATGTTTCCAGATCAGAAAGTAATGTCCCTTGACCCCATCAATAGCACTGGTCACAGTTGCTCCTTCCTTGGAGATGTTTCTTCCGTGGCTTTCAGGGCGCTCCAGTGCCTATGCTTCTGCCTGCCCCCAAGCCATGTTTCCTCTGTTGACTTCTTCAGCTCTAACCAGTTTTGATCTTCCGGGCTTCCTCTCTCTATTCACTACACTTTCTCTAATGGATTTAAATGTCATATTTAGGCCAATGGTCCTCGAATTCCTATCTCTGTGGCTTAAACCTCTTATCTGAGTATATCAGACTTGAAGAGTCAATTATATCCTTTTCGTTGCCACACAGAGTTCCAAAACTTAGTATGTCTGAAGTGGAATTTGATTTTGCCTCCCTGGCGTTCATTCTTCTCTTCAGTAAGTAACATCACCATCTATCTAGATGCTCATGCCAGAAGCATAGGAGTCAGCCAGGATTCATTCCTTGAATAAAGGATAACCAAACCATAAACAAGTCCTTTGATTTAATCTCTAATATGTCTCCAGTTGACCTCTCTCCCCTCCTTCTGCTGCCGTCCTATTCCACGCACAGCTGTGAACTATCTAGATACTGCACTGGCCTTCTAACTGGTTGTGTCTGATCATGTCTCATTCTCCTCTTCATCCATTCCATTCTGTTCTCTACAGAACTACAGGAGTGATCTTAAAATATAAAACACTGTTGCTGAAAATGCTTCTGTTGCTTTCTTTCTAATCATGGCCTGTAAGTGTCTCCATGATCTACATTTTTTGCCTCTCTGTACAACCTCATCTCTGCCACTCCTGGCTCACCATGTCCCAGCAGGGAGAGTTTTTTAAACACAGCAGGCTCTTTTCTGCCATCCCAGGACCTTTGCTATTTTAGCCCCTCTGCCTGGACTGTTCTTTAAATGTCTATATCTGTCTCCTCCTCTACAGATGACGTCTTCAGAGAAGTCTTTCATGACCACTGCCCCAAGTAGAGGAAGGTCTTATTTTTCTTTTGAGGACTTTTTGTTTTTTCTTTTGTAGGACTTAGCACAATTTGAATTATCTTCTGTATATGGTGCGCTACTTGGTTTTGTTGACCCTGCTAGAATATGAGCTTTGTAAAAGCAGATACATCTCTTCCTAGTCGCTGTTCTATATCTAGTCATTAGAACAGTGAATACTCAAAAAAGAAAAGGGAGGAGAAAAGAGAGCTTGCCTGAGAGCATTATTTAATTATCTAACTGGGACTAAAACTTTTCATCTCTTGACTGCTGAGTTACTACTTTTTATGTTAATAATTAATTTTTAATTTCTAAAATAAAACTTCTTTAGAGAATTTAACTCAAGTTATCCTGTATATTGGAGAGCTAAACAACTGATCTCAGCTATCCAAAAATGCACAGATGCCCCATATTCTGGCAATTCCATCAAAATGCAGACTTATAGACTCCCAAAATTATATACAGTAATGTTACAGATTAGGAAGCATTTGGGAAAAACTTGGAAAATAGTTTCCAAACTTTTAGAACATTTTCTCTAACTTTTCATTTAGGATAAAAGAAACGTAAGGGTTCAGGGGAAGCTTTTATATTGCCATCTCAATTTTGGTTTTCCTTTCTCGTAGGAGCCTCATGGATGGGTTGTGGATTTGGTGAATAAGGTATACGACTTTTATTAATATTGTTATGTAGCATATTTTCAGTTTTCTAATGAGATATCCTAGAGTTTGGTATATTAAGCAAATGGCGGCTCCAGATAATAATCAAAAAAATGCTTTAAGGACTAGATTTCATAGATTCTTCCTTTTTTTGTATGTATAATACTGGCACATAAACATCAGCTTTTGGACTTAGTACTATCTGCAGTATGCCACAGAAGCATTAGAAGGATCGATGCAAGGATTCTCTCAAGACCAATGTTATAGAGCACAGTGATAGAGTAGAATGTTAGCTTTAGTTCCTTGCTTAAATTATTAATATATAGCATTTTAAAATTAATATGTATAGGACAATAGAATGGCTGCGGTCAACAATAATTGTATATTTTTAAATAACAATGTAATTGGATTGTTTATAACTCAGAAAATAAACCCCTGAGGGGATGGTACCCCATTCTCCATGATGTGCTTATTTCACATTGCCTGCCTATATCAGAACATCTATGTGCCCCATAAACATGCACACCTCCTATGTACCAATAAATAATTTTCAAAATAAAAAAATTGAAAAATTAAATTAATATGTGCCCTTTTTCTTCTCAGTTTGGAGAATTAGGTGGATTTGCAGCAATCCAAGCCAAGCTCCATTCAGAAGATATAGAACTTGGGGTAAGTTAAACCACTGTTATACCCAGTGTGGAAGTTTACTTCATTTGAGTTGGTGTACAGCCAGAGGACAGGGTCTGGACATGTCAAGTTAAATGTTAAATTAAAGGCTCATCTTTAGGGAGCAGATTCCATGGTCCTGATAACCAAAGAAATGAAATGTTTACTCCTAATTATAACCAAATTGCCATGTAGAGTTTTTTTTCTCATTTTTTCTTTACCTATGGTATTTTTCTCTTAATTTGTAATGGGTTACATGAAATTATCTTACTGTTTAAAGTTGGTTGCTGTATGTGGCAAGTATATATATGCATAACAATTTTATGGCTCAGTTAAATGATTATATAAAATCAGAATTAACTTCATAGTCTCATGTTTAGTAAGCTTTTTGGTGTTACAAAAACTTAGATTAACAGATGGCTATAAAATGGGAGCTTAGACTCATCCATCATGTGCAGTGTTTGTTTCAACTTCATTTTCTCAAAACATATAACCTCATAGTAAGGGGAATAACTAATCTTTAATTTTTCAGATACTACTAACCTATTTGTTGCTGAGAGCACTTTATTCTTTTCTCTAATGACTTAATCATTCAATTAAAAACTATCACATACTTGGCATGAATAAGACACTGTACTATCTGCTGTAATTTGATCAATGCAGAAAATAATATGCCTAAATGTTAAAGATTGTGCTTACACTTGTAGTTATTTCTGTGAAACCATGACTAATTGATTCCTATTGGTCCCTCTCTGGATGAAGGAAATAGCAATGGTCAAGGAGAGAGACTGCTGGTGTGGTAATAGATTGACCCTTTCTTGCCACCCAGTGTTTATCCTAAAGATCATATGTCTGCCAGATTACAGACACTGATGCAGAAGCCTCCTCTTGCTTCCCTGGAAGTTAACTAGGTTGAACTGTCCTTGTGATCCCCATTGATTAGATCAAGTATGTTGGAAATGACTTTATTGCCTTGAAAGACAGTATATAACAACTTAAAAACCAAAACCTCTTCAGATCCAGGGTTAAAAAAAAAATACAGAGCACTCCTAAATTTCTACCCTACTTGGATGAAAATTGGCTGAGGATAGATAGATGGGAATCTGGGCTTAGTCCTTATTATTATTAAATGTGATGAGGTTAAAGAGTCTTGCAAGATTTTTCCTTAAGGTCAAACCATTTTTCAGAACAATTGTGTTGTCTGCTGCAGTTGACCCAGAATTATATTGTTTAGGCTGTATTGAGGGGATGATAACACTCAGGTATTGGAGAGATTCCAAAGGTTGGGACTCTTTTAGGAGACAGGTATAATTAAAATTCACAAGTTCTGGATTTCTGACCTGTTAAGCTGGCTGTGTCCCAGAATAAATTTAGGCCATATTATTAAGTCTGAGTACAACTTTGGAATTTAACAATACTGGAGAAAAAAAAAATCACTCACAATCCCACCAGTTAAAAACACCTGTACAAAACAAGAAATGAAAGTTGTTGCTCATCCTTCCTCCTGATCCCCACACATACCTACTTCCTTGGTAACAGTTTAATACATGCCTTTCTGGCTTTTCCCTAAATTTATGTAAATCTGTGCATGTTCTTTCTCTCTCTCTCTTTTTTTCTCCTAAACCCAAATTATCAAGCTATACCTAGTTGTATATTTTCATTTAACATAATATCGTGGTCATCTTTCCAGGTTAGTACTATCAGTGTTTTTAATGACTGCAAGTGGTATATTTCTGCAAATGGTATACCATGTTGTAGACAATTATTCACGGGCATTGGATTATTTCTATGTTTTTACTGTTAGAGTATTTCTTATAAATATATCTTTATGTACGTTCAACTATTTCTGAAAGATCAATTCCTAGAGAGAGAGATTTCTAAGTTAAAGATTACAGTCATTCCTTGTTATACAGGGGTATTGGTATCAGGATTCTGGGTATACCAGAATCCATGTATACTCAAATCCTGCAGTCAGCCCCACAGAACTTCTGTATATGAAAAGTCAACCTTCATTGATGCAGGTTTTGCATCCCGGGAATAGTGTATTTTCAGTCTTTCTTTGGTTCAAAAAATCTGCATGTAAGTGAACCCATGCAGTTCAAGCCTGTTTGTTCAAGAGTCAATTGTATATTTGTTTTAAAATTATAATTGACAGTGCTAAATGTCTTTCTAAAAAGGTTTTGCCCATCTATACTTCCACAAACCCATTTGATAATAGTCTCATTAATGCTAAATATTTTCAATCTTCGGTTTTCTAGTATGATGGACAAAAAAAGTTATTATTTAACATGTAATAC
Source organism: Callithrix jacchus (assembly GCF_049354715.1). Taxonomy (NCBI): domain Eukaryota; kingdom Metazoa; phylum Chordata; class Mammalia; order Primates; family Cebidae; genus Callithrix; species Callithrix jacchus. The sequence goes on along the minus strand of NC_133508.1, from coordinate 92,295,424 downwards.
TCTGATTTCTTAATGAGCTTGAGTATTTTGTCATAGGATTATTGGTTGGTTGTATTTCTTTTATGAATTGACCTAGTTTATTTCTGTTTCTTTTGGATGACTTGCTTTATTTTTAGGAATTATTTTTATATTAAGCTTATTAATGCTGTATCTGTTTTGCATGTTTGTATATCTTTTCTCCTAGTATTTTGCTTCTTTTTATTTTTATTGATGGTGGCTTTTGCTATATTGAAGTTTCAATCTTTTATGTAGTCAAATTTTTCTTTAATGGCTTAAAAGTTTTCTAACTTGCTTAAGTAATGTTCTCCTACCTGAAGTTTATAAAAATATATATTTTATACTTTCATATTTTAATTCTTTTTACTGAGTCCTTGAATTCACTTAGAATTTATTTTTATATAATTTTATATTATATATTTTATATATATATAATATATATATTATATATTTTATATATATATAATATATAAAATTTATATAAAAAATATAATATAACATTATATAAAAATTTATATATAAATAAATTCTAAGTGATTCCAATTTTATTTTCTTCCAAGTAGGTAGCCAATTGTTGTTAGATCCTCTACTGAGTAATCTCTTTTCCTTATTATTTGTATTTGCTGGCTTAATAATATATTAGAGGCCCATGTGCCAATGCATTTGTTTCTGGACCTCTGTTCCAGTAATTTATTTATTCATTCATTCTTTGGTTCATTTCTGTACTGTTGCAACATTGTTTACTGGTAGTGCCACTTCTGCCCAGTATCATTCTTTTCTCATTTTTTTTTTTATTGTTCCCATATTTTTTATCTTCTGGATATAGTCAACCTATCAGGTTCTCTTGCAGAAAATTCCACTGAGATCATGTTTGGAATGGCATTAAATTTATAGGTCAATGTGTGGAGAATTGACATTTTTACAATACTGGTCTTTTCCATTTAGCAACATGATATCTCCCCATTTATTTGCGCTTATTTAATTTAGTTCCATAAAGTTTTATAATTTTCTTCAAGTAAGCCTTCAGTGTTTTCGGTTTAAGGAATATTTCACTCCTTAACTATTCTTTCCTTTTTAAAAAAAAAAATTTAGTGTTCTACAATATAACTTTAAAATCATTTTATCTAATTCTCCAAAGAAGTTTTATTGACATATTCTGATGTAAATTATGTTAAATTTCTATAATCATTTAAATGGATCAACATCTTCATATCAGTTCTTTCTATCCAGGAGTTTCGTTTCTCTAGTCTTTTATTCATGACTTGATCAAATCACGATTTAAATTTTTCTCTGATATGTGAAAAGGGATTTGTTTAATTTTGACAGGAAAAAAAATTCTCTCAAATGTATTTCTAATCTTCACTGTCTTTTTCAAGGCTGTCTCAGCATTGATTCAACCCTTAGGAGTGTGTGCAGAGTACCTCAATTCCTCTGTGGTACAGGTAGGATTAAGCCATTTCACATTACTTCATATGATTGAAGACATGCAAACAGTAATAACTTCCGTTTATCAGGTTATTCAGAATGGTCTTTAATCCAGAGTATCTCCTTTTTTCGCATTAGCTATCCTTTTAATAAAAATGCCATCAGATAATAAAAATTGTTGAATAATTTGAAGTATAGGAGACCTAACATTTGAGAAGGCTGTTTACCTTTTCAGTTTATGATTTTATCAAATATAATTTTTATTTATTTTTCATTTTCTTATCTATAAAGTAGGCAGCATATCCTTATTTGCTTCACAGGATTATTTAAGGATTCAATGCCATTATGTATTAAATCAGATTAGTATTTATGTATTAAATCGGCTAGGCTCACTTACTGGCTCAGTCACTCACTTTTGAATATCAGCTTAACAGCACATCTTGTGTGATTTCCTGCCTCGGTAGGATTGTAAGTCAGCAGATCATAGAACAGTCAAGCTAGGAGCGTTGAGTTTTCTAATACTAAAAGCCTCTTCTACTATCTTGTTTCCTTTTCATTTCAGTTAACAAGTTTTACTGAACAAAATGTCACATTAAAATACTTCTATTTATGTATTTATTTTTATAAATAAGTCAGTGGACCTTGTAACTTTTATAGAGCTTTTAAAAAATCACCATAAGTAGTTTTGAAAGCATAGTATCCTTCGGAGCAGTGTTTTTAAATGCACTGTTCCTTCTTTCGAATGTCACATTTACTTAGGGCCACTTTAATAATGGAGATAGGATTTTTTTTTTTTAGTCAGTTCTGGAAATTTCTGTTGTTTCTTTTTCTTTTTTGTTTTCTTTTTTTCTTTTTTTTTTTGAAACAGTGTCTCACTCTGTCGCCCAGGCCAGAGTGCAGTGGCACAATCTCAGCTCACTACAACCTCTGCCTCCCCAGTTCAAGCGATTCTCCTGCCTCAGCCTCCCAAGTAGCTATGACTACAGGCACAAGCAACCATGCCCAGCTAAATTTTGTATTTTTAGTAGAGATGGGGTTTCACCATGCTAGCCAGGCTAGTCTCAAACTCCTGACCTCGTGATCTGCCTGCCTTGGCCTCCCAAAGTGCTGGGATTACAAGTGTGAGCCACTGTGCCTGGCCAATTTCTGTTGTTTCTAAATGTTAATGTTTTCTTTAGATGTCAAGTTAATACTGCAAGAGTTTTAGGTGACATAGGATGGTTGTTTATATATTTCTTCATTCTGTATATTAAACTCTTTAGAAACAGCTAATGCTCCTTCAGTTTATTAAACATATAAATATAGTCATTAATTTTATAGCTAAAATACTAAGCCATAAAGAGGCAAAGTGATTGGACTTTTTAATATTTTAATAATAAACATTGATAATTTAATATTGAGGGTCAGATTGGGTTTTAAATGCATGCTCTTTACTCATGCCTTGCTCTGTGGAAGAGAATTTAGCATAAATATCCCAGCTGCTAACTAATGTTAAGGTCTTTAGAAATTGTAGATTTTATATATATAAACAGAATGTGCTTTAAAAAGAACAAGAAGTGTATGAATTCCCAACCAAGCACTTCTGTCTTCATCTTTAATTATATCAAACCATCCAAAATTAAATTCATTCAGCAATAAATTCATACCATAATACATGTTACTTACATAACAGTTGACTCTACCACTTGCTACTTGTATATGACTTCAGAAGACTTATTTAACTTGTGTGCCTCAATTTTCTCATTTGTAGAATAGCCATAATAGTAATAGCTATCTCAAAAGGTGCAGTAAGGATAAACAGGGCACAGCACATGCTGAAAAGAATATTGTGATTCTCTTAACCATAACAGCTCTCTCTCGTTCCTGTACAATTGGCATAAGTGTAAATGAAGAAATTCTTCTGGATAAGTGCCTGATGTCATTTTAGCTCATTGCTATTCTTGGCTTTAACAGCCAAATATTGTTTATCTTCTTTCTTCATCAGCTAAGTTTTAAATATTTTCTTACTTATATGGAAGTGGTAATTTAGATGGTAATTTAATAGCTAATATTTTGCCATTCTCACATACTCTTCCGAGTTAGTTATCTGGTTGTGTTACCATTCTGGAGCAGTGTATTGTATGAATTTCATCTGTAGGCCTCATTCACATCAGTAAGCAAAAGTAATTCATATGACAGCGTATTTTTCATGATCTGTATTTATGTTCATTTTAAAAAATTAAACAATATTTATTACAAAAACAATTTATTCTCATGCTTAGTGTTTTAAAAGTTAGACTGTGTATCTTGAGTCACTCTTCAAAATTACCTTTATAAGATACCTTTATAAGATATTAAAGAAGCTGAGGCACCTCAGATTAAGTGGAGTCAGTTAAGGGTTTATTTGGCAGTATTAGATAGTGCTGCTCTGATAAAAAATGTTTATCTTTTCATTGCACCCTCTTCTTTGGAAATTGTAGATGAAGAAGCACTGTCTCTCTCTACTTTGGGGACAGCTTCAAGAGTTGTGAATAACTGTAGCATTTTATGTTGCAGCCCATGCTAGACCCAGTCATTCTTACCACAATCCAGGATGTACGGAGCGTAGAAGAGAAAGACCTCAAAGACAAGGTAAACGCTCTCTCCAGCCAGATAGGCCCTAGTGCCAGTTAGTTCACAGCAGAGCCAGGACTTGGCAGGGTTCACACACCATGCTGTTTGGATTCTGGTCACATGCATTCACATCAAATTAACTTTACATTTTTTTAATTAAAAAGTGCTGTTCCTGAAGCACCAGTGATAGCTGTTACCTCAGTCAGTGGAGTTAATATAGTGTCCTTAGTAAGTGATACTATTCAGAATTTTACTAACATGATTTTGATAGTATCACAATTGGCATAGAGGAAGCTTTAAAAATAATACAGTGTTAAAACTTACCCAGAGTTGTTTAAAGCAATTTTGCCATTTAAATTTAACATGATTTATTTTGTCTACCCTAATTTGTTCACAGGACCATTCCCTTTCCTTTGCTGCTCACCCGTGTGCTAACTTTTGTTTCTAAGCAAAATGAAGTTAATTGGCCTTGTAGAATATCAGATAGTGACAGACTGTTGTTACCCTATATTCTTGTGTATGTTATAAGAATTGGGATCAAAATGTCTTTACAGTTCCTTTTTTGTTTTTTGTTTTTATTAAATAAAAGAGATTGGTTAGCATCCCTGAGCTGTTGTCTGCCATTAAGTTACTTTGCATGCGCTTCCAACCGGATCTGGTGACAATTGTGGATGACCTTCGACTAGACATTCTACTGCGCATGCTGAAATCACCACATTTTAGTGCTAAAATGAATTCTCTCAAAGAAGTAAGTTTTGCATTTGTTTTTATAAGACCCAATGTACAGATACTTAGTTCTACCAAAGGTTGTGCTTGTTAATATAAAAATGTTGGGAAATATGAATGATTTATTATAATCATATAAAAAGATGATTTATATAAAATGTTGTCTTGTATATAATTGTTAGTAAAGGCATCTTCTGTGTTATTTTCAAAATTTACATCTGAAATATTTACAGTATTTAGTGTTTTTGAGAAATTTCCTAGAATATAATCCCTTAGAATATATAGTTTGAGATTGACTTTTGCTCTAAGGGTACAGTTCATTTTGTTTTATTTCAGATGTAAGTTTACTTAAACCAAATCTGATAACAGGGGTGGAGACAAAAACAAAATGACTGCAAGTGTCGGTCGAAGCGAAATGATGGAAATAATTTTCTGTAGCTTCCTGAACTTATCATATCCACAGAAACAGTGCAGTTGGTTTTGGTGTGTGACACATGGAGCCAATGAAGTTCAGTTAAAATTCAGTTATTTTTCCTTCAGTTTTGTATAGTTAGGATTCTTGGTACCAGTGAAAGAAACTCATCTTGAACCATTTTAGGCCAAAAGAGGAGTTTATTGAAAAGAGGCTGGGTTATTTCACATGAATGAAGGATTGAGTAGCCAGACCAAAAAAGGGCGGGCACTTGTGGGCAACAGAACAACTAGAATTTGAGATCCAACCACTGTCAGGACTCTGTCCAAGTTTCATCCCTGCTTGTCTTCGTATCTTGGCCTTGCTCCCTCTCCACCTACGGTTCAGCATTTTTCATACGGTAGAGATCAAGACAATGAATAGATCCCATGTTCCACATCCTGCAGTTCCCATCACCAGTGAGAGACTGACTTTTTCTGTATATGAAGTGTCTTCCTGACACTTGTGTGTACTTTCCACATAGTGCTGTGATTAAGGTTTGGGTTAAATGTTCGTCCCTGAGTAATCAGCAGTGGTCCAGGGAATGAGAGCTATAAGAATGACTCCATGTACGTTTTTTTTTTTTTTTTTGAGATGAGTCTTACTCTGTCATCCAGGCTGGAGTGCAGTGGCACAATCCCTGCTCACTGCAACCTCTACCTCCTGGGTTCAAGCAGTTCTCCTGCCTTAGCCTCCCGAGTAGTTGGGATTACAGGTGCCTACCACCCCGCCTAGCTAACTTTTTGTATTTTTAGTAGAGACGGGGTTTCTCTCTGTTGGCCAGGCTGGTCTCAAACTCCGGGGTTTCTCTATGTAGGCCAGGCTGTTCTCAAACTCCTGACCTCAAGTGGTCCCCACTGTGGCCTCCCGAAGTGCAGGGATTACAGGCATGAGCCACTGTGCCCTGGCCCTCCATGTTCTTTTTAAAGGGACATCACAAATGGTAACTTCTTCTAACCTTTGATACATTTTGGCTAATTATCAAAGTACATTGTAACATTATAAAAATTATGTATATGTGAATATTTGATAATGTATGTTTGATTCAGTCACAATAATCTTGTCTTTTTAGGTAACCAAACTAATAGAAGATAGCACTTTATCCAAATCCGTGAAGAATGCTATAGATACAGACAGATTATTAGATTGGCTAGTTGAAAACTCGGTTCTGTCAATTGCACTGGAAGGTAAGTTGCTTTCAAAAAAATAAAAATTACCTAACATAATTTAAGTAATATATCTTTGTATTAAAACGTATGCAAAGTTGGTGCTTTGACTGTATTACCTTTTAAATGATCTTATAGCAAGTTACTGTTGTTTTAAATTAATATAATTCTATTTAGAGAGTCAGTGTTCACTATATCTGACTTTCTCATGTTTCCTCAATTAGGCAACATAGACCAAGCACAATACTGTGACCGTATAAAGGGAATTATTGAACTCTTGGGCAGTAAATTATCGTTAGAGGAGCTCACTAAAATTTGGAAGATACAGGTAGGTCAAGCAGAATTATTTTTGCCTTTTCTTAATGGTTTTGGACTACAGAAGAGGGAGGGGTGTGGTGAATGAGCAGAGAAATGGAACCTTTATCTTGCTTTAAACAAAGCAGCTGTACCTAATCCACTTTACAGTTTCAGGTTTTTATTAAGATTGTATATTTGAAAACGATTCCACTCACCACAAGAAGTTTCAAACTGCTGATCTAGTCTGGTCTTCTCCTTTTTTAAATTAAAAAATGAAAAGGTTATTTAGCAATTAGTAGCAGAGCTAGGAATAGGTGTGTGTCTTTATCAATCTAGTGGTTTTTTTTATTATATTGTTTATTAATTTTCATTAATATTTTTCCTATTTAGTCCCTATTAAATAAGGATAATAGATAAGTTTGTAGATCTCATCTTACTAGGACTGTCAAGAGGTATGACAGAATTCAACAGTCTTCAGTTTCTTTTTTCTTCACTTTGGTCATAGTCCATTTTGCTGGTTTTCCTAACTTTCCTGGCATTCCTTCCTGTGTCCCCTTTAACTAACTTACTCTCTTCTACTTTGATTTTGTTTTGTTTCATGCCTTAGATCTTAGCCCCTTTCTCACTGCATTAGCTTTCATAAGTCAGTTGCAGGAACTCCTATGACTTTGACTACATTTGTATGCTGTTGACTCTATTAATTATATCTCTAATTCGGATCTCTTCTTGGAGCTCCAGTGCAATATATCTAAATATGTAACACATGTTCACATGTGTAATGCATTGGCATCTCAAATTCATTATTTCCAAACTTAATCATTCTCCAGTCTATTTCATTAATGGTATTATTCTACATCTAGTTGGTAAGCCAGAGAAAAACCTGGAGCACACTTTGACTATATTAAGTTAGTCACTATATCAGTTAGAGTCTAGTCAGGAAGCAGAAACTATGCTGGGTATATCAAACAGAGGGAATTGACTACAAGGGATTGTTTACAAAGGTGTTGCTAGGTAAGGTAGAGGAGCAAAAAAAAAAAAAAAGGAGAATGTTGGAGAAACAAAAAGAATGAAGGGGTATTAAGTTCAAGGAAAAGAAGCTGCTCTTGGAGGTACTTTTACTTTGAGTGCTGGAACTGTCAAAGAGGTGTTCCTGGCACCAAGGTTTCTAGAGTTCCTTGCTGCCACAACCAGCATCTGCATCCACTCTGAGCCTAAGCCACACATACTTCATCCTTCATCCTGCTGCTCACCTCCCAGCACTTCCTCTCATTGGCAGAACGTAACAGGAAGATAGCAGGCAGAGGAGTTGGGAAATGTAGTTGGCAGGCTCCCAGCTCAGCATTGCAGAGCAGACTACAAAAAGTCAGGTGCAGGAATAAAAGAAAACAGTCCCAGGACCCAAAGTATTACTTCCTATGTCTTGACCTTGATGGAATACACTCATATAATTCTGTTTTGCAAGTACAAATTTGGAATCCACAAAAGGTTGAAGATTAGAGACCATGATTTATATATTGTATATTCCTACTACATTCAATCAATGACTCTACGTACCTAGTAGATACTGAGAAAATTCTTAAGGAATTGAATCTAAAAATGTCCTCTTGTCTTTCAAGTCTCTCACATGAACAATGAGGCATGACAGTGACACGATTGAGGTTATAAAGTGAACTTTAACCTTAAGGTTGACAATAGGGTCTGTAGTTCTGCAGCAAAGACTTATTGCCCATGGGATAAATAAACATTAATTGAAATCACATAATATAAGTAAAATGAAAAATAAGGCAGGTAATATGCTCAACTGGAACCTTCAGGATCATTTATAAGATGTCCAAAGTGGGCACATTTGTTTTATAATTCAATCAGTTTAAATCTTTTAGCATTAGAAAATATTTTATTCTCTTATTAGTGAAATATGTCTGATTGAGAACTTGATTCTTGTGGTTTTGCTTTTTGTTTTTTGTTTTTGTTTTACATTGTTCATGTAAAGAATTAATGCTGCTAGGAATTTAAATAAGGCCAGCTGATAACAATTAATTATGGTTGCTTCATATAGTATTGCCAGTATTGTCATGCAGATGGATGCCGATTAGACTACAGTCAGTTTATCTTTGTTATATTTTTGCTTATGCTTCTGTAAATTAACAGGGGACAGACTTAGGTTGTTCCACATTCCAAGAATTAACTTTTTTCCAATGTTTCCTTTTCCAGTCAGGACAATCATCTACTGTGATTGAGAACATTCATACTATTATTGCTGCAGCGGCTGTGAAATTTAATTCAGATCAGCTTAATCATTTGTTTGTTCTCATTCAGAAGGTATGTGTTCAGCCAGACTTGCTTACTTTTAATTTTTCTTAAAATAAGTTCTTTTGAGGTCCTGGAACCCTTCCTCCCCACTCCCGAATTAGCAGTAAATGTACTTTTTTTACGTTGTTACTGTTTTTAGCTCAACTTTAAAGTTTTTGCATATTTTGCCAGTTTGATCGAGAAGCAATTTCTGTGTCTTTTCCATTCTACAGAGCTGGGAGACTGAGAGTGATAGAGTAAGACAGAAGCTATTGAGCCTGATTGGACGAATAGGCCGGGAAGCTCGCTTTGAGACCACTTCTGGAAAGGCAGGAGAATCAAATGGATTTTTCTAGCTACAAATGCTCAAAGCAGCTGTTTGCATATTGGCTGGTTGATCATATGTGATATTATTGTAGGTATTAGACGTACTCTGGGAACTGGCTCACCTTCCAACCCTGCCCAGTAGCCTTATTCAGCAGGCCTTGGAGGAGCACCTGACAATCCTTAGTGATGCGTATGCAGTGAAAGAAGCAGTCAAGAGGAGCTACATCATCAAGTGCATAGAAGATATTAAGAGGGTTGGTTTCAGCTTTGATCTGATTTTGTTGTTAGACCAACAGTATTCCCTGAGTAATTAGAGCCAAATAATTTTCCTCCCCTGTTATATAAATTAAACTAAATGCCCTGTCTAGAAGCTCTTACCTTAAAGTCCAAGATTGGGAAGTTAGTATTGCTTTTACAAAGTCACTTATATTTCTCTTAAAATGAATTTTCAGCCTGGAGAATGGTCAGGTTTGGAAAAAAACAAGAAGGATGGATTCAAGGTAAGAATTTGCAGATGGAACCAACCAAAAGGTATACTAGTTTAATAATTTCTTTTAATAAATTGCATCACAAATAATAGTGTGTTTTAGTGTTTCCTAGAGTAATGTTCATATTCAAGCTTGATGTCTAAATATTTATGACCTATGCTTTATTATTTAAAGCTTGGGTAGTTACTGACTCTTAATGGGAAAAAAATCTAGGGTCACATTCAAAGAGTAATTTTATTATATAATTGTCATAAAATTAAAAGATTTTCAACTTAGTTTTTCTTTTTGAAATTAAATCCAAGGTATGCATAATAAGTACAGTGGATTCTAAATAAATATTATACTTTTTTTCTCCCATTAGGGAGAAATGGAGGAACATTCATAGAATGAGAGAAAGGAAGGAGGTTCAGTCATCGATGGCACATAGTAGTGTTTTGGGTTCTTCAGTTAGACATGTTCCTAGAGTAATTCTGTAGGCAAAGTCATTCAGTGAGTACCTGTTGCTGGGGCTTGATTTTAGAAGGCAGGGTTGGATAGTGACTTCTACAACAGGGACTGGGACTCTAGGTTACTGTGAACTTGTGGACTGTCCTTGGAGGTGGTGGTTAGCAGATTGAGCAGTAATGATTGCAGCTCTCCTGTTGTTCTGGCCCAGAAGCCTCAAGCCTCTCCTCTGAGAGGGCTGATCACAGTGGCCAGCTCATTGGACTGTGCGTCTGTTGTTGCAGCAGCCCCAATTGGAGCAGCATTGTCCTCTCACCTGGGCCCTCAGGGTACTCAGACCAAACTGAAAACCTGGCACTGGGAAGGCTTTCACTTTCTCTGATTTTCATTTTATTATTCACATAAGGAAAGTTTTTGGTAGAATAGCTAGTGGCTTAGTAATTTCACTGGTAAAACATACTTCTTGGCTTTTGTTAAGTATTTCTTTAAAGGAACTTGGATACCACTAACTAATTTTCATTGGTATATTAAGAGACTCTTAGGCTTTTATTTCTTATGTTGTGTTTGATCATAAAGTTTAGTTGGGTGCATTGGTGAACTTTATGTTTTATATTTCTGACACTGAAATGTGACCAAGTGAATTTTCTACATATAACCCAGCTTTAGAGATTTTAAAAGGTATTTGCAAACTAGAGCTGGTAATTCTCAGGTTATGAGGAATTTTTCTCTTAACTCAACAACATTACTTTCTTTTCACTCAAATACAGTTTGAATTTTTCTAGTTTCCTTAGCTCAGTGATACAGATAATTTGGCAGTCTCTCCTTATGATTAAAATTCATTTAGAGTTACTGAAGACGTTTGTAACCTTCAATAGTAATAGTAATAGGAGAAGGGTATCTGTAGAAAAATGGTCTTTTCTTCTCAGCAGTAGACCCATTTCTTTGTATATAAAAGGTCAAAGCTGAATGGACTTTTTCCTCCCTCCAGGGAAACGGCTTTTGAAACCAGAATATTCCTCCTGACCATTATCCCTTCCTTGTTACGAGCATTTCTTAGTTTTTTTAGTCAGTTGCATCACTGCATCTTTATTGCTTCTCTTTGCAGTCACTTCATTCATGTCTGTTGTTTTATAACAAAACTCAAAACTCAAAAAGTAGAAGGAGAATTTTGGGAGTTATTTGTGAGACTTGAATATTCTTTCTTTTTTATTTCCCCACTGCTCCCAATAAAGAAATTCTGGTGTACTGTTATTTCATTCCAAACAATAATATCTTGCCTTTTATGTAGCACTTTTCAGTTTATTTACTAAGTGCTTTCATGGACTTTCACAAAGTACACATTGCTGAAGGGGGGCAGTAGGAAGATCAAAGCCCCCTGGATATGGCTCCAGGCAGGGGGGTGAATTATTTACTTCCACTAAAGGTGTTTTTCTATGCTATGCCCTTTCCTGCCAGGCAGCAAGGTGGGCTGACTGGGGATTATGTCTCCCTGCCAGGCTACACAGAAACTAAGCAAAGGGTAAGACAAGATCACCCACTTCTTAACTCCCCTCCCACCCTCAGCTACCTCTATTCCCCCAACTGATTCCCCCTCCCCCTGCTTTTGACACTCTTAAAATTCCCAAGTTCCACTATTGTGTTCAGAAATTCTGACCTTGATTTCCTAACTTTATTTCTGTAGATTCTGCAGGGTACCCTCGGCTCCCCTGGTCCTCTTTCCTTTGCTACTTCTATACCTTCCACTGTCTACCCCAGTCCTTTCCCTCTTATTTCACTTATGTTTTTCTTCAATTAAAAAGTTTAAATGTACTCATCCAAAAAAAAATTACTGAACCAAAAAAAACCTCATTTTTCCTCAGTTAGTTTTATCTGCGTATTCCTGAAGTCGTTTATCTTCAGGCCACCTACTATAGTGCCTGACAGGCTTTTAGCAAATGTTGGTTCCCTTCCTCTTACCTCATCCCCTTCACCCTATGAGGTTGCCAAAAGACTACCTGAGTCGTCTCTACTGCCAAAACACCTAACAGAAAGTAAAAGTAGCAAGATGTCCTCAGTACAGGTACTTTCACATGATGTGGTTAGAATAGGAGAAAATACTTTTAGAAATCGTCCTCCCAATCAAAAAATTTTGCCTTGGTCCTAGGTAAAAGGATAGATCTGGAAAAGCAAGACAGATGAGGAAGTGGGAATGTTCAACTCTGAGAAGAGAGAACTCAAGAAAATATTAAAAGCTTTCTTTAAATGCGTAGAGCATTGTTACAGAGAAGTTTCGTTCAACTTACTTTTTCTGTCTCCTAAGAAGTTATGCAGAAGCATGTTTCAATGTCAGTGGACTTTATGTGAGAACAGTCTGAAAACAGAACTCAGTTCCTTCTGAGGTTGTGAGTTCCTCATCATTGGAAATACTATACGTCAGTCGCTTTATAAAAAAATGAATAAAGAGAATTTAGGCATAGATTTGCAGGCTAAACCAGTTGACCTCTTAAGGCTTCATCCAGTGTTGAGTCCAATTTAGACATCAAATTAGCTCCTTCTTATGAAACCTCCACTCCATGACATTATCAGATAACTTCATTTTAATTGTTCACTACAATCTTTTGCCCCTTTTATAATTGGAAAAGAGTAATTTAAATTTTTCTTGTAACTTGGCACCATGTCATAGATAAGTTGAAATAAATAACATCTTTCCTGTTTACTAAACTTTAAAAAGGCTATATCAGAAATAATTCTTACATTCTAATTTTATAGACTTTGAATTTTATTGTATAATGATTAACTTCAAAGGATAATTTTCAATATTAAATAAAAATATAGTCATTATAATTGACTTCATTGGCCACGATGATACTTTTTAATATATTTGCTTATTGCTGAAGAGTTCATATTTATGTCCCAATTTTGCAATCCTTTGGGGAAGGTATCTGTTTGGATATAAACCTTACAATTTCTATTATTGTCATTTTACAACTTTTACAGTGTAGTCGGAAATATTCTAGCTAATTTCACAAGTAGTTGGCTTTTATATGTATACCTTATTTCTGTGATTCTAAGATGCCAGTGATTGCAGCCTCCATCTCAGACTTAATAAATTTGCAAAGAAGAGAAAAGAAACTGCTCATTTTGCAGTTACGGCCCACTGGTTTAGGTTCTTAATCAGAGGTTGAGTCTAAGCCTTTTTTTGAACAATTATGAACAACTTCATAGGAGCACACTGCTTTGCATTATATATAGTAATACTTTGAACGTCTCTGAAATCTTTTTTTCTTAGGCTGTATAATTTTGAGGCATGTTGATGAATATGGAGTTTTGTGTGCTTGTTCTCTTTTGTAAAACTCAAGCTGCTTTTTTTCATAATTGAGTTGTGTACACTGTTACAAGTTAAACACCTTCTCTCGAAATAAAGTGCAGATTAGGACAGAGAGACATTTACTGCTGAGTGGTATAGCCCTTCAAAGAGTATGAGTCTGTCATCTCAACTTCCCCTGGCTTTGGAAAATTCTTTAGTGTGAGACCACTGACCATTTTATTTTAATTGTGTTGGTGCACACAACTGGTTAGTCAATGCTGCATTAGGGTGTAATCTTTTTCATAATATTTAAGTAACAAATTAGTGATCCAAATTTAAGTGAGAAAGCCATTCTTGTTTGGTACTACCTATACCAGATAACAACTGAAATGACAGGTAAATGAACAAATACCTTTTGTGTACAGCTAAGTTTGCACATACTCAGGTAAGCACAGCTATATAAAAGCTTACTTCTGTGCCTAGTGGCTAGTGAGTTTCTTTTGACATAATTGTTTAAGGTGTCAATTTCAGAAATGTTAAAATATATGAAGTCTGTGTCTTAGAATCTAGGAAATACGGTATTTGCTGATTGATGATTGGCTGATCTCTATGAGGCAAGGAAAAAAGTATTGTGTAACAATAACTTGCTCACATGTACATATTCAATAGTGAGATGTTTATCTACAAAGATACCAAAAGTATATTTCCCCTCCACAAGGGTCTTCATCTTACACTAAGGCTCGATAGAACAAGGAGGCTTTAAAACAAAAATTTTAGCCTCTGAAGAATGCTGAGGACTTAAGTTTTTACCCAGCTTTTTGGTTAGAGATTTAATAGTCATGTTTAAACTGAAATTTTTACCAAATTTTGAAATTTTATATTTCGAAAGATGCTATTTATTAAAAAGCAATTCTCTTTATAAAGAGTATTACACGAACAGTAGACTTTTTAGATTGTACTATGAAGATCTGGATTGTCATGTAGCAGTTTCAGAAATAATATGTTTGAAAAATGTACCGTATAAGTGTAAAGTGTCTGTAATAATAAAAGTAGAATTACCTCTTATGAAAGTGTTTTAACTAGGAAATACAGATTATGAATATTTTCTTTAGTATTTAGACCACTCTCAGTGCCTTGATCCTATCGTTGGTATCTTAATCATAAATTATAGAAAGCAATATTCTTACTCCACCATCCAGTTCAGTATTATCCAAGTTAAGCTTTGGCCATCAGTTTATTTTGTGTCAACATGACTTAGCAGCCTGTGCTACTTAATCTATCCTCTGAAGTTGCTAATTCCTTGTTGTCTGTTTTTTGCTGATGTACCCCTGTACATTTACTGTCACTTCACATCCACTCCTGTTTGCAGTTCTTGGCCTTAGGAAATTGCATGCAGAATAAGAAGTTGAAGACTGATTTATGAGTGCATGGAGATGAGCTAAATGGTCAATATAAAGCGTGAAATAAAATGTGTAACAGTAAACCTGATTGACTTGGAAGTCTTTTATAGCTAATAAATGAATCTGCTGTTTATTCTAAATTTAATTAATGTAACTTCTTTTTAACTCTAGTCATCTCAGCTTAATAATCCCCAGTTTGTATGGGTGGTACCAGCTTTGCGTCAGCTCCATGAAATTACTCGCTCATTCATAAAACAAACTTATCAAAAGCAAGACAAGGTAAGGGTATAGCTATTTTTTATTTTATACAATTACTTGCATAACCTTATATAACAAAACATGACTAAAGTTACTGAGTTTTTAGTCACTATTTTTTTTTTTGGTTATTAATATAATTCACTTATATCATTTAGTAATCTTGAGTTTAAGCATCACTCTGCTTTCATTTCTGTGGAACTTTTTATATATATATCTCCTTAACTCATTTCCTTTTTTTTGCTTAATTTTGAAATAAGCCAGTTTTTAAAAGTTAGAATGATATTTTAAAAATTGGTTTGAAAAGATTATAGAGCTTGTTTTATAAGACAAAAGGATTAGTTTGCTTAAAGTACTAAGTTTCCTCAGTATATAGACTTGAGAAGAATGATCCAGAAAAGTAGACAGGAAGTGAAATAGTTATTTTTAAAGACTTTTTTTTTAAATCAAAGGAATATTTTTAGATGTAAAATGTTAGTAAAGAAATTTATTTTCTAGTAAATGTACAGATTGATTTTATTTACTTGTATGTAGGAAATATTGAATGAGGAAATTCTTATGTTTGTCTCACCTAGGACTACATCCTTAAATAGCAGTATTAAACCAACAGAATAACTGCAAGTTCTCACTACCACTTTTTTTGTTTTGTTTTTGCCAAGAGCATCATTCAAGACTTGAAGAAAAATTTTGAAATAGTGAAATTGGTAACTGGAAGTTTGATTGCTTGTCATCGGCTTGCAGCTGCTGTGGCTGGGCCGGGAGGCTTAAGTGGCTCGACGCTAGTGGACGGCCGGTACACTTACCGGGAGGTATCAGGCCTTGTGTTTTTGCTTCATGATTCACAGCATTCATTTGACCTTTTTATACTTGTACTATAAAAAGAATTTTTGTTAGCCATAACTATAAAGAGGTAGTACGAGGTTATCTTTGTAGTGATGGAACAGTTTTGTATTTTGGTGTTTGTGGGTTATCTTTCATATGATGAAAGAATAAACATCTTTTTTTTGTCTTTGATCTGAAATAATGTTAATTCTGTGGGTAATGGGTTTTGTTTTTGCAATCAATTAATTAGTAATATTATTGTTTTTTTTTAAATTAGGGAAAAATCTTAACTCGTCACTTGTGAGCTTATAGTATTTTACTTTGAGATTGCTGAAATTACATTTTATTGACACCCAAAATCAACCAGATTTCTAATAGACTTGAGATAACTTCTATTACATTATACTACCAACTTGTAAACAGATCTTTATTTTTAATATTTACTTTACCCTAAATTATATGAAAAAGGACTAAGTAAAACTGTTGTTAAAATTTAAAGTTTAGTTTTCTTTTAATGTTGCTTTTAGGAATGAATGCCTGGAGTTAACTAAGTAGCATTATTTCTTTTTGCAGTATTTAGAGGCACATCTAAAATTTCTGGCGTTTTTCTTGCAAGAAGCCACTCTGTATCTGGGTTGGAATCGTGCCAGGGAGATCTGGGAGTGTCTTGTGACTGGCCAGGATGTTTGTGAATTAGATAGGGAGGTAAGAAAATGGTATTGTGGATAAAGGAAGCAGAAATATTACATCGTTCACTTTTTCTGTGTGTCTCACATCTTCTAAATATTTATATTCGGTTTATATATGCATAAATAGTATGGGCCAAGAACTGAAAGTGCTGAAAAATGTTTTATATAGTATATATTCATGATAAAAATAAATGTTCAAGTTCTTTGGTAATTTTGATACCATTCTCGATAAAATACCAAATTTAACCAAATAAGTATACATAAAGAATTCTAGATATATTTTAAGTTCTTTTCCCCTCCACATGAAACTAATTTTAAGTTACCAACAGAAAACTTTGAGTTCCTATAATGATGTTGTACCCCAAAAACAGTAAAGAAGAATTGGTCCCTGGACAAATTTTTTAAAACTATAATTAAACAGCCAAAAATAGATTAAATCAGGAACAAAACACCTACCTTGACATTTTCTAACAGTAAATTTCATTTTCCTCATCTTATTTGACAGAATAATATTAACTATTTTATAGACTTGTCAAAAGGGTTCTATGTGACAGTGCCCAGCATAGTGCCTGGCACAAGCAGGCAGTAAATGTTGATGGAAAACCCAAGTACAAAATCCAGTGAAAAATATGAGTAGATATTTTCATTATCTAGAGAAAAGATTGCTAGTAACTGCTTCATTTAATTTCAGAATTCCAAGCATTTTAGCTTTGAGTGGTATTTTGACAATATAAACATTTGAAGTATTAATTTACCTTTACTTTTCCAGTTTGGAATATGTATTTGCCTGCAATAGATCTTAGTTATAGAGTAATACTGTCTTATTCCACAGATGTGTTTTGAATGGTTTACAAAAGGGCAGCATGATCTTGAGAGTGATGTTCAGCAGCAGCTCTTCAAGGAGAAAATTCTTAAATTGGAGTCATATGAAATCACTATGAATGGTAGGAAAAAACTTTCATTTTTTTTCAGTACTTTTAAGTAAGAAGTGTTATTGTTTCATTTACCTGTAATCTCCTTCTCAGAAGCAACTAAACAGTTAGGAATATCCAGAATTTTTCTTGTGCATATAAAGATATATTTAGTACTCAAATTCCTTTTTACATGAATGGAATCTTATAATTAGTGTTTAAATCATATGACCTGCTAGATCAAATTGTCTTTTTAAAGGATTCAGAATAATATGAACTATTTATAGTTCATATTATTAAATTAAATTAACTATTAAAGTATGGAAATCCTTCTCTCAGGTGTTTCTTTTAATTGAATTCTTAAATTGAGATATAATTTACATACCATAAAACTCACTTTTTAAAGTGTACAATTGGTGGTTTTTAGTGTATTCACAAAATTATGTGACCTTCACTCTGTTCCAATCCCAGAGTATTTTCATCACCCCAAAAATAAGCCCTATACCCATTAATAGTCACTTTCCATTCCTTCCTTTATGCAGCCTCTAATCTATTTTCTGTCTTTATGGATTAGCCTAATATGGACATTTGATATGAGTGGAATTATACAATGTTATCTTTTGTCTCTGGCTTCTTTCATAATGTTAAGACATAATGTTTTCACAGTTCGCCCAGGTTGTAGCATTTATCAGTGCTTTGTTCCATTTTATGGCTTTGTAATAATCTGCTACGTGGGTTTAGTGGATTATTATAAAGGATATTTTATTTATAAATGGATATTTTATTTATCCATTCATGAGCTGATGGACATTTTGATGGTTGCCACTTTTTGGATGTTGTGGTTAATACTGCTATAAACATTCACGTACAAGTTTTTCTGTAGTTGTGCATTTCTCTTGGATGTGTATCTAGAAGTCAGATTGTGACATATAATTAACCTTTGAGGAACTGCCTGTTTTGCAAAGTGCCACATTACCTTGTAATCCTACCAGCAATATATGAGGGTTCCAGTGTCTTCACATTCTTACCCATACTTGTTATTATCTGCCTTTTTTTATTTTAGACATCCTAAGTGGTTATAAAATGGTATCAGAATTACATGGGTGGTTTTTTGTTTGTTTGTTTGTTTGTTCATTTGTTTTGAGACAGCTCTGTCACCCAGGCTGGAGTGCAGTGGCACGATATTGGCTCACTGCAGCCTCCACCTCTCGGGTTCATGTAATTCACCTGCCCCAGCTTCTGAGCACATGCCACCATGCCCAGTTAATTTTTATTTCTAATAGATTTCTGTATTTTTTTTTTGTAGTTTTAGTTCAAGACCAGCCTGGCCTGACCTCAGGTGATCCTGACCTCAGGTGATCCACCTGCCTCAGCTTCCCAATGTGCTGAGATTACCATGCCCGGCCAAATGTAATAGTTTTAATTTGTACTTCTCTAGTGACTAATTATATTAAGCATCTATTTGTATGTGCTTATTGGCCATTTGTGCATATTCTTTAGAGAAGTCTTAAAATCTTTTGCCTATTTTAAAATTGGGTTGTCTTTTTATTGTTGAGTTGTAAGAGTTCTTTATATATTCTGGATACTAGCTCCTTATCAGATACTTGATTTGCAGGTATTTTCTTCCATTATGTGAGTTGTCTTTTCACTTTCTTGTTAATGTCATTTGAAGCACTGAATTTTTATTATATCTGATTTACTTACGTTTCCTTCTGTTGCTTCTGCTTTTGGTACCATATCTAAGAAACCATTGCCAAGAGTTTTATGGTTTTAGTTCTTGAACCACTTTGAGTCTTTTCATTGATTATCTGTGTTTCCTAGAGTACATTAATTTATTTGACATTCTATAATTACAGGTTTTAACTTATTTAAGACTTTTTTTGAAAATGTGAATCTTTGTGATCATCGATTGAAAAGACAAGGAGCTCAGTTGGTAAGTACATTATTCTCAAATCTAGATAGTTTGGATAATCTAGTATAACTTGATATTCAGCAAAAAAAAAAATGTGTTATATTTGAGAGATAACATGGATTTTTTTTTTTTGAGAATGGCATCTCCTTGACTGCCAGCTACCACGTTGATAACAGAGCTGCTCCTAGAGTATAAGGGAGGCTCCTTCCTGCACTACCATGCCTCACCAGCTACCCGGGAGGACACCACTCTCTCCTCACATCCCTCCGTTTCTGGCTGATCTAGGGACAGCCAGTAGCCTCCTTTGGCTACATGAATGCAGAGCAGGAATAGTTCACCTAAACTTCCAACTCCTCAGATCCAGCAATTCACATGTACCTAAAAAGCAAGCACAGTCTTCATTCTAGGATTGCAATGGCAGGGATCTGGGGACAAAAATTTAGGAATAGACAGTGAAGCAAGAAAACTAGGATCTACAGTTTATATTTATGTTTATACATGGCCTTTTAAAAAGTGGGGGCAAAAATTCACCTCTTTTTTCAAGTCCTTTTCATTCAGGATATGGCTTCCTGGGTGGTAAGAAAGCTGTTTCTTACTGAGCTTTAGAAAGACCAAATTGAGCCCCAAGAGTTAGTGACCACTTCAGGCTTGAGTGTGTCTCCTTTTGAAGAAAAGCTCATGAAAATGGTGCTCATCTCATTCCTGTTCTATTTCTTCTTCAGTAGCCTGTAAAACTGTATGTCCAGTTTGAGTTTAGGAATGTCGAAAGAGATACCGCCATACCTATCCTGGTACCCATGGAATTTGCCCAGTGCTTCTGTGGTTGGGTGCTTTTTAAAGTTCCATGTCAGTATAACGTTGTTTTCATATATAGTTGAGGTTTTGCACCTTAATTCATATTGAACTGAAGAGGTGTGGACTAATGGTGCAACAAAATAATTGTCTGTGATTTTGTAATTTTGTGATCTGGATATGGTTTATAATTTAATTTTTTTTCTTTTGAGCAGTATGTAGAAAAGCTGGAATTGATAGGAATGGATTTCATTTGGAAAATAGCCATGGAATCACCTGATGAAGAAATTGCTAATGAAGCTATTCAGCTAATCATAAACTATAGTTATATTAATCTAAATCCTAGATTAAAGAAGGTAGGTATCTAAGGAAAGAAGTTACTCATACACAAAAAGCAGAAAGTCATATATATATTGTAGTGATAAGCAATAATCCTTGACATGACCAAAAATTGGCTTCTTTAGTTTGATATTTTGTCCTGAATAATGATTACAATTAAATGTCAAGGACTAATTGTAATTTCTATATACTCTTTCAGGATTCAGTATCTTTACATAAGAAATTTATTGCTGATTGCTACACAAGATTAGAGGTGAGTAGCAAATTTTATTTAACCTCTCTTTGAAGTAAATGCTTTTTTTTCTTTTCCTAATTTTATATTTTTAGATAATCTATAATGCTGATGTTTGTGGCTGGATCCTATTGAAGAATTTATCAATAGTACCATATGTTGGCATAGAGGACAGATATTTGCCCAATATCTAAGTGTACTTTATAGGAAATTTTTCTCCCTCTCATCACCTGTCTTTCCCACTCTATCCACCTTCCTCCCATTTTGGAGTATAGGTACTGTCTTCAGAAAATAGGTTGTCTATACATTCCATATTTCTAATAGAATCTTTTTCTTTTTTTTCTATTTTTGTCTAGGAATTTTATACTAGCACTGGTTCTTTTCTTATTTTTCCCCATGTTTCATCTAGTTATACCATAAATGTTATTAAAACACAGCGGGACAGTTAGTAGTAGGTGGTATTGGTTGTCTTTGTCCATTAGAAGCCTGCTGTGTAATGCTATCTCACATGTATCTCTTTTATTTCTAGCATGATGGTTAAAGCATAAAATATTCATATTCAGTTGATATGCTTGTTTAAGTTTTATATCTAATCAAAAAATATTTAAAAGCTTAAAATGCTGCTGCCTCCAAATTCCAATAAGTTAAACTTTCTGTTGATAACTATGTGCTAAAATATGTACAGTATTTTCCTAGTTGTGACTTCCAGCCAAATATGTCATCATAAAAAAAATTCAGGTATTCAAATACCCCAATATGAGATCCCATGTAAGTATTATCATATGTAGGGCACTAGTTCTCAGCTGGGGCATATTTTACCTCTGGGGGTCATTTGGTAATATCTGGAGACATTTTTGGTTGTCACAACTAGAAGCATCCTACTGGTCCCTAAGTAGGTAGAGGTCAGGAATCCTATTAAACATCCTACAATGAATGCCCAGGACAGCCCTCTGCAATAGCAAATTGTCCTGTCCAGAAAGTCACTAGAGCCAGGTTGAGAAACCCTGATAGAGAATGACTGTTTGGTATTTTTTAGGCAGCCAGTTCAGCACTTGGTGGTCCCACTCTAACACATGCTGTGACCAGAGCAACAAAAATGCTTACAGCAACTGCCATGCCAACTGTAGCAACCTCAGTTCAGTCTCCATATAGGTAAGTGATCAGAAGTAAAAAATACACAACACACATACATCAGATTTTTTTAAATGATTGGTATTTTTTATGTAGGTTTTTCAATTACTGATTTCCTCATTTTATATCATAATTTTTTGCAAGCCATCATAATCCTGAGAATTACATGTTCCCCATCATACACCCCTGAATCTGTCTCTTTGGAAGTTCTGTGTGTAGGTCATCACCAGAACCACCCAAGTACTGCCCTGTCCCTACCCTTCTACTTGGTGGACAGGTCCTCTTGTTTTAGTTTTTATTTGATTCATTTTACTTTTATTCTATATAGTATGAATAACTTACTGTTTAGAATGAAATACCATATACAAGACTGATTTTTGTTAAGTTTAAAATATTTACTTAGATCTTCTCATTGAATAGTCAAACTCAGGGCATAAATAGGGTAAGCAGAATGAAGTGGAAGATGATGATTAATCAAAATTATGCATTATAATATAATCATAGTCACTAAAATATTCAAATAATAGAAGTATTTTTCAAAATAATTTTTAGTGAGAACTTTATCCCCAAATGTTTGTGCTAAAACTTTAAACTGAACATTGTTTCTTAATCACATTGCTATGTTTTTAGTTTTCAGATACTCTTGATGAAATCTGAGTTTAGTGTCTCCTGTAGTTCTTTGATATCAGAGAACTACAGGAGACTCAGAGAACTACAGGAGACACTAAAGTCAGATTTCATGAACGGGAGATATAGAATAAACAATGCATAATTTGGAACATTAGATGGAAGGAACTAAAGTACTTTTGTGGAGTTTTTATGATCCTCTGCTGGTAAGCAGCACCATGTCATTGTTCCCCAGGAAACTGGTGAGGGCTCTGAGAAGGGCTTACTCTCCGTACCTCACTCTGCTGCTGCCCTCTAGTGATGGGTACTCATAGAGTCTTTCTCTACTCCAGAATATCTACTTATTCTTATTCACAATTGGGGATTGTTAAAGCCTTCCTTTAAAAAGGGGGAATCAGGGCAGTAAGTCCCTTCCCCTATTCTTCTTTTTAAAATGAATTGAATACTGTGTCACCTTATTAATATGAAGGAAGCCAATAAACAGCCTTTTCAGACTTCATTTTTAAGTGGCAGAAATAATACAGATTCAACTGATGATAAAAACACTAACATGACTTTCACATTCCCACATTCTTGGAAGTATATCTCAAATAGACTTTCATTTAAAATGTATATTAAGAATTCCCAAGTACATGTTTGTAAGGTATAGTCCATCTCTGTGACTTAGTTCCTTAATGGTTCATTTATCTGATAAATTAGAATGTAAGTGTATTTATGTGCTATTGGGTTAGGATGTCCAAACTCTTGCTTCTTTAAATGAGTATACTTTTTGTTTTTTTCTCTTTACTAAGTGTTTTTTATTCTGAATCATTTAATATTTTGTGGACTATAGAGAAAAACCACATAATAATTTTAAAATATTCTTATTATAAACTCTAAATAGGGTTAATAAAAATATAGTTTCAAAGTCGAATTTGAACCAGGACATTGTAGTTTAACTCATTTCACTAGTTTGGAAATAACTTTTCAGTACCCCAAATTGTTCCAACTTGGGTTGGGGGGGGTTCTGTCATATATGCAGCGTTTCATAATACTGTCTATGATTTAATTCATTACTGAGGCATCATTAAGAAAACAGTTCACTCAGTAGTTCACTCATTTATGGACTTAGATATTTTCTAAAGATTTTTCATCTGCATTTCAAGTTCTAGTTCTTGCCCATAGACTGGAATAATTTAGAACTCTGTTAAATATATTTAATAGAACTGCTAAAATGTGTTTAACCAGCTGTTTTTAAGTGAAATTTTAAGTACTGCTAATCAGCATGCCAGACCAATTGTTAGAAAATGGTAGTACCTCTTTTCAGTTTTAGAAATATACCTCTTTGAAATGTGTTGACTCTCTGGAATGGAAAATGTTTAAATTAAGAGACTTGGATTTTCATTTCTTAATGTTAATACATGTAGTGTTCTCTCTCTTTTTGTTTTTTGAGACGGAGTTTTGCTCTTGTTGCCCACCCAGGCTGGAGTGCAGTGGCGCAATCTCAGCTTACCGCAACCTCTGCCTCCTGGGTTCCAGCAATTTTCCCGCCTCAGCCTCCCGAGTAGCTGGGACTATAGGAGTGTTCTCTTTAATAAAGTATGGGGCTGTGACTGTATAAACTGCCAAATATTGCAGTCTGATTATTTCAGATGTTAAGTAAGATTTCATAAGTCTTCAACCAAAAGAGACCTGAGATCTCATTTTCGGATAGCAACTTTCGTTTGTGTTATACTTACTGGTTTGTATTTGTCTTCTAATTCTCAGGCATTTCAGAACTATGTCAGATTTCATGTCTGCAGAATTGTATGTCATATTTTAGTTATGTAAGACTAATGAGAGCCAAACTCACTGATTTCATTCTTAATGGTTTAATGGACAGATAGGCCTAGGAACCCAGGTCCTCTGTTTATGGAATAACTGTTTAAAGAAATAGAAGAAAGAAAAGGAAAGGAAACATGGGAGGTACAGGCTTCTCCCTTATTCCATGTGTGTGCTGCAGCTATGAGTTAGTGGAACCACCTCCCCATTGGGTAAAAGAGAAGTTTAATATTTGCAAAATTCAGTCTTTGACTGAGTTTTAACTGTTACTGTGCTGTTATTGTGGTTTTGGGGCTGTTATTGTGGTTTTGATGAAACTAGAGTTGAGCTCAGATCGGTAATTCACTTCAAATACATTTCAAAATTCTTTTTGTTGTTGTTAATCCATAGATCCACTAAACTTGTAATAATTGAGAGATTGCTGCTTCTGGCAGAGCGCTATGTGATCACTATAGAGGTAAGCTACTTCTTGTTTTTTAAGACATGTGTTGCTTAGGCTGGGCTCAAACAATCTCCCACCTCAGCCTTCCTAGAACTGGAAGTTTAGCACACACCACCACACCCAGCTAGCCTCTCTTTTCTTAAAAAAGCATCTTCATTCATTATATATACATAGGTATGTATTTTTGATGTGTTTATCAGTGGTGCTGTCTATCTGATTTGACTTATATATTTTTAAAGGATTTTTACTCTGTTCCACGAACTATTCTACCTCATGGTGCCTCATTTCATGGACATCTTTTAACTCTTAATATTACCTATGAGTCTACCAAAGATACCTTCACTGTCGAGGTAGGTTTACATTAAAATCTGTAGCAATTTTCATGTTGTTTTATTATTTTCACAAAGCAGTCTTGATTGAGATAGCTGCATGAATAATCATTCTAAAGGCTGTTTGCAAACAGATGTAGAATAAATACCTGAAATGAAACTGTGGGGTACAGGCAGATACATAAATAAATACTATATAATGTCAGGTGGTGGTAAGTATTATAAAGAACAGATAAGAGTAAAGCAGGATACAGTGGTGAGGAGGGTGATAAGAGGGTGATGGGAGTGCACAAAATATTTTAGGAAAAGGTAGACAGGGAAGGTCTCTTTGAGGTGGTGACATTTGAGCATAAACTTGAGTAAATTGACAGGTTAAATGATGTTTGCTTGGAAGAACATTCCAGGCAAAGGGAGCAGCAGGTACAAAGGCAAACAAGGTGACTGGTGTCAGGGGAGTGCAGTGAGAAAGGCAAAGAGTGGACAACACTGCAGTAGAAGAAGGGCTTGTGGTCTCATTCCACGCATGATGGGGAGGAGGTGGAGTGTGGAATGGAACATTTAATTACAGAAGAAGGGAAGCCTCATGAGGGCAGAGGTTCTTGTCTTTAGGTTCTCTGCTGTGTTCCCAGCTTCTAGAACAGTGCCCAGTACCTAGTAGATGCTCAGTCACAGTTGTTTAAATGAATAAATAAATGAATTCTCTCACAACGTGTTTAATTTTATTTTACAGGCTCACAGTAATGAAACCATAGGGAGTGTCCGGTGGAAAATAGCCAAGCAGTTGTGCTCTCCTGTGGATAATATACAGATATTTACAAATGATAGCCTGGTAGGTTTAAAAAAGCAGTTTTTATGAATAATAAACAGATTATCATATAAACATTTAGCTTGATATGAATAATTTCCTCTTCCTTTCCCTCTCAGTAATTAAGAAACCACTTTTTGCAGCTGACAGTGAATAAAGATCAAAAGCTACTCCACCAACTGGGATTTTCTGATGAACAAATTCTTACAGTGAAGACTTCTGGCAGCGGGACCCCATCTGGGAGCTCAGCAGATTCTTCAACCAGCTCCAGCAGCAGCAGTAGTGGGGCCTTTAGTTCTTCATATGCCATGGAGCAGGTACTGGGTGATCAGTTGCAATTTAAAAACAAGAACTTAACAATCACTGTCTTTTTATGTGCCCATATGGGTTTAGATGATGATATCCTTTTCTCTCAGACAAGTTTTGACTCTTCCAAATGTATAACAAATACTGGGATTCAGTTGAGAAAAGGAGATACATAAGTTACCAGTCTTCTGAATCAATCACTGAATGATTCTGCCTGGTAACTCACTGTCCTCTTATGCATCTCTCTCTTCATTGATTCATTAGTTTTTTTTTCCTCTCTACTGTGTCATTCTCATTAGTGATCAAGCATGTTGTTTCTTTCATCTTAAAAAAAAAAAAAAAACTCTTCACTCAACTTCCACTGTCAGTTACTGCCCCATTCTCCTTCCCAAATCAGAGCTCCTGGAAAGAGTTGTCTAAACTTGTTTCCAGTTTTTCTTGTGCCGTCCTTTCTTGATAAGATCTTTTCCAGTTAGTCTGTCACCTCCACCTCTTAGTCCTCATCTTCTTGACATTTCATTGAAGCTGATACATGTGATCACTTCCCCTTGGAACACTCTTCACTTGGCTTTCAAGACTTGCTTGACTTTCCCCTGCCTCTCTGCCTGGGTTGTTGTTGTTGTTTGTTTGTTTTTGTTTTGTCTCATTTGCCTATTTCTCCTCATCTCCCTAATCTCTATACCCAAAATGGGAACGAGCTTGCAGCCCCATTCTAGATCCTGTATTCTCTCAGTGAAGTATAATGTTGATTTAGCATTCGGGAGAGCCATTTTACATTATATGTTTATACTAAATTTATGCTTGATTCAAATGCCTAAGTTTGTGTTAGTTTTAAATTCTTGCAATTGCTAAGACACCTCCCCTCTAGACCTTTGGAATCATGATTTCCAGAAAGCATTAAGAAGATAATAATCTAAAACTAGTCTTTGAATAGTTTCTCTCATTGACTGAGTCTTAGGTAACACTTTCTGACCACTTCAGAATATAAACAGGAGTAGTCCTGAATCACACCAGAGTCTAACAATTTATATGTCATGGCCCATACAAAACCTAGAATGGAGATTCTGAACAAAGTATGTATAGGTACAATATTTGGACCTCTCCATTATCTACAGTCATTCCCTTAATCTCATCCAGTCTCCAAACTCTGCATATTGTATATACATTGCTAACTGCCAGTTTTAGCTTTACGCTGAAGTTCAAATAAACAGATTCATCCACTTAACATCTCAAGTGTCTACTAGGCTATGTAATTCTAATTTATCCCAAATTGAGCTCCTTAGACCTTTTTTCCCATTACCTCAATCCTATCCCAAATCTCTTCTTCCCACAGTCTTGCTGTATCTCAAATGATGGCATCTTCAGTATTCTAGTTGGCTCAGGCCAGAATCTTTGGGTTCCTTCTTTCACACCCATGTCCAGGAGCAAATTCTTGAATCCACCTTCAGAATACATCAAGAATCCAGCTACTTTTCTCTACAACTACAGCTTGCACAGCAGTCTAGGCAATCACCATGCCTTACCTGGCATGTTTCAGTAGTGCCCTAACTGGTCTCACAGTTTCTGCTCTGACACCAGTTCAGTCTCTTCTCTACAGGGCACCCAGCGGCCCAGGATCTTACTAAACATAAGTCAGATTGTGCCACTCCTCAACTCCAGTGGCTCCTGTCTCACTCAGAATAAGAGCCAACCTTTACTGGGACCTTCAGGACCTTCCTAATGTGCCCGCATAGCCTCTCTGAGGTTGTCTCCTGTGAGCTGCTCCTCGCATCACTCCAGCTGCACTGGCCTCCATGTTGGTCCTCAAACAGTACGGTCTGTTCCCTGTGCCTGATATGCAGGAGCTGGAAACAGACCATCCCTGATATGCAGGTGGCTCACTCTTTCCTGATATGCAGGTGGCTCACTCTTTCCTGATATGCAGGTGGCTTACTCACTTTCCTCAGCTTTTACTCACATGCTGCCTTCTCAGCAAGCCTTCTTTGACAGTCTTGTCTAGATTTTCAGCTTCTTTCCTACCCCTATATTTCTTCTTATTTCCCTTCCCTACTTTATTTTTTGTTTAGCATACTATACATTTTATTTATCTTGTTTATCTCTCTCCCCCAATAAAATATAAGCACCACGAGGGCAGATTTTCTTCTATTTTGTTCACTGCTGCATCCTCGACACCTAAAACAGCACCTAGAATATGATAGGTACTCAGTCGATATTTGAATGACTTCATGAATTAGTTTATTTTGTACTTCTTTGTGTCAGGTTTCCAGGGGTACAAAGCTGCATAAGACTGTTCTGCTTTTTAGGCTTTTATGGTCTAGAAAGCAAGCTAATATAAAGCAAAGGTATTTAAAAGACATAGTGTTTTTCCCCCAAGGTTATTATGTATTTATTCCTTTAATTCCAAACGTAAGAACTTGTGTAAATGCATCTTATTTTTTCTTTGAGATGGAGTCTCACTCTGTTGCCCAGGCTGGAGTGCAATGGCACAGTCTTAGTTCACTGCAACCTCCGCCTCCCAGGTCCAAGTGATTCTCCTGCCTCAGCCCTCCTGTGTAGCTGGGACTACAGGTGCCTGCCACCATGCCCAGCTAATTTTTTGCATTTTTAGTAGAGATGAGGTTTCACTGTTTTAGCCAGGATGGTCTCACTCTCCTAACCTCGTGAGCCACTGTGCTCAGCTGACTGCATCTTTTTGATTTATAGAGCATAAACTTTACTAGAGATATCAAAGAACTCTAGTTGAGTTGTACTTAGGATTTTAGAATATTTGCGTATACACAATGAGATATCTTGGGGATGGGACCCAAATCCAAACACTAAATTTATTAATGTTTCATATATACCTTATATACATAACCTGAAGGTGATATTCTAGATCTTAAATAATTTTGTGCATGAAACCAGATTTTGACAGATCAGTCACATGAAGTCAGGCCTGGAATTATCAACTTACGGCATCATGTTGGCACTTAGAAAGTTTCTGATTTTGGAGAATTTCACTTTTCAGATTTTTGAATTAGGGATACTCAACCTGTGTTGGTATTGTGTGGATGTCAAAGTTAACTGTACTTCAAGGCTGGGTGTGGTGGCTGATGCCTGTAATCCTAGCAGTTTGGGAGACCAAGGCAGAAGGATTGCTGGAAGCCAGAAGTTCAAGACCAACCTGGCCAACATAGACTTCCATCTCCATTTTTTTTTAAAATTATATTTCATATATAACAAGAATTTTAAAAAGAAATCATACTCAGAATGGTATTATGGCAGCTAAATAACAACAGAAACAGTGTACATAGCATCTTCAAGTTTAATAATTTTTAACTATCTCATATTTATTCTGAATTTATTAAAAATCTTTCCACTTGTAAATACATTGTGTGATGTCTGATTTCTTAGTCCTTATAACCAGATAATAGTACTTTAATCACACCTGAATTTCTTTTGTGCAATTACACCCATTTTGTCTTTTCTGATCTTTAGGAAAAAAACATGGTAACTTCTTTTTCTCAGCTTAAATTACGTGTATCTATTGTTGTATGTGAATGTAGATACGTAAATACACTACTTTTGTTTTCATATCACTCACCCTGTTCTCTGCAGGCAAGCAGTGATTAGCTCAGTGGTGCCTGCTGTCTGTTATATTGATTACACATCCCCTCTGCTTTACCTCTCTTCTACTGTGCCTGCCTTTTGGTGCCTCAGTCCCTTCACTAGCAGGTGGCCAGGAGGAGGGAGAGCAAGTAATACACACTAGAAGGTAGTGATCCCTCATCTAGTATGCTCCCATGTGGTGTTCTTCAGTACAGACTTCATACTGCTTCCCTCAAGCTTTACAGTGACCAGTCTCTCAGAACTAGTATTTTTATTGTTTGTAAGTTTGATTAGGAAAGGAGGACATTCTTTTGTAAATTTGAATTTCTATTTTTTTTCCATCAGGAGAAATCCCTCCCTGGTGTAGTGATGGCTCTCGTATGTAACGTATTCGACATGCTTTATCAGCTCGCTAATCTGGAAGAGCCAAGGTAAATATAAATATTTGTGAGACTTGGCAGAAAGTTACTAACATTAGGGAGCCAAGTAACTTCACTTGAAATGCATTTTACTTTATATTGCATACTAGTGGACTTTGCTATTAAACTATGGCTTATATGAAAAAAATTTATCTTTGAAAAACTTCAGGATAACTCTGCGAGTACGGAAGCTCCTGCTCTTGATACCCACTGATCCAGCCATTCAGGAAGCCCTTGATCAGCTTGATTCTTTAGGAAGAAAGGTATGAGTATCTTTGCTAGTTATTTAACTAACATGGCAATTTTGTATCACAATTCAGTGACTGATGTCATATGATATCATCTTTCCCATAACGTTTTTTCTTCTTTTGAAAAATACCTTTGCCAGCCCAGTGCAGTGGCTCATGCCCATAATCCCAAGACTTTGGGAGGCCAAGGTGGGAGGATGGCTTGAGCCCCAGAGTTCAAGACCAGCCTCAGCAATGTAGAGAGACCCCATCTCTACAAATAAAAAAATTAGCTGGTGTGATGGCACATACCTGTAGTCCCAGCTACTCAGGAGGTTGAAGTAGGAGGATAGCTTGCACCCAGAAGGTCAAGGCTGCAGTGAACCAAGATTATACACTGCACTGCAGCCTGGGCAACAAACCAAGACTCTGTCTCAAAAAATAAATAAATAAAAGAGAAATACCTTTTCCATAAATGAAAATCAGAACTTAAAGTATCTATATAAAGTCAATAATGACTTCAAGTTTTAGAACTGGAAGAGCCTTTAATATCATCTACCTTTCCACCTCCTCATGTTATATATTAGGAAACCAAAACTTAGAGAGATGAAGTTGCTTGTCCCAGATCAGACTCTAGTTCTGTTTCAGTTGAGAAGTTTTTCATTAGTCATGAGGCCTCTTTGAATCTGATTGTTGCATATGTCTTAGTTGCTTATATAAATGGATTATCATTTAATTTTTTCACTTGATATTTAAAGTTCATTTTTGTTGATTGTTAGAATGTGTTCCTTAAGAGATTTATCTGTATATTGAAATTGTCTTATCATAATATTGTATAAGTTCTGAGAATAAATTCATGTAGAAAAAGTTGTTAGAACTATGTATTTTATATTTTAGTGATAGAAATTTAGATCAGCTATCATGTCATTTATTGCTTATACATTAATTTGAAGGAAAAGAAAACTGATGTAACTATAAAATATATCACTAGTATTAGCTTAACGAATTTTCAAGTCTACCACTTTAGCAATCTTGTAATTTTATCAGTATTTAGAGATACAAATTTTAAACACAGAAGCAAATTAAAATGAGCATGTATTTGCTTAGAATACATACTCAAAAGCATTCATGTAGTATTTGAATCTTATTGAACATTTAGAATTTGTATGATGAAGTTTGAAGTTTTAGTAGTTACAGAGTTACGTGGTTTTATGAAGTTAATTTTTAGAAAATATCATTGGTGTGGATGGAATACTATGCAGCCATAAAAAAAGATGAGTGTGTCCTTTGTAGGGACATGGATGAACCTGGAAACCATCATTCTCAGCAAACTGACACAGGAAGAGAAAATCAAACACTGCATGTTCTCACTCATAGGCGGGTATTGAACAATGAGAACACATGGACACAGGGAGGGGAGCATCACACACTGGGGTCTGTGGTGGGGGGAACTAGGGGAGGGATAGCGGGAAGTGGGGAGTTGGGGAGGGATAACATGGGGAGAAATGTCAGATATAGGTGATGGGGAAGAAGGCAGCAAACCACATTGCCATGTATGTACCTATGCAACAATCTTGCATGCTCTTCACATGTACCCCAAAACCTAAAATGTGATAAAATATATATATATATATTTTAATAAAAAGAAAGAAAATATCATTGGCGTGACTTAAAGAGGAAAGGAATATTAGAACATGTACTAAGATCTATTTCTCTTTAATTTGTCATTTTAAAAAGTTTATGTCATTTTTTATTCTCTTAAACTTAGAAAACATTGTTGTCTGAATCAAGTTCTCAGTCCTCAAAATCTCCATCCCTGTCATCAAAGCAACAGCATCAGCCAAGTGCCAGTTCAATTTTAGAAAGTCTGTTTCGATCTTTTGCCCCGGGAATGTCTACCTTCAGAGTGCTCTACAACTTAGAAGTAAGACACCTAAATTCTTTTCATTTCATTTTGACAGGTCTGTTTGGATTTTTAGATTCATGCTTTCAGATGTCAGAAATAAGTAAATAGGTTTACATGATGATTGGTTGAAAATTATTTTTAAGAAATAGATAATAAATGGAAACTTTTTTGCCTTTGAATATGCAAAAGTTTATTTTTATTACTGCCTTAGCTCATTTGGTCTTCTATAACAAATCACCATAGACTGGGTGGCTTAAACTGCAAGCATTTATTTCTCACAGCTGGAGTGGCTGGGGAGTCCAGCATCGAGGCACCAGCAGATCTGGTGTCTCGTGTGGGCTGGCCTTCTGGTTCATAGATGGTACCTTCTCACTATGTCTTCACTTCCAAAATATGAATTTCAGGGGATTGTTGTAATTAGCCTCCCCAAAAGAAGCTTTAAAGTAATACATTTAGTTCACTAAACATTTACTAATTGTTTACTGTCTACAAGTCATGATGGTAGTTAAGGGAACAGAGTTGAAAAGACAAGGTATTCCCTCCAAGATCTTATGAGTAAGACATACGGAAGCTGTATATACTGAGTCTGGATGGCTGAGTGTAAACAAAGCACTATGGGAAAGTGACCAACTGGAATCACTTCTGCTCTTGGAGAATAATAGGTCAGACCCTTATACCACTTTTGGTCTGAAGAAAATAAAGCCCTGAATAATTTTGCTTTGTCTTAGGAAGTTATATTCAGGCTCCAAAGAATCCATATCAGTGCCTAAGCAACCTTAATTATTATATCATGTTTCTTAAGTACACAAGAGTCAAAATTTTTAAGAGGGTACCTGCATTTTTTCCACTTTTCATTTCATGTGACAACCTAATTTGGAGCATATAATTATAGTCATTCATTTTCCCACTCCACTAGTTGTTTATATGATGTGATAACATTTCATATTTGCCTAAATCGTTCTTGTAAAAAGATATCTTGGGCTAAAAAGGAAAAAATATTTAGCAAACATTTTTAAAATTGTGCATGTCCTTATTTAATGTGGGCATTTTAAAATATATGCAGTATTCAGCATGGAAACCATGTTCCAGGTTGAGTCATTGTTGTGTTTAAGAATTAACTTTATGAAATGTAGTAGCATTCAGTGTAGTATTAAGTTATAAAAACAGCATGGAATACCAAAGTGCTTTCTATTTAGATTATATTTTAGGTTGTGGTGCATACTGAGGAGGCTTATTCAAAATGAAAATACTAGCTTAATGTCCACCCTGTTTAATAAACAGATGTCAAAAAATAAAATATATACAGTATTCCAAAACAGAAAATTGCTTAGGAATTTTTAGCCAATTTAATCTTGTAGAATTTGCATCTTGTGATTCCTGCCAGATCTGTCATTTGCTTTTGAAAGATTATCTCCAAAAAGTTCAGGTGTAATTATTAACACCCACATTTGATAGTGCCTAGAAAAACAGAATGGTCCAACAATGGGCCTAGCTTGCCATCAACTATCTAAATTCCATTATCTTAGAGCCATAGCACTGCAGTAGTGAAATACTTCCAGTATCATTTTAGGACTTCTCATTAAGTGTGAATTCCTTTGATATTTTGTGTTTTGCTTTAGATACTTAAAATATTTGGAAACCCAACCCTCCCAAAAGCTTTTATTTTGCTGTCAGTGAAAAGGTTTCTTTGCAATTTGTTTATCAACTTTTGTTTACCTGTGAGGAAACTTCAAAGTGGATATTTCCATTTCTTTAAAGAAACCTGTCAGTTCATTAAATTGTTGTCCATTAAGCATGAGGAGAGTGGGGTCAGGGTGTACCTATAGACGAAGAGCTATATATGCTTCAAGGCTTTAGAAGAGCACAGGTTCCTTTTCTCCCATGTGATGCTCATTATCCCATGTTGGTGGGCCTGTTTCTCCAAGGGCAACCTAGGAGGAAGGCATCTTTAACAAAATCTCACATTAAGTTCTAAACTCATAAAACTCAAGGGTTCATAGAAGCAGATTTTTTTAGAATAGAAAATGATCTTAAACTACATCTAGTTTAAGACTGAGGCAATAAGAGTTTTTATTATTAAATCATAACTGAATAAGCACTTGTTTACTATTTGTTTTGTGCCGATGCTTATACTAAGCACCTTAAAGTTTGTGCTGTAGTATTTAATCCATCAATCTTCCTATAAAGGTAATTACTGTGCTCATTTAATGATGAGAAAACTAGGGCAAAAGGGAACATTGTATGCCTGAGATCTCTCAGCTAGGTAAAACTAGAATGTGAACTAGATTTGTAGACTTGCCTATAGATTGGTTATTTATGTGAAATTCTGCCCAACCAAAATATTCAGTTGAACTCGACTTTAGGTAGGTCTTGTGGCATCATAGAAGGGCATGAGTGTTAGAATGAGTTGCATCTGGATTTGAATTCTAGCCATGTGCCCTTAGGTGGGCAGTCACTTAACCTGTTTAACCTTTCAGGTCTCTGTTCTCTCACCTATAAAGTAAAATACATATGCTTGGTACATTGTAGGTGTTCAATAAATAGGAGTTAGAGTTATTATTGGGGAACTCATTTTGCATTTTTAATATGTGGGCTATTTTATAAAACTTTGGTTTATATCTTTCTAAAGAACATATCTAGCAT
Source organism: Callithrix jacchus (assembly GCF_049354715.1). NCBI lineage: Eukaryota > Metazoa > Chordata > Mammalia > Primates > Cebidae > Callithrix > Callithrix jacchus. The sequence continues at coordinate 92,260,361 of NC_133508.1, read as the reverse complement.
ATCACATGAAATTATCTGTTCTTATCTAAGTTTGAGGGCCTGAGATTTTGATTTTTGCCGTTTCATGAAAAGAACGTAGCAGCTTTCTCTAGAACAGAGATATTTTTCTTCCAAAGTAAATAGAATAGGGAAAATGTGATTATTTTATTGTGAAACACCAGCTTCCATATATTTCTGGGGGAAAAACTGTGTGCAGCATTTAAAGAGATTTTAACTCAAGTTGTCTGAATGTTTTATTTAGTAAAGGAGTAATTTCTGCTGAAAATGTGCGGGTGAATAATTGTACTTATCTATTTCCTAGGTTCTAAGCTCCAAACTCATGCCAACAGCTGATGATGACATGGCCAGAAGCTGTGCCAAATCCTTCTGTGAAAACTTCCTCAAAGCTGGCGGTTTGAGGTTAGAGTTTCAGTGTAGTGTTACATGAGTTGCCAAAAATGAATATGGATATTTTCCTTAATTTCGCTTGCAAAGTCTTGCTTATTCCTACAAGGTAACATGTGACTCATTGTGAGAGTTGTAATAAGAGGGAATGATGTTTCAGTCCTTTAGAGTATTTTAATTCGTTATAACTTCTGATTATTTGAAAAATGTATGGAAGCGTGTCTCTTTCCCCTATGGTAGTGGGGGAAATTCTCAAGAAGATAGAAGTAAGGAGGCTGTGTCTCTTTCTTTTGTGTCTCATGTCAGTTTGAAATAAGGTGAATTTGATCCCTGTATATCCATTTTGTGCAAAGTATTAGTGCTGGGGATGCAAAGATAAATTAGATATTATCTCTACCTTTGAGAGGCAGCAGATGGTTTAACAAAGAATAACAAACAGCTAGGTTTGTTGTAACACACAGTTAGGTATATTTTAAGTGTTAAAATGGGCCAGGCATGGTGGTTCATGCCTGTAATCTCAACACTTTGAGGGGCTGAGGCAGGAGGATCGCTTGAGCCCAAGAGTTTGAGACTGTCCTGGACAACATAGTGATACTTCATGTCTACTAAAAATGAAAAATATTTTTAAAAAGCTGAGTGTGATGACATGCACCTGTAGTCCCAGCTACTTGGGACGCTGAGGTGGGAGAATCACTTGAGCCCAGGAAGTAGAGGTTGCAGTGAGCCATGATTGCACCACTGCACTCCACTCTGGCAACAGAACAAGACCCTATCTCAAAAAAAAAAAAAAAAAGGTATTAAAACAGGCATATAAAAAGTGCTTGTGGGGAGGAGGGGGCGAGAAAGTAGCGGTTAAATTGGTTGGATTTGCATAGAGTCATAAGGTTAGAAAATGATTCACAGAAAATGACCGTTGAGCTAGGAATTGGGAAATTGTTTACCTAGAAATACTCTGGGTAAATAAGGAGGGAAAGGGTACTCTAAGCTGAGATGGAGGGAGGGGAGAGTGAGAGCATGAAGATATATCACCTGTCTTGGGAACCTCAGTTGCCTGGTGAAGTTCAAGCAAAGGATGAAGGAGAGAAACATGTCAAGAAGGGTTTCATTGGGGAATATGAGCATTGTCTTGTAGTCCATGGAAAAACAGGCAGTTTCTAAGCCAAGAATTACCTGAAACAGTTACTCTTGCTGCACTGAAGAGGACGAAGGGAAATGGGAGAGACTGGAGGAGAGGAAGACTGAGAGCTGACAGTATCCAGAGAGGAGATGAAGGACAATGACAGAATGACATTTATGACTAGTTAGGTAGAGGGTGGGGATATTTATAAAATGGCCCTGTGGTTTCTAGCTTGGTAGAGTGGGGGAATGTGAGTCATTAGTCAGTATGGGAAATAAACACAGAGAGAGCGGGGAGGAACAGAGGAAAGCAAGAGAAATAAATTTGATTGCATACAGGGTCCTTCTGAGCCATGTGAGGTAGATAGTTTGGATAGGGTGCTTGAAGTGGAGAATGGCATGAGAAATTTGGGAGTGTAAGAGTAAAACCATGAGGGCATAATCCAGCTGTCAGAGCTCAGTGGCAAGTGTAAGGCAGGAAGGTAGCATCAGGGCATAGAGATCTCTGCTTTCAGATGAGTGGGAAGAAAGGGGTATAGTAAATTAAAGAGAATATACCTGAGGGGAAAGTTGGCTTTTGTGTTTTGATTTTAGCTGGTAGAAGAAGACTTGCTTCTCTTTATAGGCTAACTAAAAGGGACCAATGAAGGAGAAAAGAATAAAAATAAAAGAAAAGGGGTAAATGATGGGGTCAAGTTGTACTGTAGTTGGAAGGAGATATTCTCTAGAAAGAAGTGGGAATGCCGTTTCCTCTGGGTGAGGAAGGCATGGAGACCAGCTTGAAGCTTGAGCAGAGGATGGTTGAAGGAATTCCTGTGGAGAGGTCTGGCACAGAGAAACTGGGTAGGGACCTTGAGGAGGTCGAGGGGATGGGAAACGGAAATGATGGCGAAAAGGATTCCCAAGTACCATGGGAGGTCTGGCACACATGTGTAGCTTTATTCTGTGTTCGACACTGTAGAGGTATTTTTAATAAAAACTCCTCTTACATCACTCAGCCGTTTGGGCTGTCAAAGGCAGTTAACATTTGGCTTATTTGTGTTTGTCAGTTAATTCATGTGCCAGACATTGTTCTAAGCACTGAGAACAGAGCAGTGAGTAGATCAGACCAAAATCCACATCCTCATGACACTTACAGTCTAGGGCGGGGGAGACAGTAAACTTAAGTAAAAATATTTGTCAGATGGTGAGGAGAGCTGTAAAGAAAAGTAAAGAAGCAGGGATTGGCAGGTGCTGTGATTTTCAGAAGGGTGATCAGGAAAAACTTCACTGGGGTGACATCTAGCAAAGACCTGAAGAAGATAAGGGAGCAAGACCCAGAAGAAAGCTTTTCAGAGGAGCAGCCAGTTCATACTCATGCGTGGAGACCTACCTGGTGCCTGCAGAGCCAGTGTGGTTGGGGCAGAGTGAATGAGACAGTGTTTCCCATTCTCAGATGAGACAGAGGTCTGGGACATAAGATTGTAGAGATACCAGAGGTCAAGTTATGAAGGATCTTATAGGCTACTGTTAAGACTCTGCTGGTTTTCAGCATAGGAGATTGGAAGTGCCATGATCTGACTTATGTTTTCCAAGGATCACCCTGATTGGTCTTTTGAAAATAGGTTTGGAAGGTGGAGAGTCAAGAGCAGAAGCAGGGAAAACAGGAAACTTATAGGTATCATAGGAAATTGTTATATATATATGTAGGATCTTTGTATGACAGAATCATGTAGAAACTAAGTAATTGGTAATATTGATGACCAATTATATTACTGTACTTATGGAAAATTTAAAATGAAAGAAATAGAAGTCTTTAATATCCTGCCTTTTTTTCTTCTTTTTGAAGTTTGGTTGTAAATGTTATGCAGAGAGATTCCATCCCATCAGAAGTAGACTATGAAACAAGACAGGGTGTTTATTCCATCTGTCTACAGCTTGCAAGGTATGTAAATGTATTGCATAAGTCTCACAAGGCAATACTTGACTTTTTCTTCTCAAATCATATTTTAAATAGTATGAAGTGGACCCAGAATAAGTCTAGCTGTCTTTTTTTAAGATTTTTACTTGTTGGACAAACAATGCCCACATTATTAGACGAAGACCTCACCAAAGATGGCATAGAAGCACTTTCTTCCCGCCCATTCCGGAATGTCAGCCGGCAGACAAGCAGACAGATGTCCTTATGCGGTACCCCAGAAAAGTCATCCTACCGACAGTTGTCAGTGTCTGATAGGTCTTCTATTAGGGTTGAGGAAATCATCCCTGCTGCTCGAGTTGCAATACAGGTAAGTGATTTGTGTATTCAAGACATTTTAGTACCTCTTACTCAGAAAGTCTAGTTTAGGGAGAGGTGCTGTGTGGATATATAAATGATGAAGACATGAACATTGCCTTCAAGAAACTTATGGTGACTTAACAAGAGATCACTAGGGCAAAATAACTATAATTCCAGGCTGAGAGTATCAAGTGTTGTAAAACTACAAGACAAAAACATTCTGTGTCTTTAAAGTAGGTAGAATAATTTCCTTCACCTATGGCTGTGATGGGTGATTTTATGTTATAGGTGGCATTTGAGCTAGGCCTTGAAGAACAGATGAGGATTAGATATACTGAGATAAGTACTTAGAAAGTTAGGAGAAAGGAGATTTGTTCAAGCAAAAGGGAGCACATATGCAAAGTAGAAACACCAGAGCTTATGGGAGGTCACGAGGTCACAGTATGTGGGAAAGGGGGAAAGTGAAAAAATTGGTAAAGCGTAATTTTAAGCCACAGCATGAAGATCAGTCTATTTTACAGATAAAAGAGAGACTAAAAGTCCTTGAGCAGAATGGCAGCTTGAGAGAGGCCATCCCTGACCTTAGAGGGAAAGGAAGCTTGTGAAACTGAGACCGGTAAGAAGGTCGTAGATGTCAGGGCATATGTTCAGGTATTGCCTTTTCTCATAATTCTTGTTCCATTCTTTAGACGATGGAAGTAAGCGATTTCACTTCTACTGTGGCTTGTTTCATGAGATTGTCATGGGCTGCAGCTGCTGGACGGCTTGATCTTGTTGGGAGTAGCCAGCCAATTAAAGAAAGTAATTCTCTGTGTCCTGCTGGAATTCGAAACAGACTCAGCAGTTCAGGTACTGATTAAAAAGAGACAGTAATGAGAACACTGTGCAAAAAATAACCGTAAGAATTATCTATGTGTAGGTTTTCCAGAGTCTCTTGCTTGTGAGCCTGAGTATAAATCCATCGAGCTCTGTATACACTTAGTATTTATGCATGTTCCTACATATATGTGATACTTAAGAAGAAAAATATTTATGGCCAGGCACAGTGGCTCAGGCTTGTAATCCCACCACTTTGGGAGGCTGGGCGGATCACCAGGTCAGGAGTTTGAGACCATTCTGACCAATATGGTAAAACCACATCTCTACTAAAAACACAAAAATTAGCCAGGCATGGTGGTGGGCACCTATAGTCCCAGCTACTTTGGAGGCTGAGGGAGGTGAATCACTTGAGCCCAAGAGGCAGAGGTTGCAGTGAGCCAAGATTACTCCACTGCATTCCAGCCTGGGAGTGTGTCTCAAAAAAAAAGGAAGAAGAAAAATATTTATAAACACATAGAGTAAGTAGAGAAACCAACAGTTTTTAGCTTAGCTGAGTATAAAAGTGTCGTGAAACCAATAATTGTGACTATAATACAAATTCATGTAGAATTCTGTCCTGGAAAACAGTTCTTTCCTTGGATTGCCAGGTTATTTTTCATTAGGCCTTTTTAAAATACAGCTTTATTTCCCAGCTTTGTTTGTTCTTCTTGCACAATTTATATTTTAGAAATACCTCAATAATAAAGGAAGTTTTAAAATTTTTGACATATATACAGTAAAGTATATGGGAATTTTTAGGATTTTTATATGCATATAACCCATCTACATCAAGTTACAAGATAGGAAACATTTCTGATGTCCTCAGGAGGGCTCAGGGCTCCCTCATAGCCACAAAATCGTGCTATTCTTCTATCACCTGAAATTAGTTTTGCCTTGTGAACACATTTTGATTGCCTGCAAATGTGTTTTGAAGACAAGGTAGTTAAGAGTGTTTCAGATACAGTGATTAAATCTCTCTGGTGTCTTAGACCTAAGTGCTTTCTTAAAGTATTTATTGTCACATGAGGATTCTGGAACATAATAGTAAAAAGATTAAAGTATTGGACAGTTCCTGTAGGATCCACAGTAAATTTCTGCTTGCCTGTTTTCAGGAAGCAATTGCAGCTCTGGAAGTGAAGGAGAACCAGTAGCCCTGCATGCAGGAATCTGTGTTCGACAACAGTCTGTATCCACCAAAGACTCACTGATTGCCGGAGAGGCTTTGTCTCTTCTTGTTACGTGCCTACAGCTTCGGAGCCAGCAACTGGGTATGCAGGAGGCTTGTTTATGATAATCTCTTTCAGCGAAAGGCCAGGTTTCTGTTGGCAATTATTTACATTTCTTCATAGATAAGGTTGTTAGTCAAAATGAAAAAGGGCAAGAAGTTGGCATGTGGAGTAGCTAAGAATAATGCTAAACTAGTTCATTCTGAAGAAATATTACTGAGCACCTTCTGTATACGAGGTTCCACAGCCGCTGTCACCAGGGCAGTATGTCTGCACGCCACGAGCTTGCTGTCTAGTTGAAGAAGTCAAACAACCCAAATTTACTAGTTCATAAATTACAGAATTAGAATTGTATATCCATTCCTGATAATGACTCCAGTGTTAAAAATTGTGTAACTTAAGATTTGCTCTTTTGTCTTTCTTTTTGGCTTTGTGAGTAGGGGCCATTACTAATCATTTTCTAACATGAGAGCACCCCAGGACTCAGCTCCTCATCATCTGTTCTCTATCTCCATTCATTCCCTTGGTGATCTCATGCAGCTTCACAGTCTTAAATTCCATCTGTATGCTAATAACACCAAAATTTGGGTCTATGGCCTATACCACTGTGCTGATATCTCCAATTAGATATCAAATAGACATCCTAAACTTCTCATTTCCAGAACTAAATTTCCCTAATCCTGCTCATGTCACCCTAGAGTTTTATTAAAGGCAGTTCTATTCTTCAGTTGCTCTGGCCAAAAACCTTGGCTTCATCTTTGATATCTTTTTTTTTCCACCCTCTACTTCTAATCTGTCAGCATATCCTCCTTCAAGCCCTATCTAGATTCTACCTCTTAGCACCCTCTTCACTTGGTGCCCTCTGAGCTGCCACTGCTTCCTGCTTGGATTATAGCAGGAGTGCCCTAACTCATCTCCCTGCTTCTGCCTTGCAGTTCATTCTCTATTCAACAACGAGGGTAGACCTTCTAAATTTTACATCGAGTGTGTCACTCCTCTTTCAAAGCCTCTGGTGGTTCTCAGTTCACCGGGTAAAAGCCATATCTTTACAAGGGGGTGGACACAGTGTACCCCCTTGATGCTTCTGTGCCTTTGCTTCTACTCTCCCCTTTACTCGCTGTGTTGCGGCCATCCTGGACTCCTTGCTGTTTCCCCAACAGCCAGCATATATTCTTTCCCCAGGACCCTTGCACTGGCTATTTGTTTCCTCTTTCCAGTATGCTTAAGTGAGACATTCCTTGACCACCTTTAAAAAAACTTACAATGCTTTCCTTGCCCCAGCACTACCCAGACCCCTTACCTTATTTTTTTCTATATCATTGATCATTTTATAACATGCAAAATAATCCACTTATTTATTGTGTTTATTGTCATTATCCCCTCCCCAACTAGATTATAAGCTCCATGAGGACAGACACTTTTATTCATTTTGTTCCCTAATGAACCTCCAATTCCCAAACACTCTCTGATGTGTAGTAGATTCTCAATAAATAAATATTCAGAAATGAAGTCTTAGCAACTCCGCTTTTAAAAAGTGTACTAGTCCTACTCTTAGCTGTTGGATTTAGTTTAATTTGCCTAGAATTGTTTAACTTAGAGATATTTTCGAATCAAGATGAAAAAATTGTAACTGCCCTCCAAGCTTTTATCTGTTATCATTTTTAAGTTTATTTTAGGGTATATTTTATAGTTTGCAACTATTGATAGTGTATCAAGGCAAAACATTTATCCTGTAACTAGTTTGTGCAAGGCATTTTGCTAAAATACGGGACAGAACAATAACTAAAACATGTTCCTTCTCCTAAGCACCTTAGAATTGTATGGCGTAAAGGGACAGGCATGAAAGCAGTTGTAAAAGGTCCTGAATTCCCATCCTATGTAAAAGAGATGAACTTCTGCTTAAGTTGAGCTTAAGAAACTGATCAAATTTGAAAATGCATTACCTAACTTGTTTCATACACCCACATCCCCCATTTCTTCTTATTAGCATCTTTCTATAACTTGCCCTGTGTTGCTGATTTCATCATTGATATTCTGCTCGGATCACCAAGTTCTGAGGTAAGGATTTTTTATGTTACTTACAAAACTCCTTTGGTCCTGTTGTTTTGTGAGCTCTCTCAGCTCCCTGTGACGTTGTGGGGAATACAGGAGTAGCATTTAGTCCTGTTAGGGAGTGTACAAAGGGGCTGCAGACCATGAAAGAAAAACTGCCTTTCCTCCTGTTACCTCCTCCATATTCTACCAAAAGTTAGGAGACTAATGTTATTAAGTTATTTTTGTTACAACCAGTGTCTGTCCATGGCTCACAAGGGCAGCTGGCATTAAGCATCCACATATTAGAATCAGGAAAGGTCAACCTCAAGTCATAAACTATCATTAGATTTTATAGTTCTGACTTTCTTACATGACCTTGAGGATTAACTTTTAAACTTTCTTTTTTCTTACGTTCATTTACATTAAGTTATAAACCTATTGATTAGAGTAGAATAATTTGGGGAATCAGTTCCCAAACCACATTGAGTTTTAATTAGCCCTAGTTTATTCGGTGGAAACCTTACCGTTAAACACTCAAACACTTACACCTTTCTAATGTCCTTCAAGAACTTGAATTAATAAATAGTGTGGAGTTTGTAAGAAAATCACTTTTTAAGCAGTCGATTCATGTCTGTCCTTTGCTGCTGGTCACATAATTTCAGATTCGCCGGGTTGCCTGTGATCAGCTGTACACTCTTAGTCAGACAGACACATCAGCGCATCCAGATGTGCAGAAGCCAAATCAGTTTCTTCTAGGTGTCATCCTCACTGCTCAGCTGCCTCTCTGGTCTCCAACTAGTATTATGAGAGGAGTCAATCAGAGGTATGTAATAAAAATGGAAACGCTTACCTTATACAGAGAAAAGATAAATGATAATTTGTGTACTGCTCCCCTGAAGACCACAGTGCATTATTGAGATTACTAGAATTTCTCCTCCTTTCTTCTGACATTTGGGTCCTGAAAGATGGCATTTGCTTTTCTCCACATGTAGGATAAGAGAGTTAAAAGAAATACTACCAGAAATGCCTTCTTCTCCATATCCCTGGTTTTCACTTCACCCCATGTGATACATCTATCCCAGAGAGAAAAAGGAGCTCACCTGATTGGTGAGAGCCTGGAATTATTTGAGCCTGGTCACTGTGCAAAGGCTATATTGATCCTTTCCTCTTGTATATATCACTTTTTCAGTGCAAGTATTTCATAGTTCCATGTCTAGAGGTAGCTGGGGTATCCTCCTAGCTTGCTTTCTTGGTTTTATACATACTTGACTATATAAGAGACCTATAGTCCAGGCTTATGAGATGACTGTTCTGCCTGCCCCATCTTACCTCTGCAGGTGAGCCTCTATGCATGTGTTTCTCTGTCTAGTCCCAGGATAGGAGATAGTAGGTCTTACACTGACTTCAAGTTCATACCACTTTTTCTAACTCATCCATACCACACAGCCCCTGCTGTGGGGCATGTAAGGTGTCATGGAGATTTGTGAAGTCAATGTCTACTTTCCTTGTTTATGTGCTTTATAAATTAGGTCCCTAGAAGGAAAGAGGTGCTAGAACCATGCCAAACCCCTGAGATACCTAAGCCTCAACTTTCTGCTTAATGTGGTAAAATATACATAATGTAAAATTTACCACTTTTAAGTGTACAGTTCAGTGGCATTAAGTATACATTCACAATGTTGTACAACCGTCTCCTCTATCCATCTCCAGAACTTTTCCATCATCTGAAACTGAAACACTATGCCCATGAAGAAGTGATTAAATAAAAGACTGTTAAATTTGACTCCATAAAAATTAAAGTTTTCTATATAGGAAAAAAATGCCTCAAAGTCAAAAGCCAATCACCAAACTGGGAAAATAAATCTGCAAAACAACATGCAAAATAATCTACGTGACAGACCATAAGCTAATTTGAGAGAGAGAGAGAGATAAAATTATTATAAATTATTAAACAAAAGACCAACAGCCAAGTTAAAAAAGGGACAAAGAATGTAAACAGACTATTCAAAGACAAATTGTAGATTTTTTTTTGAATTGCTGAATTTTTTTTATTGTGATAAAATACACATAAAATTTACCATTTTAAGGTGTACAATTCCGCAGCATTGTGTTGTAACCATCACAGCTGTCTATTTGCAAAACTCATTTGTCATCCTAAACTGAAACTCTGTACCCATTGAACAGTAACTCCCTATTCCCCTCTCCCCCATCCTGTGGCAGCTACCATTCTACTCTCTGTCTCTAAAGATTTGACTACTCTAGGTAACTCATATAAGTGGAATCATACAGTATTTGTCCTCTTGTGTCTACTTAGTGTAATGTCCTAAGGTTTATTCATATTGTAGCATGAATCGGAATTTCCTTCCTTTTTAAGGTTGAATAATATATTATTGCACATATAAACCATATTTGTATATTCATTCATCCATAGATGAACATGACTATTGTGAATGGAGCTACAAACATAGGTGTGCAAATATCTATGTGAATCTCTGCTTTTAGTTGTTTTGGGTGTTAACCCAGAAGTGGATTGCTGGATCATTTAGTAATTCTGTGTTTGATTTCTTTGTAGAACCACCAAACTGTTTTTCACAGTGGCTGTACCATTTTTCTTTCCCACTAGCAATGTATAAGGATTCTGGTTTCTCCACATCTTGGCCAGTGCTTGTTGTTTTCTAGGTTTTTGTTTGTTTGTTTTTGATAGTAGCTATACTAATGTATGTGAATTGGCATCTTTGGTTTCAGTTTGCATTTCCTTGATTAATGTTGATCATCTTATGTGCTTGTTGGCCATTCATATATCTTCTTTGGAGAAACATCTATTTTAAGACCTTTGCCCATTTTTAAATTGGATTATTTATTGTTAAATTTTTAATATCTTCTGGATATTGATCTCTTATAAGATAATATGATGTGCAGATATTTTCTCTCAATCTGTGGGTTGTCTTTTGGCTCTCTTGATGGTGTCCTGTATAAGTTGCCTGTGTTTTTGCTGTCATAGCCAGGAAATTATGGCCAGATCCTATATCACGTAAGTTTCCCCCCCTGTTTTCTTCTAAGGGTTGTATAGTTTTAGTTCTTACACTTAGGTGTTTGATGCATTTTGAGTTTAGTTTTGCATGTGGTATAAGGTAAGGATCTGCCTTCATTCTTTTCCATGTAAATATCCAGTTTTCCCAGTGCCACTTTTTAAAAATATTACCCTTTCCCTACTGAATAGTTTTGGTGTCCTAGATGAAAATCAGGACCATATTTTTAAGTTCTGTGTTTCTCTTCCATTGGTCTATATGTCTGTCTTCATAACTGCATAACACTGTTTTGATTACTGTAGTATTGTACTAAGTTTGATATCAGCAAGTATGAGTCTTTCAACCTTGTTCCTCTTTTTCAAGATTGATTTGGCTACTTGGAGGGATCCCTTGAGAGTCCATGTGAATTTTAGAATGGGTTTTTCTATTTTTGCAAATGTCTTTGGGATTTTGATAGAGATTTCATTGAACCTGTAGATGACTTTGAATAGTAATCACAACTTAACAAGATTTTGTCTTTCACTCCTTGAACACGAGATGTCTTTTCATTATGTCATCTTTAATTTTTTTCAGCCATGTCTGCAGTTTTCACTGTACAAGTGTTTCATTTCCTTGACTAAGTTGGTTCCTAAGTTTTCTTTTTGATGCTATTTTAAGTGGAATTGTTGATTTCTTTTTCAGTTTGTTCATTGTTGGTGTTAAGAAATGCAACTGATTTTTGTGTTGATTTTGTAGCCTGCAACCTTGCCGAATTTACTTATTACTTCTAACAGTTTCTTTTACAGAAACTTCAGGACTTTCCGTACATAATAACATGTCAATTGCTAACAGATCATTTTACTTCTCTCTTTTCAGTTTGGATGCCTTTTATTTCTTTTCCTCGCCTACTTGTTCTGGCTGAAACCTTCAATACTATGTTGGATGGAAGTGGCAAAAGTGGGCATCTTTGTTCCTGCTCTTAGGATAAAAGCTTTCAGTCATTCAGCATTGAGTATGTTAGTTGTGGGTTTTCACATCTGGCTTTATTATGTTGCAGTAGTTTTCTTCTGTTTGTAGTTTAAGTGTTTTCATCATGAAAGTGGGTTAAATTTTATCAAATGCTTTTTCTGCTTTGATTGAGATGATCATGTGGGTCTTTTTTCCTTCTTTCCCTTAATGTGGTGTTACATTGATTTTCATACATTGGACCATACTTGAATTCCAGGAGTCAATCCCACTTGTTTATGGGGTGTAACCCTTTAAATGCACTGCTTTGGTTTGATAGTATTTTGTTGAGGATTTTTCATTAGCATTCATAAGAGATACTGGTCTGTAGTTTTCTTGTGGTATCTTTTTCTGGCTTTTGTATCAGGGTAATAATGGTGTCATAGAATGAATTAGGAAGTGTTACCTCCACTTCAGTTTTTTTGAAAGAGCTTGAGAAGAATTGGTGTTAATTCTTTAAATGTTTGGGAGAATTCACCAGTGAAGCCATCTGGTCCAGGGCTTTCCTATGTTGGGAGGTTTTTCATTATCTATTCAGTCTCCTTGCTGAATCTCCTTGCTTAGTGGGTTTATTTGCCTTTTCTGTTTCTTCCTGATTCAGTCTTGGTAGGTTTTGTGTTTCTAGAAATTTGTCCACTTCACATAAGTTAGTTAATTTGTTGGCATACAGTTGCTTTTGGTAGTCTCTTATATCCTTTTTATTTCTGTAAAATTGGTAGTTACATACCCACTTTCATTTCTGAGTTTAGTAATTTCATCCTTCTCCCTTTTTTTTGTCTTAGTTCAGCTAAAGGTTTGTCGGTTTTGTTGATCTTTTCAAAGAGCCAACTTTGGTTTCATTGAATTATTTTTTCTTTTTGGTATTGTTTTGCTGTTCTCTATTTTATTTGTTTCCACTCTAATCTTTGTCATTTCTTTCCTTCTGCTAGCTTTAAGTTTGGTTTGTTCTCCTTTTTCTCGTTCCTTAGGTGTAAAGTTAGGTTGTCAATTGGGTATTTTTCTTGACTGCAGCCACCAACTCGTCATCTACATTAGGTATTTCTCCCAATGCTATCTCTCCCCTGATCCCCTGCCCCCTGACAGGCCTCAGAGTGTATGTTTCCCTCCCTGTGTCCACGTGTTCTTACTGTTCAACTCCTACTTATGAGTGAGAACACGTGGTGTTTGGTTTTCTGTTCCTTTGTTAGTTGGCTGAGAATGATTTCCAGCTTTGTCCAGGTCCCTGCAAAGGACATGAACTCAGCCTCTTTTATGGCCGCATAGTATTCCATGATGTTTATGTGCCACATTTTCTTTATCCAGTCTATCATTGATGGCCATTTGGGTTGGTTCCAAGTCTTTGCTATTGTAAATAGTGCTGCAATAACTTCCAGTACAATGTTGAATAGGAGTGGTGAGAGAGGGCATCCTTGTCTTGTAACAGTTTTCAAAGGGAATGATTCCAACTTTCGCCCATTCAGTATGATATTGGCTGTGGGTTTGTCATAAATAGCTCTTATTATTTTAAGATACATTCCATCAATATCTAGTTTGTTGAGTTTTTAGCATGAAGGGGTGTTGAATTTTACTGAAGGCCTTTTCTGCTTCTGTTGCAATAATCATGTGGTTTTTGTCATTGGTTCTGTTTTATGTGATGGATTACATTTATTGATTTGTGTATGTTGAACCAGCCTTGCATCCCAGGGATGAAGCCGACTTGATCATGGTGGATAAGCTTTTTGTTATGCTGCTGGATTTGCCAGTATTTTATTAAGGATTTTCACATCAGTGTTCATCAGGGATATTAGCCTGAAATTTTCCTTTTTAGTTGTGTCTCTGCCTAGTTTTGGTATCAGGATGATGCTGGACTCATAAAACGAATTAGGGAGGAGTCCCTCTTTTTCTGTTTTTTGGAATAGTTTCAGAAGGAATAGTACCAGCTCCTCTTTGTACGTCTGGTAGAATTCAGCTGTGAATACGTCTGGTCCTGGGCTTTTATTGGTTGGTAGGCTATTAATTACTGTCTTGATTTCAGAACTTGTTATCTATTCAGAGATTCAACTTCTTACTGGTTTATCCTTGGGAGGGTGTATGCATTCAGGAATTTGTCCATTTCTTCTAGATTTTCTAGTTTATTCATGTAGAGGCGTCTATAGTATTCTCTGCTGGTAGTTTGTATTTCTGTAGGACCAGTGGTAATAACCCCTTTATCATTTTTTATTGTGTCTATTTGATTCTTCTCTCTTTTTTTTGTTATTAGTCTGGCTAGTGGTCTCGGAATATTTACCAAACAAATGGAAAGCAAAGAGAAGCAGGGGTTGTAATCCTAGTCTCTGATAAAAAGGATTTTAAACCAACAAAGATCAAAAAAAGACAAGGGCATTACATAATGGTAAAGAGATCAGTGCAACAAAAAGAACTAACTATCCTAAATATATATGCACCCAATACAGGAGCACCCAGATTCATAACGCAAGTTCTTAGAGACCTACAAAGAAACTTGCACTCCCACACAATAATTGTGGGAGACTTTGACACCCCACTGTTGATGTTAGACGGTCAGATCAGTGAGACAGAAAATTAACAAGGATATTCAGGACTTGAACTCATCTCTGGACCAAATGGACCTAATAGCCATCTACAGAACTCTCCACCCCAAATCAACAGAATATACATTTTTCTTAGCACCACATCACAGTTATTCTAAAATTGACTGCATAATCAGAAGTGAAACACTCCTCAGCAAATGCATAAGAATGGAAATCATAGCAAATAGCCTCTCAGACAACAGTCCAGTCAAATTAGAGCTCATGATTAAGAAACTCACTCAAAACTATACAACTACATGGAAACTGAACAACCTGCTTCTGAATGACTACTGAGTAAATGACTAAATTAACACAGAAATAAATAAGTTATTTGAAACCAGTGAGAACAAAGATACAACATACCAGAATCTCTGGGACACAGCTAAAGCAGTGTTTAGAGGGAAATTTATAGCACTGAATGCCCACAGGAGAAAGCAGGAAAAATCTAAAATTGGTATCTTAACATTACAGTTAAAAGAACTAGCGAAGCAAGAGCAAACAAATTCAAAAGCTAGCAGAAGTCAAGAAATAACTAAGATCAGAGCAGAACTGAAAGAGACAGAGACATGAAAATCCCTTCAAAAAATCTACGAATGCAGGAGCTGGGTTTTTGAAAAGATTAACAAAATAAATGTAAGCATTTATAGCTATAAGTTTCCATTTCATAACACTTTTTTGATATTTCCCATAATTTTTGGCAAGTTATATTTTTGTTTTCATTTGTCTTATTATATTTTCTAATTTCCCTTCTGGTTTCTTTCATCCATTCTTGACTTTTTTAATACCTCTGTTCTCCAGATATAATATGTATAATCTACAGAATTTCTAAAATACAATTATAATTTTATCTGTTGCCTGCAAGTCTTTATTACAGGATTAGATGTGTATTAACACTTCTTATATTATCATGCACTTTCCAATATACAGAGATTTCTGGCCCCCGTATCCAGGCTTCTACATAAATGTTACTTTGAAACATTTAACCTTCTGTTTTAACACTCCAAATGTCTAAGAAAGAAGTCAAGACTTTGGTTTCAGAGATAAGGTCATTGTGAATAACTTAGAAATGTTAAAAATTTACCCAAAACTTAAAAATTATGTTTACCATCAAGATTTAAGCTTAGTTAGACATTAGCTGTATGTTTCTGTAATAAAAAATAATTCTTTAGTGATATTAACATCACATTTCAGAGAATGGCTTCCCCCAGTAGACATCTGAATTTAAAACTGTCAAAATTTCTTCTCTTGTCCTTGTAGACATTTTACTTTAGAATTCCAACTTTTCCTAGTTAAAATTTTTCTAAACAGGTGAATCAGTGATTCTTCAGTATAAATGTATAAGCTTTTAAGAAGTTAAAGCTATTGTGCTAATACTTGTAAGTCAGTTTACTTAATATAACTACATGTTAAGATTTAATTTTTGATTTAATATTAAGGTACTATAAATTTTGAGAAAGAGGCTGAAAGCATTAGATGAGATTTTTAACATATACTCTTTAAAATATGCTGAAAGTAGAGCTATTTAATTTCACATCAAATTGAATCTTTAACTATATGTTTGCATAATTTTAAAAATTATGTCTCGCAGCTTTTTTTAATGCCCAAGTTTGATATATATTTTCCCTCAATAGTATGATGATGATAGTTCATGCTAAATACCAGGAAAAAAATAGTCTGGTGATGTTAGTAGCAATTACCATAGGCCAACTATATGCTACATAACATACTAAGCTGTTCATGTATGTTTTTCTTTTAATCCTCAGACTGGCCTAATGAGTTCAGCAGTTTTATTGTCTTCATTTTTTATAACCATAATTCTTGGTTCATTATATATGCTCATCATTAGTTTGTGCTTGAGCCTTTTCTGTATATTGGTGTATATGCATGTGTTTTTTATTTCCAATACTATCATGAGCATTTTAGAAGTTAGAAAACTGAAAGTTAAAGGTGAAATAGTTGTCCATGGGACACCCAGCTGCTATAAGTAGGGGAGCCAGGATTAAAACCGGTGTCTGTCTGATTATAAAACCTTTGCTGCTGACTACTGTAATTGCAGAAAAAGCTTATTTGATCATCTTCTGTAAAATAGTTTTCCTGTCTCTGTCTTCTTACTCTGCTCTATTTTTCTTCTCAGTGCTTATTACCACTTGACAGATGTGTGTATTTCTAATTTGTTGTTTGTTTACCTTTTTAAGTTCACTGATCTCCCAAAACAGTTTCAGTCATTTGTAGGTGCTTGGTAGAGACTGGTTGAAATTTAAATGAATGAATGTAATAAGTGTATTATGTATGCAATCAGTGCATATATTATTTTAAGATGTGATAAATTTAGTGTTTTCCTCTCTTTACACTGTTATTTCTATTGTCATGTCTTCATTAGTAAAATCAGTATGCTTCTTGCTAAAATATAGAATTTAAATTAATATTAAAATAGTTATGCTGAGGAAAATAATCTTAGTTGTTCTATTAACCTGTTCTTATAAGGAAAATACTTTTTATTTTCAAATCAGCCTCTTATTAACTGAAACCTTTCTGTTTTTTAGACTGTTATCTCAGTGCATGGAGTATTTTGATTTGAGATGCCAATTATTAGATGATCTGACAAGTAAGTAAATGACTAATATGTAAGGGAGAGGGGCTGGGGAGGAATAGAAAAAAAAAGTCACACGGACATTTTTAATATGATTTACATGTCTCAAGTGTAAATAAAATTACAATTATTGTTTGAAGTTGAACTTTTTTTTCTTGAGAATAACATATAAACCTATGTACCAGTGTCTTCTGTTATATAACCAGTCATTAGTGAATTGAGATTTGTTGATTTTTAAAATTGTCAAAGGCTCATATTTTAATTACACTGATAATTATGAAGGGTCTTTCTCACTAGTGTAGTCTGTTATAATTTTGAAGGTTGATTGTTGAAGGAAAGAGGGAATCTCTATTGCGGTATGTTGATGGTGTTAGAAGTCAGTTCAATAGTGTTAGTTGTAAAATATCATTGTTAGAAATTCTCTTGTTAGTGTGCTGAGATTTTAATCATCTGTACTTACCTTTAAATAATGCAAATGTATGTTGGAATGCTCTTTGTAAATTTTAGTGTAGATCAAGAGTTTGTTTATTCTTTACTCTTCACAAAGAATTTGCTTCAGCTTACAGGAAATTAATAAAATAAAAATCAGGATCAACAAAAACAGCAATTGGTAAAGAATGTCAAGGCCAGGAGGAAAAAAAATACCTCAGAATTAATTTGTGAGGTTTCTGAAGGCCAGAGGTAAAAAGGAAACAGCATATGGTTAGTTCTTCTCAATACCCTGTAAGAAGAAATAGAATAGTTTCTCAAAAGAAGCAAATCTCTTTCCCAGCACCTAAGCCTAAAAGAAATTTTATACAAAGGCCATCATGTAATGGACACATAAAAATAGTGATGGATAATCCTCAACAACATTTCTGTGGTGGCAGATGCCTTCATCAGTTTCATAAGTGTCTGTCAAAAACAGGAGGTGGCCAGGTGCAGTGGCTCATGCCTGTAATGTCAGCACTTTGGGAGGCCGAGGTGGGCAGATCACTTGAGTTCAGGAGTTCGAGACCAGCCTGGCTGACGTGGTGAGACCCTGTGTCAACTAAAAATACAAAAATTAGTTGGGTGTGGTGCCATGTCCCTGTAATCCTAGCTGCTTGGGAGGCTGAAGCAGGAGAATCGCTTGAACCCAGGAGGTGAAGGTTGCAGTGAGCTGAGACTGCACCACTGCACTCCAGCCTGGGCGACAGACTAAGATGGAGTCTCCAAATATAAAAACAGGATGTAGTGCTCTGAGCAATGCAATGGAACTGGTTTTGTGGAGAGGCAGTTAATATAGTCTGAGTGTATGTCTCGATTCAGAGAGAAGATCTGTTGGATCTAGTGAAGTGGGTGGACTGTATATCCATCTAACAGTCTAACATAACACTGGTTTCCACCCAGGCTCCCAGGGACAGCTGACCAGCAGCCATCCAGGCTTTGCTTTCTGCTCTGCAGCAAGGAAAGGAATCATGAGTTGGCTGCAACTTTCAAATGAATGAATGAGTTGTTAATATAGACCTTCCTTCCTTGTATTGTTGAGTGATAAATGAGGGACTCATGATCTCTTGTTAGGATCTTGGGAGGTGAGGGGAATTAATTCTTGGGTAACATGTCTTGAAACAAACAATATTTGCCAATTCCTGAGTGTTTTCATAAGTCAGTGCCTACACTAGCACTTCATACACAGCACTCTGCAGTGTGAGTGCTGGCCCCATTGCATAAATAAGGAAACAAGGTCACACAGTAAATGGTAGAAATAGGGTTTGTATCTGGTGCCAGTCCAGCTCCGACTGACCCTAAAGGGTCCTTCTTCACTTCCCCTTACGGAGACCCTGCTTGCATCTCACTACACTGCAGTGGAAGTAGAGCATAATTACCCTTCGTCTCCTCCCCAGTCTCAACTTCCAATATGAAATTATGCTTTAAGTCCTTGTTTTAAGGGCAAGTGAAACACAATACAAAAGAACAGAGTAGTTCACGGGAGTTTGGCTCATTGTTTAGAAACCTGGACTCTGGCAGCTGTACTTCTGACCTCATTTTCCTTTGCAGAACTCAGCCCTCCCTTGGCTTAGGTCACACTGCAGGACCGTTGATTCTCCTCAAAGTCTTCTACCCCTTCTTTCTCTAGTGTTCCTAGGGCTTCCTGCTAACTCCCACCAAATCAGGAGCAAGAATTTCTCTTCCTCATCTTAGAGCCTCGGCATATAGCACAGTGACGTGCACAGAGAAGGCAACCAATAAGTGGTGTATGCGTGAGGGCACCTTCATTCCCTGTGGGCAGCAACTGTAGCCTACTATTTGTTAATGACAGTTTTGTGTGTGTGTGTGTGTGTGTTTTGTTTGTTTGATTTTTTTTTTTTTTTTGAGACAGAGTCTTGCTCTGTCACCAAGGATGAAGTGCAGTGGCACAGTCTCGGCTCAGTGCAGCCTCCGCCTCCCAGGTTCAAGTGATTCTCCTGCCTCAGCTTCCCAAATAGCTGGGACTACAGGCATATGCCACTATGCCTGGCTAATTTAAGTATTTTTAGTAGAGACAGGATTTCACCATTCTGGCCAGGCTGATCTTGAACTCCTGACGTCGTGATCTGCCCGCCTCAGCCTCCCTCAGCCTCAGATTACAGTTGTGAACCACCACATCCAGTCTTAATGACAGTTTTTTTGAGATCTGTGAAGTGAAAGATTGGGGCTTGACTTTGCTTTGTTTAATTCAGGACTTGAACTCCATAAAGGGAAATCCTTCTTTCTTTGTAATGGATTTTTTTTCCTCCTTAGCTTCGGAAATGGAGCAGTTAAGGATCAGCCCCGCTACCATGCTTGAAGATGAGATTACTTGGCTGGATAACTTTGAACCTAATCGCACAGCTGAATGTGAGACCAGTGAGGCGGACAACATCTTACTGGCAGGGCACTTACGCCTCATCAAGACTCTTCTTTCACTCTGTGGGGCAGAAAAGGAAATGCTTGGTAATTATTGCTTCATCTTATCACATGGCAGATTCTTCAGTGCTTGGTTTTTGCCAGTGTTGTGTGTAATTGGGAAAATAAGATAGATGCCAAGTGTTTCTTGGAAAATTGACCCTTCCCACAGTGGGAAATTGTAATTTTAGTGGCTAACAAACAAGGTGTGCTTTACATCTGTCATTAAACCACATAGAGAATTAGATAGTGTTTAAAACAGCTAGATCACATAACTTCTTAATACCAAGTAAGAATTATAATTCAAGTACATTTTTCTCTTTTTGCTTTTATGTACTTTATAATATATAATTTACTGTGTGTCTTCTTTTAAGGGTGATTCTCATCTGGGGAGGTAGCCCCTAAGCACCCCTGCCCTCCAGCATAGGGTACATATGAGGTTCTCCTGGGTTAAACCTGTAATTTGCAAAAGATTGTTATAATACAAATTGTATTCAGAAGACAAATGAATAATTACCCATCTCTTTCATAACGCAAACCAAGTTCTACAAAATATTCTTGGCTACTGGGGATACATAGAAAAGAGTGATTCTTAACCACAGAGAGAAAGGTATATAATTTTAAACTAAAGAGGCAAGATTTTAAAAGTTTCGGAAACCCTTATATGGACCCCCATATGCCCAGAGTAAGAACTGTTCACTCAAATCATTCTGCCTTTGGTGTTCTTCTGTTTCTAAAGTGAAAGCCTGACTCCTTTTACTGTATTGTAAACTCATAAAGGAACACACCCTTACCTGCCTATCTTTGTATTCTGTCCCCCGTTCCTTCCACCCATCCCTAATTCTCTACCCCACAAGCTTTGCCATGTAGTAAGTGCTCAAAAATAAATATTAAACTAAATGCCCTGCTGTTGGGTGCCCTTCGATGCCTTTACTGCTCTGATAAGAAAGTGTAAGATAGGATCTTTGAATTAAAATACGTGTTCATCTTAAACATGAATATTATGCTCTGTTCCAGGTTCATCACTCATTAAACCCTTGTTAGATGACTTCCTTTTCCGAGCTTCTAGAATTATTTTAAATAGTCATTCTCCAGCTGGCAGTGCCGCCATCAGTCAACAGGACTTTCATCCAAAGTATGGAAAATGCACGTTGTGTTCAGTTTTGGTAAAAATTCTAATTCGAAACTTTAGTCCAAAAAGATTCTGTTAACTTGGAGTTGGTCTTTCGTCTGTGAGTCTGTGTAGCCTATGTTATCCACTAAATGAAGAAATGCATGTGAACGGGCTTAGCATAAAGCCTGCCTGGCATATAGTAAGCACAGAGCAAGTATGCTGGTACCATTATTATCATCAGAATGGAAGAACAAATTAAAACGTGGCTAGTTATAAGAATTATGTCCAAAGTAAAAGTAAATAGGCTCCAAGTAAAATCTTGAGGGTTTCTCAGGAGAAAATGATAGGTGCTCTAGTGCATAGCCTTGTTGTTTACTGAGTGCTGTGTTCTGTTAACTGCAACTGCTCGTGGTTTATTACAGTAGTAATTTTGGAATCAAATTTTGTGTTTTATGGGTACAAATTTGAAAGATCTCTTTGTAATGTTGATCCACTTGAGGGGTATTTATACTCTTGGAGATAGGAAGAAGAGGCAGAGCCACAAGCTGCTATTTCGTTTGCTCTAAATCTAACTAACTTTGTTCCTTTCTCGTGAAAATCAGAGCTAATTGAGTAATCCTGAAGAAACTGAGGATTTGCTATTTATACTGAAAAGGATTCCTGTATAATTTCCATGGTTATTGAAATGGGCAAGGCATAATAAGCAGTATTTTGAGGAATCCTGAGAGGTGTTTTATATATAAATATTTCTCTACCTAGAGTTGCCTCATTAGCAAAATCTGTTTAAGGTAAGAAAAAAAGCAAAACCCTTCATTAGAACTCTTGGGGTGTTCCTCAGGCTGTGCCTCCCAGCCTCATTGCTAACTCCGCCTTGTTTTGGAAGAGTTGATGTGAGGTCCATGGAAGTCTTATTAAAGCAGCAGAAACAAGTGAATGTTTTAATTTTCAGTCAACACAAAAGATATATATCTTTAGCAGTTTTATTATTAATAAATGTAGTTCCTCCGTAAATGAAGGAGGAAGGAATGTTTTTTTGAAAAAGCATATATACAGTGCCTTCACTAGAAAAGGAAATAGTTGTTTCATCCCTCCCCATTGTACTGAATGGTGTTGATTTATCACAGTACCTCCCAGTCTTTTCCCACCAAAACCTGCAAGGAAGAAAGAGATTTAAAGTACACAGAAACTGTTTTCAGAAGTAATGCTATTTTGTATCACAGTAACAAAACAACTTTTAATGTTTCGCCTGTGTAAATGGCACCTCCCTATTCTTTTCTTACTGTCCTTTGCAACCCTCAAGTCCAGACAAGAAGCAAAGGACAGTGCCAGCTTCGTGTCCATTGTCCTCAGTGCCTGGTGTCGTGCTGATCCAAAAGCCTCACAACCCCCCTTAAACGCCTCCTACTCTCCATTAAGTATTTCATTCAGAGGTTAGCTATCCTCTTTTCTGTGTATCCTTCCTAACCAGTGATCCCTCAGTAATGCAAGGTTAGTATTGGTTACAGTGAGGTATTGTCCATCCCCAAAGTGATTTCTGCTACAAGGCAGGCAGTGTAGAAAGCCTTTGATTTCATGCAGAGTGTTTGCTAGTTATCTTTTGTGTCACTGTAAACGAATTGATTTAGCAAACAGTATTTCTGTCTCCATTTTTTCATAGACAGTTCAGGCATAAAATGTTTATGGCTATCCTGGTTTTTATAGCTTTCTTTTTCTGCCAGTTATATATTCAGATTTTAGGCAATAAAAATCTTTCTGTTTACCTATTTTAATTGAAAGACAGTTATTCCCATGTCATCTGTATTACAGAGTTCTCCTGACTCTTTCTCCTCCATTCTTGCTGATCCAGTCTTTAGATAAGACTACTCTGGTAATAAGTGAAAGAATTTTGCTACTTTATCATCAGGCCAAGAAAATAGTTATTAATTCCTCCTGTATTCATGACCTGTAGATTACTAGATGGGTGAGGTTAGACCTGTCTTAAGTATGTTTGAGGAATTGGAGCTCTTCTACTTTCAACTGTTGATTTAGTTTAATGAGTAATTTAAGTAGATTATTCATTGTTGACAATGACTGTATCTTTTGTTTCTAGGTGTAGTACAGCGAATAGCCGATTGGCAGCCTACGAAGTTCTTGTAATGTTGGCTGATAGTTCACCTTCAAATCTTCAAATTATTATAAAAGAACTGCTTTCTATGCATCACCAACCTGACCCTGCTCTTACCAAGGAGTTTGATGTAGGTTTTCTAGACCTTAATGAAATTAGTTTTTTAAGAATGATCTCTTAAACATACAATTTTAAGACTGTATCTGCATTCTGCTGACCACAAAGAAAGTCAATATTATTATTTTGCTTACTGTGTTCACATAGTCAAATCAAGTATAAGCTATAGTATTACTCTAACATACTAAGTATATTATGAAATGGTATCCTTTTAATTAAAGACGGAGAGGCATTTTCAAGTTGGTTGGTAGATAGCAAAAAGTAGCATTCTGATGTATTTTTTTGAGTAACTTTATGCTTGGCATAGGCCAGACCCTAGAGATACAAGTCAAGTAAACATTGACTCTATCACAGTACAGCCTATGTTCAGTTAAATTCAACCAAGGTTTATTGAGTTTAGTATGTGCTAAGGGCATATTAGGCTTTGGGAGCTCAGAAATGAAAATATGATCCTAGCCCTCAAGAAGGTCAGTGTATAGTGGAAGAGACAGGCTCGCAAGCAGATAATTTCAATATAATGTGTTACAATATAAGATAAGGTATATCCTGCATGCTCTACTCACCACCAGCTGGTGTTATCTCAGAGGGCTTCTTAGAGGAGATGAAACTTAAGATAGGGCCATAAAAACTAGTGAGTCAGGTGAAGCAAGGTGGGAAGGTCAATTCATCCCAGGAATGAGAAGAGTATGAACAAAGCCGTGGAGCCATGAAACAGCTTAGTATGTTGGGATCTGTGAGAGGGAAGTACATTGCAGGTCCTCTGGAATACCAGACCAGAAGTGGGAGGATGCTTTCAAAGCTGACTTTTATGTTCTCTCATGTCACAGAAAGTCAGACTTAGCCTTTGGATGCCTGAGTTAAGTATTACAGAACATAGAGGTTAGGTCGGAAAGTGTGGACAGGTGTCCTAAATAGAGGGAATAGCACTTGCGAAGACTTAGAAATGTGGGCCCTCAAAAGTTGGAAATGCTTTTGATTGGTCAAAATGGTTTATAATGCTTATTTTATGTTATGTGTTACTTTATATGCATTTATTTAATCAGATTTAAATGAATGTTTTGTGTTTTTTCTTACATCAGGGATTATATCAGCAGAGTGAAGGCAGTATCTGTGTTAGATAAAAGTTTATATTTTTAGCACTGTTATAAACCAGGTTTTTTTTTAATCTGTGCTATGGACTACAAATAAATTTCAGTGTTAATTAGGTCTTAGAAATAATCCTGCTCTAAGTATACATCTGATGTTAATGAAGAGTAAGTAATATTTAGCAATTCCTTGAGGTCTAGGAGACCTATTCATTTTTGTCTGCTAATTGGTTATTACATGGTTGCAGATACTTGAGAACCAAGATCTTGCTGGAATCGCATTTCAAAGTATAAAATTACAATATCCTTTTCCACTTGGAGAAATTCCTTGAACTTTATCCACTATGCTTTTTCTGGATCATTTCTAACCAGAAAAGCTCTGTACTGGGGGCTACATTATTTCAAAACACCTGTAAGTAAAATGGTAGGATAGTCACCAGTTTAATTATATGTTTACTGAAAGAAGTTTAATAGAAGAATGTTACCTTCTCTAAAAGGAGTTACAATATGAGCCTTCTTTTACCATCCAGATTGGTCAGGATCCTTCAGGGTAATCACTTCTAAGCCTCACAGCCCTTTTTTACAGAGTACTTCCTCAATTTGTGAATGTATATTAGTACATTTGTTTGATTATGCCTCTTAACCCTAATAGACTGTAAGCACCTTGAGATCAGGGGCCATGCACATTTTTGTTCTCTCTCATATCCCATGCACAGTGCCTGGCATATAGTAGGTACTTAATAAATATTTTATGAATGAAAAAGCAACATTGAGATAGCAGTATTTGATAATTGTATCAGCATCTGCAGAAGTACTTCATGAACATGGGTTTTGCTAGCATAGCTTTTATAGCATACTGGATGGGTAAATCTGTGAATGCATCTTCCACATAGCTATAGCGTAAATATGTCTGGCAGAGATGTTCATTCTCCTCCATTGTTTCTATTCCTCTCTTACCCAGTACCTTCCCCCGGTGGATAGCAGGTCCAGTTCAGGGTTTGTGGGGCTGAGGAATGGTGGTGCAACTTGTTACATGAATGCAGTCTTCCAGCAGCTGTATATGCAACCTGGGCTCCCTGAGGTGATTTCCTTTATCTATTCTTTCTGGTATGATAGATAATATGTGCATTACTTGAAAATTGTTTCATAGTTGTTTTATTGTTTTTGGGGTTTGCAAAAACTAGACATAACTTGCGATTCTTCAGTAGCTTCTGAAATGTTTAGAGACATGTTGTGTGTAATTACACATTCTTATAATTCTGCTGTTGTAATAAGCTGCCTGTATTACAGATGGACATGACCTAATGTGATTTTTGAACTCCAGAGTTGTTTTTAAATTCTATTCCATAAAGTTACTGACAGTTTTAGTATATTAGAAATATATAGGGTCTGTCATGAGCACTTTACAATAATAATATGGTAGTAGCTTATGATATGGCAGTCAGTGGTTTTGAGAGTATTCCATGTGTGCTGGACTACACTTATTTCCTGTAGAGATCCTGGTATTATTAGACCTTTTTTTTTTTTTTTTTTTTTTTTTTGGTAATCAGAGCTTAGGGACATGATTTGTTCATTTACACCAGCTAGGAATTATTGAAGCTAAATATCTGCAGCATTATAGCCATGTCCAAACATACATAACATTCTAAAAAAGTAATGTGGATGCTAACATGTACATATGTCAGTTTCCTGTGAAGCAGTTTAAATATTTCTAGCTTGATGGGTTTCTTTTCTTTGCAGTCATTACTTTCGGTAGATGATGACACAGACAATCCAGATGACAGCGTGTTTTATCAAGTGCAGTCTCTCTTTGGGCATTTAATGGAAAGCAAGCTGCAGTATTATGTACCTGAGAATTTTTGGAAGGTATTTCACCCAGTAACTCTTTAGATTTAAAGATGTTAAATATTTAGAGTTGGTCTACATTCTTTCTCTAATGATAATGGCTTCTTGATTTTATTAATTTTAGTAATCCCCTTGCCAAAAAACTGTAAAAGGATTTGGTATACCGTTGTTGAAATTGGTACTTAGTTTCAAATGATTAAAATGTTGAGAATAGTTGTCATTCATAATTCCTACGGATTTGCACAATTAACAATTAACTATATCTTAACTATTTTGAATATTTTTCATGATTCCTATTTTAGCTCTTTGAAATATTTGTTCAAATCATTCCCCTGACCCTGTGCCAAGTTTACTAATGTCTTCAAATAAAGAATACTATTTTTAAACATTGCTTTACTGTGTTTCACATATTGGAAGATCACCTTGTGTTTTTCCCCAGGTTGATTAGTTTCTAAGAGAGAAACTCTCTGTTCCATGGCCTAGATCTTACCCAGTACCCACTTCTGATTTCAGAGACTTGTCATGATTGTAAGGGGACTAGGGAAAAGAGTGGATGGCTGAATACAAGCTAGGCTCACTTCACTAGAAGTGTCCAAATCCTAATAGTGAACCTAATTTTTAGAAGCATTTAAGTGCTCTTTCATGTTCCCTTTCTACCACATTTAGAAATTGCTACTTTTCCTTTAAAAACATTTAATTTTTGTTATATAGATATTCAAGATGTGGAATAAAGAACTTTATGTGAGAGAACAGCAGGATGCATATGAATTCTTTACTAGTCTCATTGATCAGATGGATGAATATCTCAAGGTAATAAAAGTTTTGCTTTTCCTCAAACTCTAATTATAATATGAGAATAGTGTCTTAGAATTTGGGGTTACTACAAAACTGACAAATCAGAAATTATCTTTAATATAAGAACTACAGGCCAGGTGTGGTGGCTCACGCCTGTAATCCAAGCACTTTGGAGGCCAAGGTGGGTGGATCACCTGAGGTTGGGAGTTCAAGACCAGCCTGACCAACATGGTGAAACCCCATCTTACTATTTTTTAAAAATATATAAAATAAAAATTAAGAAAAAAAATAAAAATAAAAAAGAACTATAATATATTCTGTATTTAAACATGAAAATATAACACAGATTAATAGAATTGTATATTTTCTCCTTTTTTTGGAGACAGTCTTGCTTTGTTACTCAGAGTGGAGTCTAGTGGCACAATCTCAGCTCACTACAACCTCTACCTCCTGGGTACAAGAGATTTTTGCACCTCAGCCTCTCGAGTAGCTGGGATCACAGGTGTGCACCACCATGCCCAACTAATTTTTGTATTTTTTGGTAGCAATTGGATTTTGCCATGTTTTGCCTCCAGTGATTCACCAGCCTCGGCTTCCCAAAGTGCTGGGATTACAGGCATGAGCTACCATGCCTGGCCTAGAATTGTATATTTTCTTAATTCATCTAACACTCAATAAAATATATGACTCTTAATCTCTACTACATAATAATAACCATTCCTACCTCTATGTATTCTTACTGTATGTCCACTGAAATAATCTGGCCTCAGAAGAATGCTGCAGTCACCTGTGAGCTGATGGTCTTGTGCAGAGCAGAGAGTGTTCTGGCAAAGGCACAAAGGGGCAAAGGAGCCAGATTAAAAAGTTACTTGTGGTACTATTGGAACCCAAAGTTCTCTACCTCTACCTGTAAGCCATGTGGCGGACTTGCTAAACCATATTGCCTTCTCAGATCCCGCAGTCACTGCCAGCATTGGCCTCTCATCAGTAGGCACAGTTCTTCCTTTCTTTTTTTAAAGTAACTTGCAAACTGATGGCATTCTATCCACAAGAAAAAAGAAAAGAGTGCTGAGAGTTGCCCCTAACTTGGTCCTTGTGGCACAGGGAGAAGGATTCAGAATCACCCTGGAGAACACTCTCTTGTTGTCAGCTCTGCCTGACCCATCCCACCGCCTCCCCCTCCCTTCATCATCTGCCTCACTCTGACAATGGGGCCAAGCTGACACTACCATAATAACTCATTTTATTTTGGTGCTTAAATTGCAATGTGTTAATAAAATGTTATCTGCTCATAAGTTCTGGAGGCATCACTTTAAATTATAACTTTTCATTCCAACAGAAAATGGGAAGAGACCAAATTTTTAAGAATACATTTCAGGGCATCTACTCTGATCAGAAGATCTGTAAAGACTGTCCTCACAGGTGAGTGAATATATCACTGACAAAGGAAAAATGATCATCCTTTTGAAGTGATTTGTCTAGTGTGTTGTAAATGTTGCATTTGTTAAGAGTCTTAGAACTCACTCTCTTTCTCAATAGATCTATAAGTATTTAATGACTTAAATTTCTTTGGTTTCTACTTCCAAAATTTCTTTGTGACCTTAAGAAAATATTCATTGAAATTCATAATTTTAAGCAATTCTGAATTGTCACAAAGTGGCATTTTAACTTAGAAATGGACTTTTAAAATATTGAGGGACACACAGATTAAAAATATAGTTCTGTGTTCCAGCTTAGGTATTATGATAATTGAAGAGTTTTAAATCCCATTGTTGATTGTGGGTTTTCTGTTATTTCCTGATTTAATCAGGTATGAGCGTGAAGAAGCTTTCATGGCTCTCAATCTAGGAGTGACTTCTTGTCAGAGTTTGGAAATTTCTTTGGACCAATTTGTCAGAGGAGAAGTTCTAGAGGGAAGTAATGCGTACTACTGTGAAAAGTGTAAAGAAAAGGTATTATGTTTGCCCTTTTCAAAAATCAAAATTAATTTGTTATTCATGTAGTGTATCTTTGTTTTATGTAAAATCAGTATTAAGCTTCTATTGTTATTTCCATTACATTGTGTCATTACTTGTTTTCACATGGGTCCGAAAGGCCTTTGCGTTAATTACTATGCTGTTTTATTTTCTCCATGGAAATCATTTCTTTTTGCTCTTTTGCTTTTTTTTTTTAGAGAATAACAGTGAAAAGAACCTGCATTAAATCTTTACCTAGCGTCTTGGTAATTCACCTAATGAGATTTGGATTTGACTGGGAAAGTGGACGCTCCATTAAATATGATGAACAAATAAGGGTAACTTCTTTCCTCCTGAAATGTTTCACAACCATTCATTTTCTCACTCACTCCTTCTTTTTTTCCTTTTTCTGTTTTCATATTCCGTCTACCATGTGTAAGGCTGTTGTCTCAGCATGATGAAGAGCCCCTTGTCTTGGGCCACTGCTGAAATAGTCAGATCTGGAAACAGTAGCCATCATTTCTAGAAGGCATCCTAGTGATTACTGTGAAGGAAAATGCCGTCCTTAGTGCTCAAACCAGAGGCCGCTTTAGACTTTCCCAGACTTATCGTTCTGAGATTTTATACTTGAATTGGAGAAGTAGTTGTTCCTAGCTTAAACTAGGAAAACACATCCTCTTGTTTGGATCTGACTTAATTGGCTACTGCTGTATATGTGACTAATCAACATTAATATGGTCTTTTTGCTTTTACACAGTTTCCCTGGATGCTAAACATGGAGCCTTACACAGTTTCAGGAATGGCTCGCCAGGATTCCTCTTCTGAAGTCGGGGAAAATGGGCGAAGTATGGATCAGGGAGGTGGAGGATCCCCACGAAAAAAGGTTGCCCTCACAGAAAACTACGAACTTGTCGGCGTCATTGTACACAGTGGGCAGGCACATGCAGGCCACTACTATTCCTTCATTAAGGACAGGCGGTAAGGGTTTCCTGAGGCAGCACTGACTCACTTTCTGCCCTCCCCTGCTCTCTGTGATCATCCATACTCACTGCTGTGATGCAGAGACACTTGGGCATTGTTCTTGACCGTGTTTCATTTTGAAGTTTTAAAGCTTAGTGCAACTGGGTTTACCCCTTCAATTTGAAAAGTTGTTTTAGAAATTGGATTAATTGTTGCTACATATTTCTTAGATATTTTCAAATGGTAATCACCTGTTTTATTTGTAGGCAGTGCATAGAGATAAATGCTAAGGATGAGGATGTTGATTTTTTTAACCTTCTAATGTTTGTCTGATCTTGGGCTCTAGAGGGTGTGGAAAAGGAAAGTGGTATAAATTTAATGACACAGTTATAGAAGAATTTGACCTAAATGATGAGACCCTGGAGTATGAATGCTTTGGAGGAGAATATAGACCAAAAGTTTATGATCAAAGTAAGTATTTACAAATGGATTTTTCCGATTAGTTTTATTTTTTAATGCATAGTTTTCTATGAAAAGTAATAGTATTCTTTATATAAAAACAGAACAGATTTTTTATTTTTAATAATACTGCTATTCAAGCTATAGAACCGTAAACAAGCTCTTTAATAGCTAGAGTGAAAATGTTCAAGCTGCTTATAAAATTTTTAAAAACAACTTCTTACAACAACCTTGAGGGATAGGTAGGGGATCTGGGAGTAGGTTAAAAGGATGAAGTGAACATCAGAGAGAAACTAATGAATACAGAAATTGAACCTTAAAAATAGTTTTGGAAGTAGTTATCCACCAAAATTTTCAAATTTCCTTTTCACTTACATAGAGTTATGATTAGAGAAGACATTTCTAGCACCTGTGTTTCTAAAACCATGTTTATATGCAGTATGGCAAAGCAGTCTTTCCCTCCACAGCCCCCACTCCAGAAAAAAAAGAATCTAAGGAGAAGTACATAGCAAAACCCAATCAGAACTTGCTATTTGATAAAAAGCTATTTGGCTGAGACCTTAGCATTTCCACAACCTGATTTTGAAATCTTCTAGGGGTGCTTCTAAATTTTTACCTCTTTGGAGTCACTGTATTAGATTTTGATAGCATGCCATTATAGCCATGCATCTTATGGTAGTAACCTCTAAAGGTTGGATATAATATTGTCAGAATTTACCTAAATTTGGCCAGTCTTCGCAGAAATGGTTAAGTGAGGCCAGTTATCCCATCCTATGCCACAGAACATATTTTAAAATGTCACTTGCTATTTGCTCATGTTTAGTACTCCCTAGGATACTTCCCTTCTTTCTCTTACTCCATTACCATACTGCTCCCTTATTCTTTTTTTTTTTTTGAGACGGAGTTTCACTCTTGTTACCCAGGCTGGAGTGCAATGGCGCGATCTCGGCTCACTGCAACCTCTGCCTCCTGGGTTCAGGCAATTCTCCTGCCTCAGCCTCCCGAGTAGCCGGGATTACAGGCACGCACCACCAGGCCCAGCTAATTTTTTGTATTTTTAGTAGAGACAGGGTTTCACCATGTTGACCAGGATGGTCTCGATCTCTTGACCTCGTGATCCACCCACCTCGGCCTCCCAAAGTGCTGGGGTTACAGGCTTGAGCCACCGCGCCCGGCCACTGCTCCCTTATTCTTGCCCTGACCTATATCACTTCCAAATGAGAGCTCAATTTTAGGCCCAGAACTGAAGTACCCTGACTTCCATCTAAGCAGTACTCTAAAGAGACCCACATTTCACTTTGCATTTTACAAATTTAGTGAGTAGTTACTTGCTGGAATAATGGGCCCTTTATTTTATATTATCAAGACAAGAAAAACTTTCATTTACAGACGTCTTTCTTAATGTCTTGTTATAAAGCAAACCCATACACTGATGTACGCCGAAGATACTGGAATGCCTATATGCTTTTCTACCAAAGGGTGTCTGATCAGAACTCCCCAGTATTACCAAAGAAAAGTCGAGTCAGCGTTGTACGGCAGGAAGCTGAGGATCTCTCTCTGTAAGTGTCTCTTCCATGTAATTTGCTTTGTGATTTCTATGGTGATGATGTGGTCTATGAGAATATACTCTTTGGGATTTTAAAGATAATTAGCTAAGCTGGAGAGAAATTCTAAAAAGAATTCCAAAAAGAAAGCAAATTCCTTTTCTTATTGCTCCTTGGTTATTTTATTGGTAAGAAGTTGTTATGTATTTAAAAACATGCACGTAAGTTATTTCATTCTAGAATAAAGTGTTTTGTTTTTTGTTTCTTTGAGACAGAGTGGTCTCACTCTGTCAACCAGGCTGGAGTGCAGTGGCATGATCATAGCTCACTGCAGCCTCGACCTCCAAGGCTGAAGTGATCCTTCCACCTCAGTCTTCCAAATAGCTGGGACCACAGGCAAGGGGCATCAGACCCAAATATTTTGGTTTGTTTGTTTTTTGTACGAGGTCTTCCAATATTGCCCAGGCTGGTCTGGAATTCCTGGGCCCAAGCAATCCTCCCACCTAGGCCTCACAAAGTGCTGGGGTTATAGGTATAAGTCAACACACCTGGTCTTTTTTTTTTTTTTTTTTTATATTAGCAGCATTTGTTGAATACACTTTCTGTCCAAAGCATAGTACTGTGCCATCACCGTTAGAATGTTGTTTTTTTAAAGGTGCCACCGTCAGTGAATTTGCCTTTTAATATATTGGATCAGGAAAGTGTTTACTTTTTCATGTGAGAAATATGACTATATGTATTTTATTAAATTTGAAAACTTGGTTCAACACTTTGTTCTTACAAGATTTTGAGTGTAAATTTATTTCACTGCTTTTTAATGGTTGCGAAAGATACCTCACAATAATATGTAGGAAGAATTCATTTTTGTGCTTATTAAATGTTAAATCTCATATGACAATTAAATAAAAAATTTGTGTTAAAATTTGTCCTGCAGGGCCGGGCGTGGTGGCTCACGCCTGTAATCCCAGCACTTTGGGAGGCTGAGGCAGGTGGATCACAAGGTCAGGAGATCAACACCATCCTGGCTAACATGGTAAAACCCCATTTCTACTAAAAATACTAAAAGTTAGCTGGGCATGGTGGTGCCTACCTGTAATCCCAGCTAGCTACTTGGGAGGCTGAGGTAGGAGAATCACTTGTACCCGGGAGGCAGAGGTTGCAGTGAGCCGATATCACACCACTGCACTCCAGGCTGGCAACAGGGCAAGACTGTCTCAAAAAAAAAAAATATTTTTTAATTTTCTGTAATATTTTATCTTCTATAATGTCAATCAGTTCTCCCAACTAATTGGAAGGTATTACATTTTTTAATTTCTTAATTGACACATTATAATCGTATATATTCATGTGATACTGTGATATTAAATATTGTGCAGTTTTATGTTTCAATGTATGTATAATAATCAAATCGTTTAATACCCTGTTTATGTGAATTATTGTGAGGTATCTTTCGCAACCATTAAAAAGCAGTGAAATAAATTTACACTCAAAATCTTGTAAGAACAAAGTGTTGAACCAAGTTTTCAAATTTAATAACTTAGTAACTGTTAAAACAATAGTCACGTTATACTAGACAAAGTTTTCTGATTCTGTCTCTTAGGTCATGCTAGACAAAGTTTTCTGATTCTGTCTCTTAGGTCATACTAGACAAAGTTTTCTGATTCTGTCTCTTAGGTCAGCTCCATCTTCACCAGAAATTTCACCTCAGTCATCTCCTCGGCTTCATAGGCCTAACAATGACCGGCTGTCTATTCTTACCAAGCTGGTTAAAAAAGGCGAGAAGAAAGGACTGTTTGTGGAGAAAATGCCTGCACGAATATACCAGGTAAGAACCATATAAAATATTCTAAGGAGGAATATTCACGTGGACATCAAAATGTGTCCAGTAGGCCAAAAGTACTCCTGCTGGATTAGTCATGCCACTGGTGCTACATCGTCTTACACACTTGTTTCATGAACCTTTTATGCCACACCAGAGTGGGGACTATAGCGCTAGAGCCATGGAATGCTAAGAACACAAGTATGAATACACACTCAGGACTGGCAGGCAGGCACTGACCCGCTGTGTGAGTGTGAGATGCGTGGAGAGTGGGCAGTAAAGAAACCACATTGCTGAAATCACCTTATTTTATCCAGAGAGAAAAACTAGTTAAGGTTCATAACCTTTGAGTAGGACTAATAAGACAATGATTGGCCATTATTTATTGAACACCTACTGTATGCCACATGCTTTAAGCAGATCTCTAATTTGTAAAAAAATTATTGTGTAGTATCTGGTTTTATTCTCATTTTTTGGATGGAAAAACAAGTTCTGAAAGGGAGAAGTGATATGCCAGTGTCTCAGGGCAAGGATCTAAATTCAGAACTGTCTTTATACACTAATCAAAAGCTCAGTACCTAGAACAAGAGAATTTGAGAAAAATGTGGAGTCTTTCATTAAGAAAGAAAATTAAGCCATCTAGCACAAAGGAAGCATGCAGTTGGTTGTGTTTGGGAATGCTCTGTTTGTCCCCTTCTACCCAAAACACCAAGTTAGAATTCACTTGTCCTTCACCTGGCAGTTTATCTGAATTTCCCGAAAGGGTATGGTTTAATGAATAATAGTTCTCATAACATCTTATATTTCAAAGGAAGGTTTTCTCTCTCCTCTTTTAAAAGTTCAAAACTTGAGAAAGGGGAATTACAAATTATAATTCACTTTTTACCTCATTTTTACATATCGTTAGAAATGTCCTTCACATATTGAATATTTCATAAAAATAATTATTAATCTTCTTTTGTAGATGGTGAGAGATGAGAACCTCAAGTTTATGAAGAATAGAGATGTGTACAGCAGTGATTATTTCAGTTTTGTTTTGTCTTTAGCTTCGTTGAATGCTGTAAGTAGCTAGTTGGATTGTTAGAAATAAGAAAGGATTACAATTAAATATCTTTTAGCTAAAGCATTCAGTGATTCATCCTCACTCTCAGTAATTAGCATTCAGATTAGGTGCAAAAAGATTTTTCCGTAAATATAGCCCTTAATGGGTAATATTAAAATTGCAGGCAGCATTTTGAATGTATAATATAGATGGCGGGGAGGTGTGAGTTTTTCACATACTGGCTTTCTAAAGTGCCCTTGTTTAGATTTTATTAAAGTATCTTAGAATAGCTATAGCCATGAGCTCATGTCAATGGATACTGGGCTCTGGAGATTCCTAATTTGTGATCAAATATTATAAGACTCAAGATTAACTTTCAACTACTTATTTTCCTTGAGAACCATGATTATAATTTGCCAATAAGGGAAAAAAATGTTCTTAGTCTCTTGATCACTTAACATCCTGTGGTCTAACAACTGTTTTGAGAGAATTGCATAAAAGAAATAAAGAAGATGCCTTTTCTTAACCTTTTTAAAAATTTAAATGGAGCATTTTTGATACTGAACTGGCTAGATTCTTATTAGTGTTTAGTTTTATCATGTGTATATCATATTCATATTCATATTTCATGTGTGTGTATCATATTCAGTTCGTAACATTGTGTAATCTATAAAACTTTGTGAAAAATACCCTTTCTTGTTTCCCTCTCTTAGACTAAATTAAAGCATCCATATTATCCTTGCATGGCGAAGGTGAGCTTACAGCTTGCTATTCAATTCCTTTTTCAAACTTATTTACGGACAAAGAAGAAACTCAGGTGAGAAGTGATGTGTTTTGATAATTTGTTGTGACAGAGGGCACTGATTAATTCAACTGAAGTTGAATTTATAATTTTAAAATATTGTGAAAGCAGCTACCTAATTTTATTCAGATGACTAAGACATAGTCTCTAGCTTTAGGAAACTTCTAGTCTAACGGAAAGAATAGATCAACAAAAGAAACATACTTAACAAGAGAATTTATACCAAGACATAAATTCTGTACATCTCGGGATTGGGCAAAATCATATCCAGATAAGGAGATTAGAGTAGGCTTAAGACACTGATGTTCTCAGAGGGTTACGAAAGGCAAAACAGAAACACAGAAGTTTCATTTTAGGCAGAAGGGAAAAGCCTGAGTAACAGACAAGAGTTGCCTAGGGAATGATGAGTGACTAATTGTGTTTTACTAGGAGGTGTGAGAGACTCCTGGAGCTCAGGGTGAATGTTGGGTTTGGAACTCACTGAGTGCCTGTAGTACGAAAGCAAGGAGTTTGGGCTTTGTTCAGTGGGAGATCATGGATGGTTTTTGAACAGGGAAGTATATTCAGAGTAATGCCTTAGAACAACAGTCTCCAGTATTTTTAGCAACAGGGACTGGTTTCGTGGAAGGCAATTTTTCCACAAAAGGAAGGGTTGTAGAGACAGATAGATTCTCATAGGGAACGCACAGCCTAGATCCCTCACATGTGCAGTTCACGATAGGGTTTATGCTCCTGTGAGAATCTAGTGCTGCCTGCGATCTGACAGGAAGTGGAGCTCAGGCTGTGATGCTCACTCGCGCACTGCTTACCTCCCGCTGTGCGGCCCTGTTCCTAACAGATCCCAGACCAGTACTGGTCCATGGCCCAGGGGTTGGGGACCTCTGCCTTAGAAACTTTACAGATATTGACTGTTTCTTATTCAACATTGTTTTTTCGGGTTTTTTGGTTTTTGAGATGTACTCCAGGCTGGAGTGCAGTGGTGCAGTCTCGGCTCACTGCAGCCTCTGTGTCCCGGGATCAAGTGATTTTTCTACCTCAGCCTCCCAAGTAGCTGGGATTACAGGCGTGCACCACACACCTGGCTAATTTTTGTGTTTTTAGTAGAGATGGGGTTTCACCATGTTGGACAAGCTACTCGCAAACCCAGCCTCAGGTGATCTGCCTGCCTCAGCCTCCGAAAGTACAGGGATTACAGGCGTGAGCCACTGCACCTGGCCTCATTATTGGTTTTTATCACATTATTGGTTTATCACATCATTGGTTTTATACATTTTAGGTTCTGGATAAGTAGTTGTTCTATGAATAAATAAGTGAAGAATTAAGAGTACTGAGCAGTGATTTGTAGACTATACCTAGAGTAAGGGGAGATCCAGGGTGAGGAGACCAGTTAGAGTTTAAAAAACACTGAAGTTCCCAGTCTGTTCCCTCACACTAGCGAAGTGAGCTTCTCAAAGTATGGAAAGGGTTTTGGACAGATTTTGTAATCAAGAAACTCTTGAGAAAAGAAAAAAAATAGAGTGACAACTTCATTTTTATGTGTAATAATCACAGATATATTAAGTGATCTCAATCTTTATTATTTGATAAAGAAAAATAATATATTATTTTCTTTTAGTGTCTGGCATAGGATTAACTAAGGACCCTTGGTCACTTTTGTTTGTGAAATTCGCTCATGCTGTTTACACATTGCACACTATTTCCATTTTGCTTATATGGTCATTACACACAATGATCATTTTGGGACATTGGAGGACATAAGGGAAGCGTTACGAGGGCGAGAATAGTCATTATACATATTTTTCTGCCTGAATATATTTTTTATTCCATAAGATAGAATATTAATGATTTTAGCAATAAAGTATAAAAATGTCAATGTAAGCTATTCTGAAAGTGGACATTTTGTGAGCAAAAAATTGAACAAAACAAAATGCTGTAGTTCAGACCTTTTTTCCAATTAGAGTTGTTTGATGAAGATGCAGAAGGAAGGAGGTAAAGTCTAAGCTTCTTGACACATTTTTGTTTGTGGGGAAAGATGAGCCATACCACAAGGAGCCAAGGAATGCAAAGCATTGGCTTGCCAGGTACACTGAGCCGTGGTAGTGAGTCATCATTGAGTATCTCTTATCCCTCCACCCTACCCACAATAGACAGACAGACAGACATAGAAATGATAAGAACCAGTAAGAGTGGCACTGCATGGGGTCATTTGGCTGGAGTCATGCTCCTAACATTTCTGTCTCTGCTTTTTTTTTTAAGGGTTGATACTGAAGAATGGATTGCTACCATTGAAGCATTGCTTTCAAAAAGTTTTGATGCTTGTCAGTGGTTAGTTGAATATTTTATTAGTTCTGAAGGACGAGAATTGATAAAGTAAGTGTTTGAGTCTTTTTAGTTAAAAGAAATGTGTGTCTCTTGCAATGATTTAGATTGAAGTTTCTTACAACATTTTTTATTTCAACTTGAAGTTATTTTTTTATTAAAGTCAATTTTAAACTCTCTTCACTGAAACAGTGAGCTAATTATTCAGGTCACTCCAAAATCATCTTAGGCAAGTATTCAGTGACCACAAGAAGAGCCTGTGAGGCACATTGCCTGCTAGATGCTCAGAGGCACATGGTTCCTAAATCCCTGCTGTGGCTCAAGGGGGTCAGAGATGCAAGTCTCTTCCCTCAGGGACTCAGAGTCTGGTGGAAAGAGATAAACAATCCCACGTTACCACACAGTTCACAGTATTGTCTAACTGTGTTTGGATTCTGACTAAAAAATTATTTTTCAAAAATCTACTGGTAGTATATTACCTATGATAGTACATCTACCTGTGTACCTGAAATTAAAAAAATTAAGAAAAGAAACATTTGCTTTTCTGGCAGAAATTCAAAATGCTATGAATGTTTATACTTTACTTTCAATCATCCTCAGCAGGTCAGCTTCTCCTGTTCTTGGAAGTTCTACGTGTGTGGGGTTCCAGCAGGCACTGCTGTGGTCGCTGGTATCCCATCTCTATTCCCAGTGGGCTCCTCCTTCACTCTGCCTCAGCTCTGCCTGCTCCTAACTGCTCAACTTCACTGAGAAAGTACAGATTAGCAAATGAGCATTCCCTGCTCCAACCACAGATGCCACACACCTGCCAGAGTCTGTTCCAGCTTGCCCTTTCCTCTCTCTATTGTAGAGGAAGTATCCTCTCTTCTCTCAAAATGAATCTCTCTACATATGCAGTACAGACCTTCTCAAGAAAGTTGACCCTTTAATTATCTCACTCTTATTCCTGCATCTTTACTCTCTAGAATTTTCTATCAGATCACTTCTGTCAGCATACAAATATGCTGTTTTCTCTCAAAACAAACACACAACAGGGAAATCAGAAACGCACGTCTCTTCCACACAGTGATCATAGTCTGGTGGTAAGTTAGAGATCTTCTCAGAACTGTTGATCCCACACCCCCTTCATCTCTAGGTCTGAGCTCCAAACATTTATTTGCCTACTTGATATCTCCACTTTTCCCTCTAATCTATCTCATTCAGCAACAAAGCTTTTCTTTTTCAAACAAATTAGATCACATTACCTCTCTGGTGAAAAATTCTTTAGCGGAATCCTATTGCACTCATAATAAAATCCAAAATATTCCCAGTAACCCGCAAGGTCTTGCTTGATCTGGTTTTTGTCCTTCCAGGCTTTCCTTGACTCACTCCTTGCTTATCAGGCTTTAGCCTTACTGGCTTATTGGTTCCTTGGACCTGCTGAGCTTATTTTCCTGCATAAAGGTCTTTTCACCTGTTATTCCTTATATGGAACACTGTCCTCCCCTCCTTGTATAGTAAGTGGCTTCTCCTTCAGACATCAGCCTGCATAGCACTTGCTCTGAGAGGCCTTCTCCAGTCACCCCGTCTAACAGATGTTTGCCTGCTAGTCCTCTCCCTGTTCTTCTGCCCATTTCCTCCACTAAAACTTGAGTTTCTCGAGGGCCAGGTTCAGTTCATTCGCTACTAGACAAAAAGAGGCTAGCAAACAGCGAGCACTCAAATGTTATTCATGCATGCATGCATATATCCATATAATTCATAAAAAGTCAGTAAACATTTATTTGAAGTGCTGTGTGCTGTATGCCTGTCCCTTTAGAGTTTACATTAGAGATAACCATTTTTCTAGTTTGATTCCAAAATATCTTTCCAACAGGACTCCTGAGCATTAGGCAAGCATTAGAATGTTACAGAAACATCATCCATTAGGCAGGAACATAGCAAATATTTTATTCATTCCCTTATATCCAAGCAGGCCTGCTTTTAAATATCTCCAGAGAAATTGTAGTTTGTTTCTTTCTTTATAAAGACCAGTTACTCATCACTATCAATTGCTGTGATTCCATGCTTGAAGATTTAATAATCTTCTTTTCTGATTACTTATTTCTGTATAATTTTGAAGATAGGTTGTCATTTTTACAACTAAAAAATAAGTATATATACTGTACTAATATTTTAGTAACTTTAAATATAAAGTGTTCTCTTTTAGATCAGCCCCTCAGTGTAGTCTTCTTTTAAGGCAATTCTTTAAATGTAATTCTAATCGTAAAAAACATAATTCATAGTAAATGTTGCTTACAGATTGATCTAAAGAATTCAAACTACTAATATGGAGGATGCTTTACATCTTTAAGAGCGTTTTATTGTGGAAATGTTTAAACACACATGGAAGTAGGCAGAATGAGCCCTCTCCTGTACCCAGGCTCCAGGCAAGTTGTTGACATTTGCCTGTCTTATCTTAGCTATCT
The DNA here is from genome assembly GCF_049354715.1 of Callithrix jacchus. Lineage (NCBI taxonomy): Eukaryota > Metazoa > Chordata > Mammalia > Primates > Cebidae > Callithrix > Callithrix jacchus. Next base: position 92,220,023 of record NC_133508.1, on the reverse strand, counting down.
CAGCTCTCACACACAACCTACATGCAGGCCTTTTTTTTTTCACTCTGAAGGATTTTAAATTTGAGACATTATATCATTTCATGATAAATTTCAGCAAGTACCTGAAGGTAAAGTTTATCTCTAATAGAAAAGTTTTAAAAAAAATGTTAAGTTCCATTATTGCACCAACAAAATTACCAATTCCTTCATATTACCTTATACCCAGTCCATGTTCAGATTTCCTCCAAAAGTCTCAGAAGTGTCATTTTACCATTGAGTTTGCACAGATCAGGAACCAGTGAAGTCCACACATGGTCTTTGCTTTCTATGTCTCTTAAGGCTCTTTCGACCATCAGTTGTTCCTTTGCCCCCTCCCCCCCGCCTTCCCCTTGTATGCTGTGCCATTTGTGTGGGGAGAAGACTGTTTGTTCTGTAGACCTCCCCATATTCTGGATCTGTTTGCATCCTCTAGGTATTCCTTCCAAGAGAATTGTGCCTGAGTCTGATTGGACCTCTAAAGCTAAACATTATGGGAGTATTTGTTATCTTGTAAACTTTCTTAGAGTTATCCCTCAGAATCTTAGTGAACTTTGACCAGAGCCCTGTCGGCTAATTTATAGCATTACAGTTACCAGGAATAAGCAGAAGTGAAGTGACTTGGCCTATAAGTGCTAACACGGTCAGGAGACTGTGCCTTTGTTTCTTGGCTGTTAGGTGGGACCCATGTTGGGAAGGTTGAGGTCATGGCAGTGTATCTTGCTTTCTCATACCCCCTCTCTTTCTTTCAGGATTTTCTTACTGGAGTGCAGTGTGAGAGAAGTACGAGTTGCTGTGGCCACCATTCTGGAGAAAACCCTAGACAGTGCCTTGTTTTATCAGGATAAGGTCGGTCTCATTTTTAAAACGTTATTTACACATTTTGTTTTTACCAAATGTTTTAAATTGCAGGTAATAAGAAAGAGCCTAGGATTGGAGTCTGGTAATTTTGCCACATAAATACACCTTTTGTGAACTGACTTTTTGGTACATGCCAGGGAGAAGGCATTCTGTCCCTTCCTCCTCACATACCAAACACCAGGGTAGGCCAGTAATTCAGGCCTCCTTCGGTCTGCTTTGGGATTTTATCTCTAGAAACATTCCCTTTTCAGAGTCCTCTCTCAAGAATTTGTATTAGATCTCTCTGAACTGAGACTAATCTGTGTCTAGAGACTCATCTAGACCAGCAGACATTTCAAGCCACCTCTGGCCTTGTCTCTTTGCTCATAAGCTATTTTCCTGATCTAAACCTGCAGCTGGCAACCAAACCAAATAGTGCCATTCATCCAGGGGCGTTACGTCCTTACAGATACAGCAGTCACTTCCCAAGTTTGCTGTTTCAAACAGCTGACACTACATGGAAAACTTTGAAAAATGTTATTTTCACAACAAATTGGCTCCTTATAAATGTTAGCTGGAGGCATTGTTCCTCAATGAACTAACAGATTCTAGAAGTTACTGCTTCAAATGCAGATGTTGGCTTTGCTGTGCAACTTTGAGTAAGTCCTGTAAGGAGGATGTTGATGCAGATATAGTACCTGCCACCCAAGCACTTAGTTCCATGAACAAGGCGGTCAAATATGCCTGTTAGGAAGGTCCTAAAAGACTGTGTCTCAATTCCGGGAATCATTAGGAAGTTGAGGTTTACTGTAAGGCAGTGGTTTTGATCAGCTTAAATAGCAGAAATATTTTTTAAACAAAACCCTACCTGGATGCAGAATGTAGAATCAAGCCATAGGAGCTGCTGAGGACAGTTCAAATGCCACTGCTCCATCCCCTGTGGAAGTTTCTAAGATGCATCAAGAATTCTTAACTTAAGGACCACATCACTCTCCTCCTTCCTCCCATGTACCAACCCAAACAAAGGATAAAGGCAGAGTTAGTGCAGCCTCCCTACAGATGGGGTCAGGCTGTAGCATATTACCCATGAGCCTCCAAAGACAGGACAGCAGGTGGCAGAAAGAGAAGGGAATGGCAGCCATACACTTGGAAGCCATTTGCTCAGTGAGTTCTGTCTGATGCCCAGCTGATGGATTTTCATGTCTATTTCCCCCCTATAAATGGAAATGGTGCCTCTTGCCACCCACTTTATATTGTAAAGTACTTTGAAACTGAAGTGCTGTGTAAATGCTAAATTTTACTGTATTCATAATGGGTGTGACAGGATGGATGGGAATATTGCAGAGTATGAATACCATCTTCAGAGGAAACGAACTAACGAGAGTAGTAAGCCTGGTCTTAATTCTAGATCAAAGATGAACTTCTAGGGACTTGTCCAAAAGCAGCTGGGGTGGGAGGGAAAGAAGAAGCAATGTCATAACCAAAATGGTTTCTAAACAAATAAAATGTTTTTCAAAGCTTTCCATGAGGCGTCAGCGGGCTCTCAAGTAAGTTCACAGCTGAGTCGATATCACCGTTGTCATTCTGTCAGGCTGTTGCTCTCCATTTGCTCCATCGGCTTGGTTTCCAGCCCCTATGCCTGTGTCTGTGTTTTTTATTCTTTGCATCTGTGATTATGTGAAGAAGCAACATAGTGGAGGGAGGGATTCAGAAATGTCTTCCCTAAACACCCCACCTTTTTTTAAGAGACAGAGAGATACTGGCTCTGGAGAAAATGTGACTCGGCGGTAGCATCATGCCCTTGACTCTGAAATCTAGGAACTGAAACTAAGCTTTTCTTTTAAGTATTGCTATGGTACCAATCTTTCTCTGGAAGGTAAAATGGTTAATTCTGTTTTTGCTCTTCAAAGCATAAGTCCATCTGAATCTGAAACTGGATTGTATCAATCAGACTTTCCTTTTTTTCTTATGATGATTTACCTCAAATGAATCCTGTTATAAATGTCTGTCTTATGTTCTTTTTCTTCATGTAATTTTATCTTTCCTCTAACCAGTTAAAAAGCCTTCATCAGTTGCTGGAGGTACTACTTGCTCTGCTGGATAAAGACGTTCCGGAAAATTGTAAAAACTGTGCTCAGTACTTTTTCCTGTTCAACACTTTTGTACAAAAGGTAAATAATTTCTTTCCTAATATATTTTCCTAATACAGAGGATTTATACTCTAAAAAGTTTTCAGACTGGTTAGTAAAGTTTTATATGTTTTTTATTATGTTTCTTCTTAAAAAGCTTGTGAATTATATTACATGTAAGAATTCTGATAAGGTGAGTATAGTTGCTCATTGATAGCAGTAAAACTCTGCATTAAAACTAGGAGTTAATTGTTCAGTAGTTATTGTGAACTAATGTGAGGCTCAGGAGTTTTTTTAATTAGATTTTAACAAGTACTTTCTACACAGAAATACTATTTTTTAAAAATACATTGACTCCCTAAAACTTATTATTTAGCTGTGTTGTTAAAACAAATTTCTGTCTTTATAGAAATATAATTTGTTATTCCCAATATCTTGTGACAGCAAGGTATCAGGGCTGGAGATCTTCTTCTGAGGCATTCAGCTCTGAGGCACATGGTCAGCTTTCTCCTAGGGGCCAGTCGGCAAAACAATCAGGTAAGGACTGCTTTTATGTTTCTAGTGGAATGGCTATGGTTTTCATAGCCACTGTTTCTTTTCGTAGGTGAATTTTTTTAATTTCATAAAATTCTAAGCACTAATACAATAGAGACTTTAAAATTCTCTGGAGTTATTTTTACAACTTCTCCATAGGATTTAGTCTAATAACCCATGGAAATTACTAACTAGAATGTCAATCAAAATGTGAAGTGTGAGTGTCATAAGAGGGAAAGATGGATTCTGACTGGGGAGGGGGTTTCAAAAACCTTTAAGGAATAGGTGGCATTGGGGTCTTCTACTTCCTCTCTGGGGCTATGAATAAGACTATTTGGGTACTGGTCCTTTTAAGTCAGATGCTGAAAACACAGTCAGAATTCGAATGCGAAGTTGTGCTGTTATAAACTGAATGATATTGCAGATAAAATAAATACTCTTATTCAGATGAAAAGGTAGTTGTTTGGGGTTTTTCTGGTGGTTGTTTGTTTGAGACAAGGTTTCACTCTGTCACTAGGCTGCTGTCACCCAGGTTGGAGGCAGTGGTGTGATCAAGGATCACTGCAGCCTAGACCTTCCAGGCTCAAGCGATCCTCCCTCCTCTGCCCCGTAGTAGCTGGGACTATAGGTACATGCCACCACACCTGGCTAATTTTTGTATTTCGTGTAGAGACAGGGTTTCACCAAGTTGCCCAAGCTGGTCTCGAACTGCTGGGCTCAAGCCATCTGCCTGCCTCAGCTTACTGAGGTTATTTTGTCATAATAGGGTTGAATGTATCCAAAACCAACTCTCCTGTTGGAAATTCCTTTAATGCTGTGTTTCTCCCATCCATTATATTTTGTTTGATAGACTGAAAATACATGAAATGCTAACATGCGGTGGTGAGAAGTACTATTATTTATGGAGCACTTGTTATGTACTCGATACAACTGATCACTTTATGGTGGTATACTTTGTTACTCACAATTCTGTAAAATTAAGCAGCTTCATTCTCATTTTCAGGCAAGGATTAAAGCTCAGAGATGTTAAGTAACTTGTCCAAGGTCACAAAGCTAATGCATTGGTGGAGCAGGGATTCAGACCCAGCTCTGCTGGTGTCAAAGCCGGAGCCTTTTCCACTGTATGTAACACATTGCACAGGCTACAAAAGACAGATTTTCAGCCTAGGCTTCCTCCCAGCTTCCTCTTCAGTGTTAAAAAACAAGTGCTGACACCGTCATGTGCTCTGTGTGTTGATCTTATGTTGAGACTTACAGTATCCCTTTTCCACTTCAAGCTCTTCCATATTGACACTAGCAATTGATTTAAATTCACTATAATTCAGCTACACATGTAATTAATACTGTTTTGCATTTATAGAGCACATTTTTACTTTTGAAAACATTTTCACTTTTAGTATTTCATTTGGTCCTCAAAATCACAAAGTAGGCAGAAAAAGGAGGTAGCCTTATCTCTGCCAGTACATGAAGAACTCAGATATTGTTGTGGTGAAGAATTCACCCACATTATACAGCACAGTGGGTGGTAGAGGCAGGGCCAGACCTGCAGATCTCCAGCCTCAGGGTTTTTTGCGTTATACTGAGGCCCAGGAAGATTACCTGGCACATTGTAAGCACTCAGTACCTAAAGTGAATACCTGAAGGGACTGGTTTTAGAACATGGGTTAATAGAACCCTTTGAGCTGGCTTTAAACCTGTGGGTTTTTTGTACTTTGACCTCTTCTACAAGCATTGAGAAATAATTCAAGCCCAGAATATTATGAGCCAGCAAACCCTCTCCCTTCCTCTTCATATTGTTTCTAACGAAAACACTGATAGCCACTTTATCTTCTCCGATGACAGATACGTCGATGGAGTTCAGCACAAGCACGAGAATTTGGGAATCTTCACAATACAGTGGCACTACTTGTTTTGCATTCAGATGTCTCATCCCAAAGGAATGTTGGTAAGCTTAACATATCTTAAAATAAAGAGGTATTGAATTTGTCTAGCTTGGGGAGTAATAATATTAGCAATTAAGTGAATTTCCCTTGTTTCTCATTTGACTACTTGCTAGTTGAGGTTCACTTAAAATTTTTGTTTGAATTTATGTTAAACTTTGTAATATTTTACTAGTTTGTCCTAAGAGAAAATGAGTCATTTATTTGGGGGAGGTGAAAGGGTATGTAAGTATTTTTTTTTAATAACTCTCTAGGATTAAAGGCTCATTTGTCACCTTAATTTGAGCTGATACTGTGGGGAAATAGCCATGGTATAGGCTCGAGTCTTCTAGCTATGTGAACCTGACCAAGCCACCTAATTGTTCTGATCTTCAGTGCAAAAGACTAAAAACATAATTCCCCAGGTATTATAAGATAAGGAGATAAAGTACTTTGTAAAAACAAAGGGGATACAGAAATAAGTCACATCATCAAAATACATTTGTATGTAAGATATAGTTGGTAGCATTTTCCATTTTGTCTCCCAGAACTAGTAGCACAGTCAACATTTAATCCACCAAAAACACAATTGTCCTATATGATTATCCAGTGTTCTAACCTATGTGTGTACTGTTTTTATACTCTTCCCAGGCCTTGTCATGATAGTAACAACAACTGTAGTAATAATACAACCAAACAGCTTTTCAGTGTTTTCTATGTGCTGTGCTTTAAATTTATTCTGTTTAAAGCACAACAGTGTGTTTTATCCCCATACCAAACCTATGAGGAGTGTTCGTCCCAGTCTATGGATGCAAAGACTAAGATACAGAAAGGTTGAGTAACCTCCACAACGTCGTATAGCTAGTTAGTAGCATAGAAGCCAAGGCATAAATGCAAGCTCAGCCCCAGAAGCTGCTAGGAAGATCTAATGGCAGGAAACTAAAAAACAGAGAGCATCATTCTGACAGAGAAATGTTTATTGTCTAAAGGGACATTAGAGGAACACTTGGATGGTTATGAGGTAGAGTTTGCTTACTAAACTCTGACTCATCTAAAAAGACAAAGCTACCTAATTTCATGAGTCCAGACAGTGGCTCAAGCCTGTGATCCCAGCACTTTGGGAGGCCGAGGCGGGTGGATCACGAGGTCAAGAGATCAAGACCATCCTGGTCAACATGGTGAAACCCCGTCTCTACTAAAAATACAAAAAATTAGCTGGGCATGGTGGCGCGTGCCTGTAATGCCAGCTACTCAGGAGGTTGAGGCAGGAGAATTGCCTGAACCCAGGAGGCGGACGTTGCAGTGAGCTGAGATCGCGCCATTGCACTCGAGCCTGGGTAACAAGAGTGAAACTCCGTCTCAAAAAAAAAAAAGAAAGAAAAAGAAAATTAAAGTATGCATTCTGATTTTTCTGGCGAATGAGATAACTCTTTCCATATGGTTGATTCTGCTTAGCATAGTTGGTGTTGGCCATTATTCGGGAACAGTTGTTTGAGGAACAAAAGTGTCTTCTCCACCTCTTCAGTGGCAGCTTTCGGCACTATTTCATGGACTATTTATATTTTTACCTCTTTGAGATATTATCAAGTGGAATCACTAGGTATCCTCTAGACTGTGAGGGATCTGCTTGTGTGCGTACTCCGTGTGTGTGCAAGTCTTGAAGCAGGCACATTTCCTTATGGGTGTGTATTCTGTGGAGTAACACCAGGTGAGACAGGTTCTGTTTTGTTTCTTTGGTCTCCTAAAGCTCCTGGCGTATTTAAGCAACGACCACCCATTAGCATTGCTCCCTCAAGCCCTCTGCTGCCCCTCCATGAGGAGGTAGAAGCCTTGTTGTTCATGTCTGAAGGGAAACCTTACCTGTTAGAGGTATGTACTTGTTATTCTAAAGCCATTTTTTCTCCTATTTGAGGAAAATTGCTTTTTGTTATTAGTTGCATTTGACATGAAGAGTATTGTTAAGAGAAGAAATTATTCTTTCAAATTAAGTTTTCTTATATGTCAAAAAGAATAATTGGTGGAAGAGAATATTATTAGTCCTCCCTTCAGCCAAGGTCCAGACCTCCAAGTTCAGCCCAGCCACCTACCAATTAGGGCCCCAGAGGGAGGTAAATGGCACTTCACCCATCAAAATCATTGCATTCATTGTAGAGGTTTTGACCCCAATCTCTCTTGTGTGTCCATGGTCCTGGAATAGTACAACTGTGAACCACACATGTTGTTAAACCTCAGGAGTATGGGGTGGGCTGCTCTCAGCTCTCCATCGTGGCGCTTGTGTGGCTCAATCCTCAATCCGACCCTCCCCTTCCAACAGAGCCGCCCCAGCTATGGACACCATCTTCCAGTCCTTCTTTCCTAACTGATTTACACATATGTGAATCTATGAACAATATAATTCTGTTTTGTTTTTAAGTAAATCAACAGTGTCGTGCTATTTAATACATCTTTTTTTGGCTTAATATTTTTTGGGTAAATTGCTGATTATTTTAATTATGGGAGCTTTTGCTTTGAAAAGCTGATGGAAACAACTCCTGGAAAAAAGTGCACATTTTCACAAAGTTGTTTAAAATTTCAGTCAGGCTTAGACACCCTGGAATCTATCTATAGACTTCTCACAGTTAAGAAACCCTGTTTTGAGGCAGTGTTAATTATCTTAAAATCTGGGTAGATTTGAGTTAAAGGCAGCAACAACAGATGGACTGTTAGCTGTGACATGAAGAGCTGACTCTGTTATGTCCTCCCACCAGGTCATGTTTGCTTTGCGGGAGCTGACGGGTTCGCTCTTGGCGCTCATTGAGATGGTGGTGTACTGCTGTTTCTGTAATGAGCATTTTTCCTTCACAATGCTGCATTTCATTAAGGTAGGACCTCAGTTAACCTAGTTATAGCCAGGTAGCCTTTATGTGAGACTCTAGGAGAGCATCTGTTTGCCCCAAGGCAGTGTGCTTGTTCTCGGAAATTGTTTCTCCTAATCATAATAGCATAGGCTCATTTTGATTCATTTTTAATCTTTAATTTTTAATTACATAGATAAATTACTACACTCTCTTTGGGGAGAATTTAAGCATAGAAATGAGGCCAAAAGAAAAAATATAGGCTGGGAAAAGAATAAATAAATAAATAAAAGGGAAATGAGACCAAAGTCTACTCTGGTCACCACCAGTCATCCTTGCCCACTCTACCCCAGGGACCAACACCGTTACATTGCTGTTTTCCTCCAGGCCTCTTTGTATGCATTTACACTGTGTATATATTAGTTTCTGCCCACAGAATTTCTGCATGCCTTCTTTTCTGCACCACTATTTATAGTGGTGATACATGTAGTGTTAACAAGAAGCAGGCGATTAGTGGATTATGTCTTTAGACTCTTACTACAATATGTTTTGCCCTCAGCCTTTTCTGTACAGGCCTATGTCAGAAGTTATTAATTTCCTCTCTTTGCTAGTTACTAATTATATGCCCTTGGGCAGTTTCCTCCTCTGTGACTGATTTCACAGGTTGTGAGGATTTGCTGAGGTGGTATAATAGGCGGAGTGCTTACTTAGTACTGTACCTGGCCTCTTGGATGTGTGGTATTTTAACACAATGGTCTTTCCCACCTTTTATACATAATAAATGTTACTAAAGTGGCTGAAGGGGAGTGTGTTTTATGAATTTTACCTTTTTCACTTAGTATATCTTGGCACATTTTTCTGTTTAATAAGCTGACTTTTTATGTACTTTGTTCATAGCATCCTTAACTCAGAGTATTCTCATCTGTTTTTTTTTTTTTTCCTTTTTGGACCAAGTTTCAGGCTGGAGTGCAGTGGCACAATCTCCACTCACCAAAACCTCTGCCTCCCAGGTTCAAGCGATTCTCCTGCCTCAGCCTCCTGAGTAGCTTGGATTACAGGCATGCTCCACCATACCCAGCTATTTTTGTATTTTCAGTAGAGATGAGGTTTCTCCATGTTGGTCAGGCTGGTCTCGAACTCCCGACCTCAGGTGATCTGCCCGCCTCAGCCTCCCAAAGTGCTGGGATTACAAGCGTGAGCCACTGCACCCAGCTTCTCATTTGTATTTTTGTAGCTCTACCAGCATATTCTGGAAAACACGCTAGGACATGGACATATGTAAAATCAGATCTGTTTAGTGACTTGAAATCTCTTCTCTTTCCTCCTTCCTAATTTCATAGTGAAGTATCAGAGTGTTGCAGCTGGAAGGACCTTAGAGGTTGTTCATTTCAATTCCAGCTTTAGCATTTGAGAAACTGAGGCCCGGAAAGGGGAGTTGACTTGCTCAAGGTCAGCCAGATGGTGATAGAACTAGGGTTTGGATCCAACATCATTTATTGCCTTTTCCACTGAAATTTTTATGCTTTTAAAAAATATTTCAGAACCAACTAGAAACGGCTCCACCCCATGAGTTAAAGAATACGTTCCAACTACTTCATGAAATATTGGTAAGTCATAACTGTTCTGATTCACTTTTATTTAGGAATGTATTAATCAACACGTGTTTATAAATAAAAAATTATGTCTTTTTATTGTTTTTCCATTCATTTGGTCTGCATTTATTGAGTCTTCTTCACGTCAGTCACGTGTTTAATGCATTTGGTTTAGAGGTGAGCAGTGGTAAAACTACCTCCTCAGAGCTCACAGTTGAGTGAGGGAGTGAGGTAAGTGCACAGGCAGCTGTAGTGCAGAGTGAAGGGGAGTGCTAGGTGATGGTTAACCCTTGCCAGGGCCTCCCAGTGGAGAAGGCATTGTGTTAGCGCAAAGGTTATTAGGGTTAAACCTTACAGTCATCCTCAGAGGTGAATTTCTGGCTTTACAGTTTATCATCAAATCTCAGACACTATTGATTGTATATATGTACTACTGAAAATATTTTTAAGGGCTATGAAACTGAAATGTAACCATTTGTAGGATGCTTTCCAGTTTCAGAAGTATGAAGAGCAGGGGAAAAAAATCCTCTGGCAGTTACATTGAAGGATGGACTAAAGAAGGATACAAGATTGGGAATTGGAAGACCATTCAGGAGTCTGGGAATATTCTAAGTGTGAAATAACAAGGCCTGTGGTGGGGCAAGGGACAGACAGGTCAAGAGGTATTATGGAAAGAGAATCAGTGGGATTTGGTGACTGGTTATGAGTTACGTGAGCCTGATCCAGAGGTTCCATAGAGAGTGAGCGCCTGAGTTTCCTTTGGATTCCTTATACTTCATAGAGGGCTTGGCACAGACTGGGCATTTAATAAAGAGTTTTGAGTAAGAAAAGACATCATGGGTGCCATTTATTAAAAGCTTACTTTTCAAGTTCTTTACCTCCTCTTGGTTCTAATGCTTTTACAAACTTTGGTAGATTATTGCTCCTTAGGGGTAGGACTGTGTATTGTTTGTTTTTTGTTTTGTTTTGTTTTGTTTTTGAGACAGAGTTTCGCTCTTGTTACCCAGGCTGGAGTGCAATGGCGCGATCTCGGCTCACTGCAACCTCCACCTCCTGGGTTCAGGCAATTCTCCTGTCTCAGCCTCCTGAGTAGCTGGGATTACAGGCACGCGCCACCATGCCCAGCTAATTTTTCGTATTTTTAGTAGAGACGGGGTTTCACCATGTTGACCAGGATGGTCTTGATCTCTTGACCTCGTGATCCACCCGCCTCAGCCTCCCAAAGTGCTGGGATTACAGGCTTGAGCCACCGAGGACTGTGTATTCTTAATCCATCAACAACAAACAAATATCTATCAAACCTTTTGTTGATAGATGAACAATGTATATATTGGTAGTTTATATACCATGCACAGTTCAGAACTGAGAACTAGAAATACAGCTCTGATAGCAGAACTTCACATTTTTGTAAGCAAGTTAAAGCCTAAACCTTTTATCCTTAGGATCGTAGAGTATATGTCCTCATAACCCACAGAGAACTGTAGATCTAGTTGATAGCAACACATATGTAGGAAATGAATGGATCTTTAAGTATTACTTAATAGTTTTTGATCATAGTTTTAAGATATATTTGAGATATATGGCAGTGATGTAATATTTGTTTGTATTGGGTTTATTTTTGTTTTCTTTCCTTTTTTTTTTTTTTTGAGACAGAGTCTCCCTCTGTTGCCCAGGCTGGAGTGCAGTGGCACCCAGGCTAGAGCCACAGTCATAGCTCACTGTAGCCTTAAACTCCTGGGCACAAGTTATCCTTCTGCCTCAGCCTCCCAAATAGCTGGGACTATAGGCACATGTCACTGTGCCCAACTTTTTTTTTTTTGTAGAGATGGGGTCTCACTTGTTGCCCAGGCTAGTTCAGAACTCTTGACCTCAAGTGATCCTCCTGCCTTGGCCTTGCAAAATGCCGAGATCACAGTTATGAGCCACTGTGCCTGTCCTGTATTGGTTTTGTTGTTGTTGTAGATAAACACTAAACTAATCTCTTGAATAGAATTATTTTAAAAAGCACCCATGGCTATGATACAGGCTCCTTCTTTCGTTTACTAACTTTTGTTTCTTCCTTTCACAGGTTATTGAAGATCCCATACAAGTAGAGCGAGTCAAATTTGTGTTTGAGACAGAAAATGGATTACTAGGCAAGTATGCCTTATGCACAAATGTCTACAGTAAATATGTGGATAATCTATTGTTCTGGCCAGTTCTGCCGCCTGCATGGATCTACAGTGACTCATACAGTACAAATCTGGTCAGGGCCACTGGGCTCCCTCATTCTGATCAGAAGAATTAACACCCAGGGATCTTCTCACCCTACACATTCTCCTTTTTTTAGTCACTAAGGTGTAGCTAGGGGTTCTTTTACCAGATCAGGTAGGATTCAGAAGTGCTGTGAACTTTATTCAACAAGCTAACACCCACTCCCTGATGTACTCTGTAGCCACTGGGGAAAGAAAAACTGAAACCTGAGACTCAGGATGTTGTCAGGCTCATGGAATGTGAATGTCTTTTTACCTATGGTGCGAGCTTAATCATATTTTCACTGTCTACTCTCAAGTTTTTTTGGCAGGGCTTTCTTTTTCAGAAGGCTCAGTTGACTTTCCTGAGCTATTTATTAGAAAAGGTTTAGTTAAGAATAATTTAGGCAACTCCCACCATTTATCTGTATTTCCACTTAATCTGAGTCTATTTTAGATTTTGCTATGTATTAAGAGACTTAGGGCCTCCTTTTGTTGTAGAAAGGAGATTTAAGCTAAAACGTTTTGTAGCTTCACCTTTTCAGGCCACCCTTTGGAATGGTGTACTCTAGTCAGAGCTGTACACAGGCTCTCTGGAACTTAAAAGCTATAAACTCCTCAAGAGCAGGACCAAGTATTATTTTTTTTAATTTTGAGCCAGGATCTTACTTTGTTATCCAGGCTAGAATGCAGTGACATGATCTCAGATCACTGCAAGCTCTGCCTCCTGAGCTCAAGTGATCCTCTCACCTCATCCTCCCAAGTTGGTGGGATTATGGGCATATGCCACTAGCCCAGCTAAGTTTTGTATTTTTTTAATAGGGTTTTGCCATGTTGCTCAGGCTGATCTTGAACTCGTGACTTCAAGTGATCCACCCGCCTTGGCCTCCCAAAGTGCAGGGATTACAGGCATGAGCCACCATGCCTGGCATATTTATGGTTAAATCCCTAAAACACAGACCAGGTGATAATTGCTGCACTGACCCTAGTATCATAAAATTTCATTTATCAAACTAAAAGTGTTATAACTACTGTCAGTAATATGGTAAATGGAAAAGTCTCTAGGTGAATAATCAGGCAGTAAAAAGTTTTGTTCCTGTTCAGTTCTCCTAAAAGTCAAACTTGTGGCACCATGTATGTTTTTCCTTAACATACTTAAAGTAGTGTTTCTACCCATTAGAGTTTGGAGATTCGGTTAAGTCAGCACTGCCATGCTTTTAGTTAAGTTGTTCCTTATCAGTTTATTAAAATCGTTTGTCAGTTCTTAGAACAAGAGAGCTTGTTACTTGGAGCCACTTTCAGCTGAGTGCTTTATTGTTACAGTGTCCTCTTCTCTTCCTCCAGCTTTGATGCACCACAGTAATCATGTGGACAGCAGTCGCTGCTACCAGTGTGTTAAATTTCTCGTCACTCTTGCTCAAAAGTAAGTGTCAACTTTAAATGCAGGGAGGAAATGGTGTTTTAATTACAAGTCAAGTATGACCAGAAGAAAAACATGTGCCCGGTTTTGATACTTGGAGAATCTGACTCAGTCAGGGCATGCTGCTTGGAAGGTACGGAAACCTATTAGAATGATCTCAAAAAAATATGAGGGGAAGTATTAAAAGAGTAGCAGATCTTAAAGAATCCCAGAAAAGCTCACCCACCAGACCCTATGTCAGAAGGAAGCCTTAAGAGCAAGAGTTCATGAGCTTCAACTCAAGGTCTCTCAGTAATGTAACCCAGCTACCAGCTCTTCAGGCTGTAGGTCCCTAACCTCAAAGTAGCCTCTCACACCTGTAGCTCCTGAGTGTTTGTGAACCCAGGCACTGTGCCAAGAACCTTGCCTGTATTATCTTAGTTAGTTCATCTTTATAACAACCCTATGCAGTTAGTACAGGTATGAGTCATGTATCATGGGTGGTTTAAGTGGCATGCCTAGGATCATAGAGTGAAAACTTGAACACAGGCTGATTGCAAAATGAAGGTTCTTTTTTCTTAATTGTGATGAAATGTATGTAACATAAAATTTACGATTTTAACCATTTTTAAGGGTATGGTTCAGTGAGTTTAAGTGCATTCACATTGTTGTGCAACTGTCACCATCATCTAGCTCCAGAACTCTTTTCATCTTTTGAAACTGAAATTCAGTACATATCGAAGAATAACTCCCTATTCCTCCCTTCCCCCAGCCACTGGGGAAGCAATTCTAATTTCTGTCTCCATGAATTTGACTACTCTCGGAACCCCATTTAAGTAGAATCATAAATATAAAGACAACTGAATTTTAATGAAATTAGCATTTACATTTCAAAATAGAGAAGTACTAGGAACAAGTATATTTGCAAAGAAAGAATTTAGCTAACAAAAATTTCCTCGGTCACCAGGTGTCCTGCAGCTAAGGAGTACTTCAAGGAGAATTCCCACCACTGGAGCTGGGCTGTGCAGTGGCTACAGAAGAAGGTAATTGAACATCGAATCTTTCTAGCTGCAACACGGGAATCAATAACAGCACATCTTGTCAGGAAAAGTCTCTGAAACTGAGTATGGAGACTAACCTTAAAGTGTTTTCAGATTTCAAACGTTTATTTGGTACCGTTTATATCTTGTATGCATTAACTTTGTCTTAATACATGTGTCTTAACTTCATAGGGGAAAAGGTAGGGATGATGACGTAAGAAGCAATATTTGACTGAGGTCTTGAATCACCTTATGTGATGGAAGGTCTGAGTAGACTTGTACCCTATTTTGGATGCTTTTAAGACTCAATATCTAATGGTAGAAGCTGTGAACTCACAGGGGCTTGTCACCTCTGATGGCATTCTTGACCTTTCATCGCAGATGTCAGAACATTATTGGACACCACAGAGTAATGTCTCTAATGAAACATCAACTGGAAAAACCTTTCAGCGAACCATTTCAGCTCAGGTGAGAGTTGTCCCTTGTATTCGTGTGATCTAAATCCCTTATGGAGGATTCTCATTGTGTTTCTCAGAAACTGCAACCTCTGAGAAGAGAGGTATGAGTTGAAAATGAGAATAAGCAGAAGAAACAGTTGAATTTCTATGAAAAGACAATAGATTGGTGTACACTGATGCAAATATGTGCAGATTATTTGCCTAGAAGGAAAGTCATACAGGTTGGGCAGTCTGGTCACAAAAGTGAACAGAGGTTGAGGGGTTCTAGTGGCTGTGATGAAGGCTCACTCTCAGGCCTCTGGTACCACAGAAGGCCAAATGAAAGTTGGTCTTCCCTGGTGGTTGCTGCTGCCACTGAATGGCCCTTAACTTTGTCGTCTTGTGTTTGAATCTTCTGCAGGACACATTAGCGTATGCCACAGCTTTGTTGAATGAAAAAGAGCAATCAGGAAGCAGTAATGGGTCAGAGAGCAGTCCTGCCAATGAGAACGGAGACAGGCATCTGCAGCAGGTATAACTGTCAGCATGTCCTTGTGTGCAAAGGGCAGCCTTGCTCTTAAGCTTTCCAAAAAGAATTTCCACCGTCCAGGAAAACAAGATGCCTCCTCTGGAATGTGAGTCCAAAGAGACACCAGCTCTGCCCTCTAGTGATCTCAGCTCAGCACACACTAACCGTGTGTTTATAGGGCTGAGCAGTGCTGCAGTAGGAAGTGAATGCAAGGCCTTCATAGAGGTGTCTGTAGCTGGCCACCCTAATCAACCTGCAGGTAATCCTGATGAAGGGAGGCCACAGGTGGATTTGTTCCAGCTTGTTCACTTTCTTTTGCCAGGTTACTGAAAGTCCCTCTTTTGCTCTCACCAGCCTTCCTGGAAACATGGACGCATGAAAGAAAAGCTCCCATGCTCTTGAAATACACCTATTTGCCAGGGGAGTCCAAGAAAATTTAGATGTTTATTAAAAAAAAAAAAGTTATAATACCAATCATGATAGTAGAAAAAGAATATAAATAGGTATTGAACACTCACTGTGTGCAAACACTGAACAGTGTAATTATTAGATCTTTCCAGTAGCCTGTAACCTTCCTTAACAGCAGTCTCCTCTGTGGTCCCTTCACAGTACTTGGTACAGAATAGGCCCCATTAAATGAATGTTGCTGATGTAGTGGGTGTCTTTTTTTTAAGTGTTATCTTTCAGATCCTCATAACTATGTGGAGGAACTGTCACCCTGATTTTACAGAAAGGTAACTGGCCCAGCACAGTGATGTGACTTAGCCCAAGGTCACTCCGCACGTTACCTCATCACCTGCTTCATTTGCAGACAAAATAAAAGGGGTCACAGGAGAGCTCCTGTGGCCACTAATTCCCAAGCATCTGCTCTGTTCTCATCTCCTCTCCTGTGACAGTGGGAAGTTTGCCTCTGTCCACCCAAAGCTCATCCCCACCTGTCTTGGCAGAGCTTTGCAGTCTAGTGTGCCTGTGTGCATGCGTGTAACTCTTCAGTATCCGGAATGCTCCCTCCCTACCAGACCCTTCCCAGCAGTGTCTCAGCACACTGCTTTCTCTTCTATTCTGCCAAAGCCTCTCCCTGTTGCCCCTGCCTTCCTTCCTCTTCTTTGCAGCCAAACTTCGAATAATTCTCTAAACTTCACTTTCCCCATTTTCTCATCTCTCACTCCCTCTTCAGCCTCTTCCTCCGACTCCCTCCCTCTTCTCTCCACCTCAGCAGTTGGGGTGACAGGTGGCCTGCAGCTTTCAGGCCTGATCTTAGCTGACTCCCTGGCATCCTCTGGTGCTCTTCCTGTTTGAAACACTCTCTTCCGGGGCTTTCCTGACACTTCTCTCTCATAGTTTTCCTCCAACCCTTCTAGCTGTTCCTTCTCCATCTCCTTCCTAGTACAGCCTCTTCGAGGCCACCAGTAAAGGTTCGTGGAGTCTCCGACCTGTGTCCTCCTGCCCACACTCAGTACTCTCTCCGCACCCACCTTGGATTTCTGGACGTGAACAGCTATCTCTCTTGTTCCTGACATGCTCTACTTGGCATATCTTAAAGACCTCAGACTCGACGTGCCCAGCCCCTCCTCCCTGCCCCCTCTGAAGCTGGTCCTCGGTCAGTGTTCCTTATGTCACACACAGCACCCCCATGTCATCCCAGACAGCTCTCTTTTAAAGAGTGCTCATCCCTTTCTTCCACCTGTCTAAGCCCCTCATCTCCTGATCTCTGTAAGGATCCCCTCACCTCCACTACTACTTCTCTCTAGGTCACACGTTAAAACCTTTCAAAGGCTTTCCTTTGCTATGAGGAGAAAAGCCAGAATCCTCAACCCAGTCCTACTGGCCCCTGCACACCTCCTCACCCCATTTTCTGAATTTCATTTATCAAATGTACTCTCTTCCTTCCACCTCAGGCCCCTCCTACTCACCCCAAACTCTCACTCAGTTTAGGTCGTCACTTCCAGACTGTCCTTGCTCCTTCCCACCCCTGCTTGATGAGTCCCACAGCACACGGTGAGTATTCAGAATGATCACCACATGTGTAAGCCAAAGGCCGCACAGATGGTAACAGACGCAGCCTTCAGACCCAGGAGTGGCCCAGAGCCCATCTCTTAACAGGTGCAGGGCAAGGAGTCACCAATGCCTCTCCCGGCTTTATCACTGCTCTGTCTTCTCACATGGGTGTGGAGTAGCGTTGTGACTTTAGACAAGTCACTGGGTTGTTTCACTGACTAAATGAGAGCATAGAAGTGTGTATGTTTTACATAATCATGAGTTGTCAAATATTAGATGTAATAGTTACCATGTTTTCTTACCCTCTGATAAACACTGCAGTAAATTGCCAAAGACATGTTTAAGTTTTAGAACACAATTCAGCTGCCTTAGAAAACCTTTTCTCTAACCATCTGAACTTTCTCTTCCTCTTCTTTGCTGCAGGGTTCAGAATCGCCCATGATGATAGGCGAGTTGAGAAGTGACCTTGAGGACGTTGATCCCTAGAGGCACATGTCCAGTCTGAGAAGAGTCAAGTCACGATACTGGATGCTCAGCACCTTCTTGGAGTCAGAATTTCATCCTTGAACCCTTTGGAAGAGCCTGCAGATTGGACTGGGAAAGCTGCTGTGACTTCAGCAGATCGCATATTTCTCAAGGAAAGCGTTTTTAGGCGCTAGGAGGTTTGGGAGCTGTTTGGCAGTGGGAGGATTCCGGCATGCGGATCAGCTGTCCTGGGAGCACGGTCTATATGTGGATTCACATTTCTGTGGAGATTTTCAGAAATAAAGCCAGTGGCAGACTTTTTTGTTACACGAACATAGAAGAGTGAGCATAAAGCTGTTGCTTTCTCTACAATGCTACAAAAGAAATTCCTTTGGTTTTTATATTTTAAGAAAAAAAGCAAGCTGCTTTTAGATATGTGGGGGCAAATTTTTAATCTTGCAGTAACATTAAACAGGAATATCCAATTTAAAAGGATGTAAACGTGATAAAATTCCTTTTCATTGTAAAATAGTAGTTAAAGAAGTCAATTTACACAGACCTTTGTATTTAATATGTCTCCCTATTTGTATAGAATTTCAGATGGGTCTAGATGAGAACCCTATGCATAAGCTTGAATCTTGATGAAAGGTTGCTAGGATCAGGATGAAAAACTGGGAAATATTAAGCTCTTGAAGGTATTTTTCTGATACAATTGAGATTGAAAAGAGCAATTTTTTAAATGCTGTGTTCTCCAGAAGTACAGGGTGGATTCTCTGACATCAATCACTTAAGTTATGAGTTGCTCCCCAAACAGATTTTTAAAACAGCAAAATAAAAGCACTTTAAGATATAATTTCACTGAGTTTGACATCACAAAATTCTCTTTTTAATGCCTGGAGACATATTGAATAAACTGTAGTCTTAAATCACGTGATCTGCAATCCTTTGTTTTTGCTTAAACAGAATTACTGAAACCCTTGGTATTGGTTGTATATGAAGTTAACCGTTTGAGTTGGTACATACTGCTTGTGAGTTTCATAGTAATTTTAATGCAGAGAAGGAATTTGAGAATTGTTTCTCCTCACCATGACTAATTAACACTGAAAAGACAGTCAAGGTTTAAGATTTATTTTCCCAGAAATAAATATAAAGCAATTGAATAACCATCTATTTAGTTGTGTTTCCAAAGTATAGCACCATTCATTCATTTATACCAGCTCCCTTTTTGGTGGGGGAGAAAAATTACACCCACATATTTCATAAATATTCTGTACATTTTGTATTTTGAATTGCTCACATTTTCAGCCCTGTTTTGCCTTTTAGTTACAGGTTCTGCCTTATTTTCATCTCACCGTACACAGAACTAGGGAGCTTTAGGAAGTGCCAGGTTTCCACTGTCAGTGAGATTTGCCAAGTCACAGAGGCTCAGTCAGCCCCCAAGTGCCCATCTGGCTGCTATAGCATTGTGTGGGCACGTGACCAGGCAGATGGCGTCTCATTGCTGTGCTCTCGCCATGGCCCAGTCACTTCATCGTCTGACAGTGAGGGTTTCTGTGCCTTCAGACTTCAGTTTGTTATTCTGTGACTTGCTGGAGGCTCGTGATGGCCTTTGTCAAACACGCTAAGAAGATGGAAGGGCCAGCACTTAAGAGCAGAACTGTACCCTTAGAGAAACAGACAGAGGCGAGTGGCAAACTTCAGACAGTTCCAATGTTCTTGCAGTTTGAAATGTGATGTTCCAGCATTGGTTTTGAGTACGTGAATGCTTCATGTCCTACTGTTTCCCCTGCCCTCTCCTCACCTTCTCTCCACCCCCATCCTCACCAAGAGATTGTGTGGGACATGACCTTGAAATGCTGGCGATGATCCGTGCTGGGATGTCATCGCTGGCCACTGCACTCTCAGGAGCCCAAAATCAGGAGTGAAATCGCCACTTCTAGTCCCCTTATTTCCTATGGAAACAACGCCTTCCACACCCCAGCACCTGCTGTCCTCACTGTAAAGCTTCATCAGGATCGCCCACAGTGTATATTGTATGCTTCGGTTCATGTTGCTCACATCGTTGCTGCAGTGACCATCGTTTTCACTTTGCTGGTAACCACTTGATTTCTGACAGCTACAGTCAGTGAACCTGCTGATGACTTTTTTAAATGTAGTACAACAGTGACAATTATGACAGGCTTACCTTGGAAGAGTTGTCATTTTTACTGCCAATTTTTTGGATGAAGATGTTTTTATAAACCTTTCAAAATGGTCTGCAAACAGAGCAGGAATTGCACAATTAACTCAACGCTGTGTGTTCTCAAGAAGCTCCCTTAGTGAGGCCGATCTTAGGATGGCCGATTCTGCCCGTTGAAGGCATCCTGGGAAAGAAAACAAGTGTCCCAGCGGGCATCTCACCACGACTTCTGCAGTCCTCACACGGTCACTGACAACTACAATCAGTTTTAGGAACTAGAGCGCTGTATCATCAAACTTACCCTGTCCTGCCCCACCTTCCCTGCTAACATTGAGGTGTGTGCAGTTTACCTTTTGAGCTTGGAACAAGCAGACTGGAATTTTCCTCTGCTACCTCTTGTGTATAAAATCTTGTTTATAAAATTTCAAAAGGAAGTAGATACACTAGGGAAGAACCTCAATTCAGAATTTGGTTCATGTGTGGCAAAGTTCTTAGCTTCTAAGAGTATAAAATAAATTTTTCAAAAACGTAAGAGTTGGAGTCTCACGATTTTTCATATAGCAGAATACAGCCATAGTGGGCGGGGGAACAGCTTGGGCCTGTGCCTGGGGCTAAATGGTATTATGATTCCTCTTTATACTGATAAAGGAGACTGTGGGTTCTCTCAGCCTTTTGCTGTTTTTTCCATCTGGAGAGGCTGACTGTTTAGGATTCATCTGCAAAGCTTAGAGGAGGATGCTGAACTTAGGTTGATGGTCTACATTCATCTCCACCAAAGCTTTCCACTCTCCCAAGTGGTCCCCAGCATAAGTTTGTGTCACTGGTCACGCTGGGCTTCTTGCTATTGCACAGGTCTCTGTCTCAGTCCTAGTGTCCAGCGTTGCTCACATAGGTTCCCTTCCCTATTTGCTAGTCCAGATCTTCCTCTTCCTGCAAGTCATGCCTCTTCCTCCCCCATTCCTGGTGACCATCTGCCAACCCTCTGCAAGAACCAAGTTGTTACAACATCACGGGGCTGTTGGTGTGGATATCTAACCAGCTAACACTTGATCCTGGGGAGGGGAAGGAGAGTGAGAGTCCAGGGCTGCACAACAGGAATAGGTTCCAATGGGCAGAGATACACAGTTAGGGTGTTCGAGCCATTGTCATCTGTCAACTCTTGAATGCTTTCCATATATGATACCGAATTGTCCGAAAATGTAATCTGGGAGGATTTTTGCCTGAGATTCCTGATGACGTGGGCTGTGTAGAGATAGAACTTGCTTTAGATAGCTGTGCTCACTAGCCTTAGAGTGGAGGGCTGGGAGGTCCCACATTGAATGGGATCATTATGCACTCTGTAACCCAGGCTACAGTGCAGTGATGCAATTATGGCTGATTGCACTCTCAACCTCCCAGCTCAAGCAAGCTTCCCACAGCCTCCTGAGTAGCTGGGACCACAGGCATGTGTTACCACACCCAGTTAATTTTTTATAGAGCTGGGGTCTCACTATGTTGCCCAGAGTCTTGAACTCCTAAACCCAAGCAATCCTCCTGCCTCAGCCTCCCAAAGTACCAGGATTTACAGGTGTGAGCCACTGCACTCGGCCTGAGACGGTTCTGAATTGTAAATCATGAAAAATGGCCATGGACATAACACTGGCTCATTACAGAAGCATCTGGCACTAACTTACTCCATAAATACTCTGGGTTAGGCTTTGTGCCAGGTACTGGGGAGAAAAGAATGAAAACGGCATTGGGAGATCAGGACAACAGAGCATGTAGCGTGGTGTAGGGCACCCATCAGCAAGGAGGAGGCACTTCGACTGCCAGGGTGTCAGGGGAGCTGCAAGAAGACATTCATTTCACTCCCAGGACAGGCATAAGAATAAACTCACATCACCAGTACTTGTCAAATACTTGTACTCAAGATACACGTACTCTTCAAATACTTGGCTTACTCAACTTATTAACAAACTTCCCCCAGGTCCTAGTATAAGCAAGGCATCACCCTAGGCAGTCAAGTCTAAGCAAGAATCAGGACAAAGTTGGTTTTTTATTTTAAAAAGTCACCATAGTAATAAAAATGCTACAAACCCCAGAATAAATATCTTCAAGTTACAAAAGCAGAACAGGTGTAGAAAAGCTGGCTGTAAAAAGGCAACAGAGAGGACAGGCCCAAAAGATAAATGTCTGCTTGCTTGGGTGGGGCTGGTGCTCAAGGAGGGACAGTTGTCCCTCTCCCCCCACCCCATCCCTTAGAAGCATCTCCACCAGGCCACAGTGAATCAGGCAGAGGTGATACGGAAAAAGTGCCGTGCCTGCAGGCATGGTTCTGCCATCACTCACCGAGCTTCCTGGTCTGTATTCCCCTTCCCAGCCTCACTGTTACCTGTAAAAATGAGGTGCCCAGCCAGGTAAAGTAAGAAGAGGCTTGGCTTCAGAGCCAGCACAGTCTGGGTTTCTGGCTCACTTCCTGGCTGTGTGAGCTTGGCAGGCATGCCCCCTCTGGTTCAAGGTTTCTTCCTCTGTAAAGTGGGGGTGCAAATGTGTACTCTGCTGGGTAGTGGAGCGGGTTGGCTGAGACAGTGCGTGCACCACTGCACACTGCAGAGTCAGTCGAGGTGATGGCTCCCTGCAGGCCACCCCTTGGGTATTAGCACAAGCTGGCATAGAACAGAGTAAGGGTGGCTCAGGAAACCAAGGCACAGCCCATGACTACCAGGGACACGTCAGTCTCCAGCCTCCGGTTAGATGCCATCCAGAAAACTGAGCTTCTATTAATCAGGGAGCCCTAAGGGGCTTCCCCACAGTAAGCACTGACCCCCACAACAATGCTTGTCCCTGCAGCCCCTACCACCTCCTCCCCTACCCATGGGAAGAAGCCTGCCTTCTTGGTGGACACCTGAGGATTGAATACCTAGCATGGAACAAAAGTTCAATAAAAGTCATTCTGCCCACAGGCTTCGGCATGTTGGGAGCAGCTGGCAGAACCTGAGCACAGCTCCACCGTTTCAATGGTGAAATGCTCCACAGCGAGGGAGGGAGCTTCCTGGCACCTCCATCAGAGGGTGGGGCATCCAGAATGAGTGAGTTCCAGGCAAGGAGCCCACCCCATGCAAGGGCCAGGCCAGCAGCTCCAGGAAGGTGTAAGCCTCCCCGTCCCCTCAGGCCAGGCCATGGAAGGCTGAGGTAGGGGCAAGTCAGAACCATTTGAAAGCTCAGCCCCTGACACTCCCCGGGCACTCGTTCTGAGGTGGGGCTGTCACTGGAGCTCCTGGGAGGCCTGCACCAGGTGCTGGCTCCGGCAGCAGATGGCAACGGTGGCCACAGTCTCTTCACTGGTGCTGCTTGTGGTGCTGACGTCCCGGCTCCTGACCACACATGTGTCGTCTACAGCATAGGCCCCCAGGATGTGGGAGGTCCCAGGGAGGGCACTGCAGCCGGTCAGGGTCCAGCCCTCCTCGCAAGTCACAGTGACCTGCCAGAGCCCAAGGAGAAGAAAAAAGCACATGTCCATCACGGCCGGGACCCCTACCCAGACTTCATTTCTCTCCCACCCTGACGTCCCGCTGTGGGGCCAAAGTGCAGATGGCCCTCGCCAGCTCAGGGCCCATTTGGGACACAACCACTTATCTCCAGCCCACACCTCATGCCTTGTGCCACAACACGTGAGCTCCTGCTTCATGCCTGGTTTGAGGGGGCATGGAGACAGATGCCTACCATGCCAATGCCAAAGTCATCTTCCCTCTGAAACTGACGACCCCACAGCCTGCCCCATCCCACTTAATAGCAACTCCATCTGTCCAGGGTCCTGAGCCTTGGTGCCGTCCATCCCTTCTCCCACCCACATACACCCACCATGCCTGCAGGCTCCCTTCAGACTCCAGTATCCACCACATCTCCGGCCCCAGCCTGAGCCCCGCCCCCACACCTGTACCCTCCAGTCTCCCTGCATCTGCACAAGGCCCTGGTCATCTCTTCTCAGCTCAGCAGCTGGGCCGCAGTGACATGTTCAGATCCAGGCCAGATCACACTCCTCCTAGGTCAGACCCCTTCGTGGCCTTCAAGTCTCACCTGACTTGGCCCTGTCCCCTCTGAGGCACCCCCAACCTCATAACTACTCCTACCTATCTGGCCTCCTGGTACCCCCAGGCACATCCCCCTCCCAGGGCCTTTGCTCTGCCTGGAACGTGTTCTCTGCCCTGTCCTCATGCCTGTTTCCTCCACTTTCTCAGCAAGACCTCTGCTGACCTCACCCCCACCCCATTGCCGTCCTCCATAGCATCTTTTCAGTATTCTATCATTGGCTGGTTTGTTTTCTGTCCTCGCCCACTAAAATAGATGCTCCCGGAGGAAGAACAACATGTCTGTCCAGCCTGTATCCCTCCCTGGCGCCTGGAACCTAGCAGCCCTCAGGGCACACAGGGCAAGTGGATCCAAGACCAAGACTGTCTTTTGCTCTTGAGGAATGCACCATCCAGACCTAAATGAACACAGGCTTACATTTTAAAACGGAGTCTGAGTTCACTTAAGAGTGGACTCCTTAGGGCTGCCTTTAAAGACGCTCCCACTGGCTTTTAAAAAGGAGTGTTACAGAGCAACTGTCGGCCACGTCCACACCCAGGTTTCTAGAAGACCCAGCTCTCACATTCCAGGGCTTGGCACGTGCCTCGCTAATCTCAGCAGGGCCCTCTCTTGCCTTGCTAGTCATGCTAATAACCTTCAGCCTGCAGCTCAGGCACCCCCTTGGGGTCATGACTGAGAGCTCTGTGTCCTCAGAGCCCAGTGCTGCTCCTGACCCTGAGAACCTCCTAGGTTTGTTAAATAGATCTGTGAGGCCAGGTGCAATAGTTCATGCCTGTAATCCCAACACTTGGGGAGGCTGAGGCCAGAAGATCAATTGAGCCCAGGAATTTGAGAACAGCCTGGGCAACATAGCAAGACCCCATCTCTGCCCAAAGTGGAGTGGGGTACCCAGGTAGCAAACCTTACTGATCTGGACAAAAGCGAAAACAGACCCAGCCACACACAAACACATACACGTGCTGTCCACACAATGGCTGAAGCTGCCCACAGCATCTACCCACAAACCGCCACCCTGATGCATGACCATGTCATGGTGGTGGCACAAACTGACATAGAGAAGCTGCACAGGACAGACACACACCACCCCGCAGCACCCCACCCACAAGGCCCCACGCGCCTCTTCACCTGCTCCTGAGGGGCCGGGAGCCCATGCTCCTTGACTTTGCATTCCAGACCTGGGGCATGGCAGCAGGAAGCGTGGGTGCTGGCCCCCCTGTGGCCCATGCACTGGTCGTGCTGACCTCCTGGCCTCAGCACAGGCGGCTTGTGGGTGCCAAGGTCCTCCACCTCCCAGTGGGAGCTGCAGCCTGGGGCAGAGGAGGGCCGGGGCAGAGGAGGGCCAGCTCAGATACCGAAATGCTGGGACACTTCTTCCCCAGTGCCCATCCCCATCAGACCGTCTCTCTTTAAGGTCTGAGGCAAGAGCTACGAAACCCAGAAACAACTCAAAGAAGAAAAGAGATGCTGGCCTGAGCACCAAGACTCCTATGTTCTCAACTCCACTGCTGCCCAGCTGTGTGACCTTGGGAGAGCCATTCAACCTTAGTTGAATGAGGGAAAGCCTTAGTTTCTCAGGGAAAACATCATCTCCTCTCCACCCAGAGATGGAGGCAATGAGGCAGGGGATCTATGGCCTCTGATGCTCAAACTCCCCCCAGCCCCTCCTCAGGCAATAGTTGCCTATACCAGAGACTAAATTTTAAAGCAATGGGTGATGACAACAATAGTAACGATAGCAGAATTTATATTGTCCCAGTACTGAGCTAAGTGCTTAGCACCCATCATTTCCTCTGATGAGGAAAATGAGGCACAGAGATGTTAAGTAACTTGCCCAGGTCACACAGCCATTGAGTGTCAGTGAAATTAAACCCAGGTCTGCCCTCCTTTCAGCCCAGCCTGGGGCCTCTCTCCGAGCCGCCTCTGCTGCGCTGTATCACCTTAGGGAAAGCACCTGCCATGCTCCCGGCCACTGCCCTAGATGCTGCCCATCTCCTCGAAACCCAATGAGGCAGCTAATACCTTTTTCCCTCTTATGGAGGAGGAAGCTGAGACGAGGAGAAGTAAGGTCACCTGCCCAGGGTCAAAGGGCATGGAAGTGGCAGGACCAGAGTATGCCATGGAAAGTCAGGCTCGAGTCTCACCGATCACACTTGTGAGGACCAAGACTCGAGGGCAGTGGAAGCATAAGGAGACAGGGAACCCTCCTCACCCCCGGGCAGGCCCAGCCTCCTACCTGTGAGGATGTGGCCCTGCTGGTGGCAGTGGGCACGGGTCCCCATGCCGGCCCCAGCTGGTGGAGCTGTGTGGACGCTGCAGTTGGCCTGGGGTAGCAGGCAGCACCGGGCAATGGCGTAGACACCCTCCCCCCCAAAAGCATTGTGGGCCAGGCAGACTCGCCTGCCCCCTTGGGCCTGTGAGTCAAAGACAGAAATGAGAATCAGCTTTAGAATGGGCTTTGAAAACACAGGAAGAGACTAGACAGGATCAACTCAAGCACCCTCATCAGTGTTCCTGCCAGCCAGACCCTGCTTCTAGCCTTCTGGGGACAAGGAGCTCGTTCCTGCCCAGGGTAGACTGTTCTGCCAAGGGGCAGCTCTGAAAACACGAAATTTCTTCCAAACGTGGGGTGATTTCAAAACGGAGATATACAGGGAAATCCAAGAGGCCAAAGCAAGGACCCAGCCGGCTCCACCCCACCCCTCTGCCTCTCACATGAGCACTGGGACACCATTTCCCAGACAGAAATGCCTGCCTCTCCTCACTCTCCTGGCTGGGCACTGCCCTTCCACCAAAATTCTATGGCCAGATGGCATCTGTGTACTATCCCGTAGCATCAACATCAATTTCCCTTTTTTGCTGGTTTGAGATTTCTCAGCTCCTCTGGAACCATGGAGCATCTGAGTGAGATGGCTGAGTCCAGAGTAGCAGGTCCTTGACCCTCACGCTGCCCTGCCCTATGCTCACACCCAGATGGGCGCTGAGAATCCATCCAGCACTGTCCTGCAGCCTCCAGGAAACCCTTCCTGCTGTGGCTCTCTCCAGCAGCCCCCAACTGTGTGAGGTGAGGAGTGTCCCACCCCCGGCTCTAGTCAGTCCTGTAAGCTTACAGAAGGGCTGGAGTCTGGAGGATGGAGGGGCTTGCTGGGGGTCTCTGAGGGCCCAGTGCTGACACATGTGTGTGTGCGCACACATACACACACACACACACACACACAAAGGAGGGGTGCAGTCACCTCGATGCGCTCGCCCCGCCGCCTCCCACTCCTGGAGAAACTGGAGCAGCTCAGCAGCTCCTCATCTGGGGCACACCGGGCCATGGCTGTGGCCATCCGCGTAGGCCCCGAGTGCACTGACCACACAGTCCTGCAAAACAGCTGCCAACCTGAAAAAAGGGCCCAGGGTGAGGAGGGGGTGCTGGGAGTGAGGGGAGCTCCACCACGGACTCTAGAAAAATTTTTAGTTCATGCGAAATGAGAGCTTAAAGAACATACTCAACTGTCTCTATCAAAACATGTTACGAAAATATTGCAAAGCTCTTTCAGAGCCCCATTCTCATTTAATCCTATTTAAGGTGGCATCCTCCTCCTTATACAGACAAGGGAAAGGGGAGAGACTGTCAAGTTCACACACACCTCCCAAGCCCCAGCCTGGACTTGCCCACCCTGCCATCCTGCTTACCTGCCCCATGGGTGCTGGGGGGCAGGGCGGCCACCAGGTTGGGGGTCAGTACCCGCTGGTCCTCAGGGAACCAGGCCTCATTGATGACATCTTTGGCAGAGAAGTGGATCAGTCTCTGCCTCAACTCGGCCAGGGTGAGCTCCGGCTTGGCAGACAGCATCATAGCTGCAATGCCTGGTAAAGGGGTGAACGGTGAAAGATGAAGGTAGACTGTCTACCTGCCCCAGCAGGGGACTCCTGCCCATGTATGCACACATACACATATACACAAACACACGTACCAAGTGTGAGAGCACACAGACACCAAGCTCTCTTCCCGAAGGTAGACTGTCTACTTGCCCAAGGTGGCCTGGCCCTCCTGCCCGTGTGCACACACACACACAAACACATGTGCACATACACACACACCAAGCTCTCTTCCCAAAGATAAGCCGCCTACAGTCCCTTACTCAGTAAGGTAAGACAGCCTCCTCTCACACCTCTAAGCCTTGGTAGTTGCTGTCTTATTGGGCAGGTGAACTCCTATTCATCCATCAAGCTCCAGATCAAATGTCCCTCCTCCAAGAAGTCTTCTCTGACCCTCGGGCTGGGCAGGTGCCTCCTCTGGGCTCCCTCTAATACAGGCCTGACCTCGTGTTCCCTTAGTGCACTCACCTCCCTCATCAGACTGAGGCCCCATGAGTCCTGCCTCATCTCTGGTCCCCCTGCACAGAGCCTGGCACAGGAGTTCCCAGCACAGACCCTGACTGCCAAAGGGGCTGTTAGCATCACAGTGGCCGAGGCGGTAGTGGGGCGACTCACCAGCCACATGGGCAGCAGCCTGTGATGTCCCACTCCGAGACACAAAGCAGGTACTACAGTCGCTGGAGGCACCAATGATGTCCTCCCCTGGGGCAAAGAGGTCCACACAGCGGCCAAAGTTGGTCCCCAAAGTCCCCAGGGTCACTGGCTGGTCCTGGGCATTGGTGGCCCCAACTGTGATGACCTGGAAAGGTGAGGAGGTAGGTGGCAGAGACAGGAGCCCAAGAGAGGGGTTGCAGGGCAGACTGAGACCTTGCCAGCTGGGCTGGCCACCTGCTGTACACCTGTTTGGGTCCCATTCAAATGTTCCCTCCTAAAGAAAATCTGACTCCCCAGGCAGAATTCTGGCACCGCTGTCCGCCCTGGTGCCCCCCCGTTTCTACCATAGCCAGGCACCATTTCCAATGCCCCTGTGGAGTTTACGTTCTACCGGGGGAGAGACAGGAAACTATTCAGTTTATCAGGTGGTCCTAAGTGCCACTGGGGGGAAATTAAGAGGGCAAGGCAGAGAAGATGTCATGGGCTTTGATTGCTTGATGCCTTTAAATTCGGCCATATGGGAAGCCTCTCATAGGCCAGTGAGGGCCTAGTCTACACTGTCAGATACGCATCTGCTCCGCAATCCCCGCCCTCAACGCAAACGCGCGCACACACATGAGTGAGCACACACAGATCTGAAGTTCCAGACTTGAAGTGGAACAAGAATCCTTCCCCTGGATGTCCTGACAACCGGACACACAGTAGGTGCCCAGGAAGTGGTGGTCAGAAGAGGAACGGTCACTACCCCCCAGCTCCTCAGGGCAGAGGCTCCGCGTCTGTGTCCCCGCAGCCACACTGCACCGGGCATGCGGCACACGCTCTGGATGTTCCTCAGGTAAGAGGTCTGAGCCCTCAACTGCTCCCATTCTCATTAGCCTTGCTCAAGTGGTCAGTGATGGAGCCACGGAGGGAGCTGGACAATGCGGAGGCCCTAAAGTATTGGGCAGAGGACGCGGGGCCTAGGGATGGAGATGGGGAAGGGGCGGGTACCAGGAGACCTTCAGGACCGAGAATGCCCAGGAGGGGTGTGGGGGCATGGCTACCTGGGCACCGCTACGTGGGGGCGTGGCTGGGCCGCTGCTGTTCAGACTCTGGGATGATGTCCCCAGCCTCCCGCATGGCGGGGTCGCTGACGACTCCTTCCAAAGCCAGAAGGATTCGGTTACAAGAAGCCCACGGGGCCCTCCTGCCTTGTGGCTGCAGCCTCAGCACCTACCTCGGGGGCCGAGGCTGGGGAGTAGAGGCAAGCATCGTCCCGGAAGTTGCCGGCAGCGGCGACCAGCACAACCCCAGCCCTCGCCAGGCGCTGGCAGGCGGCATTGAGGACCCGGCTGTACCCACCCGCCAGGGGCAGCAGCACCACTAGCGGCCCCACGGGCTGAACCAGCTGGCTTTTCCGAATGAACTCCAGGCCTGGGAAGACAAAGCCAAGGTCAACCCCTAGGAAGACCTGCTCCCCTTCCCCAGCCCCTCCCTTACAGGCACAGAGTGGTGGTTAATTTTGGGGATCAACTTGGTGGCCTGATATTGGGTCAAAAGTCAGTGGAAATGCTACTGCGAAAATATTTTTTAGATGTGACTAACATTTGAATCAGAAGACTGAATAAGGCAGGTTACTCTCCATAAGGTGAGTGGGCCTTATCTAATCAACTGAAGGCCTTCAGAGAACAGACTGAAGTCTCCCAGGGAAGACGGAATTCTGCCCAGGACTACCTTAGGACTCAATACAGCAACATCAAATTCTGCGCAGGCCCGCCCTGTGGATTTCAGACTTGCCAGCCCCCACAGTCACGTGAGCCAATTCCTTGAAATTCTTAATATATACATCCTACCTGTTCTGTTTCTCTGCAGAACCCTGGCCAATACAAACTGGAAGATATTGGCAATTACACCAGCAATCAAACTAGCCAACCCCGGGCCCTTCTGTGTGCCTGGCTCTGTTCTAAGTGTCTAAATATATGAACTTACAGGATCCTCACAATAACCTTATTATCCCTTTCCAGGAAACAGAGGATGAACCTCAGAGGAATGAGAAGGAGTGAGCTGGGCCCTGCCCAACTTCCCCCTGACAGTCTCTGAGACCCCGCTCAGATGCCCCTCCACCGTGGCCGCAAGTGTTGGATCCACACAAACTCAGTCTTGCTTGGCCACTCCCCAGCTGTGTGGCCCCACCCTCTGTGAAACAGTGACAGCTGCTCCCAGGATTGTCTGAAGAATTAAAAGCCTCCATGCCCAGGGCCATAACTCCCCACCCTTGAGGGTGTGGTTCTCTGGTCTCGGTGGCACTCCACTGCCCCATTTTGGTGCAGACCATGGTGTACCTTATGCTACTGTCACCAATGACAGTTCTAACCCTTTGCCAGCCTGTGAGCTCTGGCCCAGTGGCCTGGAGACTGGGGGCCTAAATCAGCTGACATGCAAGGGGACCTGGAGCTGACAGCTTCTCCCCCGTCAAATGGGGTGTGGGAGCCTTCTGCATCCTGGCCTCTGAGACATCTCTCGGAGCTGTGGCTCCTGGAGAGGTGGGAGTTGGAATCCCACAGCATGCTCCTCCTAGGAGACAGCTAGTGAGGCCCCTCACACCACAGAGGGAGGGAGCAGAGTGGCACTCAGTGTGGAGATGAAGAACAATAGCCACATTTACAGCTACTAGTTATTTATTTATTTATGAGACGGAGTTTTCATCTGTTGCCCAGGCTGGATTGCAGTGGCACGATCTCGGCTCACCGCATCCTCCACCTTCAAGCAATTCTCCTGCCTCAACCTCTCAAGTAACTGGGATTACAGGTGCCCACCACCCTGCCCAGCCAATTTTTGTACTTTTAGTAGAGACGGGGTTTCATTATGTTGGCCAGGCTGGTCCCGAACTCCTGACCTCAGGTAATCTGCCCACCTTGGCCTCCCAAAGTGCTGGGATTACAGTCATGAGCCACCGCACCCAGCCTGCAGCTGCTAGTTATTAAGCTCCTACTGTGTGCTTATCTCTTTGCTCAGGCTCAATACACAATCACCTGCTTACAGAGGAGGAAATGGCGGTGGCAATGAATGCAATAGTGACTGCTGGGTCCCTGTCCCCTGCCAGGTAATGCAACAGGGGCTTCCCATGCACTAACTGGGACCCCAAAGAAGGGACTTCTCCAGGAAGTCCTCCAGAGACCAGAGCACCAGGCCTAGGTCAGCCCTTCTGTGAAAGAGCGGCCTCCCCTCCACACACTGACCTTCAGGAACTGGCCTGCCTAAGCCAAGGTCAGTCAATAAAGGGGTGGGACAGGTATGAGGGGTCACCTGATGAGACAGAAGGTTACTGATTCTTACCTTTAAAACTGAATGTCAAAACCTGTACTCTGTAGGAAAATCTCAGGACAGAACTGGTGGAGGACAAGGCAGACTCCTGGGCTTTCTCAGCCTTTCAAACAATCCCGTGGGCTGCCTCTGCCAGCTCCAGAGCCAGTGTTTGACCCTGGGGCCTGGGGCTTGCAGTGGAAGTCAAGCTGCTGCCCAGAGCCAGCATCTTCCCCAGTGAGGTCACCAGCTTAAGCTGCTTGACCCTGGGCTGTCCCCTCCCCTCTCTGGACTGGTTTTATCAACTGTTTAGCAGCTATGGCAAGGCCAGCCCCAAAGCATGCTGTACAAAGGCCTTTGCTCAATGTCTGGCCGCAGCAAGAAGTCAGAAAGGGACAGCACCCTCCCTCTTCTCTGTCCACAGGCCCCTGGAGTCCTGGCTCTCAGCTGGACTTCACACGGGGCCTGCCGGGTGGACAAAATGTAGTCACCTGCAAAAGGCTAGAAAAAGTCCTCTGCCGTTCCTCCACCAGGTCTGCCTGGCCAGGGTGACCTGCAGGGCCACTGGGCAAGTGAGTGAGTCCCCTGGTCTCAGAGGTATGTAAGCAGAAGATAGAAAAAGTTTGCTTAAATCACCTCAAGTCCCTCTACATGGAAGATAACATCACAAAAGACATAAAGACGTCACCGCATTTGAAAAGGGGAGCAGTGTGGAATTGTGGAAAGGTCACTGACCCAGGGTCAAGACTGAACTCCCTGGTTACCTGCATGACCCTCTCGGGGCCTGGGTTTCTTCATCTACACTTATAGCCTCTGGGGACCCTGCCAGCCCTGACACTCTGGTTCTCTGGCTCTGCGGCAGAGGCAGCCACAGCATTCTTGGTTACGAGACATTAGCTCTCCCTGGGCCCAACCCAAGCCACCTCCCAGGCCAGATCCACAATGGAGAGAGAACAGCACTGTCTGGGGCCATCACTCACCTATGAGGGTGCTGCTGACTGTGCCCTTCCCTTGGCAGTTGAGCACGCGCAGGCTGCGTAGGCTGGCGCCCTTGGCCACACCAGCGTCCCTGCCGCTGACCACCCCTGCCAAGTGGGTGCCGTGGCTATCACACTTGCTGGCCTGTTCAACCAACATGAGGAAGACCCCCCGCCATCCCATAACAGATCAGCAGGTGGCTAGATGGACACCCTTCCCACAACTGATGGCAGGGAGGGGAGAGTGACAGCTGAGGATGGGGAGTCCAGCAGTACAGCTGCAACACTCTTGGGGAGCAGTCCCCACCCACCTCCAGGATGGGGATGAGGGCAGAGGCAGCCCTCATGTAGAAGGGCCGTGCTTACCTGTCTGTGGAAGCGGGTCCCGTCCTCCTCGGGCACACTCCCAAAGTCAGTGACCATGACCCTGCCCTCGATTTCCCGGTGGCCGCTCTGTATGCTGGTGTCTAGGAGATACACCTCTACCAGGCTGCCTCCATCTTTCCAAGGTGACATTTAAGGGAGAGGAGGGAGTGAGCGTGAAGTCAACCTTACAGTTAACGCACGGTAAATATATTCACTCATTTAACCTCCAAGAAAATCCTCACATGCTACATCCTATTCTATATTTCATAGACAAGGAAAGGGAGGCCTAGAGAGAGCAGGTACTGTCCAAGGCCACCAGCTGGCAATGACACTGCCAGGAAGGACCCAAGTCATCCTGCTCCTTCACATTAATGTCAATATGCAGCAATAATATGAAGTTTCAAAAAATATTATAGTGTTAAATAAACCAAGCGCCTATTGTAGCCTTTCGCAACTCACTGAGCCTGAGAGAAAGACAAAATTTAAAGACTAAAAGGAGAATAACAGTGATGTCTGGGCACCTGAGCTGGCCGGCTCATTTTAGAGAGAGGAAGCTGCGCTCAGACAGGATGTGTGAGTGTGGGCCTCCTGGCTCCAGGTCCAAGTGCTCTCCACTCCACCAGGCACCGGGAGGGCTCACAGGAGCTGCTTCCGCCTCGCACGAGTCACAGCCTCAGAGAAAACAGTCACCGAGAGCCTACACTACACTTCATCACCCCTAATTGGATCCATTTGAATTCTCCAAGAAGCAGGCACTGGGATAAAAGCTACAAGAGACCCACAGGGGAGTCGCCTGCACAGGACAAAGGTTGGGGTGTGGGAGGACGTAACAAGAGCTCACAGATGCAAGGCGGGTCCAGCCCGCTGGATCGAGACAGGAGGCAGGAGGAAGGGAAGCAAGGAAGGAAGCACCTCCGCTTCAGCGCAGTTCTCAGAAACTCTCAGCCAGGCCAAAGGAAGACTTGAGGCAGGTTGCTGCGCGCAGAGTCCTGCGCCAGCAGAAATGGCCTGGCCCTGGAACCCCTGCAGCCAGGAGAAGCAGAGCCTCAGATGGAACCAGAGGGCAACCCTGTGGGCTGTCAGTCAACTCGCTCCTGCCCCAGCATCCTCCTGATTCTTCGGAAGTGCCATCTGAACGGCACCTCCATGGCCCCCGCAGTGATCCTCCAAATATGCTGCAGAGTGGAGATTCTCATCTCAGGACAGGCAAGCAAGTGCGGGAGGCTCAGGGCCTGTACTCGCTTCTTACGGCTTCGGTAATAAATTCCCACACTCAGCTGCAAAGCCTCCAGGGGAGAACCCTGCGTCACCTCTTCCCGCTTCTGGTGGCTGCTGGTGCTCCCTGGCTTGTGGCCACATTTCTCCAATCTCCGCCTCTGTCTCCACGTGGCCCCTCCTGTGTGTCTCAAATCTCCTTCCACCTTTCTCTCATAAAGACACATCATTGGGCTTCCAGCCAGCTGCAGAATCCAGATGACGCCATCTTGAGATGCTCACTTACATCTACAAAGACCTTTTCTCCAAATAAGGCCAGGTTCACAGGTTCTGTCTGGGTGTGTGGATCTGTGGGGGCCACTACTTAGCCCACTACAGAGCAATTCAGTGGCTGCTCTGAGATCCCACACTAATTTCAGGCAAGGTCAGCCCCTAGTCCTGCGTCCTCCCGTCCACTCACTATGCCATTAGGGCTGAGCAAGGCAGTCAGTTCCCAGCCTGCACACACACCATCCACCCTGCCCTACAGCCTCCAATCTCGGCAGGAAGCTCCACTGGTCAGTGCCCGTGAGCACTTTGGTGACTTCTATAGCATGCTGAGCAGGTTCTCAGCAGTCTACCTCTCCTCCCAGGCCACAGGATAAGGCAGAGGCCTTGCTCTCTGAGTGTGTTAGACGTTTTCACTCATCAATGGGCATCTACCAGGGCCTGGTACTATGCTGGGAAGGGGTGGCTGAGAGTGCTGTGAGCTCCCACCCAAAGACATCAGAGACCAAAGGGTGCTGATCCTCCTAGAGGAACCACTAGATATTGAGCTGGGCTGTGGAATGTCGAAGGAGCAGACACATGACAAGATGGGCAGAGGCCCATAAGCCATGGCCAGTGTGCTCCTGTCAGAGGCCCCGTGCTGGCTGCAGGGGACACAGGTGCTCAGGAAGCAGCCCAAGGTTCTCCCTCAGAGCTTCCAGTCTAACGGGACAAGTGGATACATTGGCAGACAGCCTGCAGGACACAGGCTCATCTAGAAGACAGCCCTGGGGCCACTTCCCTCCCTGGACAGAAGCCACAGAATGCACATCGAGCAGAAGGCCCACTGGGCAGGCTTCCAGTCCATTCCCCTCGTCATGGGTGAGGAGTGAGCTGAAGCTGCAGCTGCATTAGCCCAGGTGAGAGTTCTTTCTGGGCCCACCTGTGCTTGGGACCGCCATCTGCTCCAGGAGCTGTACCTGGGGTCCGCTGCAAGATGATGTGACCACAGTGAAGTCATATCCCTGGGCCTGGGGTGTGACCCCAGCAGCAGGTGGAAGCTCGGGGAGGCAGCCCCACCCTTCTAAATGCAGGCAGTTCCTGCCCGCCCACACCAGCCCGCTGTCCTGCTGGGACAGGGTCAGGAGGCTGCCAGCATGGCCAGCAGAGGGCAGGTGGGCCTGGCGAAGGGGCAGCACTTGGTAAGACACTGCCAGGAGAGAAGCTGTAAGCCTGGAATGCCCACCCATGGCCCACGACCCCCCCATGGCCTCCACATCTGGAGCAAAAGTGCAAGCCAAGACCCCTTCAGGAATCTCCCTGGGCTTCCTTCCAGTGAGAGGCTGGAAAGGGGCCCAGTTTGGATGGGACACAGGGCCCCTGGGCCATTTCCTAGGCCCCCCTCCATCCTCCAACCACCCGCCCCCCCTCACCGTGTGAGGCAGGGGCTGCTACTGTTCCCTGTGACAGCGTGACAAGGTGGCCTCAAGAAGAGCCATCATTCTCAGGGGAAAAGAGGCCTTGGAGTGGCCTCTTCCAGCCTCTGGCTTGCTACAGAAAGCTCTGTGGCCTCTGGCAGGTGGGATTCCATCCTGCTTGCATACCTCCAGAGCAGGGAGCTCATCCCCTCTCACCAGGCAGCCCTGCCATGCCTAAGAAGCTCAGACTGTGGCCGAGTTCTTCCTTTCACATCTGCCCTGGAGGCCACCCAGGCCCTGCTGGTCTCACCTGCCTCAGTTCCTTCTGCACAGCTTCTGTCTTTGTTCATTCCTCTGCTGGGACCGTCCCCTTTGCCTGGTTAATAATGCCCCCGCAGGTCTTGGCTGGAACAGCACTTCCTCCAGGCAGCCTCTCCTGACCCCTCTGCCAGTTACGCACGCTCACAGCTGCCTGCCCTCCTTTAGAGGTCTCAGCCCAACCAGAACTCATTTGTGCCAAGTAGTATTTGTTTAAGGAATGGATTGATCTTCTGGATACACTGTTGGGGACAGAGACCACATCCCCCACATTCACCTTTGTATCCCCAGCACCTAATATGGTAAGTGCACAGTGGGTGCTCAAGACATTATTGTTGAATGGTAAGAAAAAAAAAACCAGGGCTAAAATCACAGCACCTCACTCAATACCTGATAGATAATTGCGTGCTACAGCAATAACTCATTTAACCCTCTAAACAGCCCCCCAGGGTGAGGGTTATCATTACCTCCCTTTTGCAGAGGAACCTGAGGCTCAGAGAGGGTGAGTGACATATGCAAGGTCACACAGTTAAAAATGCAGGGTCTGGGTCGGAGGGCAGCAGCCAGCTCCAGCGCCCATGCTTGTGGCCTCCCCGTGAGTGAAGAGGTTGCTGCTCCACCCAGCCAGCCTGCCCCATGCCAGCCCAGCAGCTCCAGGAGGGCTTCCTCCAGCCAAAACCTTGATGTGACTCTGGAAGGGGTTCCACACCCCTGCCTGCCATTCCTGCCACTTCCCACAGCCACTCAGCGGAAGTGGGGAGGGGGTAATCCATAGGCATCCTAGGGGGAGGAAAGGACCCCGTGTCTGCTTCTGGCCCAAGGGAGTGAAGGGAATGGTGGCTGCCAAAGAGATATGCTCGCATCTGAACCCCCTCAACCTGTGGCTGTGACCTGATTTGGAAAAAGGGCCCTTGCAGCTGTGGTTAAGGTTCTCCACATGAGATCAGCCTGTATCATCCAGTGGACCCAAAATCCAACAAGTGTCCTTAAGAGACAGTGAAGAGGAGAGAGGCCCCGAGAAGGCTGTGTGAAGACAGACGCTGAGATGGGAGTGCTGCCGCCGTTGGGATATAGAAGAGACAAGAGAAGCTTCTCGCCTGGAGCCCCCAGGGAGAACGTGGGCCCACCGCAGTTGATGCAGGCTTTTCCCCCCAGGACTGCAGAGAATCATCTTGTTCCAGCTGAGGGTGTGGTATTTAGTCACAGCAGTGCTAGGAAGCTAACCTGGGGGGCAAGATCTTCTCGCTTTTCTGCTGGGACTGGGGTCTCTGTGACCCTCTGCCAGTGTCCCTCTCAGTCTCTGATATTAGCCTGCTCTGGGAGGTCCCTGAGGCACTGATGTGAAGTGCCGGGGCTCCAGGACTCCACTGAAGAGGTCTGGCCTGGTTGGAAAGAAACAGGCTCTTGCTACACAGGAGCCCATCCTCTCCCTGGCCGCAGGTGGCCCAGGCCAGGCCAGCACACACAACCAGCCAGGCCCCTCACCTCCACTGCTGACACCCTTGCCAGAAGATGTCCCCCACACACACCC
Organism: Callithrix jacchus; assembly: GCF_049354715.1. Classification (NCBI taxonomy): domain Eukaryota; kingdom Metazoa; phylum Chordata; class Mammalia; order Primates; family Cebidae; genus Callithrix; species Callithrix jacchus. The sequence continues at coordinate 92,181,943 of NC_133508.1, read as the reverse complement.
TATCTCTACACCCTGCCCACCAGCTCCGATCGTCACCATGGCAACAGCTCAGAAGCCCCCCAATTTGTCAGTTCCAAAAGCATTTGCATATCCTTCACCTCCTTGGAGTCTCACAGCAACCTGTGAGGACAGGGACAGGATTATGTGCCCATTTTACAGATGAGGAAGGTGAGGCTCATAGAAGCAAGTGGCTTCCCAAGACCCCACAAGAACCAGTAAGGGGTGGAAGCTGAGTTCACCCCAAGGTCTGCATCCTGGCACATGTTGCATGGACTCACCACATTGCATCGTCTCTGCACTGAGCCCCAGACCTCACACCATGGCACCTCAAACTTAACAGTCCAGTGAGAGCCCTTCATCCTCTCCTCAGACCAGGTGCATCTAGAGTCTTCCCCGACTAAATAATTGCCACCTGCAAGGCCCTGCTAGAATGCAGACTGTTTTCCTTGGCCTCTCCTCCTCCCTCCCCCACACAGCCAGGCTACACCAGGCAGAGGGAAGAGTGGAAGGAAAGGCCCAGAGGAAAGACACAAAGTGGCCCCTGTAGGGAGCCCCACGAAGCCTGTTAGAGCTGGAGGCAGGTGGAGCAGCACCACGGGAAGCCAGGCAGGGCCCCCAGACCAGGCTGTGTCTGTCCCTTTAGGGTCTGGTCCAGTCTGCAGGGCACTGGGAGTTCTGGAGACCTGGGGGCTCTAGGTAGAGTCAGCATCAGATTAACCCCCTCCCCAAGGTAAGTGGAGCCTGCTGGGCCATTCCAAATGGAGAGAAGAGGAAAAGAGAGAAGGAGGAAGAGAGGATCATTTAAGGAAAGACTTTTGCGTTTGTGGAGCAGAAGGAAGGCAGGCAGTGTGGGCTGCAGAGGTTGGGGATGGGACAGAAGAAAAGGGGTCAGTGGAGGTGCTGAGTCCCAAAGCCTCTGAGAGGTGGAAACCACTGGCAGGGAGGCGAGGCCAGAGCAGAGCAAACAGTTCAGCTTAGATGGGAGGGAAGGCACAGAGGGGTCTTACTGGGGGGCTGGTATTCATCCGCCCGGTACCGCGCAGGGGTAATCCGCTCCAGGTTCCACGGGATGCTCTGGGCAAAGACAGAGGAGTCCTCCTCGATGTAGTCGACATGGGGCAACCTCAGGGCCTGCAGAAGCCAGAGAGGCCAGGGGCCTCTGCTCAAGCCATTTGGAAAGCAGCAAACACAGCCACAGCCCAGCCTCACCTGATAAGCCTGTCCCCACATCCCAGCCCAGCAGCCGCCCACCTTGTCCCGGCAGACCTCAGACCTTGTCCCTGACTCCCTCCTGGAGCCCTGGAGGACAGACTAGAAGCCGGAGTTTTCTCACTCCTTGCTCAGGCTGGGAACCCAGAACTCCCATATCTCTGCAACAGAGTCTAGCACAGAGGATTCCTTTTAGGAAGGATTCTGAACCTGACATCTCATCTGGGAGCCAGGCTGTGCCGAGGCTCTGGGCAGGACGGACATGGAGTGAAGCTCAGGCCCTGGACTCCATACCTAAATCATGACATAACAGCACTGGCAATTCTGTCTGTCCTCCAGTCTGTTCCCACCCTTCTCCCGCCTGCTCAATGCAAACTGCAGCACCAGCTCTCTTGCACACCTTCCAGTTGGGCTCAGCCAATGGGAGGCACCAGCAGGAGTTGAAGGGACAAGAGAGCATCTGCGACTGGGAGTAATGACTCACACCTATAATCCCAGCACTTTGGGAGACCAAGACAGGCAGATCACCTGAGGTCAGGAGTTCAAGACCAGTCTGGCCAACATGGTAAAACCCCGTCCCTACTAAAAATACAAAAATTAGTATGCCATGGTGGTGCATGCCTGTGATCCCAGCTACACGGGAGGCTGAGGCATGAGAATCGCTTGAACCTGGGAGACAGAGGTTGCAGTGAGCTGATATTGCGCCACTGCACTCCAGCCTGGGTGACAGAGACTCTGTCTCAAAAAAAAGAAAAACAGTGTGCATCTGCCCCACTCCCTCCCTGCCTCCCGACTCCCTGCACTTGGCAGTGCTGAACCCTCAGGTGACTCCCCATGGGCAGCCTCTCCATGCCACCAGCTCCAGCTGGGCAGAGGGAAAACTATTCCCACTCCTTACCCTTCAGACCTAGGTGGTAACAGCTTCCTGCCGTAACTGGTCCCTGGATGCCTTGCTATCCCCAGAGGCTTCTTAACCTGCCCATACTTCAGCGAGTACCTAGCATCAGCTGAATGCTTCATGATCTCATTTAGTCCTTAAAATAATGTTCCCATTATTATGCCTGATTTACAGATAGGAGAATGAGGCTCAGAGAGGTGAAGGCATTTGCCCAGGGGCTGGGTGGGACTCGAACCAGGCTGGTATGATGCCCAGCTTGAAGCCCAGCTCTTGATGGCAAATGTCTGCAGCCTTCTGCTCAACGTCCTCTCCTCTGAGCAGCTGCCCCAGCCTGTGTGGCTTGTACCTGTCACCTGGTGCTATGCGGGCACCTTCTTCGCCCCTCCCCAGTGCTAAGCACATTGTCCCATAGCCAGAAGTACTGGCAGCCACTGGTCAGTCTCTCCTTCTGAACTGTAAGCTCAAGGGAAAGGCCTAGGCTGTGTCACATTCGCCTCTGCAGCACATAGCAGACGCTTGGGAAATGTGTGTTGAGTAGACTGTTGGAAGGCATTGACTTGTCAGCCTCCTCTGCTTAGACTCCAGGTTCCCAAGGCAGGGATCCTGTCAATCCCTGTCATGGTCCCACAGGCCTTGGTATGCGGTAGCTGTTCAGCCACTGGATGCTGAGCTGATTACTCATGGAGCAGCAGCGCAGTGCAGCTAGGAGACCCAGGTCCAGACTCTGACCTGCCCATTACACGTTGTGATACTTTGGACAAGAGCCTGGGCCCCGCTGTCTGCAGGAGGCTGAGAAGCACCCACCCCCGCCATGTGGTGAATCAGTGTGAAAATGACACATGTTCTCATCAAGAGGTCAGGGAAAGGGGTGTGCTAGAAGGTGGGGCAGAAACAAAACCAAGAAAGTTATTTTTAAGATTTGAAGCACTAGGGCCAGGGTGAGGAGAATACGCAGTCTCCTTTCTGCTCTTCCACCAAAGATGTGACATCCAGAAGGGAGGAGAAGCCACCCTGTCCTAGAGAAGGAACTTTACTCTGGATAGGAGCAGCTTCAGTGAAATTTTGGACCCTTGAATCATGCTTTTTATCAAATGAGTCAGGCTCCATTGAACATCCCAGGGCCTGTCCCTATGGGTTCCCATAGGCAGCAGATGCATTGGTATAAGAATGGCTGGCAGGCAGACCACTGGGTTTGATCCAGGCTCTACTTCTAGCCATCTGTGTGGTCCCTTCTGAACTTTGGTCTCCTCATCTTTCAAATGAAGATGGACATACCACTGGGGCATGGCCAGGCTTAAAGGGCATTCTATACAGAAAGCCAGTAGTTGCTGTGCTTGGTACCCAGTAAGTGCTCAATGCATACTTGCTGTCCCCTTCTGATTTTCAGCAATGGGCCAAAAAGCGTGGCTCACCAGCTCCAGCAGGTCACGGCTCATCTTTACCAGGAAGCCAGGAAGAAGGTCGTGGAAGACATGCAGGAGCTTGATGAGGTATCCCCGGCGGGCAGCTTGGGCCTGCAGGCGGCGGGCGGTGCGCTCTGGCTGCGAGCGGTGGGTCTCTTCCTTCAGCACCACCACATAGGTGCCAGGCAGCCTCCAGGAGTCCTGACCCCATGCAAGGAGGAACACGATGACATGGGAGAAACCCAGCAAACCCTACGTGTACTTTATCTCACCCCTACTTACAAGTTAGAGTTACAACAAAAGAGACATCACAGAGTATAGGAAATGATAAAGAAGTTACCAAATGCAGACCAAAAAGCAAATTAAAAAACTCATATAGGCCAACTATTATTATTCACATGGTTATAGAACACTTCCAAATGTGGCAGTCAGGCAAAAATGGGAACCATGAGCCACACTCGAAAACAGGCTCTCCTCTGTACCTGCACCCAGCTCTCTATGGGCCTGGCCACCCCCTCCCCGAGGCCCCAATCAGAATAAATTGAGGGAGAAACTCATGGGCTTGGAAGCCAGGAAACTGTGGGCCTGAATTCCAGCTCCAATATTTACTGGCTGTGCAGCCATGAGTAAGTCACTCAACCTCTCTGAGCCTCGCATAGCTCCGCCGTATTGTAGAGACCATCGTACCTATGACATAGGCCTGCTGGGAAGGTCAGGAGGGACGGTAGTATAAATCTCCCAGCTGAACGCTCTAGAAATGCAGGCAGAAGGGATGACTAAGTGAGCAAAGGCAACACTTTTTTTTTTGAGACGATGTTTCCCTCTCATCACCCAGGCGCATTGTGCAATGGCGCAATCTTGGCTCACTGCAACCTCCACCTCCCAGGTTCAAGCGATTCTCTTGTCTCAGCCTCCTGAGCAGCTGGGATTACAGGAGTGCGCCACCCTGCCCAGCTAATTTTGTATTTTTAGTAGAAACAGGGTTTCTCCATGTTGGTCAGGCTGGTCTTGAACTCCCCACCTCAGGTGATCCGCTCGCCTCAGCCTCTCAAAGGGGATTACAGGTGTGAGCCACTGCACCCGGCGGCAACACTTCTTAAAGAGAGAGTGGTCAGGGCCACGGTCTTAGTTCTCTCGTGTTACTATATAAAGGAATACCTGATGGTGGGTAATTTATAAGGAAAAGGGATTTATCCAGCTCCTGGTTCTGCAGACTCTCCAGGAAGCATGGCACCAGCATCTGCTTCTGGTGAGGGCCTCAAGCTGCTTCCACTGATGACAGAAGGTGAAGGGGAGCCTGCATGTGTGGAGATCAATCATATGGCAAGAGAAGAAGCAAGAGAGAAGGGAGGGAGGTGCCAAGCTCTTTTTAATCATCAACCTTCAAGGGAAATAAGAGGGAGAACTTACTTACTCATTACTCATTATCACAAGGATGGCACCAAGCCTTTCATGGGAGTTCCTCCCCCACAACCCAGACATCTCCCATTAGGCCCCACTTTCAACACTGGGGAGTAAATTTCCACATGAGATTTGGAGGGGACAAACAAACTATAGCAGCCACTGTCTGCAGATGACTTGTTTGGTTTTAGCTCTTACCTGCTCCAACTGCTCTCAAGCAGACACACCAGCTCAAGAACAGGAAGAAAGAACTGGCTCCCCACTGCCTGATGGATCAAGTCCAAACTCCATGCTCCTCCTGGGCCCCTAACTCAGCCCACCTTTGCAGCTCATCACCTACTTCTCTGTATATATGCATCTTGGACTCCAGTCAGAGTAGAACAGAGTCCACCCCATTTACCCAAAGCCTTAGGGCCAAATCAGCTTTGAACCTCAGACTTGTTTGGATTTTAGAAAGGCAGTAATGGGCAATCAGAGAGTCTGCTTGGAGGAATCTGGAGCTGTACACTGTAATCTGTGCAGCAAAATATATGAATATGCATATTCACACAAATGGATTAAAATAATCTCATGTCAGTTCATGTTGGGTGCTACCATCAAATAAATCACAAAAAACCTTTTGGTTTTCAGAACATCTTACATTTCAGAAGATGGATAAAGAACTGTGGAGGCTGGGTGCAGCGGCTCACACCCATAATCCCAGCACTTTGGGAGGCCGAGGTGGGCAGATCACCTAAGGTCAGGAGTTTGAGACTGGAGACTGGCCTGGCCAACATGCTGAAACCCCATCTCTACTAAAAAAAAAAAAAAAAATTAGCCAGGCGTGGTGGCAGGCACCTGTAATTCCAGCTTCTTGGGAGGCTGAGGGAGGAGAATCACTTGAACCCAGGGGGCAGAGGTTGCAGTAAGCTAAGACCATGCCATTGCACTCCAGCCTGGACAACAAGAGGGAAACTCCATCTCAAAAAAAAAAAGAAAGAAAGAAAGAAAAAGAACTGTGGCACGTGCTCCTTATCCTCCACCTCTGGTTTTCCCAGCTCTGTACCTTTGTTCATAGTACCTCTTACACTTAGAATAAAATTGTCCTGACACTGTCATTGCTTAACTCCTACTAATGCTTCGAAGACCCATCTAAAATGCCTTTTGCTAAATAAAAATTGAATGAATTGGGAGACTACACTGTGCAGCGGAATGTGCATTCTGAAATCCCAGTTCTAATGCACTCGGGATGCACCTCCTTTCTCTGGGCCTTAATTTCTCATGACTAAAAGAAAAGGATTGGTCTAAAAATCCTTTTCTGCTTGCCAAAAAACATTTTCATTCTAAATTTGAGTGTCACAACTTATCCATTGAATGAATGAATGAATAAACTTGAGGAGGTGTGTTCCAAATTTCCACCAGAGAAGAAACATGCCCAGCGGCTTGGTTCAGGTGGTCATACAGCCCCTGCCTGCTCACCTCGCAGGATGGGGTACTCGCTACTTCCAGAACAGATTTTTTGGAGCAGTAGTAATTTGATATGTCCTTTCTTATCCTGGCCACAACCCCACAACCTCCCTCTAGAAGGTCAAAGGCTCAGGGAACAAGGAAGAGAGCTATACTGAATAAGGGCGCTGAATAAGGGCACGCCATCCAGCCAGTCAGCACACTCAGACAGAAGGGTGGGCCCGCAGCTGTGAGTGGCAGAATTTTCCCCTCTGCCCCAGAAGCTGTGGTTTGGAGACGATGTCACCAACAGGTCACACCGCAGACAGGGACAAAACTGCAAGTAATCCCTCCCTGGGCTTGCATCATGAGGTCACTGGGGGTCAACAGAACTTTCCCTCATCTCTCCACCTGCTGCCACTGAACCCTTAGGGAGGATTGTCATCTCCCTTTTAAAGATCAGGCAATGGAGCTCAAGGTTAGGTGACTTGTCAAGCACCACAGCTAGTGAGCTAATGAGAGAAAGGCAGGCTTCAGACCGAGATCTGATTCTAAGCTGGGGGACACAGAACCTCAGCCAAGTCCTGGGCTAGTAATACTTAGAAAAAAACTAGCGGCCCCGCCCCGGGAAGAAGCTTCCCAGAGCCTGAGGGCCTGATGCAGGCAGAGGGTGGGGCTCAGCTCCGGGGTCCCAGCACCAGGCGCGCCACCTCTGGCCCCAGAGCACCAAGGGCCCTTCCCTGCCTGAGTTCTAAAGGACACCAATGGGCCTCGAGAATAACTCCGCCCCTTCTCCCCTGGCCCTTCAGCTGGTTCTTTTCTTCAGCTGAAACAGATGGACTCTTAGAGCCTGAGTTCTGGGTCCATAAAGAAATTGCCTCGCTCTCCCAGCGTCTGTAGTCCCTCCCACCCTGCCCTTGTCTCGGCTCCAGGCCCTTCACCCTCCACTGCCCATATTTAACCAAACCAAATCAGAACCAACAATAGTAGCAAGCCGGCTTCCTCTGCGCCAGGTGCGGTTCCCAGTGCGTTCCAGGCATTAACTCCTTCACCCACCTGTGCCGCGGCGGGGCGGAAAGTCTGAAATCTGGACAGGAGATCCTGGCAGTGCTCTGCTAGCCCTCTCTAGGCCTCCCAGTCTCCCACCCCCGCGAACCTTCCCACTGATTAGCGCAGCCACACGCCCCAGAGCTTCCCCAAAGAGCCGACTGTCCCCTCTCTCCACTACGACCCGTCCTCCCCGGTCGCCTTGCCTGCAGTCCCAATGATCGTGGCACGCAAAGAGCCCTCGGAGACCCGCTCCCCACTCCCTCTCTTACATTGGGGAGAAACTGAGGCCCGAGAGGAAACAGCACCTCACCGTCCCGGCTGCAAGTTCGCCCTGGCCTCCCACCCCTAAGCCCTCACCTTGGCGCAGCGATGGAAGGTGGCGGTGGCTCCGTGCTGGAGCGCGTCGACCAGGCCGTCCTCCTCGGAACGCAAGGCTAACACCAGCTCCTCGTAGTCGTCGTCGTCCTCCTCCTGCGCACGGGTGCCTGTGGGGCCCAGGAGCAGCAGCAACAGCAGCGGCAGCGGCCACCACAGCCGCCTGGAGCTGACGGTGCCCATCAGGGCCAGAGGAGAGGCTGCGGTCCTGGCGAAGAGACCTAGAAGCTGTGCGCAATCCACGCCCGCGGCGCCTTGTGCCTTGCAGTGGGGAGGACTGTGCAGGAGCTGGAGTTCAGGGTCAGGGCGTGCGAAGGGGCGCGCGAAGTCCTTGGTGGGAGCTGTGCGCTGCAACGACGCGTCCCGGCCCAAGACAGTCTCGCTGCTTGGCTCACTCCTCCAGGCTCAGACCCTGAACTGAGCGGCGACGCCCGCCTGCAACCCTGCGCGCCTCGACGCCACTGCAGAAACCTAGGGTGTGGGTGCTTGAAGCCTGGGGCGCGGAGATCACGCCACCAGAGCCCCATCGGACGATCCTATCTGATTAAACATTAACGGAACCCCCGGACTGGAGGATCAGGTTTCGGCCTCGCCCTCCCCAAACAGCGTCAGATCACGCGCAGAGGGAAGAAAAAAAATTCCCAAATCCTAACTGGGTGGAAGGCGGCCGGCGCTCTGGAGGCACCTCCTCTCCCCCCTCTCACCCTGCGTGGGAGTTCTGCTGGGCCCGCCTTTTCAGTGTTTCCTGGGTCCTTCTTGTCACATGCGGACCAGTAAACCTGAATGAATCCTAGGCGGACTCCTCACTCCCTACCGAATTCTTTCCACCGGCCTTAACCTGCCTGGCAGCCTTCACCTGCCTGGCAGCCTTCTAAACTTAGCCAGGATCCCCTCCGACCTCTGCCCTTTATGCACCCTGCACACTGACCTTACCAACTAGCTGTTCCCTGAAGATACTGCTTGCTTTTAATGTTCAGCCTACATGCATTTCAAGGGATTTATATTGCAAAGATTCAGGTTTTATGTTTGCAAAGACGTCATATAGAATTCAGAATTCCATGGCAGGCACAAGCTCAGTGTTTCCGAAGATTCGATTTGGAAAGATTCCTTTTACCATGTTCAAGAACTCAACGGGACAAGCATCCAGTAAACACCTATTGTGTACCAGCAGGAGGATGAAAAAGGGAAAGAGGGCCCTTGACCTCAGATTGTACATGTGGCATGACATGAGGCTTGCTCTTACTGGAAGGGTTGTCAATACTGGGAAGAAACAAAGGAGCCTTTATGATTCCCCCATGCAGATGCACAGCAGATTCTGAGTGAAATGACCTGCTCTGAATCTAGGTGCTGGAGTCCAAAGTTGGTGCCCTTTCCACTTTGTTTGCAAAGACCTCACTCCAGAGAACCAGTGCACAAAGACTGTGCAGCCAGGGGGTTGACAGTGACTCCATGAGGTATGGTCAGAGCTATCCCCACTGAGCCCACCATCACAGCAGAGTAGGAGCTCATGGTTTGTGGACCACGGTGGCAGAGGTGGCTCTCCTTCCTGCTGCCTGTGACTGGAGTTGTATTTGCTGCTTTTGGCAGCTTCCTCATCAAAGGCCTTCTCCTGGAGCAAGAATAGATGGGAGTTAACTTTCCCTGCTGCTCGCCTTTGGGACCTTGGCTTCTCACCTACCAAGGGTTCTTACATTGCACCCAAAGGATGTGAAGCCTGTGCACAGAGGGACACGGATGTCCCAGGCCCAGTAAGGGGGCTGCTGTCCAGCATGTAATGGGTGTGTTCTGAGGGGGGTGGGGGAGGAAGGAAGCACCCTGGGCTCTGTGACAGATGGAACCAGAGGGGCAGTCACTTCTCATTCCACATCCTCCACTGCACTCTTTGAGGGGCAGCCCCAGCGGGGCCTCCTGCCACTTGGCAGGGCTTTCATCCCTCACCCATTACCCCTCCCAGAAGTTGCCCAAAGGAGTTCTTTCACCTCCTCCCACCTTCCCTTACGCCCTGGCCAGCAAATAACCCTTGAGAGGTACCAGCAGTCAGATGCGCTTCTGAGGCCTCCCCTCTCCCACAAGTGCTTTCTGGGTCAATACTCATCCTTTTCCTCTCCTGCCTTCCTCCTTCAGGGCAGAGGGGACTATCCTCCTATACTCAACTGACCCTCCCCTGCCCCAGTCTGGCCTCCGCAGGGATCAGCTACCTCCACTATCTCCTCTCCTCCTATCTCAAATTCTCTTCCTGTGTCATTCTTTCCCTTCACCCCACAAGCATCCTCAAGGCTTCCCCCTCAAAAATGCTACTTTTGGCGGCTGGGCATGGGGCTCACACCTGTAATCCAAGCACTTTGGAGGCCAAGGCGGGCAGATCACCTGAGGTCAGGAGTTCAAGACCAGCCTGACCAACATGGTGAAACCCCATCTTAAAAAAAAAAGCCACTTTTACTCTCCCTCAAAATGCTCTTCTAGCCCGTGCCTTCCCCTCACAGCCTGAATGCATAGACAGAACTCACTATTACGCTCCCTAGCTACCTTCTCCAAACTCAGAAACTTGGAGTCTGCAGCCACCATTTGTATGAGTGTACATTTTAAATGGACATACTCTTTTTCACAAGGGAGGGGATATTTTTGCGTGTGGATGTTCGATTTTTAAAATTTACATGTAAATGATTTTTAAAATTGGAATCGTTCAAAAGAAGATACAGTAGAAAGTTCATTTTCCTCCCACTCCTAAACCCACCTTCCCAGGGGAAACCACTGTTAGCCGTGGTAGAGGGTTGAATGGTGTCTCCCAAAAAGGTCAGTTCAAGACTAACGCTTGGAACCTGTGAATGTAACCTTACTTGGAAATGAGATCTCTGCAGATGTAATTGACCTAAGGATCACATGAGGAGATTATCCTGGGTTTAGGGTAGGCCCTAAATCCAATGACCAATATCAGAAAAGAGAAAGATACCTGAGACACAGAGACACCTACGTAAAGATGGAAGTGCCGACTGGAGCTGCGCTGACATAAGCTACAGAATCAGGAGCCCCCAGGAGCTGGAAGAAGCAAGGAATGTTCCTCCCCACAGCCTTTGGAGAGGTCACCACCCTGCAACCCTTGATTCTAGAACTCTGCCTTCCATAACTGCAAGAGAATACATTGTTGTTATTTGAAGCCAGCAGATTACTGGTAACCTGTTATAACAGCCCCAGGAAACTAATATACCTAATTTAATATTTATTGGGTATCTTTTCAGAGATAGTCTACTTTTTTTTAATTGTATTTTAGGTTTTGGGGTACATGCGAAGAACATGCAAGGTTGTTGCATAGGTACACACGTGGCAATGTGATTTGCTGCCTTCCTCCCCATCACCTATATCTGGCATTTCTCCCCATGCTATCTCTCCCCAACTCCCCAACCCCTGCTGTCCCTCCCCTATTTCCCCCCAACAGACCCCAGTGATGCTCCCCCCACCGTGTCCATGTATTTTCATTGCTCAACACCCACCTATGAGTGACAACACGCAGTGTTTGATTTTCTGTTCTTGTGTCAGTTTGCTGAGAATGATGGTTTCCAGGTTCATCCACGTCCCTACAAAGGATATGAACTCATTATTTTTGATGGCTGCATAATATTCCATGGTGTATATGTGCCACATTTTCCCTGTCCAGTCTATCATCGATGGGCATTTAGGTTGGTTCCAGGTCTTTGCTATTGATGGTCTACTTTTTTTTTTTTTAGAGACGGAGTTTCACCATGTTGGCCAGACTGCTCTCGAACTCCTGACCTCAGATAATCTGCCCACCTCGGTCTCCCAAAGTGCTGAGATTACAGGCGTGAGCCACCACGCCCGGCCTTGATGGTCTACTTTTATAAAACTATTTTGGATGGGCTTTTTAAGCCACTTTTTAAAATTGTAAAAATATTTATGACTTACTTTTTATTTATATTTGTGGGGTGAAGAAGGACAACTTAATCTAACATCTTAACCCAGCCCTGATCTTGGGGTAAAAACTGCACTGGTGCACTGACGTCTACTGCCTTATTTTTCTGGCTGCAGAGTATTTCATTCTTTAGACAATTCTAAAGACATTGGCACAATGTCTTTAGCCAAGTTCCTATTGGTTGCTGTTTCTGTCTTTTGCTTTTACAGTCAAAGCTGCCATGACTATCCTTATAGCTCTTTACATGTAGGAGTATCTGTTTCACATGTGAGTATTTCTTTATACATGTGAGAGTATCTGATAGCTGTGAACTATCCTTATCCATAGCTCTTTGCACATGTGAGACTATCTGCTTCATAAATTCCTGGAAGTGGAATTTCGAGACAAAGGGCACATGAATGCTATATATTGGTGATGTCCTCCCACGGCAATGCTGGAGGACTCCATCAGAATAGGCTAAGTTCTGCTTCCAGCACATGCACGCCCCAAATCTCAGGGGCTTGAAACGTCAAAGGTTTATTTCTCCCTCACGCCACATGTCCATCAAGGACTTTGCTTCCTTATTTATTAACCTCACCCCAGAACTAGACTGATAAAGCAACCGTCATTCAGAACATTGCTGAACACTGAGGCTGACAGAAGGCAGAGGTGGCTCCATGCAGCTTCCACCCAAAAGTGACCCACACCACTTCCACTCACGTTTCCTCCTCCTGAGCAAGACACAGGACCGCACCTAAGGTTAAATGTAGGAATCTGCAATCGCACCAAGTGCCCAGAAGGAGGAGAAAGGGTATATTTGTGAATACCACCGGCACCCACCACTCATGGCCACACCCAGGCCAACACAGAGACTTGTCAAATATTTTGACATTTCCTTATGTTAAAAAATGATCTGCACTTGTTTGCCTTTGAACTGTCTCTTCATTTTTTCATTTTGGCTGTGGATCTTTTGTTTGATGATTTGTAATAGCTTTTTATGAGTAATACCAAAGTCAGCTGTCTGTCTCTTACATATGTTATGGATCTATTTTCCAGTTTGTTGATTGATTTTTAACTTTACGGTGTTTTTTTCATAGAAATTTTTAATTTTCATGGAGTCAGACTTATCAGGCTTTTAATTAATGACTTGTTGCTTTTGTACTTAAGGCCACTCCCTTATCAAGATCATATAAATATTTCCCTCCTTTTTTAAAACATGTTTTTAATATCTTAGCTGTCATTGGAATTCATTTTGTATAAGGAGTGGGGTTATTTTTCTTCAGGTGGCTAGCCTATTGTTCCAACACCATTTACTCCATAACCCATCTTTTCTCCCTGATTAAAAATGACGTCTTGGTAACAAAACTCCCCTGTGACTCTGCATCTAATTCTGGTTTCTGTTTTGTACCCTTAATATCTTTAGTCAGTAGCAAACCATGAAAATATACTACATATTGACTTGGCCGTTTGATTTCTTAGGAATTTATCTTAAGGAAATAATCAGGCCAATGGACAAAGACATCCTAATGGTACCAAGATCATTGTGCACAACAGAGAGCAACTAAATTGTGTGGAGGCCCTCGTGCACGCTAGCAAGGCCCCCAGCAACATTCACCCAGCATTCAAGGATGAGGCCGGAGCTGGGCCAACGTCCCAGAATAGATGAACAGTCCAGGACAGCAGCAATATCCATAAGAAATTCTGCTGTAAGATGGGTGTGCTCATCTCTTAAAACAGCCTCTGACTCAGTAAAGACTGAACAGGGTATAGGAAGCCCAGACATGTGGTCAGGTTTGCATCTGGTCCCACTGCTGGGAGCCACAGGGAGCTCTGGCCACAGCTATCAGTGCCTTCTGGCCGCACTGCTGCCTGCCTCTTGGGTGGTGTGATTCTGAGCTCCAACTGCAACATGTTGATTCACTTAGCTCTCCCCCACTTCTAGCTTTACTGTCTCCTGTCATAGAACTCTCACTTTGATCTGCCGGGTGACATACATTACACTTCCATTTGCTCTCACTGAATTTCCTCCAGTGGTTCAGCAATCCAAACATCCATCAATGAAGGGTCAGATTTTAGTCTGTTCATGGGATATTTTGCAGCTGGTAAAAATAAAGAAATGGATGTTTATATATTGACATGGAAAGTAGTCCAACATCGATAACTTTTAAATAGCACGTGATGATCCAATTTCAATGAAGAGGTCACATGTGTATATATAATGTTGGTCTCTGCATAAACAACACAAGATTTAAGGTACACACCCCAAATGGAATTCTAAGAGAGTCTTGATATCTGCATTCTACAGTTCTATCATGTTTAAAATTGTAAAATAGGCTGGGTGTGGTGGCTCATGCCTGTAATCTCAGCACTTTGGGAGTCCAAGGTGGGCGGATCACTTGAGGTCAGGAAATTGAGACCAGCCTAGCTAACATGATGAAACTCCATCTCTACTAAAATACAAAAATTAGTCAGGCATAGTGGTGGGTGCCTGTATTCCCAGCTACTGGGGAGGCAGGGGCAGGAGAATCACTTGAACCTGGAAGGCGGAAGTTGCAGTGAACCAAGATTGCACCATTGCACTCTAGCCTGTGCAATGGAATGAGACTCTTGTTTCAAAAAACAAAATAACAAAAAAAACAAAGAATTGTAAAATATATGTAGCACCTCTCCTGTAGCCACTTAGAGCTCCTCCTCTTTGTCCAAAAAGCATTTTCACCCTTCATGTCTCATTTGCCCCAGCCCTGTGGGGCATGCTGTTTAATAGACAAGAAAATCGAGGGCTAGAGAGGGAGAGCGTTTTGTGCACATCACGCAGCTATGGGTCAGAGTGGACTTCGATTCCCTTTCCAGCTGTTTCCCATAACCCAAGAGGCCAAGGATTGGAGCCCAGGGCTCTCCCTCCTGAAGTCAGGGACACAGGGCTGCAGCTCTCTGCTTCAGGACATTTCCTCCCAAGCACAATAAAGACTACATTGGAAAGTAACAGATACAAAGGGCTGCCTGCAAACCTGTCAGGGAACGCATCTGTCTCCCCTACAGGTCAGGAACTCAGTAGAAGCAGGCAACCTATCTGAGTCAGGTCATCTTTGGCATCCTGAGCGCCAGGCTAGGAAGATGGGTGGTGGCCCAGAGCTGATGGGAGTGATATAGTTGAGAGGGACAAGCTGGCAGTGCTGGAGAGTGGGGGCCGTCTCTTAGGAGGTGAGAAGAGATGGCTCCTAGTGCACAGGTGGAGGCACCATCCTCTAGACAGGGCACAGACAGAATCACAGGGGAAGGTGGAGCAGGAGTCTCAGGCAGGCAGGGGGCAGATGTGGAGCTGGGACCCCATGGAGGTGCTCTCTTTATTGGATCTATTTTCTCATTGGAATAGGAAGCAAGGCAGCAGCTATTGGAAGGCTGGGGGAAGAAGGACTTGAGGGTTTAAGGAGAAAGGAGAAGGCATGCTGCAATCATTGTCTGGGGGGCAGGGCAGCCCTGCTCGGGGCCACGGGCCTGAGCTCTAGGACAAGTCACTCAGTCTCTTCCTGTGTGTGCATCTCTTTGTCCATGAAATGGCCATAGTTATAGAATGTACCTCACAGGGTTTCATGAGAAATGAGTTGATATTCTTAATGTGCTTAGAAAGTCACCTGCAACATGTAACTATTATATACACTTTTATTGAGATAAAAAAGAAAATAAATAAGTCAGGCAATGTAATGGACTTGGGAGCTGAATGGGTTATCAGGACCGCCTCCAGGGCTCACCAGAGGCGTGAGGTTGGTGAGTGAGACCAGAAAGCGTGTGTGTTTCCCTGGCTGTGCTTAGCCACCTGGGTGCGGGAGCAGGGGGGCGTGGATGGCTAAGTTTAAGCAGAGTGGGGTTTCTGCCCTGTGAGTACACGATCTAGTACAAGGGTGTGGGGAGGATGGAGGGCAGGCTGGACCATGAAGTCTGGGCTGGGAGGAGAGGAGATACACAAGGGCAGAGGTGAAAGGTGGCATCAATGAACAATGGTGGAGGTGGGAGAAGAGGAAAGTGATGTTCAGAAAGGGGGGGGTCTGGAACGGAAGTTCTGGAGGAGCTAATGTACCGTAGTGACAAGGGTCGGAGTATGCAGGTGGGAATGTGAGGCTGAAAAGGGGACAGGCAAGGTCTCTGGAGGTAGAAGGACTGAGAGGCCAGAGCATGCAACCTGCTGTCTAGGAGCACACTGAAATCCCCCAGCAGGAGAAAGGGGCCATGAGCGGAGCTAAGTCTTCTGGTGTAATCCAACGACAGGAACTTCAATACTGAGTACAGTCGTGCAATTTTGTCACTGTGCGAACATCATGTAGTTAGACCTCGATGGGCTGGCCCACGACACACCTAGGCTATGGGGATAGACAGCCTATTGCTACAAACTTGTACAGCACAGTACTAAATGCTGTAGGCAACTGTAACACAATGGTAAGTCTTTGTGCATTTAAGCAACTCTAAACATAGAAATGGTATAGTAAAAATACAGTATAAAAGAAAAAATTGGCACATCTGTGTAGGGCATTTACCAGGAATGGAGCTTGCAGGACTGGAAGTGGCTCTGGGTGGGTGGGTGAGTGAGTGGGAGGGTGAGTGAGTCAGTGGGTGGGTGGGTGGGTGAGTGAATGAGTAGGAGGGTGAGTGAGTGGTTGGGTGGGTGGGTTAGTGAGTGGGAGGGTGTGAGTGAGTGGGTGGGTGGGTGAGTGAGTGGGCGGGCGGGTGGGTGAGTGGGTGGGTGGGTGAGTGAGTAGAAGGGTGGGTGGGTGGGTGAGTGAGTAGGAGAGTGTGTGGGTGAGTGAGTGAATGGGTGGGTGAGTGGGTGGGTGAGTGAGTGGGTGGTTGGGTGGGTGAGTGAGTGGGTGGGAGAGTGAGTGGGTGGTTGGGCGGGTGAGCGAGTGGGTGGGCGAGCAAGCAAGTGAGTGGGTAGACGGGCAAGTGGGCGGGTGGGTGAGTGGGTGGGTGGGTGAGTCAATGGGTGGGTGGGTGAGTGGGTGGGTGAATGGGTAAGTGAGTGAGTGAGTGGGGAGTGAGTGTGTGGGTGGGGAGTGAATGTGAAGACCTGGGACATTACTGTTCGTGACTATAAACTTTATAAAAACTGGACATTGGCCGGGCATGGTGGCTCACACCTGTAATCCCAGCACTTTGGGAGGCAGAGGCAGGCAGATCATGAGGTCAGGAGTTCAAGACCAGCCTGGTCAACATGAAGAAACACGGTCTCTATTAAAAATACAAAAATTAGCAGATGTGGTGGTGGGTGCCTGTAATCCCAGCTACTTGAGAGGCTGAGGCAGGAGAATCACTTGAACCCAGGAGGTGGAGGTTGCAGTGAGCCAAGATTTTGCCTTTGCACTCCAGCCTGAGTGACAGAGCAAGACTCCATCTCCGAAAACAACAGCAACAACAAAACTGTACATTTATGCTACACTAATTCTTTTTTATGTAACTGTGCTACAACATTACAATGGCTAAGACGTCCCTAGGTGAGGTGACAGGAGTTTCTCAGCTCCACTGTAATCTTGAGTCCACTGTCACGTGTGCGGTCTGTCATGGCCCAAAACATTGCTGTGTGGCGCAGGACTAAGTTTATGGCTGGTTAAGAGAAGGATGCTGGTCCAGAGAGTGGGGCCTTGAGGGCAAGGAGACCCCATCCCTCCTGGGGCAGGGCTGCAGGGACAGCCGCAGTGTCCTTGGGAGACAGGGGTCTTCTAGTCAGGGCCGGAAAGGCACAGAAACGCTGCCAGAGGCTGCTGAAAAGCAGGGAGTTGCTGGTGCTGGACCAGGATTTGGAGGATGCAGTGAAGTTTCAGGAAGGGAGGAAGGAAGGAATAGGGAGAGAGGGCCGGGCCCAGAGAACCAGGCTTCTCCCAGGAAGCTTCCTGCCACTCCAGACCAACAGCCGTGCCCAGCTGGGCCAGCAGAGGGCGCCAGGTGCCAGTCATTGGAGTCCATTGCCTGCCCATCGCCCAGCCCAGCCCATTAGCAGCTGGCACCTGCTCTCGCCTCTGAGCTGAATCAGCCTCCGCCTCACCCTCAGAGTCCACAGGGAGTCAGATTAGAGAACAGGTATCTGTAATAAGAGGCGAGAGGAGCCAAGGCTCACAGAAGGGGCAGGCTAGGTGCTGCGGGATCTCGGTCAGATGGCACTGGATCTGGGCAGACTTCCCGGAGGAGGCAGCTCCAGATCTGTAGTCTAGTTATAATGGTGGCAGGAAGCAGTGCATGGCCCAGCGGGGACACTGGGATGGGAAGCTGGTTTTAAGCCTCTCGAGCCCAAGGCACGGCCCCCTCCTGAGGGTAGGGGACTCTGGGAAATTCTGAATGGATGAGGGTCGTGACCAACATGCCAGGCTCAGAAATGCTTTCCTCTCCCCTGCTCAAGAATGGCTCCGGGCCCAACATGAATCATGAGTCTCCACCCTCTCCTCATCTCCCTTCTCTTCCCAGGAAGCCCCTTACCTGTCACTTCATGGAGAAAAGGAAGCCACTGGGGTCTTCCTGGCACCTACCGCAGGCAGCCTCTCTCCACCCTGCACCTCCTCCCTCCCTGTCGCTTTAAAGGGAAGAGATGTGGCTGTTCTCTGACAGGTCTGCCTGGCTCTCTCTGTCTCTCTTTTGTCCACACCACGGCTTACTCGCCCCTTTTCCCGCCAGCCTCTGAGCACACTCAGATCTCTTCCACCCTAAAAAAACAAAATGCAAACAGAACACAAGCTCCCTCAATCGCCTTCCATGTTATAGACACCGGGGTCCTGCAGTGAACAAGATAAACAAAAACCCTCTCCTCACGCAGCCTCGTAGTTGAGTGAAATAGGTAATAAATTCATGTTCGGCCTATGAGTGGTGATAAGAGCACCAGAGAATGATGAAAAGAGGAGAAAACATGTCACTAGGGACAGGGGATGGGCAAGAGGGTCCAGGCTTGTCCGAAGGGCCGAGCTCCTGCAGCTCTTCCTACAGCGCAGGCCACCTCTGCCTCCACCCTAGACCTCTCCACAGTGCCCTGGCCAAAGCCACCTCAGTCCTGTTAGTGTTTCTCCAAGCATGATCCAGGGGCCACCTGCATCAGAACCGCGGAATGAGGCTGTGAGAACTCCTCCTACCCACCCCCTTCTCACTTTGAGAATTGCAGATTCCTCTGACTGGCCCAGGAACTGGGCCCAGGAATCTGCGTTTCATAAACTCCCCAGGTGATACTAAGGCAGCCCAAAGTGTGGGAACCACAGATTTACTCCCCGAAAGTGTAGGACTGCCTCAAGCGGTCCAGGCCGCCAGCTTCGCTCTGCAGCCACGGCTCATGCTACTCCCTCCTCCTGGAATGCCCTTCCCGGCATTCTTTGCCTGACAATTCTCACGAGACCCACCCCGAGGGTCCCATCCTCCGGGATGCACTCCCTAAACTTTCTGTACCATGCTCCCTCTCTCCTCTTTACTAAGGGAGTCCTCTGTGGGCCTTCTCTTCCATTGGACCAGCAGCTCCTACAGACTGGACCCCCTTCAGCCCAACTTGCATTGGTCTGGAGAGAGTGGTTTTAGAGCCCAATTACTGCTTAGAAGAATCCCTCTGGTGGGTGTGGTGGGGTCCAGCCTGGAGACAGGGGCCAGTGAGGGGCTGGGTGATGGTGAGCACAGTCTCAAGGAGTGGTGACAGTGGCTACGGCGGGGAGGGAAGAAAGGGAAGAGATGTCGCTGTTCTCTGACATGTCTGCCCCCAAGGGAAGAGGACCTTTGGAGGCAGAAAGCCAGGCCTTGGCGGCAGATAGGACAGGACCCAGGCAGGGATCCAGAGCGTGAGTTCTAATCCCAACTCTACTCTAAATCCATGGTGTGACCCTTGGCAACAGCTTGTCCCCTTCCGAGCCTCAGTTCACTCCTCAGCAAGATGGTGGCAATTACTCCACCCTCACTGGGGAGATGGGAAGCCAAACGAGATGGCAGATCTGAAACTGCTTTCGAAAGTCATCACGTGAGGCAAGCATGGAGAGGGAGGAAGGACAGGGTCTGAGTGGTCAGATGGCCACCCCGCTCCTCCACACAAACACCCAACTGTGTCACCGAGACTAGCCATTTGGATCCAGAGGACCCCAGGGCATGTACCCAATTCGCATCAGTGCTCCAAGGTCAAGGGTGAAAGGAAAGAATCCCCAGCAGCCCGGGCCCCAGGGCCAGTGAGGGTGGGGACCAGGAGGAATGTAGCTTCAGCTGCTTCAGGGGCCCCTAGCCCTCACCCCCAGGCCAAAATATTTCCTTCACCTCGTGGTCAGGGTGTTAATGGTGCAGAGAAGTCAGCCGCCTGAGCCAGGGAGGCAGGTAGAGCTCCAAAACCCAACACAGGGACAACCACCAAGGTTCCTGAGAGGTCCCCAGGCCTAGGATCAGTCCTGTGAGGAAGGGAGGCAGGACTTCTGTCCCACCACAGTGGGGAGAAAACTGAGACTAGGGAAGGCTCACAGGGAATCAGGGGCAGGGTCTAGATCTGCCAGTGCAGGCAGGGAAGAGAGAAGTTGCTCCCAGGAAAAGGTAGGGAGGCATTGACTGGCACCCTGTTATTGAGATGAGAAACCCCAGGCTCAGGCAGATGCCTTGAACTTCAGGATGCAGAAGTCAATGCTCAGAGCCACCCAAAGAATAGGCAGGAACATGCCTGAAAGAGGTTAAGGTTACACTTCCTAACAAAGAGAGAGAGAGAGAGAGAGAGAGAGAAAGAGAGAGAGAGAGCGCTAAACATCAGACAGGAAAAGAAAGGAAATCCATCCACTGGAAAGATGCGAAATCCCACAAAAGAAACTCATGAAAATATGGTTACTGGCATCATTATGGTACATCCAGCTGCTTTAGGCTGGTCTAACCATTCTAAGGGAAAAGGAAAAGGGGGGCAAGCATCACAGCTAAGTCCAGCGTCCTCACTGGAGTGGACACTGCTATGAAGACATCCTGATGGCCCAGTCTCCCTCCACCGCAGAAGAAAATCGCTGCCCTGAAGTGATCCTTGTCGCATGTGCTCGTCTTTGACCCACGCTTCTCCTGCAGAGCAGTACTGTGTCTGATTCACCCCTGATAGCACCTACTCACTAGGTAAGGACCAAATCAGCTGCCAAGTGGACCCGGCTGAGAATGACCCTGCTGGGGTATAGAAGGGGCTCCTGGTGGGGAATGCTGGCGGCTGCTGTCCTTGTCATCTGTGTCCCCAAAGTCTGCAGTGGCTACCCTGAGAGTGTTTGCTGAGGAGAGAATCAAGTTTCTCTATGGTGGGACACAGTGGCTCACGCCTGTAACCCCAGCACTTTGGGAGGCCGAGGCAAGTGGATCACTTGAGGTCAGGCATTCCAGCCTGGCCAACATGGTGAAACTCCATCTCTACTAAAAAATACAAAAAAAATTAGCCTGGTGTGTGATGGCACGGACCCATAGACCCAGTTACTGGGGAGGCTGAGGCAGGAGAATTGCTTGAACCCTGGAGGTGGAGTTTGCAGTGAACTAAGATCGCACCACTGCACTGCAGTCTGTACAATAGAGCAAGACTCTGTCTCAAAAAAACAAAAGTTTCCCTAGTGTATTTTCCTTTTCTTTCTTTGCTGACACTTTTTTTTTTTTTTTTTTGCCTTTCCTCTAGTTTTCCTCAAGGTCATTTTCATGCAGATAACCCTGGTTTGTTGTGGGAAGAGATGGCAACACTTGGCTTTCTGAAAATCTATGTTTACAGGCAATACGGATGGCACCAGGCTTTGGCACCACCTGCAGACCCCACAGCTGCCCCAGCTGCAGGGCCGGGCTCCCTCCTTCTCCTTGTCATAGCCCTGATGCTGTTGAGAATCCTCCTGGCATGCTGGCCAGCAAAGGCCTGGAGGCCTAATCTCAGGTGAGGACAGATGTGTCCTTGTGGGGACTGAGAGACATCACCTTTCCTCACAGAGCCTCAGGTTTTCATCCATTTCCCTGGGTCGATGATGCCTGCCTGCCTCCCTCAGAAGGTTGAAATCACACATGTTTTGGAGGGGACTTTTGTAGGTCAAGTCCAGCCTTCCACTGGTGCTTGACTCTGTGCTCCAGGATGGCCACAGGTGGTCATCTAGCTTCCTTCAAATTCACTTATTGAACGGGAGTGATCTCCTTCCTGGGGGCCTAACATTTTATTTATTTTTTAAAGTAGAATTAGGCTGGGCATGGCTCACTCCTGTAATCCTAGCACTTTGGGAGGCCAGGGTGGACGGATCACTTGAGGCCAGGAGTTCGAGATCAGCCCAGCCAACATGGTGAAACCCATCTCTACTAAATAAATAAATAAATAAATAAAATTAGCCGGGCGTGGTGGGGGGGCGGAGCTGTAATCCCAACTACTCTAGAGGAGGCTGAGGCAGAATTGCTTGAACCCAGGAGATGGAAGTTGCAGTGAGCTGAGATCACACTACTGCACTTCAGCCTGGGCAACAGAATGAGACTCTGTCTCAAACAAAAAGTAGAATTATCGTGATTGCTTATTTTCTGAATGTAAAAAGGTCTTTTTCTGGTTATTTACATTAGAAAAACTTCATAAAATAAAAAATATCAAGGGGAATCCTACCACCCAGATATAATCACTTTAATTTTTTTCTTTTTTCTTTTTTTTGAGACGGAGTCTTGTTACCCAGGCTGGAGTGCAATGGCACGATCTCGGCTCACCGCAACCTCCGCCTCCTGGGTTCAGGCAATTCTCCTACCTCAGCCTCCTGAGTAGCTGGGATTACAGGCACATGCCACCATGCCCAGCTAATTTTTTGTATGTTTAGTAGAGACGGAGTTTCACCATGTTGACCAGGATGGTCTTGACCTCGTGATCCACCCGCCTCGGCCTCCCAAAGTGCTGGGATTACAGGCTTGAGCCACCGAATTTTTTTCTATTCAAACTTGTATCAAGCCTCCATCTGCAAGTCTGAACCCAGAAAGTCTGAAGTCCTGCCTGCCTCACCTAATCACCCCCCACTCCCCATCCCCACCCCCACCCCTGCATTCGCTATTATCTGGGGGGCGTTAATCTGCAAGTATAATTATTTAAGAAACAGAGACTCGGCCAGGCGAGGTGGCTCATGCCTGTAATCCAAGCATTTTAGAGGCCAAGGCAGGCAGATCACCTGAGGTCGGGAGTTCAAGACCAGCCTGACCAACATGGTGAAATCCCATCTTATTTACAAATAAAAAAAAAAATTAAATTAAAAATTAAGAAAAGAAGAAACAGAGACTCATTTTTCTTCCTAGCTACCGTATCTATGGTTGCTGGCTGTGGTTCACTAGTTAAACAATGTTAGGTCCAGCATCTCTGTGAGTTTCTTGGAATTTCTCTCATGGTTGCAAAATAGCTGCTGCAGCTCCAGCCACATCTGTTTTCAATGCCAACAAAGGCAGTCACTTCTGCATTTTTATTATGAAAGCAAAAACTTCAGAAAGTGACCCCCAACAGATTTAGGTCTCACTGGCCAGAACCACCTCCAGCAGCAGAGAAAAGGATTGTCATGATTGGCTTTGGACCAATCATAGTTAATTGACTGAAAGTGGGGACGTGGTCCTCATCACAAACAAAATCAAAGAAGGAGGGAATTAACAATGTCTGCTACAGCACACATGCTTCTTTATAATCTGCTCTCTTTCTCTTAATTATACACTGCAAAATCTGTCCACATCACAAAATAGAGACTCAGTCATTCATGTAGCAATAATTTATGGAGAGCATACTGTGTTCCAGGAACTTAACTAAGCACTGAGGGTACAATAATGAATGTAACAGAGTCCTTGCTTTCACAGAGCTTAGCGTCCAATGAAGGACGTAGAAATTCATCAAAGAAATTCACAAAGAAATGTAAAATTACAATGACAATAAATGCTACAAAGGAGAGAAATCCGTGGTGCTGTGAGAGGGGTGATAGGAGATTTGATTCAATCAGGAGGATCACCGTTTTGAGTGGCCATATATCTGTCTCTTGAACAGCCGTAGCAGGATGACTTAGCCAGTCTCCTATTGCTGCACAGAGATTCTGTCCACATTTCATCTACCATGACCAATGCTGTGATAAACAGCCTTCTGCAGGTATAGTTTAGCACAGTTGTCTGGTTTTTTCCTTTGGGTAAATTTTCAAGATAAAAAGCCAGGCACTGTGTCCCAGCTACTCAGGAGGCTGAGGCTGGAGGATCACTTGATCCAAGAGTTTGAGACCAGCCTGGGCAACACAGCAAGACATTGTCTCAAAACAAAAACAACAACAACAAAACACACTAGAATAAATGAGCAATTCCTACCTGTGAAATTGTGGAATGAAGGGGCAGCCCCTGTGAAGGCACTCACAGCTGCCAATGCGGCTCTCTCAGAAAAGCTACCACCACTCCCATTCCCATCAGCAACATCAGAAAGAGTTCTGTTCCTCCACAGTCTGCCAGCACCACCTATTATTACTTTTATCATATCATCTTTACAACATGATGCCAGTGTTATGGATGAAACATAGCTTCTTGTTGTTTTAATTAGCATTCCCCGAGGCTAACCGATGTTTTCATTTACCTCTTTTGTGGGATCATAGATCTTTACAGTGGATGAATTCTCTTTCTTTTCCTGTCTGATTTTTAGCTTTCTCTCTCCCCAGCCCCGCTGCGTTAGGCACTGTAACCTCTTTCATACATGCTCCTGCCCTGCAAAGCCCTCCTTCCATGGAAACTGTAGCCCTGTCCTTGTCCATCACTGGGGCCTCCCATGTGTTCCTGAGCAACAGCCACAGCCCACCCTGGTGCAGTCCCCAGCCACCCCCTCATCCACATCCTCTGCAGCCGCGCTCCTCTCCTATCCAAAGCTCAGTTCCCATCTAACCCAGGTCAATCCTACAACATTGTGGGGTGGCTCAGGGCTCGAGCCTTTGCCCAAGCTGTTCACCCTCCCTGTTCTTCCCTAGCGGATCCTTCAGGACACAGCTTGGTGGGAGTTCCTCTCTGAGAAGCTCCTGCTGACCCCCCGGGTGGGGTCAGATCCCCGCTGTGCTTACCTCTGCTCGGCACTGACCTGCTGCTCTTCACTCCACAGTTATCCTGGGAGAGTAAAGGCTACCCTAGACAGGCATGGGTCAGACGCATGTCTGTGCCCCCAGTACCTAGCACAGGGGTGGCACGAAGCAGGTGCACAGTGTTTGTAGTATGAACAAATGAGTAAATGAACAAACAAATGAATGAACACATGATGGGATAAAATCTAGCCCTCCCTACTCCCAGGCTTGCTGGTCAGGCCCCCAAATCCTGGTCTTGTCCACCTACCCACCCACCCCATGTCTGCTCTTCTCTGGCATGTGCAGGGACCATCTGCAGAAACACCAGCGGGGCCCATTTTCTGACCTGAGGACATCCAGAGTCACTGGGTCCCTCATTTGCCCTTGCCCTGGGTCATCTGTGAACTGAGCACTGCCTTGGCCAGGGCTCTTGTGTCTTGGTGGGTGGGAAGCAGCAGCTTCTGCCGCAGGCTTCCTGCCCTGCTCTGCTGGGTGTCTGGTTAGCAACGAGGAATGCAGGACACTGGCTCTACAAGCTTCAGTCCTGACCTGGCATCCACCCAGTGACATGAGTGGAAAAAACCCTTCACGGGGCAGGTTGAGAATGAGATCCCTGCCATGGGCACAAGCCAGCCTTCTTGCCACCAATATGTGGCCTTATTCCCTTTTGTATCTGTTAGCCGGCACATGACCTGAACATTTCTTTCATGGCATTCCTCTGCTCAAGAACTATCAATGAATCCCCATTGCCCATCAGAACAAATCTGGGCTCCGTGGCAGGAATTCAAGAAGCCCCATGGCCAAGCTGTGGCCTCCTTCTCTGACCCTGTCCTCCACAACTGGGGGAGCAGAGGTTCCCCCACACAGGCATGGGTCAGAGGCACGTTCAACTCTGTTCCACCAGCTCTACTGTTCCTTCCTCCACCACTTTCTTCTTCTTCCTTTCCTCCTCCAGGGCTTTGCCTATGCCATGCACTCTGCCTGAGATACCTCACCCCTTCATTCTACTGTTTTAAATCCTGGCTTGCAATCCCACCTCCTCTGGGTTGCCAACCAGCTAACCAATGCTTGATAACTCCTTTGGGAAAAACAAGCAACTAACCCTTGTGCACTTCAGAATCACCAGGCTTGCTTATGCAAAATCCACAGCAGCCCAGACTTTTCTGAGGATGGTTCCAGGACACTGGATTTTTAAAGCCGATACCACCAGCCATCTGGGTCCACTGACATGCACTTGGAAGCACTGACGATCCAGAGCTTGAGTTATGCCTGTGCCTGGATGACACAGTGCTTGTGGCACCTGCTGCCTACATTGTACCATCATCTCTGCAGGTGACACTAATAATGATAACTGATGGCCGGGCACAGTGACTCACACCTGTAATTCTAGCATTTTGGGAGGCTGAGGTAGGTGGATCACCTGAGGTCAGAAGTTCAAGACCAGTCTGGCTATCATGGTGAAGCCCCATCTTAAAATAATAATAATAATAATAATAATAATAATAATAATAATAACTGACTTTCCTGGGGATTCACCAGGTGCCAGGCACATGCTACACTCAATATGCATGATCTCATCCAATCTTCACAACATGCCTATTGAGTGGATATCATTAATCTCAATTTATTCATAAGGAGATTGAGAGCCAGAGAGGCTAAGTCTCCTGGCCAAAGTCACAGAGCTGGCCAGTAGGGAAGCCTCATCTCAAACCTAGCACTGTTTATTCCAAAGTGAGTGCTCCCCATCCCTGGGATAGTAGTCCCTGCCCCTGGGCCAGTGAACCCTCAGGATGGGAACCAGGTTCAGTTCAACTCTGTTCCACCAGCACTACTATTCCTTGCTCTTGCTAAGTCCTGGGGATAGAAATATGGGTGGGAAGAGGCCCCAGTCCAGGTGGGGAGACTGGTACTCACATAGCTAGTCATTCAGAAGTGCTGGGTTTGGGAGAGACTCAAGGAGAGGGATGGATTCCACCATGGGAGGGGAGAGCAGGGCTCATTCAGGCTCCAGGGAATGGGTAGCATTTGAGGGATGTCAGAGAAGGGGGTGAAGGGCATCCGGGTGGAGGGAACAATGTGAGCCCGGGCAGTGTGGCTGGAAAGGTGAGGTTTCCGGGGCTGCTGCACAGGGGCATATGGCAGATGATTCAGCTGGATGGGGCATTTGGGGCAGGACACAAAGGGCCTCAAATGCCAGGCTGAGGAATCTGACTTTTATCTTGTGGTTAGTAGAGAGTCATGGAAGATGTGGGAGTGTGTGTCTCCCTCCGCACTAGCACGGAGAAACACAGGTAGATCTCAGTGGATCCTTGCTGCCTGACTTATTGATACTGATTTTTCTCCCGTTTCACCTAGGTCAGAATGGCCTGCCAGGAACAGAAGGCCCTGAAGCTCAACCTCCTCTCCTCCATTTAGCTCTTCTCTGGAAGGATGGGCAAATTATTCAGCTTCTCCAAGCCTCAGTTCCTCATTTACATAATAGGGACAGCTGGGCATGGTGATTCACACCTGTAATCCCAGCACTATGGGAGGCCAAGGTGGGTGGATCACCTGAGGTAAGGAGTTTGAGACCAGCTGGAAAACATGGTGAAATCCCATCTCTACTAAAAATACAAAATTAGCCAGGTGTGGTGGCATGCACCTGTAATCGCAGCTACTTGGGAGGCTGAGGCAGGAGAATCACTTGAAACCGGGAGGTGGAGGTTGCAGCAAGCTGAGATTATACCATTGCACTTCAGCCTGGGCAACAAGAGCAGAACTCTGTCTCAAAATGAAAATAAAAATAAAATGGGGACAGCATACCAACCTTGCAAGCTGTGAGGATAAAATCAAATCAAGCGTGCACACACAGCAGGTGCATTGTTGAGTCTTATGTGTGGACCAGGTGGCATCGTGGAAAGAGCACAGGCTCAGAGGACCTATGTTTGATTCTCAGTTTCTCTCCTGGTAACGCCCATCTCTCAGGGCAGATGGAAAAATTAATTCAACGAAATGTTTTATGGGAAGAGCCTGGCACTCAACAGGTGCCTGGAAGACTGTTTGGCACCTGACAGCCAAGAAATTCTGCTCCTCCTCTGAGCTTCGGGGTGCTGCCCCTCTCACTCAGCATACTGCTCCCCTCCCGCCCCGCACAGGCATTTTATACGCCTTAGCCCCTGGGCTTGCCTGTCTCTCAGCATCAGGCACACAGACATTCTTTACCCCTTGCAAGAAGCTTTTACATGCATCTTCCTCCCATGAATGTATTCACCTATTGTTTTATTTATAGGCAGGACAGTGGCTCCCTGCTGCATAGATGAGGGAAGAGACCCAGAGAGGGAAGGAGTCCAACACTGTCTAAGCACCTACAATGTGCCTGGGGCATTATACCCATTATACCCAGTTCTTCTTCACAGAAGCCCAGGAGGGAGGTATGATCCTCCCCACTGCATAAATGTGGACATTGAGGCTCAGAGAGGGGCTGTAACTTGTCCAAGGCCACACAGCAAGGAACTGGCAGAGGCTAAAGGTGAAACCTGGTCTTTCTGATTCTAGAGTCTGGGATTTTGAACAAACATTTGCAATGTGGAATCGACAGATTGGTCCCCCAGGGCTGTTTCGAGGACCAGATGGGGTAACAGGTGTGGTGGTGCCTTGCACGGTGCCTGGCACTTAGTGATGCAGGACTGGGAGCAGAAGTGGAATCTTGCCCACCCCCCACCATATCTCACAGAGAAAAGAGAGAAGAGCCCAGGGAGGGCTGTGGTGTGCCCAACACCACAAGCAGTCGGCAGAGCCCAGGCTCCCTGTCCCCAAGCTCCCTGCCTTTCCTTGCCCACCCTTTCCAGTTAAGGGCAGGGGCTGTCCCTCCAGGGCCTTTCTCTCCCCAGAGAGTGGAAACTTCCAGAGTCCCTCTGACCTGACAGGAGAATGACCAAGAGCAGGCATTTTCTCCCTGGCACACACACCCAGAGCCTGGGGCTGAAAGATGGAATCCAGGCTTTACCACCCCAAAAGCCCCTCCTGGCCATTTCAGAGCCTCCCCACTTTCCCCCAGGACTTCCACCAGCACCTTGCCCCTCTCCCAGTGGAGAGGGGCTGCCCCAGAGGCCCTGGTGCTTTAGAAGGGAAGTTGGCAAGGCCAGGGACGTGAAGCACAGTGTTTTATTTTATTTTATCCTAGAAGAGATTGAAGAAGATGCCCAACCATAGAATGAACCCCGCCTCCTGACAGCATCCAATCCGGACCACAGGTCCACTCCTTCAATCCTCCCCAAGCCGCCGAACACAGGCACAAATCCCGTAACTAGTAACTAGTCCTTTCTAATACCGCTTTCAGACTCCCCCGGCTCGCCTCGGTGTTCGTTCACCTTGCTGCCATGAGAAACCCAGCTTGTTAACTACAAGTGTGCTCTGGTGGTCTTTGGCTGCAGGGCATTGACTAGATAGGTCCCAGCCTTAGTCAACAGAGCACAGGAGCGCGCTACCCTTCACCTCATCCGAAGACTCGATGGTTGTGAGCAGAAACACCTGTCCCATGTCATGCCAGCAGAGAGGGTGTGCCCTGTGGCATCCTTCACTGCAGAGGCAGAAATAACCCAGAAAGAAAAAGGAGTGTGTTCCCAGGGCCGTGACTTTGTGACCCAGCACACAGTGGCATCTCTTTCCCTAGGCCGGGACCCCCAACCTCAACCTGGAGGCATAGCCCAGGTGAAGGTCTCCGGCTCCCAGGTGGCCCAAGGCACAGTTCTGAGGGTGTGTCTCGGTTTGAGGTAGTGTTACTGCCATTTTCTCTGCAGCTGCCACAATCCTGGGTTGGGGCACAGACAGGCTTTGCAGAGGCCAGCATAACAATAGCATCACCATGAGATGCTACAATAGGGTACAGTGATGTCTTCAAGGGCTGCAGAGACAGTCTGAGCTATTTATTGCCATGCTTCACAGCCCCAAACAGCTGGGAGCTGTCACTCTGCTGCCTCTGGTGTGGCCACTGTTTATTTCTCTGTTCCCACCTCAGCTTCTGCTCTGCACTCTGACTCTAACAAGGAAATCAAGCTCCCTAGATTGTGAGCCCTCTGAGGGCAAGGACAGTGTCAGTAGTTCATGTCTCTTTACCCCTAGAGATCATAGCTCAATATCTGGCATTTAGTAGATGCTCACTAAAGGCCATCCTATTCCATTTGTTTTGTTTTGAGGCAGGGTCTCTGTCACCCAGGCTGGAGTGCAGTGGTGCGATCTCGGCTCACTGCAACCTTCATCTCTTGCGCTTGAGGAATCCTCCACTCAGCCTCCCAAGTAGCTGAGACTACAGGCGTACGCCACCACACCCAGCTAATTTTTGTATTTTTAGTAGAGACGGGATTTCGCCGTGTTGCCCAGGCTAGTCTCCAACTCCTGGCCTCAAGTGATCCACCCACCTCGGCCTCCCAAAGTGCTCAGATTATAGGCATGAGCCACTGCACCTGGCCAGCCAACCGATTCAAACTGAAGGAGACCAGGAAGCTGAATTTCACCTATAATCCAAGTCAAAGCAAATGTATTCCACAGGCAGGGTTTGGGGGATGGTGTTCTTTGAGGGCTTTTTGCCTGCTTTGTGAATACATACAGACCATTTAGAAGTTTGAATGCCGGAGAGTAAGAGGGTTGTGAGTCTAAAAGCTGGGAACGTGGGGGAGAGTGATGTTATCTGCAACAGGTTCCTGGGTCCTGGCAAGTTCTGTACACCCTTGACCACCGGTTCTGGGCCAGGCCAGAAAAGCCCATCTGGGCACAGGAGACCCCAAGGCAGGTAAAGTCAAGACACTGCCCTCTACAGGAGGCAGGCAGCCATGCCACATTGATAAATGTACAGGTCCCAGAGGCAGTGCAGAAAAGCGAGACTGCCTGGTTTCAGGAGGCAGTGACATCAGGAAAACCTTTCCGAGGGGGGCCAATTTTGCAGGGGTTTGAAGGATGAGTACGAATTTGCCAAGCTGAAAAGGGAGCCAAGAGCATCCTGGTGGAGAACAGCTTGGGCAAGAATGTGAGCTGCAGGATGAGCGGGGGGCCAGGCTTGGAATTGGAGGAGCAGAGAGAATGAGGTCAGCAGGGGTCAGTCATGGAAGGTTTAGGGTCCTGGCAAAGGAGGAATGGAAGCTGCAGGAGGAATGTGGCCCAGGAAGAGATGAGGCTCCCTTTGCATGAAGACAGATCACACCATCTACCAAGTGGACTAGAAGACACAATAGTAATGGGAACCCTGAGAGGGCTTCACAAAGGATCAGGGGCCCAGGGGAAGCACCAAGGAACATACCTGTCAGAGGCCAGCTTTGTGGGGAGGTGGAAAATGCTTTTGAGGGCCACAGCTGCTGCAAACCTCAACAAATAACATTTTGCCTTCAAAGGCTGGCTGAAGACAACTAACTATTGGAAAAACAACAGTCCATTGACAGTAATCATCCCCTCCCTGTGCATTTCTTTACCATCCTCAAAATTCCACCATCTCATTTGAACCTCCATATCATCCCATTTTGCAGATAGGGAAACTGAGGCCCTGTGCTGTCACACAGGGGTAGCAGCAGTTCCAGATGAGAAGCTATGGAGCACAACCATCTTAGCCCTGGGTGTCAGGCTCAAAACCAAGTTCCTTGTCCGGGAGGGGGTCCCCGGGGCCGTCTGGCAGCCCATAGTACAGGTCCTCCTCTTCCTCCTTGGGTTCCTCCCCACCTGTGACCGAAGCCTCCTTCTCCTCCACCCTTGTCCTTGGGTACTGCTGCAAGTTGTTGGGCAGGACTACCTCCCGCTGCTGCCCCTCTTGGGGCTCATCCTCCAACGTTGGGGCATCAATCAGGGCAAAGTCTTGGAAGCGGTCCAGCGGGCACCTGCAGGCCCAGGGCTCCTGTTGTGGGGAACAAGCTTCCTCCCCATCATGTGGAGAGGCATTGGGGCTGCTGCCTTCACTGGAGCCCATGTCCAGGTCATCTTGGAAGGAAGCCAAGGGGGCAGGGCCCTCAGGAAAGGCTGGGGGGCTGCAGGAGCAAAGACCACAAGGTCAGGGCATCTATGAGTCAGAATGCCTGGGTTCACATTCCAGCCACTAGCTGCAAGGTCTAGGGTAGGTTAATCCACCTTCCCATGCCTCAGCTTCCCACCCTCCCTACCGTAAAGTGGAGGAGATAACAGTATTCACTCCTCCAGCTTTTTCCTCTGTGCCTGGCACATAGTAGGTGCTCAAGAAATAGGGCTCTTATTATGCTATTATCTGAACCAGGTCACTCATCTACTTCTCCAATTATTCAGGTTCTCCTGTGTTGTTCACAGGCCCAGTTACTCTGGGGTGTCCCTCTGTGTCTTTGCCTCCCCCATTGGACTCAGAGCTCCTCAGGGGTTGATGCCAATGAAGGCCAGGCGGGGAGTTGGTGCTGAGTAATGTGGATGGAATGAATAACTACACGGATGAATGAGGAACCCAGTTCAAAGACAGACAGGGATGCGAGTAGAGTGGGGAGCGCCTTGCCCAAGGTCACAGAGCAGGTCAGAAGCAGATCCAAATTTGAACTCAGGTCCTCTGGCTCCTGGCCCCCTGCTACTCACAAAAAGCATTCAGAGCCAGCAAGAGGCAGCTGTATGCCAGGCATTTAAATGCACCATCCCAATCTCAACATTCCCGGGCAGCAGAAATGATCATTCCTGTGTGAGGAAACTGAGGCTAGGAAAGTAAGGAAATTACCACAGCTACATGGCACCAGAGCTGGGATTTGAACCAAGGCCTGTACGACTCCCGAGCCCATGCTCATTTGTCTGCCACACCTGCCACATCTCAGGAAGTCCCACATGCTCCACTGCCCTCTCCTTACTCCCGATGTCCCCACCCACCCCCTGCTGGTCCCCCACTCCTCTCCTTTTTAAGCCTTGAACTGGGCATAACCGCACTCCTGCCCCCTGAGCACTCACTCGAGGCAGCTCTGAGTTAGCCTTCTTTCCCCTTCACTCTCATCTGATCCCTTGTGAATGACCACGGCAGCCTCCATCCAGGCCTGAACGTCGCCAGGGCCACCTCCTCCATCACTGGTTCCCAGCTTCGGCTGTCCCGTCTCGGAGGCCAGCAAGGGGCGGGGGTCCTCACTGTAGCTTATGACTTTCATCTGGATGTGGCTGAAGTCAGGCAGGCTCTGGTCATAGGCAGCTTCCTCCCACAGCCGGACATAGCGGGGCTGGGGACCAGGGCTGGAGAGGGAGAGAGAATAGGCAGGTGGACAGAGTCGCTCAGCAAACAGCAGTGTTCTCCCCCCAACCTGTTTGCTTTGGGTATGTGGTCTCCCCTCATCTCACAAGCAGCTTTTGGGGTGTGTTACTGCTCCCATTTCAGGGATGAAGAGGCTGGGCCCAGCAAAGTGGGTAAATTAAGTGAAAAAGCTCTGGCCTCCCCCAAGTCTGACTCTCCATCCAGTGTGTTTTTCACCTGATGTCTCCAAAGTTAACCATAAAGATGCAATTGCAAAATGAAGAGCAGTTAACATTGACTTTGCTGGCTCCCAGATGGTTGGCAAAGGCTGTATGCTT
Organism: Callithrix jacchus; assembly: GCF_049354715.1. NCBI lineage: Eukaryota > Metazoa > Chordata > Mammalia > Primates > Cebidae > Callithrix > Callithrix jacchus. Next base: position 92,148,760 of record NC_133508.1, on the reverse strand, counting down.
ATCAACCCGTTATTCTAGACAATGCCTTGAGGCAGAAATTCTCATTGCTGTTTTACAGATGAGGACAAACCCAGCAATAATGGTCTACAGCAATGGGGTGCTCCTTTCCTGCCAGGCTCTGTTAGTTGGCTCATCTAACCCTCCTCATAATTACAAGAGATACTATGAGGAAACTGAGGCACAGAGTCTCAAACACACTAGTTCCCAGGTGACACGGACTCTAGGTGATGGCACTGGAGCTCCAGGCTTCATTTCTCTATCACTGTGCTACAGTCCCTCTGGAAAGTAAGGTTCAGAGACTAGGGCCCTTGCCTGGGGTCACACAGCCAGGAAGTGACAGGGAACAGCTCAGAACCCAGGGTGGCCTGAGCCCCCGCACCATCACAGGAGCCCACCCAAAGTAACAAGTCCTGAGACGGACCCCAGGCTGGCCTCCATACCCATGGGGTGTATCCCCTTCACTCCCACTGAGACACTTGTTCACCTTGTGTGCCAGGGGCAGAAAATGCCATTATCATCCACTTTCCCAAGCAAAGCAGAGAGCATCCCTGACTCAGCCAACAGATCCTGGGCTTGAAGCCAGGCCTCCTGAGCGCAGAGTCACAGCCCAGGGGGTTGGTGTTCCCACAGCTTCTCCAAAGCTGGAGGATTCTTGGCTGTGCCATGGGAGCCAGAGCTCAAAACCTCCAGTGAGGGAAACAGTCTGTGGCCAGATCAGGCCTGAGTTCAGGCCTGCTTCCATCACTGACTCCCCATGAGGATTGGGGTTTGTGACTACACTTCTCTGACCATCAACCTTCCCATCTGTAAAAGGGCCTAACACCCCCACCTCACAGGGTTTCTATGAGGACTGATGGAGATGATGGGCGCACGTGCCTGACTCGGTCTCTGGTACACAGAAGGCACTTACTAACAATGACAAACACTCATAGGAGACCTACTGTGTGTCAGGTTCTCTTCTCAGCACTCCGCATATATTATCTCACTTAACCCTCCCTGAAGGCTTAGGAAGTAGGTACTATTAGTATCCCCATTTTACAGACGAGGCAAAGAGGTCAGTAGCTTGCCGGAAGTCGTGCATCGAGTAGGCAGCAGAGCCCTAGGGCAGTGCCCTGGCCATCGCCATGCCTAGCAGTCACTTCTGTGACTATTTCACTGTGTTTCTCACAGTACGTTTCCCTGTATGATTTGCTTCACGGAGATCTATTCCCTGTAACATACTGTCTCGTTCCTGACAAGACAAAGTCCCTGGGTCTCAGTTTCGTCATCCGTACAATGGGAATAATAACACCTGACTCACAGAATTGAGAGTTAAAAACAGTCCCTAATTTCTAATGATACCTTCTCAGTAAGTGAGAAGGCAGACAGCCTTCCTGGCCTCTCTCTCACTCTCCTCAGTCAGGGGAGACTGCTGATGGGGCTTACTGCTCCCCTGCTCAGCGGGCCTGGCACCTACCTCTTCATCTCAGCAGCAAGCCCATTCTCCAGCAGGCCCAGGGCCTTTGGGGAGAGGATACCTTGGAAGTCAGAGTCAGCAGGGACGAAGGTGATCTGCAAGAGAGGAGAGACAGCCTCTGTGCAGCTGACCAGGATGGGGGCTGCTGCACCCCAGGGAATCAGCAAACCTCTCCACGCACCCTGGGAGACAGGCTGCACCATGGAGGCCTCTCTGCTTGGCAGGAGAGGGGCCTGCTTGGGGCACAGCGCCAGAGGGAGGATGAACCTCTGCGCTCTTGCTCCCTCCCTGGTTCTTCATTCACTCAACTTATTGAGTATCTGCTGTGTGCAGCCACTGTCACAGGCACTAGGAGCAGCAGGGAGTGAAAGAGACGATCCTGTCCTTGGGGAGCTCACATCTTGTCATTTCCCAGGGGTCTTCATCCAGTGCCCAGCACACGCCTGGCACACAGTAGGTCCTTCATCCATATTTGGTGAATGAGTGGAAAGCAAGCCATTCTCATGTGTTTTTTGGCATGTGGGCTGCAGTGGGTGACAGAAACTATGCCCACCAGTCCCTGTCCCTGAACTTTCAGGAATGAAGAGGTCTCTGCAAGTCCAGCCCTAGGAGGGCACTACATGGTACAGCAGGAGGCAGATCATGAAGGAGGCAGTGGGTGAGGGAGAGGAGCTCTGCCTGTGGGGACTGGGAGATGGGTTGAGGATCCCTCCTCTGCCAGGTCCTCACTGTGGGCCCTAGGCAGGTAATCTCCCTTCCCAGTCTCTCTGTGCTTCTCTGTATAAAGGGGCCTTCCCAGTCTCTCTGTGCTCCTCTGTATAAAGGGGCCTTCCCAGTCTCTCTGTGCTCCTCTGTATAAAGGGGCCTTCCCAGTCTCTCTGTGCTCCTCTGTATAAAGGGGCTAGCCTCGAAGAGATACTTGCACAGCCATGTTCAGAGCACCACTATCCACAAGAGCCAAGAGGTAGATGCAATTCAAGTATCTGCTGGTGAATGAATGGATAAACAAAATGTAGTCTATCCACACAACAAAATAGTATTCAGCCTTAAGGATGGAAATTCTGACACATGCTACAGCATCACTGAACCTTGAGGACATTATGCTGAGCAGAAAGACAAATACTGGGCTGGGCACATTGGCTCATGCATGTAATGCCAACACTTTGGGAGGCTGAGGCAGGTGGACCACCTGAGGTCAGAAGTTTGAAACCAGCCTGGCCAACATGATGAAACCTTGTCTCTATTAAAAAAAAAAAAAAAAAAAAAATAGCCAGGCATGGCGGTGCATGCTTGTAATCCCAGCTACTCCGAAGGCTGAGGCAGGAGAATTACTTGAACCTGGGAGGCGAAAGTCGCAGTGAACTTAGATCACGCCATTGCACTCCAACCTGGGCAACAAGAGTAAAACTCCATCTCAAATAAATAAATAAATAGAAAGAAAGAAAGAAAGACAAATTCTGTATGATTTTACTTTTCTGAGGCAGCTAGAATAGTCAAATCCATAGAGCCAGAAAGCAGAATGGTGGTTGCCAGGGACTAGGGAGTGGGTAATGAGGTTATTTAATGGGTATAGAGTTTCTGCTGTACAAGATGCAAAGCGTTCTGGAAATTGGTTGGACAACAGTGTGAATGCACTTAGCTGTACTATACACTTAAACATGTTTAAGACACTAAATTTTATGTTACATGTATTTTAGCACAAGTTTTTTAAATGGGGCTAGTCATGCCTGCCTCCTGAGGTTGCTGTGAAAATTTCATGAGATCATACGTAGGGAATTCCTCCGCATGGTGCCCAGCACACAGTAACTGCTCAGTAAATCATAACTTGATGCTACTGATGATTCTGTTGTCTGACTTCCCTGAGTCTTGTTTCTTTTCAGCTGAAAAATTTCCAACAAATATTTGTTGAGACCCTACTGTATTATACCAGATTCACAAACAGCACTTCCCTATTTCACTTCCCATAGAGTGAAGTAAGTAGAAGACACTCGTTTGCACTAAGAAAGCTCCATTCTGGTAGGGAGAAGGAAATGATGGATGGAGGGGGCCTTTGAACTCCTATGAGGAGTGAGCTTTCCCTAAATGACTAGGAATAAAGTAGAAAGCCTGGGCAATGAAGCAAGACCCTGACTCTAAAAACAGAAAAAAAATTAAATAACAAACTTAGCCGGGTGTGGTGGTGTGCACCTGTCATCCCAGCTACTTGGGAGACTGGGGCAGGAGGATTGGTTGATCCCAGGAGTTCGAGGTTGCAGTAAGCTCTGATTGCGCCTCTGCACTCCAGCCTAAGTGACAGACTGAGCTCCTTTCTGAAAGAAAGAAAGAAAGAAAGAAAGAAAGAAAGAAAGAAAGAAAGAAAGAAAGAGAGAGAGAGAGAGAGAGAGAGAGAGAGAAAGAAAGAAAGAAAGAAAGAAAGAAAGAAAGAAAGAAAGAAAGAAAGAGAAAAGAAAGAGAGAGAGAAGGAAGGAAGGAAGGAAAAAGAAAGAAAGGAAGGAAGGAAAGAAAAGAAAGAAAGAAAACTAAGGCAGGGATCTGGGCATCTTTCATCCCCACTAAGGATGCCTTGTACTTCCTAGCTGGTACTGTACTTCCTAGAATCTGCCTCTTCCTCAGCCTTGTTACCTCATAGCCTAGTCGGCACCATCATCATCACCATCACCTTCATCATCACCATAATTATTATTACCATCAATCATCATCATAATTATTACCACAAAAATTACCATCATCACCATCACCATCATCATCACTATCACCATCATAACCATTACCATCATCATCACCATTATCAGCATCACCATCTTCACCATCATTATCATCATCACCACCATTGTCACCATTACCATCACCATCCTTACCATCCTTACCATCATCACTATTATCATCATCACCATCCTCACCATCACCATCCTCACCCACCATCATTATCATTATCATCATCACCATCACCATCTTCACCATCACCAGCCTCACCATCACCATCCTCACCATCACCATCTTCACCATCACCAGCCTCACCATCATCATCCTCACCATCACCACCTTCACCATCACCATCCTCACCATTACCATCCTTACCATCACCATCCTCACCATCACCATCTTCACCGTCACCATCCTCACCATCACCATCTTCACCATCACCATCCTCACCATCACCATCCTCACCATCATCATCCACACCATCATCATCCTCACCAGCACCATCACTGACATCACCATCATTATTACCATCACCATTCTCACCCTCACCATCCCCATCGAATTCTCATTATCACCATCATTATCATCATCATTATCCCTATGAAAAACTTAGAGAAGGAGAGGATCTTAAAATACAAGGTTTTGATGAGTAGGAATAGGCAGAGTTGAAGCTGGGGAGGGGATATCAGACCATGGAGACCACCAGAACATCAAACTAAGCTTAGCCTTTGTCCAGGGGAAATGGGGAGTTCTGAGGAGTTCTCAGCGGGAGAGTACACTCAGATTTGTGTTTAGGTAGAACATTGAGCCATCTCCAAAGGGAGGGAGGCCACCAGTTGGGTCCCTGGTCCTTGGCTCCAGCACAGCAGGCAGGAGTGAGGAATGGGGGATGTGTCAGCAGAGACCCTGCTCTCCCTGCCACTCTTTCCCTGCTCACAGCTCCCCAGGCCCATCTTCACCAATGGACTCAGCACTTCCAACTGCCTGATACAATAGATTGGATCCCTTCTCTTCTGTCATGCCTGGGGCCCAGTTGGCCACCAAATCTGACCAGGTCCACTTTAGAAATTCAATAAAATAACCTGAGTGGAAGTGCTGGTGCTATGCCCAGCCACAGCAGGTACTCTACGTTTAGTGAACTGTAAATGTCGCCTGAGTTCCTACAGCTTTGGGTTTAAATTCTGCATTAGTCCAGATGACTGTCAGCTCTCACCAGGACCAGAGAAGAAGCCTCCCCCCGAGTATGGCTGCCCCCAGACCTTCCTCCTTCTGGATGTCTTTCTCAAACTGCAAAGCTGGTCATGTCCCATTAACTAAAGGATCAGCTCCAGATTACTCACCATGGCATTCCAGGCTCTGAAGAGCTGAGCCCCACTCTCTCTCCACCTTTACCTTCCTCCCCTCTGACTCTCATACCCACGCTAGCCCACTTGCTTTATTCTTTCACCACATTGCTATGATTTACTTAGCAGTTACATTGCTTTGATCATGCTGCTCATCTGCCTGGAATGTCTGTCCCCTTCTTCTCTGCCTGGTGAGCTCCTATCTCCCCTACAAAGGTCAGCTCTCCTTCTCTGTGAAGTCTATTTCCTCCCACCAGACCTCTAGCCCCTCAAAGACATGGACAACTTAATGCATGTTGGTGTTGGCTGCCCCTCACCCCTGTATTCTAATTAGCTGATTCTATTTCCTTATATTTATATCTCCCCATTTGTTGAAACTTGCCAGGGATCCGGCACAGAGAGCCAGGAGAGGAGGCTGAGGGCAGGACAGGCATGAGCATCACAGGCGAGGTTGGCCCAGGCACCAGTGAGACCACACAGGATCCAGGGAGCTTCGCCACTTGAGTGTCTCCCTGGTTTGCAATATGCTTTCCTCTCTTCCCTTACTGGAGTCAACCTGTGCTGGCTCTACCAGCCTGCATCTCTGAAACACACACACACACACACACACACACACACACACACACACTCCTGCACTCATGCAGAGACCCGCCCAATGCCACAAATACCAATCCTCAATCCTGAAAACAATGCCTTCACATGTGTTCCATGTCAGTCACGGTGCCAGGTCTCCAGGTCTCCCCCAACACACACACACA